>NC_138775.1:143804188-144404188 GCF_965119305.1 Pelophylax lessonae | reverse complement strand
GCATCTACTGGTAATACTTAGGATACCTTGGAGATATGAGAGAATGAGAGATTACATGTATTACAGTACTAGGGTACCTTGGAGATCTATGAGAAATCTGATGTTTTTCAATGGTGTTGCCTTGCTTCGGAAGGTGGGTAGTCTTATACGGCGAGTATAGCCCAAAGCCTATGTTTTAACTTGAAAATTAGGGGGGTCGTCTTATACGCCCAGTCGTCTTGTACGCCGGAAAATACGGTAGATCTGAAAAGAGTCTATGTTACGGCTGGGGCAGCCTGCAAACCTGTTATGGCACTAGCAACGATGTCCAAAGCCATGGAGGTCTGGGTGTCTGATATTGAGACCAAACTTGGGAGCATCTCGGATGAAGCTGTGGAGAGCTCTCCCATTCATAAACTCAAGTTGGCTTTTGTTTTCCTCGGAGAAGCATCCATTGATGTTCTACGCCTCTTGTCCAGATCAATGTTGTCTTCAGTGACAGCAAAGAGGGCCTTGTGGCTCCGCCCCTGGCTTGCTGATCCAGCCTCCAAGCAGGCGTGGTGTAAGATCCCCTTTGAGGGTACATCTCTTTTCGGCAACAAATTGAACAACGCCATTGCAAAGGCCACTGGCGGGAAATCAGGTTTTCTTCCACAAGATAGACGCTTGTTTGGCCAGATGAAGCCTCAACCTAGGAGGCAATACCCTGAGAGGTCAAGAGATGCCCGCTCTTACAAACCTGCTAGGGATTTTCGGAGAAATTGGAGAGTAAGCCAATCTTCTCAAAGATCATCCAAGAATCCAGCTCCTGCTGGGCAAGAATCCACTAAGTCTTTTTGAGATTGGGCCCGTTCAGACATGCCAGGTGGGGGCACGTCTACTCCACTTTCAGCATGTCTGGGCGGCCTCAATCTCGGACTTCTGGACCGTCAGGAAGGTCTCTACAGGCCACAAATGGTCTTTTCTGGCGGATCCGGTTCCCCGGTTTATTACAACTCACTTACCTTGTCAAGAAGAGAGAAGAGAAGTCTTGCTCGCTTATGTAGACGCTTTGGTGGATCAAGGAGCAGTAGTTCCGGTACCAGATCAAGAAAAGTTTCAAGGCGTGTACTCACCCCTCTTTCTGTTCCAGAAGAAGAACGGGGCTTGGAGGCCTGTTATAGACCTCTTATACCTGAACAAGTTTATAAAGAACGAAAAATTCAAAATGGAAACTCTCTCTACCATTCAGAAAGCAGTGCTGCCAGGGGACTGGCTCGCTTTAATAGATCTCAAAGATGCGTACTTTCATGTACCTGTGGCAGTCGACTTTCACAAATATCTCCGCTTCTGTGTCTTAAACCGGCATCTTCAGTTCATCTGTCTACCTTTCGGCCTCTCTACCTCGCCAAGAGTGTTCTCCAAAGTTCTCCTGGCCGTTGTGGCTCTCATAAGGTTAAAGGGTATACATCTACACCATTACCTAGACGATCTTCTGCTGTTGTCTCAAGACAAAGATCAGTTACTGGCACACAAAGATCAGGTCATATCGACCCTCGAGGAGTTTGGCTGGCTGTTGAACTTGCAAAAGAGCCAGCTGGAGCTCACTCAACTCCTAGCCTATCTGGGGGCACAATTCAACACCATCGAGAATTCAATCTCTCTCCCGTTAGAGAAGATACCGGTAGTGCGGGAGAGAATCCTCCCAGCCTTTTCTTCCTCCCGGCTGAAAGCCTCTCAATGCCTCAAAATCATTGGCACCATGGTGTCCACGGCTCCCATGGTCAAGTGGGCCCTTTGGCGTATGCGGCTTTTTCAGAAGGGGTTCCTACAGCAGTGGAACCCGGAAGAGCGAGAGCAATCCATCCACATCTCCTCCAGCATTAGAACCAGTCTTCTTTGGTGGCTCCAACGCAAGAATCTGCTCAACTGTCACTCTCTGGTTCCAGTCTCATGAACCATAATCACAACAGACGCCAGCAACTCAGGTTGAGGGGCTCATTGTGTGGCAGAAATGGCCCAGGGGAGGTGGTCTTCTCAGAGACACACTCCAGTCTCCAATATACTGGAACTCCAGGCAGCATATCAGACCCTTCGATCCTTTCAACACCTCATGGAAGGGAAATCGGTCATGATCCGGATGGACAACACCACGGCAGTGTCTTATGTGAAGAGACAAGGTGGGACGCGGAGCCTTTCCCTGCTTCGAGAATTGGACCCAATTATGACTTGGGCTCAGGCTCATCTAGTCGACATCTCAGCAGTTTACATTCCAGGTCCTCAGAACGTTCAAGCAGATTTCCTGTCCAGGGTCCAGTTGAACCACAAGGAATGGTCTCTCCATGTGGAGTCGTTCAACTGGATTCTGTCGTTGGGAGTGTCTCCTGAAGTCGACCTGTTCGCCTCTCCTTGCAACCACAAGTTGGAGAAGTATGTCACGAGAGGCAGATGCCATCAAGCCTACGGGACGGATGCGCTAACCGACAGGTGGGAGTTCAACAGGGCATATGCCTTTCCTCCAGTACCCATCATTCTCAAATTCCTGCAGAGACTTCAAGCGGAAGATGTTGAGATAGTGATGGTGGCACCCTTCTGGCCGAACAGGCCATGGTTTCTGCTACTCCTACAGCTCAGTTATAGGGACCTGGTCCCTCTTCCCTCAGACCAGACCTGCTCCTACAGGGAAAGTCAGTGCACCCCTGTCCTGCAATTCTCCGGTTGACGGTCTGGTTCTTGAGAGGGAAAGGTTGGAATCGCTCGGCTGTCCACCAACAGCCATTCCCACCTTAATGAGCTCTAGACGACCAAGCACAAATATGGTATACCGCAGAATCTGGTCGAGATTTATGAAATCTGCATAATCGGAAGCAATGTCTTCCTCAGTTTCTGGGATTCAAGAAGTTCTAAGATTTCTTCAGGCTGGCTTAGATATGTCCCTTTCAGTAGGCACTTTAAGAGTCCAAATTATCGGCATTATGCGCCTTTTCTGGGATCGTGTGGGCTCAACACCCACTTATTCAGCAGCTCTTTAAAGGAGCAGCCAGGCTCAAACCTCAAAGAAAACCTAGGTTTCCGAAATGGGACCTTCCTCTTGTCCTGAATGCATTCTCAAAGACTGGCATAGAATCTTCTTCTTCTATCAAGGACCTGACCATCCGGACAGTCTTCCTGGTAGCCATCACTTCGGCTAAAAGGGTCTCTGAAATAAGTTCCCTTGGCTATAGAGAGCCATTTCTGACTTTCTTCCCAGATCGGGTAGTGCTGATACCCATGCTAAATTCTAATCCGAAAGTCACCTGGGTGTTTCACCAAAAACAGGAGGTCGTCCTTCCTACTTTTCGGTCTTCTGATGAGTCTAGTCCTCATCCATTGGATGTGGGAGAATCCTTAAAAATTTATCTTCAAGCAACTGCTCCGTTCAGACAGTCAGACAACCTCTATATCTTGTTTTGGGGTAAGAACAGAGGTAAACGTGCTTCATCCAGAACCATTGCATCGTGGATAGTGGCAGCTATCCAACAGGCCTATAGAGCAGAGGGTTTGGCTCCTCCAGAGGCGGTGACGGCGCACTCTACAAGGAGTATTTCTACGTCCTGGGTGGCCTCGCGACACGTGGCTCCAGAAGTGATCTGCAAAGCGGCTTCCTGGTCTTCGGTCAATACTTTTATGGCCCACTATTGTGTCGAGCCTGCTTCTTTCTCTTCAGTTAATTTTGGTTTTACTGTTTTGTCTGCGAATAGCATGAATTAAAGTTTCTTTGCTAAAGCATTCCCACCCGTTTGGCGTGAGCTAGTTATTTCCCACACGTAGGCTGCCATGGAGACTGTCAGGAAAACTGAAAATTCCTATCAGATACTTACCGTATTTTCTCTTACGTCCTCCGACAGTCGCCGCCGCCTCTAAGTCATCACTGTTGGGTATTGACTTCCTCTCCTCAGGAGTGGAGTAGCAAGGCATAAAGACTTAGTCAAAAGAACAAAGGCATTTGCATATACACACCCATGGGGGCTGTCCCATCTGGTCAATACCCCCCTGCAGTGACCACTCCCAACTCAATTTCATTCTGCCTAGCATCAGGAGTAGTTAGGCTTCCCTGTGCTGGGGCTACAGTCTCAGCCTATCTAATCTTTTATTTGATTTTCTTTAAAAATTTCATTTTTTTTTCTTACTTTACTAGCTGTTTATTTTGTCAGCTTTTAGTTTTTAGTCGACTCTTCGGAAGAAGATGGATCATGCGGTGCTGGGATTCGGACTGACCGCCCTGGTTCTCCAGATGGACCCCCAGCCTGTCATCGAGCGTTCAGTCGTGGTTCCTCCTGGCACTATGAACGACCCATCCTTGTTCGCAGCAGCGATGCAGCCGTGAGGTGGCTACCTCACAGGACACATCTGCGATGCTGCAGTGTCATGTCCCTTAGCATGGGTGCAGACTGTATGTGTGGTGGCCGCAGCGGGGTAAATCTGCGCGGTCCGCCATTTAAGGTATGGGCAGGCATGTTTGGCTTCTCTATGGGCAATCTACATGCTGTTTTTGGTGCCATCCGCCGCCATTTGGCGGTAGCCGAACGATCGTTCCGACCGCATGTCCGGCGGCCATTTTGGCGGAGCCTTCCATGCAATCCTATGGGGCAGCCATTTTCCCTGAGTCATGCAGCCTATAAGTTCAGCCTACTCTAGCAGCACTTCCATTTCCTCTGCAGCAGAACATCGGTGGCAAAACTCTGCGGGGCTCTGCAGGTTATTGCTCTCCATATCTTTCTGTATTGTCATTTCTGGCTCAGTTTGTTCTTCTCCTGTTTGGGGGTCTTTGTCACTGTAGCTGAGGCGGTGGGCTGCGCACTCCCCAGCGATCTTAAAGGGACAGTACTAACTTTGTTGCACTGTTGTTTTTTGTCACCTTGAGCAATGAATTCTCAGGACAGCAAGTTCCCTCCAGCTCTGGTGGGGGTCCCCATTTCTCCTGTGGCCCCTCTGAGACCTGATTTGGCCACTGTAGTGGCGACCTTGGTGTCAAATATGGAAATGCTGATGGCTGAACGTGCTGCTAAAAAGAGGCCCAGATTATCTCTCTCCTCTGATTCAGATGGTGATATGGCTGCTGCTGCTGCTGCTGCTGCGAGCGTGCCCTTTTCAGGGTCTCGCTCATCCTTGGACCTGCAGGGGTCTGAGGGGGAGGCAGAGGTGGAAGGGGTTGATACCTCTTCCCCGGGGTCGCCTGAAGAGCGGGCGACCATGGATGAATTAATTGTTTCCGTTAAGGAAACACTACATTTGGAGGATGAACCCTGTCCTCCGGGCGTTGTGTCCTCTTTTGGGACGCACAGGACCCGCAAGTCGGCGCAGGTTTTTCCCTGCCCCGCTGAGTTTCATTACACTGTTAATGAAATGTGGGGCACGTTAAAACGTCCATTCCTGGTGCCTAGTCGGTTCAAATTGCTTTATCCTTTTGCACCGGCTACGGAATCACGATGGTGTGTGCCTCCACAGGTGGATCACACTGTGGCTGTGTTAAACAAGGCTACCTTGGTTCCTTCGGAGGATACCCCGGTTTTCCGGGATCCCACGAACCGACGGTTGGAGTCTCTAGCCCGCCATTCCTATACGGTGGCGGGCTCATTGCTCAGACCCGTTTTCGCGTCTGTTTAGGTGGCTCAGATGGTGGCTGATTGGACGAAGGTGCTTAGGAGCAACCTCGTGTCTGATGATGCTCCGCCTGCCCGACTGGAAATGGTGGATCAAATCCACCAGGGAATCATGTATCTGTGTGATGCGGCCTTGAATGAGCACGCCTCTCTAGTGTCTCGGTACTTAACCGGCGACTGATATGGCTGAAGAGCTGGTCGGCTGACCAGTCCTCGCGGAAAACAGTTGCTGATTTTCTCTATGCTGGCTCTCGCCTTTTTGGCGAGGCGTTGGATACCCTGGTAAAAGGCGTCACGGGGGGCAAGAGCACTTTGCTGCCCCAGAACCCGAAGAACAAGTCCTTTCGAGGCAAGCGGGGTTCTGCGCCTAGATCCACTCAGGGGTCCTTTCGTGCCTTTCGGAACCAATCCAAGGGCAAGCCCTTCAAGGCCCAGGGCAGTCAGAAGAAGCCCCTTGGCGGGTAAGCAGAAGTCAGGCAATGCCGGCTCGGCGGGTCAGTCCGCCTCTACCTGAAGGGGGCGCCCTCACCCGTTTCAGGGGTGGGGGGACGTTTGCGCGGTTTCCTCCAACCTTGGCTGCTCCGGATATCGGACAGGTGGGTTCTGGAAATCGTTCGATCGGGATACAAGATCGAATTCCTTTCCCGACCGGCGGACAGATTCTTTCCCTCAAATCTTCATTTGCCTCCAGGGCGTCTGCAGGACCTGCACCAAGCGGTACAGGACCTTCTTGCTTAGGGGGTGATTGTCCCGGTGCCTCATCGGGACAGGTTTCGGGGGTTTTATTCAAATCCGTTCACTGTGCCCAGAAAGGAGGGCAAAGTGCGTCCTATTCTTGACCTGAAAGCGCTGAACCGTTTTGTGCGTGTTCGGAAGTTCCGTATGGAGTCTCTCTGTTCGGTGGGGGCCTCCTTGAGTCCAGGAGAATTCCTGGCCTTGATGGATCTAAAAGATGCGTACCTGCACATCCCCATTTTTGAGGGTCATCAGCGGTATCTTCAAATTACTGTCGCAGAGGACCACTACCAGTTTGTGGCGTTACCTTTCGCTCTCGCTTCGGCACCAAGGGTTTTTACCAAAGTGTTGGCGCCGATTCTGGGCCTGCTGAGGGCTCAGGGCATTGCGGTCTTGGGTTACCTGGACGATCTACTTCGGAGATCACGTGCCAGGCAGCACCTAGTGCGTGATCTGTCCACCACGGTACAGACGCTCCAGGAGTTCGGGTGGACCATCAACGTTCAGAAATCGACGTTGTCTCCATCGCTTCGTCTTCCCTACCTGGGAATGATTCTGGACTCTGCTTGGGCAAAGGTGTTCTTGCCGGAGGACAAGCTCCGGACCTTGCGGGAAGAGATCAGGTCCCTCAGGGACAGCCCGTCCTCGTCGCTCAGGGCCTGTATGCGGGGCCTGGGGTTGAGGGTATCGGCCTCCGAGGCGATACCCTTTGCTCAGTTTCACACGCGGGCTCCCCAGGTGGAGATCCTGGCCAGGTGGGACAGACTGCCTCAGTCCCTGGATCTGAGTGTCTCCTTGAGTCGTCAGACCAGATTGGCTCTTCTGTGTTGGCTCCAGTCCCCGTCGGTGGTGGAAGGCAAGTCCTTCCGTCCGTTGGTGTGTACGGTGATTACCACGGATGCCAGCCTGTCGGGCTGGGGTGGAGTCCTGGGCAACCTGTCTGCCCAGGGCACTTGGTCGGAGGAGGAGTCCTCCCTCCCGATAGATGTGCTGGAATTGCGAGCGATAAAATTCTGTCTCTTCCAGTGGTCGGACCGTCTTCGGGGCTGTCCTGTCCGAGTACAGATGGACAATGCTACCCTGGCTTACATCAACCACCAAGGGGGCACTAGGAGTGCTCGAGCGGCCCGGGAGGTAACCGACATTCTATCTTGGGCCGAGACTCATGTCCCGGCTATTTCGGCAGTCCACATTCCGGGTGTGGAGAATTGGCAGGCCGACTATCTGAGCTGCCAGACCCTGGACCAGGGGGAATGGTCCCTACACCCGAAGGTCTTCCAAATGCTGTGTGCAAAGTGGGGATCCCTGGACGTGGATCTGTTCGCATCTCCGCTAAACCGAAAGGTGTAAAGGTTTGTGGCAAGAACGCGTGATCCGCTGGCGGACGCCTCAGATGCGTTAGTGGCCCCTTGGCATCAGTATCGTCTGATGTATGCCTTTCCTCCGATTCAGTTGCTATCCAGGTTCCTCCGCAGGTTAGCCTCGGAAACCGCACCTGGTGATTCTGGTGGCGCCGGACTGGCTACGCCGGTCCTGGTACGCCGACGTTGTTCACCTGGCAGTGGCGCCTCTGTGGTGGCTGCCAATGCGGGAAGATCTCCTGTCTCAAGGGCCGATCTTCCATCCTGCTTTACAGTTGCTGGCTTTAACAGCCTGGCTGTTGAGACCCAGGTCCTGAGGGACAGGGGTCTCTCCTCTGAGGTCATTCCTACCCTTGTCAGGGCTAGAAAAACCTCCTCTGGTAAAATATATTACCGTACCTGTAAGGCTTATTTCGCCTGGTGTGAGTCCAGGGGGTTCTCCCCTCGCTCGTACTCGGTGTCGAGAGTGTTGGCCTTCCTCCAGTCTGGGGTGGACCAGCGCCTGGCGCTGGCCACGATCAAGGGCCAGGTGTCCGCACTGGCTATTCTTTTCCAACGCCCTGTGGCATCCCATTCTCTGGTTCGCACCTTTATTCAAGGTGTGCGACATTTGGCTCCTCCCAGGAAGGAGCCTTTACCTCCATGGGACTTGAACTTGGTTCTGTCCGTGTTACAGCGTGCTCCCTTTGAAAACATTCGGGATATATCGTTGCCTCTGCTGTCTAAGAAGGTTTCCTTTTTGGTGGCGATCACTTCGGCTCGCAGGGTGTCGGAACTGGCAGCGTTATCTTGCCGTTCTCCGTACTTGATGATTCACCGGGATAAGGTGGTTTTGTGTCCGCATCCCTCCTTTCTTCCTAAGGTGGTCTCTGAGTTCTACATTAATGAGGACATTGTCCTACCTTCGCTTTGTACGAAGCCTAAGCATCCTAAGGAGGTTGCTCTGCATTCCTTGGATGTTTTCAGGGCGATCAGGGTTTACCTGTCGTCTACGGAATCTTTTCGGAAGAGATTCCCTCTTTGTTCTTCCTGAGGGACCTCGGAAGGGCATGGCTGCATCCGCAGCGACTATTGCCAAATGGATCAGACAGACCATTGAACAGGCTTATGGTTTGAAGGAACGGGTTCCACCCTTCCCTGTTAAGGCGCACTCTACCAGATCTGTAAGTGCGTCCTGGGCCTATTGGCATCGGGCCTCGGTGGCCCAGGTGTGCAAGGCTGTGACTTGGTCGTCGGTGCACACTTTTTCCAAATTCTACAAGGTAGATGTTCTGGCATCAGCTGATGCCTCCTTTGGCCGCAAGGTTCTCAGTGCGGAAGTGCCATGAAGGACCCTTGTTTTTTTATGGGTCCCTGGCTGTTGGTATTTGCTTTCCTGGGCTGTTGCTCCTGTTGAGCATTGTTTTTCTGTTGCCCAGAGGTTCTCTTACAGTGCATGTAAGGTTCCTTTCTCTGATGTGGGTACTGCGTTGCCTTTTTCTACGGTTAAGTCTCCCACCCCTCATGTCTATACTGCTTTGGGACATCCCAACAGTGATGACTTAGAGGAGGCGGCGACTGTCGGAGGACGTAAGAGAAAACTGAATTTTTGTAAAATCTTTCCTGTAAAATTCCTTTCTCTGAGTCCTCCGACAGTCGCCGCCCCCGCCCCTCTTTTGGGGTTGTGTCTTATTACCTACTGCTATGCTACCAAACTGAGTTGGGAGTGGTCACTGCAGGGGGGTATTGACCAGATGGGACAGCCCCCATGGGTGTGTATATGCAAATGCCTTTGTTCTTTTGACTGTCTTTGAAGTCTTTATGCCTAGCTACTCCACTCCTGCGGAGTGGAAGTCAGTACCCAACAGTGATGACTTAGAGGTGGCGGCGACTGTCGGAGGACTCAGAGAAAGGAATTTTACAGGTAAGATTTTACAAAAATTCAGTTTTTCCTTTCCTGATGGTCTCCATGGCAGCCGGAGTTCCCACCCTCTCGTCTTGGATTCGGCTAAGATATGGAACACCTGCTGTACCTGAGAGCTGAAATTTATGGGAGGGGGGTCCTATACCCTTGGAGTGGAGGCGGGGTTAACCCACACGTAGGCTGCCATTTAGACCATCAGGAAAGGAAAATTACGGTAAGTATCTGATAGGAATTTTCATTTTTTTGTCTTGCTGTACTTATTTATCATTATGAAAAACTTTTTTTTTTTTTCAGAATAATTTTAATCCTTCCTTTATAAAGCTTTTTAGTCGTACTTTTTGTTTTATCCGTTTTTTTTTTTTTCTTTTTCATTCTTTAGGATGTCTATATTTAAAGCCGTGTTCCAGAGCTTTGCCCTATGTTCTCCAGAAATCTCCTTTCCGGTTAAAATGAAGGAAACTTTTGCTAAAGGGCAATCTACAGTAAACATTTCATTTTATCAATATACTTGCATTCACCTTTGTGCCTTCATTGTATTACTACCTCCAATGTGCTTTTCAGAGTTGGTGAGTGTGATCTTCATGTTCCGTAGCACCTAAAAAAAAATGAACACCAAAAACCTACAGATCAACAAAGTGCCTTATTTGTGTTTTAGGAGTATTCCATGTTGAATGCTGTTATCAGTTACAGAATGATGGAATCTCTACTGGCTATAGATGTATGGTGTTTTTTAGCTCGGTAAGATCCTTCTTACAGTGTCACATTAAATACATAAAAATGCAAAGTATGTGCAGAAAAAAGGTAAAACATTAGGTGTGAGTAAATTTATAAATTATTTTACTTTTTGTTTTGAATATATACAGGTATGGAACCACAGACCTGTGTACTCACCATGTTACAGTTATAGCTAATTTGGTAAGTCTTCTGACATTGCTTTGCTGTGTGAAATTTTAGGATTGTTAGAATCTGCCGTTACACTGTTTTTTTTTATGTATTTGAAAGTTTAATATGCAGTATGAAATGGAGTATACAATCAAAAATTCAGATGAGCGTTTATTTTTTCACTTCCTCAATTTCAACAAAATATTTATTGATTTTTATTAGGATAATCATACACAAACAGTACATAATGTACATCTCACTGTAATTTGGATCCCTGTTGGAACACACATCATTTCTCCTGCACTTGTGGCTGAAAGGACTGTGGGACATTCAGTGACTTTAAATAAGTTTTAACATTTTTCACTGGGGTGTTTTAATCCTTTATGCCTGGATTATAATAATTTTAGATTGTCATTATTGTTTGTGCTACTAATATTTGTATAGTTCCTGATCAAATATTTTTTTTTATTGTATCTGTCTTATAAGTAGCAGCATTTAGTTTAGTGTTGTTCAGCGTTTTAGCTGACACCTCCTGAAGCGCAGAGATCTCTCTATAGGTATCATTCGTATTGTGAGATTTACAGTACATAATGTCTGACAATGAAAAATCTCTTTTAAAGACATAGTAATAGGCTCTAAGAACAGTAGGGGGGTCAACTTGGTTTCATCAGGGTATAAGAGGGAAGTAAACAGAAACAAGGAGGTTTAGAACTGTGTCTAGATGGTTAAAATAAGTTTGAGTAAGGATAAAGGTGAACAACCGATATTGTGCCTTAATTGTGGTTTGCTGGTAGGGACATAGTCCCAATATTTCCACGCCTTATCAAATTTTTCTTAAGTGTTAGCCTTAACAGCAAGTGTACCTTCATAGGCGTAAAGCAGATTGACCAGAACTTTACGTTTTGACACATTAGGTGCTAAGTCTTTACGCCACATTTTGGGGATCAGGGATTTGGCTGCCAATAATATCTGAAGTACCACATTATGGTATTGAGTAGGGGATTTTTTGATGCCTAGGTTTAGTATTACTAATGCTGGTTCAGGTGATGTCAAAATCCCTTTCATTTTTTAAATTAGCTGAAATGTTTGTTGCCAAAAGCTAGCTAGATTCCTGCATGACCATATTATGTGGGGTATTGTACTCACTTGTCCACATCCTCTCCAGCATAAAATGGGTTGGAAAGAATTTGTTTAGTCAGTATGGGGTAAGATACCATCTGGATGTAATTTTTGAGCAGGTTCCCAATGGTTGACACAAGGGGTTATTGTGAAAGTGTATTGAGATGCTTTTAGTCAATGGATATCTGAGAAAGAAGAGTGTAGGTCTTTTTCCCGTTGCACCATTGGAGGAGTTTTGGAGAAAGTGTTCTTATGTTGTAGCAGGGAATAGAATAGAGAGATACTCTTGGTATGGGGGTACCCCCCATGTTGAGGGCATGTGGCCTGGTATGGTTTAGAATGGGGAAGGCAAATGACTAGCCACCCTCCTCCTAGCAATCTAGGTTCTGGTGTAAAATTTTGAGGAGACTGCATTTATTTTTTTGTGGGGTTCCACTTTAAAATTCAAAGGGCCTGGTATAAAGTGTGGGGGGATTTGAAGCCATTTTTTTTAATCCCTGCTGTATGTTACCATTCACCCACCTGTCAGTCAGGAATCCCTGGCTCACAGCTGAATGTGCCGAGAAGGGATGAGTCACTGGTTGCTAGGATGCCAACAGGTACCAATCTGTCCGATTATCTCATACTCTATTAGCTTTTAGACGGTCTCTGAAAACCCTCCTCGTTAGAAAAGCCTATCCTACCCACACCTAACAACTGTACTTCCATTTTCTCCATCAGCTCATCCCCCACAGTTATTGCCTTCTGTTTGACTTGACCCTCCCTTCTAGATTTAATGTTCAATATTTTTTATTAAAAGTTTTGCAAAATAACATAGGGAAGATAGAAATTGGAACATTCGCAAGAAAAAATGTTACGGCATCAGAATACAATGCGTCAATGACATTCATAGAATTCCCGGAAATTATGCATATAAATTCTAATACAGAACAACACATGTCAAATAGTTGCATTTAAAGCAGCAATCACCAGCAACATCCACGTAACATAACAGCAGGGGAAAACATCAACTGGAAACAAATCGTCTAAGTCGTATCGGATTATCTCGATAAAGTAAATTGCAGAACTATGAAAGCAGAAGAGAAAGAGGAAAGGAAAAGAAAAGGAGAAAAGAACAAGTCAGAGTCTGCCCCCCCCCCCCAGGACCATGCCCTAATACAAGTATAGTATGCCACCCAATGTTGAGGGAGCCTGGAGATATGCCACCCAGGGGGTTCCACACCTTCTCAAACTTCATCTGAGTGTCTCTATGGATACCAGTCAATTTTTCGTTAACCGTGATCCAGGAGATTTTATGTTTAACCATCTCAATATTTAGCACCGGTGACTTCCAAGAACGTGCTATGGTTATTTTAGTTATTTTTAGAGTACGCAGATGTCTGGGGATCTCCCCATCGAGGTCAGCAAACAGCGCCATCTTAGCAGCCTTGGGAACATTTTGTCCCATCACCGAATGGATCAAGTTGAACACCCAAATCCAAAAGCGCCGAACCTTCGGACAGGACCACCAGACATGATGCATATTGCCTACCTGTCCACCGCCCCTAAAACATAGGGACAAGGCACCAGGATATAGCTTCGCCAGTTTTGACAGAACCAGATACCAGCGAGATAACACTTTATAATTCTATAATTCGCTTCCATCAGGGAGGTGTTAAGGATTCCCCTGTGGACCATTTTATCCATTTCTTCTCAATTGTTTCTCCCAGATCTGATTCCCATGCCCGTTGGTATGAAAGTTTGTGATTGTGATCATTGAATAGGGCATAGTGCCGTTATTATTATGGAAGAGAGGGGCCACTGGAGTGTGAGGGGGATTTTAAAGGATACAGTTTACATGCCATGTCCCAAAGCCGCAACGGGTGGGACAAAGACGGGCACATAATCGCCTTTCAGTCCCGTGGGGATAGCTATAACAATAGGTCTAGGGGGATAGTTGGACTAGCCATTGCCTCCAAGTGTAACCACATTAAAGATTTGATACAACTGGACTAGTTGTGGCGCCCTATAGTAACGTAGAAAATGTGGGACTCCCAACCCCCCTCTCCACTTAGCTCTATATAAAGCGGACCGAGCTACCCGATATCCACCTTTAAGATTTAAAGACTAAGGACTGTAGTTGTTGGAAGAAAGTGGAGAACACCAGAATCGGGGGTGATCTGAAATAATATAAAATACGTGGAAGAACCGTCATTTTTATTGTTGCAATCCTCCCCAACCAGGGAAGATCATAATTCTGCCAGGTTTTCAGGTCACGTTCAGTAGTCGTATAAGGGTGGGTAATTAGCCTGAAATGTCAGAAGTCAGTTTTACCCCATTTAAAGGAAAAGGATGGCCATAGGGCATTCAATACTGTGTCAGGAAGATTTATATTTAACACCTCCGATTTAAGTTGATTGACCCGAAGTGTAGAAATATCTCCAATATTATGTAATAAAGAAAACAAATTTGGTAGGGCCGTTATAAATAGGAGCTTATCATCGGCAAACAAACTGCATTTATAAACCCTGCCCCCACTCTCCATTCCATGAATATTATGGTCAGCTCTAATGGCTATCGCCAACGTCTCAATAGCCATCACAAATAGGAGTGGGGAGAGAGGGCACCCCTGCCTAGTTCCTCTATGGATACTTAGCGGCTCTGAGGTATGTCCACAACCCACAATATTAGCCAATGGATTCAAATACAAAGCATGTAGGAGATTGAGGAATTTCGGTCCACAATTCCATTTTCCAAGTATATAGAAAAGGAAGGGCCAGGACAAGGAATCAAAGGCCTTGTGTAGGTCTAATGACAACAACATACCCTGTCTCGAGCTACCTCCATCCCAATTTGACCGTAGAACAGTGATCAAATCTACTGCCCATCGTATCTCCCATCGTATCTGGTCCGCTGCTTGTCTTCCCAGGAGAAAACCGACTTGGTCAGTGTGTACATATTGTGTCAGGAAGACATTAAGCCTATTTGCATAGATTTTAGTGAGAAGTTTTAAGTCATTATTGATCAACAATATTGGACGATAATTGTTCACGTCAGTATGATCCTTTCTGGTTTGGGTATTAAGCATATATTGGCTCTATTAGAATCCGCTTCAAGTGCTGCACCATCCCTGATCGCCCTAAAAAAGTTGAGTAGATGTGACACCAACTGTACCGCAAACTTTTTATAATATGCAGCAGAGAAGCCGTCAGGGCCCTGGGGTTTTCGACGATCTAGCCTGTTTAATAACCTCTTGCACCTCCTACAAGGAGATCTCCTTTTCCAAGAACTCTCTGTGAGAAGCCGACAGAAGGAAGGTCAAGGCTGTCCAAGAAACTATCAATGGTCTCACGTGGGGGATCTGCCGTGGCAACCTACAGGGAAGAATAATAATCATGAAACATTTTCATAACTTTCTGCGGGTTCTGGGTCAAGTTACCATTCGATTGCCTAAGCTTAGGGGTACCCAGTTGCCAAAAGCGAGGTGTCCGCTTGCGAGCTAACATAGTGCCCGGCTTATCCTTCAATTCACTTCCTTAATTTATTTTCCCCTGAACTAGTAAGCCAAGTGCAAATTTTTTTTCAACTGTGTGTCTTTACAAGAATACCGTGACTACTTTATTTTGTATGTTTGTTTGTTAGGACAAATAGCCAATTTGATGATTATGTGACTGTGACTCAAAAACCTAAAAACACAAAACATACTGAGTCAGTCTGTGTCAATGGTTGACCAAAGTTTAGAATAGGGAAGATATGTGGTCTGATTTGAATGTGGGAAAATGGTTCGTGCCATGGAGAGAACAGCATTTTAGAAACTGCTGACCACCTATTAATTTTAGGCACTGTAGTCTACAGCAGTGTTTCGCAACCTTTTTGTGAGTCAAGGCACCCTTTAGAGCTGTGCACAATCTTGGGGAGCACCAGGAGGTGCATCTAAGTGCACACCAGGAGGTGCATCTAAGTGCACACCCTCTTTTGCATGTTCCAGCACATCACATTTTTACAAAAAGGCGGCACGACTTTTGGAGGTGTCATTAAGAATTAAAGGCTCCCACGTGTCTGCAAAAGAAAGTCAGTTAGCAGTATGTGGCATCAGTCAGTTAGCTGTATGTAGTGTCAATCAGTGAAGCAGTATGTGGCATCAGTCAGCAGGATCCTCTCTCCCTCTGCCACTTACCCCACCACTTAAGATGAAGGGAGACTTATAAGGCTGCTCTCCTCTGCTTTATCTTCAGCTGCTGGATCAGCCATAGCAGCCACCTGTACAACATGGAAGGGGTGGCCACACCCCTGGTTTTGTCCACCACCTCTGGATGCCGGAGAGAGCTTGAGGGAAGAGACGTCCAAATGAACTCCCAGGCGAGGAGAGATGGCCCTTGCCCACCACTGACATGTATCTCTTTTTCAGTCATGAAGGCAACCAGGGAAGGATGCATGTAATCCTCCAGAGGACATGAACAATATCTGATGAGCAGTATCGCTATAGGTCAGAGCTACATGATTCTGGATAAAATGAGAATCAATTTTTTTGCTTAGAATAATGATTACGACTCCCGGCATAACATCTTTTACATTCTACAAAAAAAATTGGGCTAACTTTACTATTTTTTTTTTTTTTTTTAATTAATTAAAGTGTAATTTTTCCCAAAAAACTGCATTTGACTTCTGCGCAAATACAGTGTGACATAAAAGATTGCAACAATCTCCATTTTAATCTCTAGGGTCTCCTCCGCTAAAAAAAATATATATAATGTTTGGGGGTTCTAAGTAATTTTCTAGCAAAAATACTGATTTTAACTTGTAAGCAACAAGCGTCAGAAAAAGGCTTAGTCTTTAAGAGGTTAAACTGCCCTCCTTTTACAGACGGAAGTTCATTCCTTTATTCTAAATTAGGCTCCGTTCACATCTAGGCGTTATGGGGCGTTTTTGGGGCGTTTTTCTGCTCTAGGATCAGCTCTCAAAACGCCCAACAAGACAAATCCTATTCATTTCAATGGCCCCTGTTCACATCTGAGCGTTTTGAAGCTGTATACAAAACGCCCAATGCTCAAAAAAGTACATGAGCTTCTTTTTGGGCAGATTACAGGCGTTTTCCATTGATCTCCATTCAATCTAAAAACGCCTGCACAAAAATCGCGGTAAAAATCGCGGTAAAATCGCGGTAAAAAACGCCGCAAAAATCGCGGTAAAATCGCGGTAAAAAACGCGCGAAAAACGCTACGCTCAGGTGTGAATGTAGCCTTAAGGAAATGATACATATTAATACATTGTGTTTATAGTTATCTAGCAACCTTAACAGTGTTGATAAACATGGAGGCTCTTTTTTTTTTTTTTTTTTTTTGACAGCTGTGAGTGAGCAGAGAACGGTTTTGAATGCCATTTTAAGGCCTTGAGGGGGGATTGCAGTTTTTTAACGATTAATTGTGCAGCTCTACTATGGGTTAAATATATATTTAATGGCAAGGCTTGATCAACAAAGAATTTTTCTGTAAACTTAAGTATACAATGGGAATAATTATTATTTGATCCCCTGCAGATATTTTAAGTTTGCCCACCTATAAGAAAATGAAGAGTCTATAATCTTTAACATAGTTGTTTTTTAAACGATAGAGACAGAATATCAACCAAAAATCCCCCAAAAACATGTTTTCTCTATCGTTCATTGACGGAGACAGTCTCTGATTTTCATATCAGTAGGGTTATACTGCCCCCTACAGGAGTAGGACACTAGGCAGAAAAAAGTTCTGGATTCGCCTATGGGCAGTCCCAGGGGGTATACCCTCTCTACCTGCTATAGGATGTCAGTTTTATTCTGGCTGGTCAGGAGTAAGGATTCCAAAAAAGATAAGTGCTGGACAGCACTCCCTTTTCCTGCGCTCGGAACCTGGTCCTCAGGCTGTTACAATCCTGGAACTCGTACTGGTATTAGGCATCCATGATGGCTAGGCTTTGCTGCCCCTTACGACCAGGGTGGTCGACCAGACACTGAAAATACAAAGCAAAAAAGGGCGCACCAGCCTAGCGCATTATCCTTGGCAAGTTTATTTGGATAAAATTGTTTAAAATCAAATACTCACAAACAAACAAGAAGTTTCAGGCACATCAATTCCATACACCTGCCTCCTACCAGAGGATCAACGTCTTTACTGGAAGCAGAGGGCTGACGCGTTTCGAGGCTGTGCCTCTTCCTCAGAGCCTGGAGGCCATGGTCAAGACCATAGTTTAAATATAGTATGTAGGGCCAGGCCTCCATATGACCCCTGGGAGATGTGGGAGGAGATATCGCCCAAATGGGCGTTGCTACACAGCCATTTACCCAAAAGCTATTGCAAGTCACAAGTGTGGTTACATTTACATTTTAGTTGGCAAAGCCCCACGTGACCATTTGTTCCATTAGTGAGCTATCCAAAACACTTCCCAGCTCATCGTGGACTCCATTTCACATAAGAATAATAATCATAATCATATAAAATAATAATAGTAATATAAGAATAATAACTGATATGGTGGACTGACCTGTACGTGTCGTGGTCCTGAACCAAGTAGGGCATCGAGCTGGGACCATCGTGTTGGTTGATAGTCCACTAACTCATACTGGGCATATTGGGCATATTCCCTGGTGGTCCAATGGTGTTCACTGTAAGATAGGTTGCCAGGATATTTGGGATGGTAAAATATGGCAGCAGGGTGGCGGTGGAACGCACGCCGCTCACCCCGGAACTAGCGTGCGCACCACCGCATAGCGTCACTTCCGCCCATCTAGGTCGTGACAGCTTCCGGTTTCCATATACGTGGGCGGCGGGACAGCGGTGGAACGCACGCCGCTCGACCCGGAACTGGCGTGCGCATCACCGCGTAACGTCACTTTTAGATGGGCGGAAGTGACGTTACGCGGTGATGCGCACGCCAGTTCCGGGTCGAGCGGCGTGCGTTCCACCGCTGTCCCGCCGCCCACGTATATGGAAACCGGAAGCTGTCACGACCTAGATGGGCGGAAGTGACGCTATGCGGTGGTGCGCACGCTAGTTCCGGGGTGAGCGGCGTGCGTTCCACCGCCACCCTGCTGCCATATTTTACCATCCCAAATATCCTGGCAACCTATCTTACAGTGAACACCATTGGACCACCAGGGAATATGCCCAATATGCCCAGTATGAGTTAGTGGACTATCAACCAACACGATGGTCCCAGCTCGATGCCCTACTTGGTTCAGGACCACGACACGTACAGGTCAGTCCACCATATCAGTTATTATTCTTATATTACTATTATTATTTTATATGATTATGATTATTATTCTTATGTGAAATGGAGTCCACGATGAGCTGGGAAGTGTTTTGGATAGCTCACTAATGGAACAAATGGTCACGTGGGGCTTTGCCAACTAAAATGTAAATGTAACCACACTTGTGACTTGCAATAGCTTTTGGGTAAATGGCTGTGTAGCAACGCCCATTTGGGCGATATCTCCTCCCACATCTCCCAGGGGTCATATGGAGGCCTGGCCCTACATACTATATTTAAACTATGGTCTTGACCATGGCCTCCAGGCTCTGAGGAAGAGGCACAGCCTCGAAACGCGTCAGCCCTCTGCTTCCAGTAAAGACGTTGATCCTCTGGTAGGAGGCAGGTGTATGGAATTGATGTGCCTGAAACTTCTTGTTTGTTTGTGAGTATTTGATTTTAAACAATTTTATCCAAATAAACTTGCCAAGGATAATGCGCTAGGCTGGTGCGCCCTTTTTTGCTTTGTATTTTCAGTGGTCAGGAGTAAGGACCTAGTTTCTTGCTGGAATCTCTGGTCCTGGCAAAAGTTTTTTTTTTTTTTTTCTAGATAGTTTTTTCTAGTTAGCTTTTTCTCCGGATTTTTTTTCCTGTGAGATCTACAAGCAACTAAGCCGGATCTGGGCGACGGGCTGCATATATAGATCCAGTTGTCACCCCAGCTCCGTGCTTGGTCAACCGCGACATAGTCCCACCTGACGGTGACTGGCCCAGCGAGTTAAATGTCTCACCAGGTCGCATACAACCAGGTCTAGGCCCGAGTCGCAGTGTTCCTATTGGCCGACAGCCCCCCACTTCGGCGGAGAGGGGTTCTGTCAGAAGATTGCGCCTGCCTTTTCCTGGTATGGGGAGTAAATGTTCCCCCCTCTTCCCCTGGCAGGTTTTGGGGTGGACGCGGGCCCCTCCCTAGGACAGTCGGACCCTCACAACCCCAGGTTTCCCTCTGTCCTGTCACGCACCCCCCCACCTACCTGTCCCCCTCCCCCCTCACTACTGGGGCTATGGGATGTTTGTAACTACTCCCGGGGGCCGGGAGCGAGCTTTAGGCCTACGGTGGGGGCAGGGGGGGTTGCACCGCCGGCGGCCATTTTGAGGGGGATTTCTATTGAGAATCACTGGCGGCCATGTTCTGGGATTTCCTAGAGTCATTTTTTCCGGTGGTGGGGCCCCTCCCTATACCCTAATGCTGACACTCAGATGTTTCTCTGTGGATCGAGATTGGTGCAGACACGTGCTGTGCAGACGTTCTGGGCCTCCTGGTGCATCTTTAGTGAAGGGTGTTGAGTCTGGGGGGTCTTTCTCTGCTGGGGGTCTTCAGTGCGCTCTGTCTGACCTCTTGGGGGCGCTGCAGCATGGTGGGAGGTTCTTAAAAAAAAAAGTTTTCTTTTTTCTCAACTTTTGCTGACGGGTTCCCCTGGTGCAACATGGACCCTGCAGAACAAGTGTCCCCACCTGACCCCCTCAAGGAGGCCGCAGGGCCCTCCGGACCCCAGCTATCCATAGATGCATTTTTGGCAGTCCTGGAATCCTTTGTGTCCTTGGTGAAGGTGGCCTTTAAAGGGCGAGCTGCCAAAAAACATCCTCCACCTACCCCTGCCTCATCTGATATGTCAGATTCTGAATCTGATTCAGCCACCGCAGACGCGGGTCTCCCTGCCGGGTCTACAACCTCGCGCCCTGTCTCCTCTGATAGTGAGGATGACATCTCTACCTCCGCCACTGTGCAAGAAAAGGCACTGGTGGACGCACTGATAGTATCTGTGCGTGAGACCCTAAGTATGGAGGACGCAGCTGCAACTGCGAATGAGGCGCAAGTTAAGTTTGGCACTCTCAAGCCATCCAGAGCGGCAAAGGTTTTTCCCTTTCCCGCGTATTTTGACAACATGCTCAAAAAAGAATGGGACTGCCCAAAGCGTTCCACTGGGGTGCCTAAGTGGATTACTAGATGCTACCCCTTTGAGGAGTCCCTTATAAAGAAGTGGACTGTGCCACCTATGGTGGACCCTCCGGTTTCAAGACTGAATAAAGCTACCATGATCCCAGTGGAGGATTCCCTGTTTTTTAAGGATCTGTCGGATAGAAAGGTGGAGTCTGTGGTCCGCAATATGTACTCCCTGGCGGGGTCTGAGCTAAGACCGGTGTTTACGGTTGCCCTTGTCCCGCAAACCTTGACTGAATGGGCTAAGTTGCTACGCCGTGACCTAGAGGGGAAACAACTTCCCCCTGCCTTTGCGGAGCTGTTGGACCAGTTGGTGCAGGGGCTGCAATTTGTTTGCGATGCTGCTCCCATTTTGGGCCGACTTCAAGGAGGTCGCCTGTTCGTACGGTCATGAAAAACCTGGAAAAGTTATGAAATTTTAAAATGGCAATTTCCAGGCCTGGATAAGTTTTGGAAAATAGTTAACCCACAAAGTTTTGGAAAAGTCATGGAAATTTGAGAGAAAGGCGCCACTCAGTGTGGCAGAGGTAAATAATTTTATTGACACATATTAAGAAATTACATGGAGGTGTAAGTGTCTATCTTCATAGCTCGCCGTCCTTCCCGGTCCACGGTGTTTCCGTCCCTGAGGCTGGCCAGCAGCCAGGAGATGACACTAGGGGAGAACCAATCAGGGGACTCAGTCAGATCGAGGCAGCGGTGAAGCACATACCTCACTGGAGGGCCACACGAACGTGATGACGCGGGGGGGGGGGGGGCGTAACCAGTTTCGGAGCATGCGTGAGCTGCTCCTTTAAGGAGCGACTGTGCCCTCACTGCGGTGCAGAGGCAGCGTGGTCCGGAGTGGGGTACATTGTTGCGCCTCATACCGCTACCTTCGGGGGGGGAGGGTTTCATCCGCCGTGATGACCTCCACCAGGACCCCCAGGCCTGTTATTAGGGTAGGCCTCACTAGGCCCGAGGTCACGTGCTCATTGGTGCAAAGCCACCATTTTGCCGTGGCCTGCAGCCTTAACAGGCCTCAGCAGCCTGCCTGGGTATCCCTATATTTGGCTATGTTAGCCATGGGAATTGCATTAATTAGGTTTGTCCTTTTCCCTACCCCTCAGTGGTTACTGCTTTTGGATGTCTCATCCGTCTATGATTTAAAGCAGCAGCTACGTCCGTCGGTAGACGAACGAGAAAAGGGGATTTCTCTTACGTCCTCCGACAGTCGCCGCCGCTTCATAATCTTCACTAATGGGGTTATTGACCTTTGCTCCGTAGGGGTAGCTAGGCAACAAGATTTGTTAATATCAAAGCTTTTAGCATATCACACCCCTAGGGGGTGGTCCCCTCAGTCAATACCTCCCTGCTTCCTGCATTCTCAACCCAGTTTCTAATGCCTAGCTTAGGAGTAGCAGGCTGATACTGTGCTGGGGCTTTCTGTCTCAGCCTTCTATCTTCTTTTTGATTTTATTTTGAGTATTTTTCTCTTTCTTGTGCTTAGCTGTTCTTTTATTCAGCATTAGTTTAGTTTCTTCGGATGAAGATGATCATGCGGTGCTGGGTCTTGGTCTGGCCACCCTGGATCCCAGGGTTCAGGGCCAGGAGCTTCCCAGCCTGCCATCGAGCGTTCAGCTCAGGTTTCCCTGGCATATTGAACGACCCATCCCTGTTCGCTGCAGGGATGCTGCCTGTGAGGTGGCTACCTCACCGGACGCCATTTGCGGTTTCGCACCCCAGTTCCACTGCGTCCCGGCTGCGACACTCCCTGTCCTCAGTACAGCGGTTTGGTCGCTAGAGAAGGCTCCCCATGCCATACGGACTGGTAAGTGCAATTCTATGTGGGGACCTGTCTGTTTTGGGTGTCAGTCTGTGACTGTGTGACCCTGCATGTCTGTGTATGTGCTGAGCTCCCTGTCAGATTCCTGTGTGGAATAGCTGCCTTTCTGTGGGCTGCGGGGGGGGGGGGGGCTCTCCCGCTCTGCTATGTGAATGTATGGGGCAGACTGGGTTTTGACATGCTGTGCGGCGGCCGCTCCTGCAACCTGCCATGTTTTTGCGGCAAATTATGGTGACCGGTCCTGTGTGGTGCGGCGCGGTGTTTTGGCGCCAAACGCCGCCATTTTAGCGGCGATCGCATGCAGCCACATGTCGGCGCCATTTTCTCATTGCCTGCATCCCTCAGCCGAGCGGCCATGTTTGTGTAGCCTACATAGGCTTTATAGGGCGGTCAGTCATTGCATCACTTCCTTTTGCTCTGGAACAGCGATCGGTGGCAGCAGCACTGTGTGGTCTCTCCAGGTTTTTACCTTGCTTTTTCCTGTATTTCTTGCCCAGTGTCCTTATCCCTGTGGGGGTCGGTGCAACAGTAGTGTGCGGTGGGCTGCGCTCGCCGCGGTCTTAAAGGGGCAGTTCTCCTTTTTTTCAATATTGCTGGGGCATGGATTCTCAGGATTGCAAGTTTCCTCCCACCCTGGTGGGGGGCCAAGGGGCTGCTGCATCCCCCGAGGGGGCTGATCTGGCTGCTATTGTGGCAAATTTGGCTTCTCAGGTGCAGATGCTAATGGCTGATCGATCCGCAAAATGGCCCAGACTGTCTATTTCCTCTGATTCAGAGGGCGATGGGGCTGCTATGGCTGGAGTGCCCTTCTCAGGGTCTCGCTCATCTCTAGACCTTGGGGGGGGTCTGAGGGGGAGGCTGAGGTAGAAGGGGTTGATAATTCTCCCCCTGGCTCGCCTGAAGAGCTTGCACTCATGGATGAGTTGGTTGCTTCTATCAAGGAAACGCTGCATTTGCAGGATGAACCATGTCCTCCTGCTTTGATGTCCTCTTATGGGACGCAAAGAAAACGCAAAACAACGCAGGTTTTTCCTTGCTCTGCGGAATTTCAGCACGCTGTTGATGAGCAATGGCGCAATTTAAAGAAGCCCTTTACTGTGCCAAGTAAGTTCAAGCTGCGTTATCCCTTTACACCCACCGCCGATGAGCGTTGGTGTGTGCCGCCTCAGGTGGATCACGCGGTGGCGATTTTGAATAAATCTACTGCGATTCCTGCTGAGGATACCCCGGTGTTCCGGGACCCTACGGACAGGAGATTGGAGTCTCTTGCCCGTCATGCTTATACGGTTGCTGGTTCTATGCTGAAGCCTATGTTTGCTTCCATTATGGCAGCCCAAGCTATTGCAGATTGGACGCAGGTGCTCAGGCGCACCCTGGTGGCTGACTGCCCCGCCGACAACATTGGCTATGGTGGATCAAATTCATCAGGGTGTCATGTATTTGTGCGATGCGGACTTGGATTTAGTCCCTTTGGCTGCACGCCTCTCAAGTGTGGCGGTATTGAACCGTCGCCTGATATGGCTGAAATGTTGGTCGGTTGACCAATCTTCTCGCAAGACTTTAGCTAATCTTCCCTACGCGGGATCTCGCCTTTTTGGCGAGTCCTTGGATACTCTGATAAAGGGAATTTCCGGGGGTAAGAGCACTCTCTTGCCCCAAACTCATAAGAATAAGTTTGTTCGTGGTAAGAAGAATGCTTCGTTTAGGCCCTCTCAGGGGTCCTTTCGTGCCTTTCGGTCGCACTATAAGGGCAAGCCCTTCAAGGGCCAGGGCTCCCAGAAGAAGCTGTGGGCAGGTAAGCAGAAGTCCGGCCAGTCCGGGTCCGCTGCCCATGCCAATTCCGCCTGAAGGGGCGCCCTCACCCGGTTCTGGGGTGGGGGGACGTTTGCTCGGTTTTCTTCAACCCTGGCTGGCCTGCATTCGGGACAGGTGGGTTCAGGAAATCGTTCGATCTGGATACAAGATCGAGTTTCTTTCTTGGCCGGCAAGCAGATTTTTTCCCTCAAATCTTCAGCTGTCTCCGGAGCGATTGCAGGATCTGCACCTGGCGGTGCGGGATCTGCGGGCCCAGGGAGTGGTGGTTCCGTTGCCTCATCGGGACAGATTTCGAAGGTTCTATTCCAATCTGTTCACTGTGCCCAGAAAGGAGGGCAAGGTACGTCCGATTCTGGACTTAAAAGCTCTGAACCGCTTTGTGCGGGTTCGCAAGTTCCGCATTGAATCTCTGCACTCAGTGGTGGCTGCCCTGAGTCCGGGGGAATTCATGGCCTCCATCGATCTGAAGGATGCGTATCTTCACATCCCCATTTTCGAAGGTCACCAGAGGTACCTTCGTTTTGCCATTGCGGAGGATTGTTACCAATTCGTGGCGTTACCCTTTGGTCTCGCTTCGGCTCTGCGGGTTTTCACCAAGGTGCTTGCGCCGGTCCTGGCTTTGTTGAGAGCCCAGGGCGTCTCTGTCTTGGGGTATCTGGACGATATCTTGATTCGGTCTCCGACCAGTCAGGGCCTGGTGAACGACCTGTCCATCACGATGCAGACTCTGCAGGATTTTGGTTGGACGATAAATTTTCCAAAATCAACGTTGTGTCCGTCGGTTCGTCTTCCCTACCTGGGCATGATCCTGGACTCTGTTCAAGCGAAGGTCTTCCTGCCGGAAGACAAGCTCCGGACGCTTCAGGACGAAGTCAAATCCCTCAGGGACAATCAGTGCTAGTCACTCTGGACGTGTATGAGGTGTCTGGGATTGATGGTCTCGGCTTTCGAGGCGATTCCCTTCGCCCAGTTTCACACGCGGGATCTTCAGGCGGAGATCCTGGCCAAGTGGGACGGGCGTCCGCAGTCCCTGGATCTGAGGATCTCATTGAGCCAACGCACCAGATGGGCTCTTCTGTGGTGGCTCCAGTCCCCGGTGGTGTCAGGGGGCAAGTCCTTTCGTCCCTTGTCGTGGACGGTGATCACCACGGATGCCAGCCTGTCGGGCTGGGGTGGTGTTCTGGGCGTTGTGTCCGCCCAGGGAACTTGGTCGGAGGAGGAATCCTCCCTTCTGATCAACATTCTGGAATTGCGAGCGATAAATCTCTGTCTTCTGCGTTGGACGGACAGACGTCAGGGCCGTCCGGTTCGGGTTCAGACGGACAATGCCACAGCGGTGGCCTACATCAACCACCAAGGGGGCACCAGGAGTGCCCGAGCGGCTCGGGAAGTGGCCGCCATTCTGTCTTGGGCCGAGACGCACATCCCGGCGATATCTGCAGTTCACATTCCGGGGGTGGAGAACTGGCAGGCGGATTATGAGTCGCCAGACCCTGGACCAGGGTGAATGGTCCCTTCACCTGGATGTCTTCCAGATGTTGTGCGCGAAGTGGGGTTCCCCGGATGTGGACCTGTTCGCGTCTCGTCTAAACCACAAGCTGGAAAGGTTCGTGGCAAGAACGCGCGATCCTCGGGCGGACGCCTCAGATGCGTTAGTAGCGCCCTGGCATCAGTATCGTCTGATATATGCCTTTCCACCGATTCAGCTGCTGTCCAGGCTCCTTCGCAGGTTGGCCTCGGAACCGCACACGGTGATTCTGGTGGCGCCGGACTGGCCTCGCCGGTCTTGGTACGCAGACCTCGTGAATCTGGCGGTCGACGCTCCGTGGCGTCTGCCTCTTCGAGAAGATCTTCTGTCTCAAGGACCGATATTCCATCCTGCTTTACAGTCGCTGGCTTTAACGGCCTGGCTGTTGAAAGCCAGGTCCTGAAGGATAGGGGGTCTCCCCCCTGAGGTCATTCCCACTTTGATCAAGGCTAGAAAAGCCTCTTCGGGGAAGATTTACTACCGTACTTGGAAAGCATACTTTGCCTGGTGTGAGTCCAGGGGGTTTTCCCTCGCTCATATTCTGTGTCGAGAGTGTGTGCTTTCCTCCAAACTGGTGTGGACCAGCATTTGGCGCTGGCCACAATTAAGGGTCAGGTTTCTGCGCTGGCCATCCTTTTTCAGCGCCCGGTGGCGTCTAATTCATTGATTCGCACCTTTGTTCAGGGGGTGCGACACTTGGTCCCCCTAGGAGGGAGCCTTTGCCTCCATGGGACTTAAACCTTGTTCTGTCCGTGTTGCAACATGCTCCCTTTGAAAAGATCAGGGAGATTTCGTTGTCTCTGTTGTCCAAGAAGGTTGCCTTTTTGGTGGCGATCACTTCGGCTCGCAGAGTGTCGGAGCTGGCTGCTTTGTCATGCAGCTCTCCCTATTTGGTGATTCACTTAGATAAGGTGGTCTTGCGACCAAACCCGTCTTTTCTTCCGAAGAGGATCTCGGAATTTCACCTCAATGAGGACATTGTCTTGCCTTCGCTTTGCGCGAAGCCTAAACATCCGAAGGAGGTGGCTTTGCATTCCTTGGATGTTGTTCGGGCGATCAGGGTTTACCTGGCATCGACTAAGTCTTTTCGCAAGTCGGATTCCCTATTTGTCCTTACAGAGGGACCTCGGAAGGGCATGGCGGCGTCGGCTTCTAGCATCGCCAAATGGATCAGACAGACCATTGAGCAGGCCTATGCTTTGAGGGGGAAGGTTCCTCCCTTCCCTGTGAAGGCACACTCTACCAGATCCTTGAGTACGTCTTGGGCCTGTCATCATCGGGCTTCTGTGGCCCAGGTGTGTAAGGCGGCGACTTGGTCGTCCGTTCACACCTTCTCAAAATTTTACAAAGTGGATGTTCAGGCATCGGCAGATGCTTCCTTTGGCCGTAAAGTTCTTAGTGCGGCAGTGGCTTAGGGTCCCTTGTTTGGGTCCTTGGCTGTTGGGGTGTTTTTACCCCTAGGTTACTTGTTCTTCCTGGGTTGTTGCTCCTGTTGAGCACTTTTTTCCTGTTGCCCAGTTGGTTTTCTTACTTTGGTAAGGTTCCTTTTTTTCTGATGTGGGTACTGCGTTGCTTTAGGCGCGGCTGCGTTTTTCTCACCCCTCATGTCTACACTGCTCTGGGACGTCCCCATTAGTGAAGATTATGAAGTGGCGCGACTGTCGGAGGACGTAAGAGAAAACTGAATTTTTGTAAAATCTTACCTGTAAAATTCCTTTCTCTGAGTCCTCCGACAGTCGCCGCCCCCGCCCCTCTTTTGGGGTTTGTTTATGTACTCTACTGCTATGCTACTGAAACTGAGTTGAGAATGCAGGAAGCAGGGAGGTATTGACTGAGGGGACCACCCCCTAGGGGTGTGAT
The DNA here is from genome assembly GCF_965119305.1 of Pelophylax lessonae. Classification (NCBI taxonomy): domain Eukaryota; kingdom Metazoa; phylum Chordata; class Amphibia; order Anura; family Ranidae; genus Pelophylax; species Pelophylax lessonae. The sequence goes on along the minus strand of NC_138775.1, from coordinate 144,376,358 downwards.
ATGCTAAAAGCTTTGATATTAACAAATCTTGTTGCCTAGCTACCCCTGCGGAGAAAAGGTCAATAACCCCATTAGTGAAGATTATGAAGTGGCGGCGACTGTCGGAGGACTCAGAGAAAGGAATTTTACAGGTAAGATTTTACAAAAATTCAGTTTTTTTATTTACCGTAAAATCCATTTCTCCGAGTCCACCAACGGATGTAGCTCCCACCCCTCTTTTCTCTGAAGAGTTGGGTTTTAGTTATTATTCAGCTACGTCCGTCGGTGGACTCAGAGAAATGGATTTTACGGTAAATAAAAAATCCCATTTTCTCCCACAGGGTAACAAGGCTAAGGACCCGTGTCGCAGACGGGGCCCCTCCTTTTCAGCACATAAGATTTTTTGTGTCCCTCAGGCAAAGTCCTTCAAGGCCCCCTCGGGTGGTTCCAAGCGACCCTTGTCTGGCAAACAAAAAATCGAGTTTCTCCAGACCTGAGGACAAGGCCCCTTCAGCCTGAAGGTGCGCCCTCACCCGTATCTGGGGTGGGGAGACTTCTTTGCCGGTTCCCAGACCTGTGGCTTTCCCGCATATAAGACAAGTGGGTTCACAAGGTCATACGGTCCAGGTAGAAGATCAAGTTTCGGTCCGCCCCACTGGTAAGGTTCTTCCCTTCCAATGCGAGACTTCCCCGGATCGCTTACAGGCTCTCTTTGGGGGTGGTACAGGACCTGGTACAACAGGGAGTAATAGTTCTGGTTCCGTGTGCGAAACCTTTTCAGGGCTTTCCAATCCTGGATCTGAAGGCACTGAATTGCTTTGTGTGAGTTCAAAAATTCAAGATGGAATCCATTCTTACGGTGGTGGCTTCCCTACATCAGGGGGGTTTCCTGGCCTCCATAGACATCAAAGATGCTTACCTTCACATCCCAATATGTGCAGGACATCAACGGTTGCTGCGCTTTTGCCGTGGAAGAGGATCATTATCAGTTTGTGGCGTACCCTTTGGTCTCGCCTCTACTCCTCGGGTCTTCACAAAGGTGTTGGCTCTGGTCCCACGGTGCTGGACTCCACTCTGAAGGAGTTCAGGTGGATTCTGAACCTTCAGAAGTCATCCCTGGTCCCTTCCATGAGACTGGACTATCTGGGCCTGACTTTGGACTCGTCCGCAGCCAGGGTGTTTCTTCCTCTAAAAAAACTCCAAGAACTACAGACTGCGATTCAGCTATTGCTGTCCAGCAAATGGTCATCCCTTCGGACCTGCATGAGAGTTTTGGGACTGATGGTGTCATCCTTCGAGGCAGTCCCCTTCGCTCAATTCCACACGAGAATCCTCCAGAAGGAAATCCTTCTCAAATGGAACAAAAATCCAAATTCCCTGGACAATCAGATCCAACTGAGCCAGGTGACCAGAGAGTCCCTGATCTGGTGGCTTCAGTCCCCGATGCTCAAACAAGGAAAATCCTTCCTTCCTATATTTTGGACAATTGTCACCACGGATGCCTCCGGGTGGGGAGGGGTTTTCTGCAAGTTTTCTGTTTAAGAAGTCTGGTCCCTGGAAGAATCCAGGTTACCGATAAATGTACTGGAGCTGAGAGTGATCAAGCTTTGCCTAGTCCACTTGACTGAGTGCCTTCGGGGTTGTCCAGTGCATGTTCAGTCAGACAATGCCACGGCCATGGCTTATGTCGATTACCAAGGGGGCACCAAAAGTGTCCTTGCGGCATCCTCCGATGGGCGGAACGCTTTGTTCCAGCTCTCTCCGCTGTTCACATTCCAGGAGTGGAAAATTGGCAGGTGAATTTCCTCAGTTGACAGACCTTTGATTAAGGGGAATGGTCTTTCCATCCGGGGGTGTTCCAGCATTTGGACCTTCGTTGGGGCAATCCAGATGTAGATCTGTTGGCATCTCGGATCAACTGAAAAGTGCAAAGGTTTGCTCCCGGGACCCTCTGACAGTATCAGCTCATTTATGCCTTTCCTCATCTCAAGTTGCTGCCAAGACTTCTTTGCAGGATCAAGGCGGAAGGGATTCCATTCATTATTGTGGCTCTGGACTGGCCTCGCGGAGTTTGGTACGCCGACCTGGTCAGGCTCCTTGGAGACTTCCTCTCAGGGAGGATCTACTGTCTCAAGGGCCAATCTTCCATCCTGCTTTACAGTCTCTGGCTTTGACGGCTTGGCTGTTGAAAGCCAGGTGCTGAAGGACAGGGGTTTGCCTACTTCAGTGATTCCTACTCTGCTTAAAGCGAGGAAACCGACTTCTAGGAAGATCTATCATCGTACATGAAAGTTGTATATTGCGTGGTGTGAGTCTCTTGGGGTACCCCCTCGCTCTTAGTCGGTGGCTCGGATCTTGGCTTTCCTTCAATGGGGAGTTGATCAAAAGTTAGCCTTGTGTACTATCAAGGGTCCGGTTTCGGCCTTGCCAATTTTCTTCCAAAGGCCACTAGCTGCCTATTCCCTGGTGCATAGCTTTATCCAGGGGGCTTAGCACCTCCGGTGCGACCTCTGTTGCCACCTTTGGACGTTAATTTGGTTCTGTAGGTTCTCCAGAAACCTCCTTTTTGAATGTAATCGTGAGATTCCTCTGCCTACCTTATCCCAGAAGGTGACCTTCTTGTGGCTATTACATCTGCGCGCAGGGTGTCGGAACTGGCGACGTTGGCCTTTCGTTCTCCCTATCTGGGGGTTCACAGGGATAAAGTGGTACTTCATCCGGATCCATCCATCCTTCCGAAGGTTTCCAGTTTTCACTTAAATGAGGACATCGTGTTACCCTCTTTGTCCTAAGCCTAAACATCCTAAGGAAATTGCACTACATACTTTGGATGTGGTTCGGGCACTCAGGGTGTACTTGGCGACTGAGTCTTTTCGAAAGTCAGATTCACTCTTTGTACTCCCAGATGGCCCAAGGAAAGGTCTGCCTGCGTCTGCTGTGACTATTTCCAGAGGGATCAGACAGACAGTTGTTCAGGCTTATTCAATTAAGGATCAGGTTCCACCTTTCCCTGTTAAGGCCCATTCTACTCGGGCGCTTAGTGCTTCCTGGGCTTTCCGCCATCAGGCATCTGTGCTGCAGGTTTACAGACGGCAACCTGGTCGTCTGTTCACACCTTTACCAAATTTTATAAGGTGGATGTGCTAGCATCTGCGGATGCTTCTTTTTGCCGCAAAGTTTTGCAGGCTGCTGGGTTTCAGGTGGACCTTACCTTGTTGTTCGGATGAGTCCTAAGTTGCCTGGTTGGCTATGTTTACCCTTGGGGATTGTTTTTGTTCTGCTGTTCCCACCTCTCATTTGGGTACTGCTTTGGGACGTCCCTACTGATATGCATCAGTGGACTGCGTCCCTCAATGAACGATAGAGAAAACTGGATTTTTGACTTACCGTAAAATCCTTTCTCTTAAGTTTTCTCTTAAGTTCATTGACGGACGCAGTACCCGCCCCTCTATTTTGAGTTGGGTTGGTGTTACTTTAATGGTGTCAATTAAGGGTCAGGTTCCACCTTTCCCTGTTAAGGCGCATTCTACTCGGGCGCTTAGTGCTTCCTGGGCTTTTGGCCATCCGGCATCTGTGCTTCAGGTTTGCAAGGCGGCTACCTGGTCGTCTGTTCACACTTTCACAAAGTTTTACCAGGTTGATCTGCTGGCATCTGCAGATGCCTCATTTGGCCGCAAAGTTTTGCAGGCTGCAGTTTAAGGGTGTTTTAGTCTCCCTTGAGGGTGTTTAATGTTTTTTCAGGTGGGTCTTATCTTGTTGTTCTGATGAGTCCTGCTGTTCCCACCCCTCATTTTTATGGCACTGCTTTGGCACGTCCCTAGTGATAAGACGATCAGAGATTGCATCCATCACTGAACGATAGAGAAAATTGGATTTTTGTCTTAAAGTAAAATTCTTTTCTCTGTTTTCATTGACGGACGCAGTACCCGCCCCTCTATTGAGTTGGGTTGGTATTATTTTCTCTGACACTGCTTTAATACAAAACTGACATCCTATAGCAGGGAGAGAGGGTATACCCCCTGGGACTGCCCATAGGCATAGCCAGAACTTTTTTCTGCTTAGTGTCCTACTCCTGTAGGGGGCGGTATTACCCTACTGATATGAAGATCAGAGACTCCGTGAACTCATAGAAAAGGATTTTACAGTAAGACAAAAATCCAATTTTAAATTTAGTTGCAGTTCAGTGAGAAAAATAAGTATTTCACCCCCTACCAACCAACAATAATTCTGGCTCCCACAGACTGGCTACAGTATGTGCTCATGTGGTACACCGATTAGTCCTGTCAATTTTAAGAAGGTGCTCCAAAACAACAACTTGTTATGTGTATAAAAGACACCTGTCCACAGAATCTTTTTCTCCCATTCAAACACACGGTCATAGGCAAAACCAAATCGCTTTCAAAGGATGTCAGGGACAAGATTGTAGACGTGCACAAAGCTGGAATGGGCTACAAGATCATAAGCAAGAAGCTTGGTGAGAAGGAGAAAACTGTTGGAGCGATTATTCGCAAATGAAAGAGATACAAAAATAACTATCAATCGCCTTGGGTCTGGAGCTCCATTCAAGATTTCGCCTCATGGGGTAAAGCTGATCATGAAAAAAAGTGAGGCCCAGAACTACACGGGAGAAGTTTCTGAATGATCTCAAGGCAGTTGAGACCACAGTCCTCAAACAAATCATTGTTGAGGTCATATGTTATGGATTGAAATCCTGCTGAGCCCTCAAGCTCCTCCTCCTTAAGAAGGCACATGTACAGGCCCATCTGAAGTTTGCCAATGAGCGTTTAAATGATTCAGAAAAGGATTAGGAGAAAGTGCTGTGGTCAGATGAGACCAAAACTGAGCTCTGTGACATTAACTCGACTCGCCGTGTTTGAAAGAAGAAAAATGCTGACCATGACCCTAAGAACACCATCCCTACAGCTAAGCACAGAGGTGGAAACATTCTGCATTGGGGCTGTTTTCTGCTAAAGGTACAGGCTGACTTTGCCGCATTGAGGGGCCAATGGCAGGGACCGTGTATTGTAAAATCTTGGATAAGAACCTTCTTCCCCCAGCCAGAAAACTGTAAATGAGTTGTGGATGGGTCTTCCAGCATGACAATGACCCAAAACATACTGCAAAGGCAACAAAGTAGTGGTTTAAGAAGAAGCACATTTAGGTTATGAAGTGACCTACCCAGTCTCCAGACCTTAAACCTATAGAGACATTTATGAAGAGAGCTGAAACTGTGAGTTGCCAAGTGACAGTAAATAAACCGTAAGGATTTAGACAAGATCTGTAAAGAAGCATGGACCAAAATCCCTCCTAAGATGTGTGCAATCCTGATAACCAATCACAAGAAACGTCTTACCTCTGTGCTTGCCAACAGGTGTTTCTACACCAAGTACAAAGTCATGTTTTGCATGGGAATGAAATACTTATTTTACTCACTGATCCACAACCCAATTTATAACATTTGTATCATGTATTTTTCTGGATTTTTGATTCGTATTCTGTCACTGTTACTTAAAATACACCTATTATAAAATAAAAATAAAAAATATATATAGACCCTTAATTTCTTTGTAGGTGGGCAAACTTACCAAATCTGCAGGTGATTATTTTCCCACTGTATATACTGGTGGTCAATTTGCTGACTATACAGTAGGTGGCCCCTGACATATGTCTTGGGGCATTGGTAGATTTACCTTTTGTAAGTTAACTTTTATTATTATGATGGTGTTCATAGATTAGGTTTTGTAGGCTACCTTAAACTATTTTTTTTTAGGCACAAAGCCTTCATTTGGCAATAGGTTTGTTTACATGGCTTTTTTTTTTAGGTTTTAATTGGATAGAAATAGGGGGAAAAAATACAAACCAAGGCACTTCATTAAAATTTTTCTCAAGCCAAGTTTTACATAATTTGCACAACCCCACATAATTACTCTACAATATAATTATCAAAACCCTTTAAATAAAAGGACATTGCATACTTGTGATTTTTATGTAACATAATAAAATGGTAAAGCTTAAAGTGGAAGCTTGCTTTTCAATTTGGGAGAGCTTTTTTCCCCTTGGATATTACATTGTGACACATAAAGGAAAGTTTTCTGCGTGCCTAAATTGTTTATATAACATCAGGAGCTGATCAAATCAGGCTTGCATGGCTGTGACATTTCACTGTAGTTCATAAACCTTCCAAGTAACATTTCGTGAGTATCGGTACTTGCAAAAATGCGCCCATACTAGTGATCTCCAGTTGATGAACGAATCGTTCTTTTGAATCGATTCTTTTCAGTGAACTGGATGACTCGGTTCCTTTGACTGAACTGACTCGGTAGGAAAAAAGTTAATTTTTGAGTCACTGAATAGAAGAGACAGGCTCAGTAATCTGATCCTAGAGTGAGAGTTTAGCCCAGCCCTGCAACCAATCAGAATCTCCTAGCACATTTACATGCTGCAAAGTGGAAAGAAGCCAATCACAGTTCCCCATACCAGTCCAGGCCAGTTACTGAGTCAAAGACTCGAACATGCTAAAAGAATCGTTTGAGTGAGTACACTAAAATCACCACCAGTACAATAATACACCAAAGCAATCATGCAGCAGCAGTGCTAAATCAGACAGCGGGGACAGACAAAGGGTTAATCATTTAACCCTTTGTAAATGTTTCTAAACACTAAACAGGATTTAAAAAAAAAACTATTTTTAATAAAACAATATCAAATATTTTTAATGACTGCAATATTATTAGAATGGCTTTATTAGAATGTCAGCTCTGCCTGTGTTCAGGCTGTATACAATGCAGGGACTGTGAACAGGGCTCTGTCCAGTGACACCTGTACTGTGCTCTATTGCCAGCCCTGTGCTGTGCCCTCCTAACCCCCTGTGCCCTTATTGCATCCCTGTACTAGGCCATCCTGCCAGCCCTGTACTGTGCCCTCCCTGTGTTGTCGTCTTGCTCTCCCTGTGTTGCGTCGTCCTTCCTCCACCAGATGTTAAACCTCTGTCCCCATGTCTCTGTGACCCTCCCATCCCCATCCTCCTCCCCCCAGCGATCACAGCCTTTTCCATCCCAGCTCTCCCACCCCACAAGCCCTATTTCACCCCACCCTCAACTACCCTGCCCTCACTTACCCATCAACTCTCCCCCCCCACCCTGCCCTCACCCAAATAACCAACAACCCCCCACCCACTTCCCGAACCACCCCCCCCCCCTACCTGCTATTTCTAGGCGATAGGTATTGGTAATTGGTATCGGCAAGTACCAATGGTAATGCTTTCTTGGGAATGAGGTGAGAACAGAAAATAAAGTATTAGGCAACACTAAAGTAATACTTCAGTAGGTAGGAGGAGAACCAGGAAAGAGCAGAATCTTGGAGGCCAGTGGGATCAAGTTTTTCGAGGAGGAGTGTGTGGTAGCAAAGGCAGCAGGAAGGTCTAAGTATTAGGAGTAATAGCCATTGGTTTTAGCAGTCAGTAAGTGGTTGCGGGCTAAAGCCAGACTTTTAAGGGGTCCAGAAGATTGTTGTCATTGAGGTAGTGGCTCTGATGGTTGTAAATAGGAGCAAGGGGATGGGTTTTAAGGTGTCCAGGCTGATTTAGAAGGGATAGAAGGTGCCAGTAGAGCGGGAGAAATTGAGGACGTTAGAGTGCATAGACTGTAGCAATAGGGTGACTGAATTAGTTGAAAGCAAATCGGGGTCCAGATGGCTAGATGGATGTCTGAGAAGAGTTGACTAACCTCCTCTGTAGTAATAGAAAAAGGAAAGTATTGAACGAGTTGCATCGGTCTTGTTTATTGTTTTTGAAATGGTTGGTCGTTTCCTGAGCAGTGAGTGAGTCGGTGGCTAGAGGTGGTGGGAGTTAGAGTATTAAAGGTAGAAAAGAGATGACGAGTACTGCATAGAGAGGATGTTAATGAGATTCAAACATAGATATAAAACTGTAATTTTTTGCGAAGAATCAACAACAGGTGGGACACAATCATGAAGTGGAACGAAATGTATTGGATATTTTAAACTTTAACAAATAAAAAACTGAAAAATTGGGCGTGCAAAATTATTCAGCCCCTTTACTTTCAGTGCAGCAAATTCTCTCCAGAAGTTCAGTGAGGATCTCTGAATGATCCAATGTTGACCTAAATGACTAATGATGATAAAAAGAATCCACCTGTGTGTAATCAAGTCTCCTTATAAATGCACCTGCACTGTGATAGTCTCAGAGGTCCATTTAAAGCGCAGAGAGCATCCTCAAGAACAAGGAACACACCAGGCAGGTCCGAGATACTGTTGTGGAGAAGTTTAAAGCCGGATTTGGATACAAAAAGTTTTCCCAAGCTTTAAACATCCCAAGGAGCACTGTTCAAGCGATAATATTGAAATGGAAGGAGTATCGGACCACTGCAAATCTACAAAGACCTGGCCATCCCTCTAAACTTTCAGCTCATACAAGAAGAAGACTGATCAGAGATGCAGCCAAGAGGCCCATGATCACTCTGGATGAACTGCAGAGATCTACAGCTGAGGTGGGAGACTCTGTCCATAGGACAACGATCAGTCGTATACTGCACAAATCTGGCCTTTATGGAAGTGTGGCAAGAAGAAAGCCATTTCTTAAAGATATCCATAAAAAGTGTTGTTTAAAGTTTGCCACAAGCCACCTGGGGAACACACCAAACATGTGGAAGAAGGTGCTCTGGTCAGATTAAACCAAAATCGAACTTTTTAGCAACAATGCAAAATGTTATATTTGGCGTAAAAGCAACACAGCTCATCACCCTGAACACACCATCCCCACTGTTAAACATGGTGGTGGCAGCATCATGGTTTGGGCCTGCTTTTCTTCAGCAGGGACAGGGAAGATGGTTAAAATTGATGGGAAGATGGATGGATCCAAATACAGGACCATTCTGGAAGAAAACCTGATGGAGTCTGCAAAAGACCTGAGACTGGGATGGAGATTTGTCTTCCAACATGACAATGATCCAAAACATAAAGCAAAATCTACAATGGAATGGTTCACAAATAAACCTATCCAGGTGTTAGAATGGCCAAGTCAAAGTCCAGACCTGAATCCAATCAAGAATCTGTGGAAAGAACTGAAAACTGCTGTTCACAAACGCTCTCCATCCAACCTCACTGGGCTCGAGCTGTTTTGCAAGTAGAATGGGCAAAAATTTCAGTCTCTCGATGTGCAAAACTGACAGAGACATACCCCAAGCAACTTACAGCTGTAATTGCAGCAAAAGGTGGCGTTACAAAGTATTGTGTATATGTATAGGTGGTTCCTGCGCTATCCGAGGTGATTTTAATCCCTTCCTAGTGCTGCACCACGATACTGGTACTATAAACCAGTCTACACAGCAATTGAGAAACAAGGGGGTGATGGTGCGCTTCAGAAGTGAATTAAACTCAAAAAACAAATAAAATATTTTGTTACAATCTGTCTCAGTGCCGTGCTTGTGAAGATGGGGTTTTTTTATTTATTAAATCAATTCCTAATATCCCTTAAATCTGTGACTGTGCTTCAATAAACTTTGTGATCGAACTTTTATATCGTGATGAAAAACAATCTCTAAAGTGCTAGGTGCTTCAAAATCATATATAAATTCAGAAAAATTCAAAAAAATACATGAGGAAGTCACGTGACGTGATGTAACGCGTAGGAGGAGCCCCAGAAACCGGAAGTGACGTTGAGAATTGGAGCGAAGTCCCCATAGCGGTATTTAGAGTGTTTTATGCCGATAACAAGCAAACCGAATGTAAGTGTATTTCTTTTTTGTGAAATAAATCGTTTTTAATACTGCACCATGATGGTCCTCTTTATTTGATGAGCCCCTGAGGTCGTGGTAGCAGACAAAGAAACCACAACATAAAGCGCCCCAATACGGAGCCCTAGAGGTACATCGGGACCACACATAGGATCCTGTAGGAAGGACCCGGGAGCCATAAAGAGCTACACCGAGGGAAAAGACACATAAACACAGGCGGTTTATTCATGTTGTTGAGGTGAGAATTTAGAGCACCTAGAAGTGACACCTGGTAAAGGAGAAAGTCACAACACCTTAATTGCACGGAAGCACCTTGTGGTTTAAGATCGAGATTGAAGGGGCCGAGATATATTCCAGGTAACTATAGGCCGGTCAGCCTAACATCTGTAGTCTGCAAGATTTTGGAGGGGATGTTAAGGGACCACATACAAGACTTTAGTAATGAAAACGGTATTATTAGTAGTAATCAGCATGGATTCATGAAAAATCGTTCTTGCCAAACCAATCTATTAACCTTCTACGAGGAAGTGAGCTGCCACCTAGATAAAGGATAGCCTGTGGATGTGGTGTATCTGGACTTTGCAAAGGCCTTTGACACCGTTCCCCACAAACGCTTACTGTCCAAACTAAGGAAGGTAGGTATGGACCATAAGGTGAGTACCTGGATAGAGAACTGGCTCCAGGGGAGAGTACAGAGGGTGATGATTAATGGGGAGTACTCGGATTGGGCGGGTGTGGAAAGTGGGGTCCCCCAGGGTTCTGTCTTGGGACCAATCCTGTTTAATTTATTCATAAATGATCTAGAGGAGGGGATATCGAGTACAATCTTATTATTTGCGGATGATACTAAACTAAGCATGCCAATATCTTCTATGCAGGATGTGGAAACCTTGCAAGCGGACCTGAACAAAATAACGGGGTGGGCAACTACATGGCAGATGAGGTTTAATGTTGAAAAATGTAAAGTAATGCACTTGGGGGCCAGAAACCAGAAAGCAAGCTACTCACTAGGGGGGGAACCTCTGGGTGAGTCTAGGATGGAAAAGGACTTGGGGGTACTGGTAGACAACAGGCTTGGCAGTGGCATGCAATGCCAAGCCGCTGCAAGCAAAGCCAACAGAATACTGGGATGTATTAAAAAGGGGATTCACTCCAGAAACAAAGAGATTATTCTCCCGCTCTACAAGACTCTGGTCCGGCCACATCTGGAGTATGCTGTCCAGTTCTGGGCACCGGTCCTCAGGAAGGATGTGCTGGAACTGGAAAGAGTCCAGAGAAGGGCAACAAAAATAATTAGGGGAATGGAGGACATCAGCTATGAGGAAAGACTACAAGCACTGAACCTATTCTCTCTGGAGAAGAGACGATTGAGGGGGGATATGATATCAATGTACAAATACTGTACTGGCGACCCTAGCATAAGGAACAAACTATTCAGAGAAAGGGAATACAATAAGACACGAGGCCACTCACTAAAACTAGAGGAAAGGCGGTTTAACCTTAAAAGTGCGTAAGGGGTTCTTCACTGTAAGAGCGGTAAGGATGTGGAATTCTCTTCCACAAGCAGTCGTAATAGCAGGGAGCATTGATAGTTTCAAAAAACTATTAGATGGGCACCTTAGAGACCACAACATACAGGGGTATACAATGTACGGGTAAAAGCAAACACACACACACATCATAGGTTGAGCTGGATGGACTGATGTCTTTTTTCAACCACACTAACTATGTAACTAAGTCACACACCTGATTGTATTGTTTGTGGTGATTTGAAAAAACTGACATTTTTTTCTTAAATCACATAGTTTATTTTTTGAATTTTTTTTAATTTTTTTGAATTTATATATGATTTTGAAGCACCTAGCACTTTAGAGATTGTTTTTCATCACGTTATAAAAGTTCAATCACAAGGTTTATTGAAGCACAGTCACAGATTTAAGGGATATTAGGAATTGATTTAATAAATAAAAAAACCCCATCTTCACAAGCACGGCACTGAGACAGATTGCTACAAAGTATTAACTTAAGGGGGCTGAATAATTTTACATGCCCAATTTTTCAGTTTTTTATTTGTTAAAAAAGTTTGAAATATCCAATAAATTTTTGATTCTTCACAAAAAATTACAGTTTTATATCTTTATGTTTGAAGCCTAAAATTTTGCAAAAGGCCGCAAAGTTCAAGGGGGGCAGATACTTTCGCAAGGCACTGTGTGTGTGTGTATGTATATATATATATTAGGGATCAACCGATTATCGGCAAGGACGAAATATCGAAGGCCGATATGCGCTTTCCCCGATATATCGGAATCGGCCCCTGAGGTTGCCGATATTGTCGTGATGTCATTTCGTATGTTGCGCCACGCGCCTCCACGTACTGAGACATCTACCTTCTTAAGCTGCCTCCCTCAGCCTCGTCTGGAGTCGGGGAGTCTCGGCCCTACAGTGAGTGTACACACACTGTGTGTTTAACACAGCTGCCAACACCCACCCACAGCTGCCTTGTACCAGCGATCCACAGGCCCTGCCTGTACCAGCCAGCCAGCCTCCCACCCACCACAGGGTGCCAGCCAGCCACCCACCACAGGGTGCCAGCCAGCCTGCCACCACAGGGTGCCAGCCAGCCACCCACCACAGGGTGCCAGCCAGCAACCCACCCTCCATCTCAATGGAGATGGATGCAGATAGAAAAATTAAGTGTGGTATGGGACTATTTCTCATCTCCATCTCCAGGAAAAGCAGCAGCACTGTGCAACACATGCACAATGTAAGCATGGGATCAAGAACTACAAAAACCAAAAATTTGTCAAATCTTTGGGTCCATCTAAGGCCCCTTTCACACTAGTGCGACTTGTCCCCCGATTTTGGACCGCAAAATCGCATGACAAGTCGTTTTCCATTATTTTCAATGAGCCCCATTCATATCAGTGCGTTTTGAAGTCGCACCAACTTCAAAGTAGTTCCTGCGCTACTTTGGCATGATTTTAATGCATTTTGAGGTATATAGCCCTGAGCCATTGCTCAAAATAACGTCAAAATCGCGGCAAAGTCGCGTCAAAATCGCTGTAAAATCGCTTCGCATAAGTGTGAAAGGGGCCTAAGAGTTCATCATGTTGCATTATATCATGCAGCACAGAAAAAAACAAAATTACTCACAAGGTGAAACATCACTATCCCAGGCAACAATAACCAATATGTTTCAGGAAAAAAAAAAACAGGTGGCTAAAATCGGATGGAAGATCCCAACTGCTGGATAGAGTAATTACAGAGATGATGGTCACTGTTAACCAGCCATTTACAATAATGTCTGACTCTGGATTTAAGCGGTTGATGTCTATAGTTGAACCAAGGTACACACTGAAGAGTGACAAGTATTATCAATACTGAAATGCTGAGAAAGATTCACCAAAAGGTCGTTGAGAAAGTAAAGGCTATGCTGAAACCAGAGAATGCTGGCAACTCACTCTCATTCATGACTGACTGCTGGCCAGGACAAACAGAATCGCTAATGAGTCTTAAATGCCACTTCATTGACAGTGGATGGACAAGAAGGCATTCGGTGTTGAATACAAAAGTTATGCAAGGATACCACACTGGAGAAAGGTTTCTATGCATGCTAGAAGAATGGGGAATCACCAAAGACCGAGCGATGCTTGTGCTTCTAGACAGTGGAGCGAAAATGGTGAAAGGAATGAGACTTTCTGAAGTGTCAGACCTCAGTTGCATGGCACACACCCTCCAACTTGTGGTAAATGATGGTCTGTCAAACCAGAGAGCTTTGCTTGGCATAATTAGCATGCTGAAGAGATGCGCAGGCCATTTCCACCATTCAATTCTTGCCAAGCAGCGACTGAGGTGCATTCAGGAAGACCTTAGCCTACCCAAAAAAAACTTGATTAACGCTGTTCCAACATGATGGAGCTCAACACTTCACATGCTGCAAAAATGCTGGAGCAGAAGCGAGCTCTTACCATATATTCTGGTGAATATGGAGGATATTCTTGTCCTACTGCTGATCAGTGGGACATTGTAGCCAATGTCATTGAGACCCTCCTCCCCATAGAGGAAGTGACACTAGAGGTGAGTCATTACGAATCATCTGTGTAATCTGTCATCCCATGTGTGAGAGTGCTGAAGATGCTTCTTCAAGAGAATGAAGGACCTAACACACGTGGCACTAAAACATGTAGGCAGGCCATGAGGGAAAGCCTCGCCAAACGTTTTGAAAAGCATGAAGAGAATAAAAATGTTGTGCTTGCATGTCTTTTGGATCCTCGATACAAGAACCATCCTTTCTCTTCTGATGATGTATTGGCCAAGGCAAAACAATGACTGACAGAAGATACTCAACAGGAAGTGCAGGAGGTTCCTGCCAAAAAGAAAAGTCAAGAAGAGCAGGTTTTTAATGTGAAATAAATATATAGTGTTGCGCAAATAAAAAATTATTAAATTAATTAGTTTGTGCTTAAATTATTAAAAACCCAAAATATTTATGTGATATAATATTAAAGTGCCAATAGTGCTAATAAAGTGGTAAATATAATATAATCATAGAATAGAGAAAATATATAGATATAAAAGTCCAATGTGCAAAGTGCAAAAAGCCAATAAACAGAGTCCAAAATGTAATCCTAAAGTGATCTGTGCTCCCAGAGAGAAGTGACCAGAGTGTCACAGTGGACAGCCAGCCGTGCACCCCCTTGTGAATGGGTGCTCACCTCAAATCCTTAAAAAGAGCGCATAGATTGTTATCCCAAGAAGATCATCCATCCATATCCTTAAGAGCTCCTCTCATTCACAGGAGTTGCAGCGTCAATCAATGCAGTATATATGCAAACAAAAAGACTTGCAATAGTGTATGAAATCCTTAATCAGCTTTTATTAAATAAAGGTGGATAAATCTCACTCACATTTGTAGGTGCAACACATGCACTTGGACAATAGCATCAAGTAAATGGTGGAAATCGTGGTGGTATAGTGGGAGAGACTGCACAGCGCCGCCGGTCTCCACAGCGTGCGCTGATAGCTGACAGCCTCACCTAGACAATAGTGTATCGCTCCGTCCGTCCTTTCCCCTCCCATACGCGTCACGACACAGGGATCACGTGTCTTCCTCAGGGGGATATTTTTTATGGTTTTTATTGTGGAAGAGCAGGATGCTTCAAAAAGAGAAAAATGTCCAAAAAGACAACGGACAGAAGAGAAACTTCATTGTGATCGAATAGATGCCATGTTCAGTGTTTTATTGGGGCCTCATGCGGAGGATTCTTCTGAATCTGCAATAATGAGCTTGGATGATGAACTTCATCTCTATTTATAGGAACCAGTAATTGACAGAAGAAGTGGTGAACCTCTTTATTAGTGGAAAGAAAATGAGGCACGCTACAAAAGACTTGCTTTCCGCTCCTCCTTCCTCGCTACCAAGTGAGTGTGTTTTTTGTGAAGTGGCAGCAATTTATGAAAAAAAACAGAAGCCGTTTAACTGGTGAACATGCTGAAACGTTTTGCATTCTGCACTATAATATTGTTCTACTTAACTGGGAGTATTGAAAGTGTAGTAGTATAGTACTGGTGTCCACCCCACTCCAATCCATTCCACTGTCTAGCTTTTTTTTCCTAGCAGTTTTCAACTGACTGCAGCGCAGTCAGTGCAAAACTGATAGAAAAAAAGCTAGATAGTGGATTGGAGTTAGTGGACTACTGCTGCAGTAGTGTGCCACTCACTGCTGCAATAATTTGAAATCACTACTGCAGTGCAGTCACTGCAGTAGTGATTTAAATTTATTGCAGTGAATGAGTACTACTGCAGCACCACTCCCCACTATCTAGCTTTTTTTCTAGCAGTTTTGCACTGACTGCAGTTAATGATTTAAAATCATTGCAGTGAGTGCACTACTGCAGCAGTAGTCCACTGAATCCTCCAATCCACTGTCTAGCTGTTTGTTGTTTAGCTTTTTTTCTAGCAGTTTGATTTGCACTGACTGCAGTAGTGATTTAAAATCATTGCAGTGAGTGCACTACTACAGCGGTAGTCCACTGACTCCAATCCACTGTCTAGCTGTTTGTCTAGCTTTTTTTCTAGCAGTTTTGCACTGACAGCACTGTCGTAGGGATTTAAAATTGTTGCAGTGAATGAGTGCACCACTGCAGCAGTTTATGCATCATTCACAATCAGATGACGTGAAACTGATGTCCCTGCAAGTGCGGTTTTCCTATCAGTTTTCATGCAGTTAAGGTGTGAAGAACGATACCTATATGTTAATAAACAAACATTAACATGTTTAGTAGCAGATTTGTGTCTAAAATTGTGTTTATTTTGCAAAACTTTAAATGTTCAAAATATCGGCCGATACATATATGCAATGGCCAAAATATCGGTATCGTCAATGAAAAACCAATATCTGTCGATCCCTAATATATATATATTATGTACACTGCTCAAAAAATAAAAGGAACACTTTGAAAAAACATATCAGATCTCAATGGGGAAAGGTATTATGCTTGATATCTATACTGATATGGACTGTGTAAAGCAGGGCTTGACAAATTTGCTTGAAATCTAGGAGCCAGCTAAAAGTTAGGAGCCAGTTTTTTTTTCATGCATGCGAATGGCCGGCTTCTGTCAGATTTGCTGCCATACACGGGCAAAATGGCGACCAATTTTTAATGAACCGGTTGATGTTGCCCAGCATTCAACCTGTGTGTACCTGGCTTGATGGTGTGATGGGCAGTGGCTCACTAGGGAAGGACAGTGCAGCAGGTTGGAGCCGATAGGAGATCCAGTAACTCATGCCACCTTTTCACATGTGCACCTCCGCTAAGCAAGATTCCGCTTGCTCAGCAGGGATGTCTCCCCAGGATTATGACAGGTCCTGTCCCCTCCGCTATGCAGAGCGAACATGGACACAGTCCTGCTCTCCTCTGTGGGGCAGTCGGATGGAAATGGACTGCCTGTCCATTTCAATCCGATGCCATCTGATTCGATCTGTCGGGCTTATGGAAAGTAGGACCACCATCCATCTGTTTTTGGCCAAAAGGATTGGATGGTGGCGGTTGTCAGCGGACATCCGCCACGCCATAGAGAAAACTGGAGGCTCCGATCAGGTCGGCCTGAAAAACTGACAGGCAGACCTGATCAGACAGCCTTGGTGAAAGAGGCCTTCAAATGTGTGGCATGACAGGGAGAGAAAAAAAATGAATGCTAATAGAAAAAATAAATGAAAAAACTGTTTCCATCTTTGTGGGTTTGTAAATGGAACTGAGGCTGTTCTGACAAGCTGCCCCACACTCCCTGTTAACTCCCCGGTAAGGACAGGGCGCCAGATGAAGCCCTCCACATCTTCAGCCTCTTCTCCGAACAGGGACAACAGACATCCCAACCTGCAAAAACTCATTTCAGGGAGGTGGCAAACTCATTTCAGGGAGGTGGCACTCTGCGCCCCCCTCAACCTATTTAACACAACTAGGGGATGATCAAATGAAATGCAATCAGTATACAAAGGTTTACTTCCTCTGAGAGACATTAAAGGAACACTCTAACCACCATGACCACTTCAGTTATTTGAAGTGGTCATGCTGTTAGCAGTCAGAAACACTGCACATGCTGATATATTTACAATTATGTGCTGGGGACTAGTTGCACCCCTAGCACATGTGACTTACTGCTGGCTGGTATTGCTGGCGGGTACTGCTGGTGGGTACTGCTGGCAGGAAATGCTGGCGGAGAGTGTGAGGAGTGGCGCTGGAGGAAGCATGCAGAGCCGATGCTTCCTGTATCTTTTGGTCTCCTCACAGGCAGGGAGCATTTGATATCACTCCGCCTGGTTCAGTACCAAGCCGGAACTATACAGGAAGCGCCGTTCTGACAGCTGACACAGACCGCTGGGATATCCCGCAGCACTTGTGGGTGTCAGGGAGCCGCAGCCTGCATGCGGAAGACTCCCGCACCTCGGGGGAGACTTGGGATGTCTGGGACGAGACACCTTCATCAATAAAGAAATACAAATTCAAGCTATATACAACTTCATATGTGAATAATGATTTGTATTGTATAGATCCTGTTGTACACAATATCATATAGAAGCAACAGTCTGCTGCATAAATCTCAACGTGTTTTGCGAAATGTTAAATTCACTTCATCAGGAGAAGCACAGATGTGTATAAATAATGCAGCAATATGGATTGTTGCAAATGACCCAACAAGGGTCTAGCATATTTCAACGGTCATTCCATCAAAAGAAGTTGTCGATGGAGGTAACGGAAGAAATCCCCCGAAAAAAACCATACAAAGGTGTGTGAATTGTCCACCCAGAAGTTGGGGAGGAGAGAAAAGTCCGGTAACAGGCAAATCTCCAGCATTCCCTGGGAGTCCCGGGAAGATGTGGCAGTCTAAGAGGCCAATCATTTCGCTCTTACCCTCTTAGATTGCCACATCTTCCCGGGACTTTTTTCTTCTGAGGCCAAGGGTGTATATTTTTCATGCTGTTTTTAATTTAAATTAGTTTTATTGATGATTTTACTAGTAATGCACAGAAAAGGGAGCAGAAATCATCTGTTGTGCCCGGTGGCAAACAAGACCTTTTAAATAACGGATTTACCTAGTCCTTTGGAGAAATTTACAGCTCTGCATGAGAATCTGACATTGTATTTGTGTTTTTTTAACTGTACCACATTCATCCCTGGGCACCATTTGAATTAATATCAAATTTTTGCCTGTTCGAATATGTTGGAAAAAGTCTACAGTTTCCCTGTGGTGTGCCTATTTTTTTTCACATGAATGTAGGTAATCTTTCCAATGGGGTCTTAGTAGGACGACAAAGACACACAGTGCTGAACCCACGGCCTCGGGCGGTGGCAGCAGAGTTCCAACTACAGTGCAAAGTTGAAATTATTTTGCCATTGAGGGGATGGGATGTAATATAATTATTATTTAATTATATAATTATTATTGACTCTTAGCATAGTCTGGCAATAAATGTCTTGAATTTCAGCAGATTCCTCTTGAATCGGTTGAAATTTGAATCGGAGGGGGCCCTGCTGACACCGCAACAAACTCGACTGAGAAATTGAGTGCAGCAGGAAAAAAGGCGGCCAAATAGTACTTCAGCCAATAGCCGGCAACATGAGAATCATCGGTTTCACTTGTTTAGCCTACTGGGCTGAACAAGTGACATCTTTACGTGTATGTCCAGCTGTGGTTATATTGTAATTGCTATTGATAATCAAGATGTGTTTATGAAGTAAAAAACAATAGGAAGAGTTTTTTTTTTTTTTTTTTTTTTTATTAGCATCTACTCAATTGGGATTGAGTTAAACTCCCTGTATGCGCCTAAAAATGTAACTTTTTCTTTTTTCCTTGGACCTCTTTCATTTTATGGCAATGAGGTTGTATTTCTGTCACTTATATTTTTCTGAAACTGGCTGCTGTAATGCTTACTGTACTTTTTTATTCATAGGTGAAATCTTGTCCTGGCAAATCTTCTCAGTTTTCACACTTAATTGTTCTCCTAAGACGTTTACTATTCTTACTGGATACTGATCATCAGGTATAAATGCTACTCTCTTCTTTGTTTTTCAGTGGCCACATTCACATTTTCTAGTTATAAAGTTATAGGTTAAATGGTATGTGCATGATTTTTTTTTTAATTGGTAAAAAAAAGAGGTTTATAAAGAATGCTAAAGAAATGTGCCTGAAGGAAAAAGTAATTTGTCGTTTCTCTATCGTTCATTGATGGACGCAGTCCTCTGATGCATATCAGTAGGGTTATACTGCCCCCTACAGGAGTAGGACACTAGGCAAAAAAAACGTTCTGGGTACACCCTCTCTCTTCCTGCATAGGATGTCAGTTTTAATCTGCCTAGTCAGGAGTAAGGACCTTGTTCCTTGCTGGGATTTTTGATCCTGGCATAAGTGTTTTTTTTTTTTTATGTAGTTTATTAGCTAGCCTTTTTCTCCAGATTTTTTTCCTGTAAGATCTACAAGCAACTATGCCGGATCTGGGCGACGAGCTGGATAATCTAGATCCAGTGGTCACCCCAGCTGGCCAGCGAGCACGTGCAGGCCTTAGCTCCGCGCTGGATCGGCCACGACATAGTCCCACTGGACGGGGACTGGCCCCGCAAATTAAACGTCTTTGCAAGGTCGCACATGACCGGGTCTAGGCCTATGTCGCAGCATTCCTATTTGGCCAACACCCCCCCACCACTTCGGCGGAGAGGGGTCCTGTCAGGAGATGGCGCCCGCCTGTGTTCCTGGTACGGTGAGTAAACGTTCCCCACCTCTTCCTTGGCAGATTTTGGGGTGGACGCTGCCCCTCCCTGGGATAGTCGGACCCTCAAACTCCTGGGTTTCCCTCTGTCCTGTTGTCCTGTTATGCAACCCCCCCCTCCCCCCCCCCCCCCGTGTGGGGGACTGTTTGGTCCTACCTCAGGCTGAGACCGCGTTTGCAGGCCGAATGGGGGGCCGGGGGTGCGCCGTCTGCGGCGCTCAGTGGATAGTGCAGGGGGGGGGGCCTCTGTCCCTCCAGGGCCTTCCTGCTGCATGATGGTGTTAGGAGGGCTGGCGTGGGTACCCCTGTGGGTCCTTGTTGCCGCACGGGGCCCCCATTTTGTTGTAGCCTTGTCTGCTACTGATGGTGGCCATCTTGGTACACCCATTTTCGGCCATTTTGCAGTGGATTCTTGCCAAGGAATCTAGGTGGTTTTTTTCCAGACCTGCGGACAAGGCCTACTCGGCCTGAAGGTGAGGTCTCACCTGGAAATGGGGTGGGGAGACGGCTTTGCTCGTTCTCAGACCTGCGGCTGGCCCGGATCCCAGACAGCTGGGTTCAGGAGGTCATGCAGTCCAGTTGCAAGATTGAGTTTCTCCAGTAAGGTTTTCCTCCACTGTATGGCTGTCCCCGGATTGCTTGCTGGCACTCTATGGGGCTGTACAGTCAACAAGGCTGAACCGAATGGTCCTGGAATTGGTTTGCACGAGGGTGGCTTCCCTACATCAGGGGGATTCCTGGCCTCCGTAGACATCAGAGATGCCTACCTTTACATCCCGTTATGTGCAGGACACCAACTGGTTTTCCGTTTTTGCCATGGGAGAGAATCACTATCAGTAGGCATTACACTGTTGTCTCGCCTCTGCTCCTCTGGTCTTCACTAAGGTGTTGACTCCAGTCCTGGCGCTATTGCGACGACGGGGTGTATCGGTCCTGGGTCCCTGGCTGATCTGCTTTCCCGTGCCGAGTCCCCTACGGCAGTGATCCCCCAACCCCGGGCCGCGGACCAGTACCGGTCCGTGGATCAAATGGTACCGGTCCGCCCAAAGAACATTACATTATTTCCATTTTAGAAAAAAAAATTCAGAAAAGGGTGGACCCGGGGCGCAGAGCAGTGCTCCCTGAGCCCACCCATTTGTGTGACAATAGCGAATGAATATTAGCTATTGTCACACGGATCCTCCTCCTGGCCAATCAGGAAGCGGGTCCGAGACCCATTTCCTGATTGTCAGAAAGGCGAACTCATGCCATTGGCCAAGGAGGAGGAGGAGGGAGGACTCGAGGAGATGCGGGGGACTGAGGAGAAGCCGCCGCTGCAAATTAGGTAAGTGCACTGGTCACTCTGCATTGATTGGGGGCACGCTGTGGCACTCTGCATTGATTGGGGGCACGCTGTGGCACTCTGCATTGATTGGGGGCACGCTGTGGCACTCTGCATTGATTGGGGGCACGCTGTGGCACTCTGCATTGATTGGGGGCATGCTGTGGCACTCTGCATTGATTGGGGGCACGCTGTGGCACTCTGCATTGATGGGGGCACGCTGTGGCACTCTGCGTTGATTGGGGGCACGCTGTGGCACTCTGCGTTGATTGGGGGCACGCTGTGGCACTCTGCGTTGATGGGGGCATGCTGTGGCACTCTGCGTTGATGGGGGCATGCTGTGGCACTCTGCGTTGATGGGGGCACGCTGGGGTTACTCTGCATTGACGTCCCCCCCCTCTCAGCGGGCCACGGAAAAATGATCAAACGTTGACCGGTCCGCGGCGATAAAAAGGTTGGGGAGCACTGCCCTACGGTGCTGACGATGAATTTGGAAGTCACCATGAGAACTCTGGAGGAGTTCGGGTGGGTTCTGAACCTTCAGAAGTTGTCCCTGGTCCCCTCCATGAGACTGGACTATCTGGGCCTGTCTTTGGACTCGTCCTCAGCCAGGGTGTTTCTCCCCCCAGGAAAACTCTTGAAACTTCAGGCTGCAGTTCAGCTGTTGCTGTCCAGCACATGGTCGTCCCTTCGAACCTGCATGCAAGTTCTGGGACTGATGGTGTCGTCTTTCGGGGCGGTCCCTTTTGCTCAATCCCTCTCGAGGATGCCCCAGGAGACTCCATTTAAGAAGCAGAATCCTTCTTAAATGAAACTAGATTCCAAACTCTCTGAACATTCGGAGCCAGATGACCAGGGAGTCTTTGATCTGGTGGCTTCGGTCCCCGATGCCCAAGCAGGAAATCCTTCCTCTCCTTATACTGGACAATTGCACCATGGATGTAAGCCTGTCCGGATGGGGAGGAGTCCTCGGCAGGTTCTCTGCTCAGGGAGTATGGTTCCTGGAGGATCCAGGTTACCGATCAATGTCCTGGAGCTGAGAGCGCTCTGGCTTTGCCTAGTTCACTGGATCGGGCACCTGCAGCTGTCCAGGGTGCATTCATTTGGACTATGCCACGACCATGGCTTATGTCATTCACCAAGGAGGCACCTTGCAGCCTTGGAAGTGACAGGCATTCTTTGTTGGGCAGAGCGCCTTGCTCCAGCTCTCTCCGCTGTTCACATTCCAGGTGTGGGTAATTGGCAGGCAGATTACCTCAGTCGACAGGCTTAGGATGCAGGGGAATGGTCCCTACATCTGGAGGTGTTCCAGCAGTTGTGCCTTCGTTGGGGCACTCCAGACGTGGATCTGTTGGTGTCGCATCTACAGGATAGTGCAGAGGTTTGTGGCCCGCTCCCGGGATCCTCTGGCAGATGCACTGGTGGGACCACGGGTTCTGTCGTAGGCAAGAACATATACTAAGTTCAACATGAACGACACTGAGAAGTTTAGCATGGTCACCTGCGCAAGGATGACGCACGCATAATCGTGTGAGAGCAATCAGGGATGGCCCAAGGTCAGTTTGGGCTGCTGTCTGCCTTTCCTCCTGCCAAGACTTCTTCACAGGTTTGAGGCGGAAGGGATTCCAGTCATTCTCTTGGCTCTGGACTTGCCTTGCCGAGCTTGGTACGCCGACCTGGTCAGGGTAGTCACAGACCCTTCTTGGAGGCTTCCTCTCAGGGAGAATCTATTGTCTCCAGGGGCAATCTTCCATCCTGCTTTACGTTCACTGGCTTGGTCGGCTTGGCTGCTGAAAGCCAGGTGTTGAAGGACAGGGGATTGTCTGCTTCAGTGATTCCCACTCTGCTTGAAGCGAGGAAAACGACTTCAAGGTTGATTTATCATCGTACGAGTAAGTCGCATGTTGCATGGTGCGAGTCTCTTTGGGCTCCCCCTCACTCTAACTCGGTGGCCCGGATCTTGGCTTTCCTTCAATGGGGAGTTGATCAAAAGCTGGCCTTGAGTACTGTCAAGGGTCGGGTTCAGCTTTGGCAATATTCTTCCAAAGGCCGTTGGCCGCCCATTCCCTGGTGTGTAACTTCTTCCAGGGGGTGCGAAACTTGTTACTTCTGGTGCGACCTCCGTCACCAACTGGGTGACCTTGATTTGGTGTGATCGGTTCTTTGTAAACCTCCTTTGGCAAGTATTCGGGGGTTTCCCCAGCCTACCTTATCACTGAAAGTGGCCTTCTTGGTGGCTAGCACTTCTGCATGCAGGGTCTCGGCACTGGCGACATTGTCCTGTCGTTCTCCCTATATGTTGGTTCATGGAGACAAGTAGTACTTCGTCCGGATCCGTCCGTCCTTTCGAAGGTGGATTTCTAGTGTTCAGTTGAATGAGGACATTGGGCTTAGGACACAAAGACGATAATACAAACACTTATAGAATGTACACTGCATACTCTGGATATATTTCGGGCAATTAAGGTGTACTTGGCAACTACTGAGTCTTTTTGTAGGTCCGATTCGCTCTCTGTCCTCGCGGATGGCCCGAGAAAAGGGCTGTGTGCGTCTGCTGCGACTATTTCCAGATGGATCTGACAGACGGTGGTGCAGGCTTATTCATTTAAGGGTCAGGTTCTACCTTTCCCTGTTTTGGCGCGTTCTACTAGGGCGGGCGCTTAGTGCTTCCAGGCGGCGACCTTGTCGTCTGTTCACACCCTCACCAAATTTTATAAGATGGATGTGCTGGCATCTGCGGATGCTTCCTTTGGCCGCAAAGTTTTGCATGCTGCTCTTTAGGCAGCCCCTTGGTCTTCCATGAGGGTATTCCTGTTTGGATTTTAGGTGGACCTCATCTTGTTGTTCGGATGAGGCCTGAGTTGCCTTGTTGGCTATGTTTAGCCTTGGGGATTGTTTTTGTTCTGCTGTTCCCACCCCTCGTTTGGGTACTGCTTTGGGACGTCCCTAGTGATATGCATCAGTGGACTGCGTCCGTCAATGAAAGATAGAGAAAACTGGATTGTAGACTTACCGTAAAATCCTTTTCTCTTAAGTTCATTGACTGATGCAGTACCCGCCCCTCTATTTTGAGTTGGGTTGGTGTTACTTCTGACACTGCTTTGATACAAAACTGATATCCTATGCAGGAAGAGAGGGGTGTACCCTCCGGGACTGCCCATAGGCATAGCCAGAACTTTTTTTCTGCCTAGTGTCCTACTCCTGTAGGGGACAGTATAACCCTACGGATATTCTTCAGAGGACTGCGTGAACTTAAGAGAAAATAATTTTACGGTAAGTCAAAAATCCAGTTTTCTCTTACGTCCTCTGACAGTCGCCGCCTCTTCATAATCTTGACCAATGGGTATTGACCTTTGCTCCGTAGGAGTAGCTAGGCAACAAGATTTGTTAATACAGAAAGCTTTTAGCATATTCACGCCCCTAGGGGGCTGTCCCCTCAGTCAATACCTCCCTGCTCCCAGCATCCTCAACTCAGTTTGATGTTGCCTAGCTTAGGAGTTAGCTGGCTGTTCCTGTGCTGGGGCTTTTCAGTCTCAGCCTTCTTTCCTTTTTTGATTTTATTTCAAGTATTTTTCTCTTTCTTTTACTTAGCTGTTATTTTATCAGCCTTTAGTTTAGTTTTCTTCGGATGAAGATGCTTACCCGGAGCTGGGTCTCGGGCCGGCCGCCCTGGATCTCAGGGTGTGTGCCAGGTGGCTTCCCAGCCTGCCATCGAGCGTTCAGCTTAGGTTTTACCCTGGCACTTTGAACGACCCATCCCTGTTTGCTGCAGGGATGCTACCTGTGAGGTGGCTACCTCACTGGACGCCATTGTTTTGCGGTTTCGCACCGCGGTTCACTGCGTCCTGGCTGCGACACTCCCTGTCATTAGTATAGCGGTTTTGTCGCTGGAGACGGTTCCCCACGCCATCCGGTACGGTAAGCACCTTTCTGTGTGGGGACCTGTCTGTGTGGGTGTCAGTCTGTGGCTGTGTGCTACCCCATGTCTGTGTAACTGCGGGCTCCCTGTCTGATCCCTGTGTGGGGATACTGCCTGTGGGCTCCAAGGGGGGGGCCATCCTGCTCTGTTGTGAATGCTTGGAAGCAGTTTCTGTGTGCAGACTTGTGTATGTGGGCGACCGCTGCGGCGCTCCGCCATTTTTTGTACAGACTGTGACCGGCCCTGCCTCTGTGCAGCGCCGTGTTTTTGGCGCCATTCGCCGCCATTTTGGAGAGCGGTGCTCAGCGAGCACATGTCGGCGCCATCTTCCTGTAGCTTTCTCCCCCAGCGGCCATTTTGCCTGAGCCTTCGTGTGTAAGCCAGCCAGCATTACATCGCTTCGTTTTCCCATGAGAACGGCGATCGGTAGCAGCAGCCTACTGTAGTCTTCCAGGTTTTTGCCTTATTTCTCCTGTCTTTCCTTGCTCAGTGTTCATTATCCCTGCGGGGTCAGTACATTCAGTTGGGTGCGGTGGGCTGCGCTCGCCGCTGTGTTTAAAGGGGCAGTTCCTTTATTTTAATTTTCTGCTGGGGCATGGTTTCTCAGGCATGCGAGTTTCCCCCACTCTGGTGGGGGGCCAAGGGGCTGCTGCACCCCCCGAGGGGGCTGATCAGGCCACTGTGGTGGCATACTTAGTGTCTCAGGTGCATATGCTGATGGCTGACCGATCCGCAAAAAGGGCCAGGTTATCAATTTCCTCTGATTCAGAGGGCGATGTGGCTGCTGTAGCTGGTATACCTTTTTTCAGGGTCCCGCACTTCTCTGGACCTTATGGGGTCTGAGGGGGAGACAGAGGTAGAAGGGGTTGATACTTCTCCCCCCGGCTCGCCTGAAGAGCTTGCACTCATGGATGAGTTGATTACTTCTATCTAAGACACGCTGCATTTGCAGGATGAGCCGTCTCCTTCTGCTCTAATGTCCTCTTATGGGACACAAAGGAAGCGCACGTCAGCGCAGGTTTTTCCCTGCTCCGCGGAATTTCAGCACGCTGTTGATGACCAATGGCGCAATTTAAAGAAGCCATTTACTGTGTAAAATAGGTTCAATCTGCGCTATCCGTTCGCGCCCTCCTACCTGGGAGCGCTGGTGTGTTCCACCTCCGGTGGATCACGCGGTGGCCGTTTTGAATAAATCTAATGCGATTCCTGCTGAGGATACCCCGGTGTTCCGGGACCCTACGGACAGGAGATTGGAGTCCCTTGCCCGTCATGCCTATACGGTTGCTGGGTCTATGCTGAAGCATGCATTTTACTTCCATCATGGCGGCCCAAGCTATTGCGGATTGGATGCAGGTGCTCAGGCGCACCCGGGTGGCTGATTCAGCTCCGCCGACCACATTGGCTATGGTGGATCACATTCATCAAGGTGTCATGTACTTGTGTGATGCGAACTTGAATTTGGTCCCCTTGGCGGTGCGTTTATCCAGTGTAGCGGTGTTGCACCGTCGTCTGATGTGGCTGAAGAGTTGGTCGGTCGACCGAACTTCTCGCAAGACACTGGCTAATTTTCCCCTACGCGGGATCTCGCCTCTTTAGCGAGGCTTTGGATGCTCTGATAAAGGGAGTTTCCGGGGGTAAGAGCACTCTCTTGCCCCACACTCACTAGAATAAGTCATTTCGCGGTAAGAGGAATTCCTCGTTTAGACCCTCTCTGGGGTCCTTTCGTGCCTTTCGGTCGCAATCCAAAGGCAAGCCTTTCAAAGACCAAGGCTCACTATAGAAGCCGTGGGTGGGTAAGCAGAGGTCTGGCCAGTCCAGCTCTGCCTCCCACACCATTTCAGCCTGAGGGCGCCCTCACCCGCTTCTGGGGTGGGGGGACGTTTGCGCATTTTTCTTTTTTACAACCCTGGTTGGCCCACATTTGGGACAGATGGGTTCAGGAAATCGTTCGATCTGGTTGCAAGATCGAGTTTCTCTCTCCTGGCCGGCGGGCAGATCCTTCCCTCGAATCTTCAGTTATCTCCGGAGCGCTTGCAGGTTCTGCACCTGCCGGTGCGGGCCGAAGGAGTGGTGGTTCCGGTGCCTCATTGGGACAGGTTTCGGGAGTTTTACTCCGTTCTGTTCACTGTGCCCGGAAAGGAGGGCAAGGTGCGTCCGATTCTGGCCTTAAATGCTCTGAACCGCTTTGTGCGGTTTCGCAAGTTCCGCATGGAATCCCTGCGCTCGGTGGTGGCTGCCCTGGTTTCGGGGGACTTCATGGCCTCCATCGATTTTGAAGGATGCATATATAGTTACATAGTTACATAGTTAGTGAGGCTGAAAAAAGACACAAGTCCATCCAGTTCAACCTATGATGTGTGTGTGTGTTTGCTTTTAACCGTACATTGTATACCCCTGTATGTTGTGGTCTTTAAGGTGTCCATCCAATAGTTTTTTGAAACTATCAAGGCTCCCCGCTGATACGACTGCTTGGGGAAGAAAATTCCACATCCTTACCGCTCTTACAGTGAAGAACCCCTTACGCACTTTAAGGTTAAACCGCCTTTCCTCAAGTTTTAGTGAGTGGCCACGTGTCTTATTGTATTCCCTTACTCTGAATAGTTTGTTCCTTATGCTAGGGTCGCCAGTACAGTATTTGTACATTGATATTATATCCCCCCTCAATTGTCTCTTCTCCAGAGAGAATAAGTTCAGTGCTTGTAGTCTTTCCTCATAGCTGATGTCCTCCATTCCCCTAATTATTTTTGTTGCCCTTCTCTGGACTTTCTCCAGTTCCAGCACATCCTTCCTGAGCACCGGTGCCCAGAACTGGACAGCATACTCCAGATGTGGCCGGACCAGAGTTTTGTAGAGTGGAAGAATAATATCTTTATTTCTGGAGTGAATCCCCTTTTTTATACAACCCAGTATTCTGTTGGCTTTGCTTGCAGCGGCTTGGCATTGCATGCCACTTCCAAGCCTGTTGTCTACCAGTACCCCCAGGTCCCTTTCCATACCTTCACATTTCCATTTTCGAGGGTCACCAGAAGTACCTTCATTTCGCCATTGCGGAGGGTCACTACCTAATCGTGGTGTTACCTTTCGGTCTCGCTTCGGCTCCGCAGGTTTTTTTTCACCAAGGTGCTGGCGCCGGTCCTGGCTCTGTTACGGGCTCAGGGCATTGCTGTTTTTGGGGTATCTGGACGATATCCTAATTCGGTCTTCTGCCAGTCAGGACTTGGTGACCGACCTGTTCACCACGATGCAGACTCTGCAGGAGTTCGGTTGGACGATAAACTTTCCAAAATCGACTCTGTGTCTGTTGATTCGTCTTCCCTACCTGGGAATGATTCTGGACTCGGTTACAGCGAAGGTCTTCCTGCCGGAAGACAAGCTCCGGACGCTTCAGGGCGAGGTCAGGTCCCTCAGGGACAACCGATACTCGTCTCTCCGGACATGCATGGGATGTCTAGGTCTAATGGTCTCGGCCTTCCGGGCGATTCCTTTTGCCCAGTTTCACACGCGGATTCTCCAAGCGGAGATTCTGACCGAGTGGGACGGGCGTCCGCAATCTCTGGATCTACGGATCTCATTGAGCCGTCGCACCAGAAGGGATCTTCTGTGGTGGCTCCGGTCCCCAGCGGTGTCGGTGGGCAAGTCTTTTCGCCCGTTGTTACGGTCGGTAATCACCACGGATGCCAGCCTGTCGGGCTGGGGTGGTGTTCTGGGCGCTCTGTCCGCCCAGGGAACTTGGTCGGAGGAGGAGTCCTCCCTTCCGATCAACATTCTGGAATTGAGAGCGATAAGGCTCTGTCTTCTGCGATGGACGGACCGACTTCGGGGCCGTCCGGTTCGAGTTCAGACGGACTTTGCCACTGCAGTGGCCTACATCAACCATCGAGGGGGCACCAGGAGTGCCCGAGCGGCCCGGGAAGTTGCCAACATTCTGTCATGGGCCGAGACACACGTCCCGGCGATAACGGCAGTTCACATTCCGGGGGTGGAGAATTGGCTGGCGGATTATCTGAGCCGTCAGGCCCTGGACCAGGGGAAAAGGTCCCTTCACCCGGATGTCTTCCGGATGTTGTGCGCGTAGAGGGTCCTCCAGATGTGGACCTGTTCGCGTCTCGTCTGACCAACAAGGTGGAAAGGTTCGTGGCAAGAACGCGCGATCTGCGGGCGGACGCCTCGGACACGTTAGTGGCGCCCTGGCATCAGTATCGTCTGATGTATGCCTTTCCTCCAATTCAGCTGTTGTCTAGGTTCCTCGCAGGCTGACCTCGGAACCGCACACGGTGATTCTAGTGACTCTGGACTGGCCTCGCCGGTCTTGGTGAGCAGGCCTCGTCAATCTGGCAGTCGGCGCCCCGTGGCGTCTGCCACCTCGAGCAGACCTTCTGTCTCAAGGGCCGATATTACATCCCTACTTTGGTTATGACTAGAAAAGCTTCTTCCGGTAAAATATGTTACCGTACTTGGAAGGCGTACTTTGCTTGGTGTGAGTCCCGGGGTATTCTCCCCGCTCATACTCGGTGTCTAGAGTATTAGCTTTGCTGCAAGCTGGAGTGGACCAGCGTTTTGGCGCTGGCCACGATTAGGGGTCAAGTTTCTGTTTTGGCCTTTCTTTTTTCAGCGTCCTGTGGCGTCACGTTCGTTGATTCGCACCTTTGTTCAAGGGGTGCAACATTTGGCTTTTCCTAGGGAGGGGCCTTTACTTCCATGGGACCTGACTTTGGATCTGTCCATGTTACAACAGGCTCCTTTTGAAAAGATCAGGGAGATCTCTTTGGCTCTGTTGTCCAAGAAGGTTGCCTTTTTTGGTGGCGATCACTTCGGCTCGCAGGGTGTCGGGGCTGGCGGCATTGTCTTGCAGCTTCCCCTACTTGGTACTTCACATGGATAAGGTGGTCTTGCGACCCAATCTTTATTTTCTGCCGAAAAGGATCTCGGAGTTTCACCTTAATGAAGACATTGTCTTGCCTTCGTTTTGCGCGAGGCCTAAACATCCGTAGGAGGTTGCTTGCATTCCTTGGGTGTTGTTCGGACGATCAGGGTCTATCTATCGTCCGCAAAGTCGTTTTGCAAGTCGGATTCACTTTTTGTCCTTCCTGAGGCTCCTCGGAAGGGTATGGCGGCGTCGGCTGTGACCATCGCCAAATGGATCGGACAGGCCGTTGTGCAGGCCTATGCTTTGAAGGGGAAGGTTCCTCCTTTCCTTGTTAAGGCGCACTCTACCAGGTCTTTGAGTACGACTTGGGCCTATCGTCATCGGGCTTCTGTGGCCCAGGTGTGTAAGGCGGCGACTTGGTCGTCCATTCACACTTTTTCCAAAATTTTACAGAGTGGATGTTCAGGCATCAGCAGATGCTTCCTTTGGCTGTGAAGCTCTCGGTGTGGCGGTGTCCTTGGGACCCTTGTTTTTGGGCCCTTGGCTGTTGGGGTGTTTTGCCCCTAGGTTGCTTGTTTTTCCTGGGTTATTGCTCCTGTTGAGCACGTTTTTTTCTGTTGCCCAGTTGGTTCTCTTACTATGGTAAGGTTCCTTTCTCTGATGTGGGTACTGCGTTGCTTTGCGCGCGGCTGCGTTTTTCCCACCCCTCATGTCTATACTGCTATGGGACATCCCATTGGTCAAGATTATGAAGAGGCGGCGACTGTCGGAGGACGTAAGAGAAAACTGAATTTTTGTAAAACCTTACCTGTAAAATTCCTTTCTCTGAGTCCTCCGACAGTCGCCGCCCCCGCCCCTCTTTGGGGTTTGTTTATGTACTCTACTGCTATGCTACCAAACTGAGTTGAGGATGCTGGGAGCAGGGAGGTATTGACTGAGGGGACAGCCCCCTAGGGGCGTGAATATGCTAAAAGCTTTCTGTATTAACAAATCTTGTTGCCTAGCTACTCCTACGGAGCAAAGGTCCATACCCATTGGTCAAGATTATGAAGAGGCGGCGACTGTCGGAGGACTCAGAGAAAGGAATTTTACAGGTAAGATTTTACAAAAATTCAGTTTTTGCACAAGGAACCCCTCTATATTAAAGATAGCTCTGATATATTAAAATAAGAAATAGTGGGGAAAAAAAAGCATATCGTGATGACCACTAATTTCAAGTGCTGTCTGATTACTTTTGTGTTAGGGCTCAATCACATACCAGCACTGCAGTACAGCACCTTCTCATTAGCATGTAAACCAAGAGTTTGTTCCCTATCATTACTGTACATGGTGATCCTTCCATTAAGGTCATTGTTCCTTCCTGTTATAGGGTAATACCACTTTATCTCTGTACTCCTGCATTGTCACCTGGTCTCCCAGGTTTTCAATGGAAGCTACAAGTGGCCATTTGAGCCAATGGTCTGTTATCACCATCAAGAAATCCATCCTAAGAAATGCAGTGTAGTCATCCCTTGAGTGGATACATGTCGACAAGAAGTGGCTGCTGAAGATAAGCAGCAATAAGGTGAAGCAAATGATAAAAAGGGAGAAATAAAAAAGTGTTTTCTCTATCGCCCATCGACAGCCTCATCCCCATGAGCTGAGTGGGTTATTCTCCTCCCATCAGGAGTAGTCCAGGCAGGAAAATTTGAATGTACACGCTAGAGACCGACCAATTATCGGCAACACCGATATATCGGGGGTCGATATGCACTTTCCCCGATATATTGGAATCAGCCTTTGGATTTACCGTTATTGCCGATATTTTCGTGATGTCATCGCGTATGTTGCGCCACGCGCCTCCACGCACTGGGCAGCTCTTAGGCTGCCTCCCTCAGCCTCGTTACAGTGTATTTTACCCTACCCGCGGTCGGTCGGTACAGTTCTTCTACATCTAGTGAGGGAACACCAGTGGCCAACAGTCTGACACACGTTCTGTATCTGTTCTGTGAGTGATAAATGAGAACAGTGACCAACTCTCTGACTGACACACGTTCTGTATCTGTTCTGTAACACAGCCGCCGCGGCCACTCACCACCCACAGCTGCCCGGTGCCAGCCAGCAACCCAGTCCCACACACCCATTGTGTACCAGCCAGCCACAGGCCCTGTGAGTCCTGACTGTACCAGCTAGCCTGCCACAGGCCCTGGTCCTGTACTTGCCAGGCCAGCCACCATACAGGGTGCCAGCCAGCCAGTCACAAAAGGGAGCCAGCCAGCCAGACACCAAAGGGTGCCAGCCAGACACCAAAGGTTGATGACAGCCAGCCACAAAAGGGTGCTAGCCAGCCATCCATTAAAGCAGGGCCAGCCAGCCACCACAGGGTGGCACTGCCAGGGGGTTTACCAAAGTGTGCCAGCCAGCCAGGGTGCCACCCACCTACCCAGTGCCCGCCACCCACAAAAGGATGCCCGCCACCCACCCACCACAAGGTGCCAGCCATCCACCCACCACAAGGTGCCAGACAGCCAACCACCACAGGGTGCCAGACAGCCACCTACCCACCACAGGGTGTCAGCCAGACAGCCACGCACCACAGGGTGTCGCCACCCACCACAGGGTTCCAGCCAGACAGCCACAGTACCAGCCAACCATTTTTTGTAAGCCTATATTAGTGTCTGACTCTTTCTTGTTTCAATGGAGATGGATGGAGATAGAAAAATTAAAAGTGTAGTCTGGGACTATTTCTGGGACTATTTCTCTTCTCCATCTCCAGGAAAATCAGCAGCACTGTGCAACACTGGCAAAAACAATGTAAGCATGGGATCAATAACTGCAAAAACCAAAAATACGTCTAATCTTTGTGCCCATTTAGGAGTTCATCATGTTGAATTGTATAATGCAGCACAGAAAAAACAAAATGAATCACAAGGTGAATCATCCCTATCCCAGGCAACAATAACAGATATGTTTCAGGAAAAAAATGGTGGCTAAAATCTGATGGAAGATCCCAACTGCTGGACAGAGTAATCACAGAGATGATGGTGAATGATAACCAGCCAATTGCAAAAGTGTCTGACTGGATTTAAGCGGTTGATGTCCATAGTTGAGCCAAGGTACACACTGAAGAGTCCCAAGTTTTATTGAACTGAAATGCTGCAAAAGATTCACTAAAAGGTTGCTGAAAAAGTAAAGGCTATGCTGCAACCAGAGAATGCTGGCAACTCACTCTCATTCACGACGGACTGCTGGTCAGGACAAACAGAATCACTAATGAGTCTTACATGCCACTTCATTGACAGCGGATGGACAAGAAGGCATTTGATGTTGAATTCAAAAGTGATGCAAGGATCCCACACTAGGGAGTACATTAAAGAAAAGTTTCTATGCATGCTAGAAGAATGGGGAATCACCAAAGACCGAGTGATGCTTGTGCTGCGAGACAGTGGAGCGAACATGGTTAAAGGTATGAGACTTGCTGAAGTGTCAGACCTCAGTTGCATGGCACACACCCTCCAACTTGTGGTAATTGATGGTCTGTCAAACCAGAAAACTTTGCTGGACATTATTACCATGCTGAAGAAGTGTGCATGCAATTCCACTATCCTGTTCTTGCCAAGCAGCGACTGAGGTGCATTCAGGAAGATTTTGGCCTACCCAAAAACAACCTGATACAGGCTGTTCCAACACGATGGAACTCAACGCTACACATGTTACAAAGGATGCTGGAGCAGAAGCGAGCTCTCACTCTCACTATATATTCTGGTGAATATGGACTTGGAGGACATTCTTGCCCTACTGCAGATTAGTGGGACATAGTAGCCAACATTATAGAGACGCTCGTACCCATTGAGGAAGTGACACTGGAGGCGAGTCATTGCGACTCATCTGTTTCCTCTGTGATCCCATGTGGGAGAGTCCTGAAGATGCTTTTTCAACAGAATGAAGGACCCAACACACGAGGTATCAAAGCATGTAGGCAGGCCATGAGGGACAGCCTTGCCAAAAAGTTTGAGAAGCATTAGGAGAATAAAAAAGTGCTTGCATGTCTTTTGGATCCGCGATACAAGAACCATCCTTTCTCTTCTGATGATGTATTGGCCAAGGAAAAAGCAATGGCTGACAGAAGATCTTCAACAGAATGTGCAGGAGGTTCCTTCTGAGGAAAAGAAAAGTCAAGGACAAGAAAAGAAGGTTTCTGATGTGGAAGAGCAGAATGCAGGAGAAAAATGTCCCAAAAGACAATGGACAGAAAAGAAAATTCATCGTGGTCAAATAGATGCAATGTTCAGCGTTTTATTGTGACCTCATGCAGAGGATTCATCTGAATCGGCAATAATGAGCCTGGATGATGAACTTCATTTCTATTTGAAGGAACCAGTAATTGACAGAAGTGATCCTCTTCAGTGGTGGAAAGAAAATGAGGCATGCTACAAAAGACTTGCTTCTCATGCTAGAAGATACCTTTCTGCTCCTCCTTCCTCAGTACCAAGTGAGCGTGTTTTTACGGAAGTGGCAGCAATTTCTAAAAAGAAAAGAAGCCGTTTAACTGGTGAACATGCTGAAATGTTATGCTTTCTGCAC
Source organism: Pelophylax lessonae (assembly GCF_965119305.1). NCBI lineage: Eukaryota > Metazoa > Chordata > Amphibia > Anura > Ranidae > Pelophylax > Pelophylax lessonae. The sequence continues at coordinate 144,341,692 of NC_138775.1, read as the reverse complement.
TATAATATGGTTCTACTTAACTGGGAGTATTGATTTGAAAGTGTAGTAGTAGTGTCTGTCCACCAGTCCACTGAGTCATTCTAATCCACTGTCTAGCTTGTGTTCGTCTATTTTTTTTCTAGCAGTTTTGCACTGACTGCGCTGCGCTGCGCTGCAGTCAGTGCAAAACTGCTAGAAACAAAAATAGACATAGTAGACAGTGGATTGGAGTCAGTGCCAGTGGACTACTGCTGCAGTAGAACCCCACTCACTGCTGCAATAATTTAAAATCACTACTAAGTGCCCTACTGCAGCGGTAGTCACTGACTACAGTCCAATCCACTGTGTAGCTGTTGCCCTGCTTTTTTTCTAGCAGTATTGCACTGACTGCAGTAGCTGCAGTGAGTGCCATGCTGCAGATAGTTCTCCAGTGACTCCAGTACAATCCACCGTGAGATGTGTTGCTATTGCCTTGCTCTTTTTCTAGCAGTATTGCACTTACTGCAGTAGTTGCAGTGAGTGCCATACTGCACACAGAGGTAGTCCTCCACTGACTCCAGTCCAATCCACTGTGACATGTGTAGCTGTTGCCTTGCTTTTTTTCTAGCAGTATTGCACTGACTGCAGTAGTTGCAGTGAGTGCCATACTGCAGATAGTCCTCCACTGACTCCAGTCCAATCCACTGTATGTGTTGTGTAGCTGTTGTTGTTGCCTAGCTTTTTTTGTAGCAGTTTTGCACTGACTGCACTGCAGTAGTGAATTAAAGCATTGCAGTGAGTGAGTCCACTACTGCAGCATTTTATTATGCATTAATGCATAATCAGATGGTGTGAAATGCAAAGCAAATGTCCCTGCAATTGAAGTTTTCCTATCAGTTTTTATGCAGTTAAGGTGTGAAGAATGAGCACTTAATGTTAAAAATGTTAATAAATAAATTTTAACATGTTTATTAAGAGATTTGTGTCGAAATTTGTGTTTTTTTTGGCAAAATTCTACATGTGTGAAAATATCGTCCAATACCATTAGGCGATCAGCGAAATATCGGTATCGGCAACGAAAAACCGATATCGGTCGATCACTAGTGCACGCCCTAGAGGCTTTCCCTCCAGGCATAACCCCCAATGCCACAGCCCAGCACATCAGTTTGTTTCTGCTTAGAGAAGGAGTAGGACCTAGGTTTCCTGCTGGGACTCCGGTCTCAGCTTTTTATTTCTTTTAAGAATATTTTACTTTTATTTCTCTTTACTCACTTGCTAGCTAGTGTTCAGGGAAGCAACGATGCTGGCTGGGCCTTCGCACTGGATAATCTAGATCCTTATGGTCCCCCCAGTCTGGCCTATGAGTGTGAGCAAGTTATAGTTCTGACCTAGGCCTAGCCTAGACAGTTCCCCTTTTCCTGAGGGGGATGAGCCTGTGAGCGGATGCCTTGCCGGGACGCGACGACCTGGAACGCCCTGAGTCTCAGCGTACCCCTCGGCTGGCAGCACCCCCACATCTGGTGGGAGGCTGTCTGCCCCGGAGCGCAGCCCACTCGGTCAATGGTATGGTGCGTAAATGTACCCCATTTGCCCCTGCTGGCCTTGGGGGATGTGGGCCCTCTCCTGGGGATAATGGGATTTGTGCCTCCCGGTCTGTGTGTCCTTCCCTCCCACCTTCCCTGTCCCTGCCTTGGCTGTCTGTCTGGAGTGCCCTGGCACTCTAGGGGGCGGGGTGACATGGTACCTTGGGCTTTCTGGTACCTGTTGTGGTTCCTGAGGCCTTCATGTGTCGGTCCCTAGCCGCATGGTTCGTCGTGGGCGCCGCCATCTTAAGTGTGGGCAATGTGATTTTTTTTTTTCCTCATAGACTTGTATGGGGCAGCCATTTTCCCTGTAGCTTCCTATTGTTTTGTATGGGCATCCATCTTTGTGTAGCCCTGGTGCTATACTCAGCAGTGTTACCTTATTCAGGCGACATCACTTCCTGTGCAGTCATTTCCTGCTGCTGAGCCAAGGTCACTTCCTGCCTTTCTCTCCATGCTGCTGAAGGATGGTTTGTCTGAGGTGGTACAGTACTTGGGGTCCCTGCGGGCATATCCTTGCACTTTCTGCTGTCAGTTTGGTTTAAAGGGGTTCTCTGCAGACCGCGGCGATCGGTAGTAGATACATCGATTGGCGCTCTTAAAGTGACAGTACATAGTTTTTTGAAAATTGCAATATGGAGTCCCAAACTGTGAAATCCCCTTCAGACCCACTCTGTGCGGCTCCAGGACAATCCGGATCGCTGTCGCTGGCCGCAATTTCAGCAGCCCTGGAAAGCCTGGCGACTAAAGTTGATTTAGTCATGAAAAAGGTTGATAACCGAAAACGGCCGCTGCCTTCTCCATCTATGGAGATGTCCTCTTGATTCAGAGGCTGATGGGGTTGCCCCGGACGCTCCCCTACCTGAGGGGTCGCTAATCTCGCAGTCAGATGGTAAAGAAGACCTGTCTCCAGCTGCAGCTCGGAAACGTGCATTAGTGGAAGCCCTGATTATTTCAGTACGGGATACTTTAAAATTGGCTGATGAGCCCACCCTGGCAGGGACGCGGATGGCTTTTGGCTCTCAGAAGTCTCCAAAAGCTGACAGGATTTTCCCTTGTCCCAACACCATTCACGATATTGTGAATGACCAATGGCGGCGCGTTAAGCATGGGTTAGTGGTGCCTAAATGCTTTAAACGCTGGATCCCTTTTGCTGAAAAGGTCTCTACCCTTGTACCTGTGGAGGATTCCCCAGTTTTTACGGATCCAGTGGACAGGCGGGTGGAATCCCTTTCACGCCATCTTCATGTGCTGGCGGGTTCCATTTTGAAACCGGTTTTTGTGTCTGTGTTAGTGTCACAGACAGTGATGGAATGGATTAGGGGTTTGCGGAAGTCCTTGGACCCCTAGACTTTTCCTCCGGAACAGCTCGAACTGTTGGACCAGGTGATCCAGGCTCTGTTGTTTCTGTGTGATACGTCTATGGATGCAGATCCCACAGTGGGCATTGTTTTAAGACGCATGGTTTGGTTGAAGAGCTGGTCTGTTGACCAAGCTTCTAAGAAAGCCTTAGCTGATCTTCCTTTTCTGGGAGACAGGTTGTTTGGCGACTCATTGAATGAGTTAATCAAGGGCCTGACTGGTGGGAAGAGTACTCTTCTTCCTCAATCCTCCAAGGGTAAGACTCCTAGTACTAAACGGGGGTCCCTCCTTTTCTGCTCAAACTTTTTTTTCGTGCCTCCGGGGCGCAAGAAAGAAGTAAGCCATTCAGAACTTCTGCAGGAGATGAGAAGCCCTGGGGCAAGGCCGGCCAGTCCAGTGTGGCGGACAAGTCCTCTTCAGTATGAAGGGGTGCCCTCACCCTTCTCAGGGGTGGGGAGTCGTCTGCGCTTCTTTCAGGAACCCTGGACTTCCTTCATTCAGGACGATTGGGTTTGCAAACTGGTTTGCTCCGAGTACAAGATCGAATTCTGGTCCCGGCCAGGAGACAGGTTCTTTGAGTCGAATCTTCACCTGTCTCAGGAGCGTTTGAAGGATCCACGGGAGGCTGTGTGAGATTTCCTGGCTCAAGGGGCGATTGTGCCGGTTCCTCGGCAGGAATACTCTCATGGTTTCTATTCAAACCTGTTCACTGTGCCCAGAAAGGAGGGCTAAGTGGGTCCGATCCTGTAACTCAAGGCTCTGAAACGCTTTGTGTGGGTGCAGAAGTTTCGAGTCCATTCGGTCGGTGGTGGCATCTTTGAATCAGGGGGATTTCTCTATCGTTCATTGACAGACGCAGTCCTCTGATCTATATCAGTAGGGTTGTACTGCCTCCTACAGGAATAGGGCACTAGGCAGAAAAAAAGGTTCTGGCTACGCCTATGGGCAGTCCCGAAGGGTACACCCCCTCTCTTCCTGCATAGGATGTCAGTTTTCAATCTGCCTAGTCAGGAGTAAGGACCTAGTTCCTTGCTGGGATCTTTGGTCCTGGCATAAAAAGTATTTTTTTATGTAGATGGTTTTTTATTAGCTAGCTTTTTCTCCTGGGGACTGGCCCCGCGAGTTAAACGTCTCGCACAGGGTCTAGGCCTATGTCGCAGCATTCCTATTTGGCCAATAGCCCCCCCCCCCCCACTTCGTCAGAGAGGGATTCTGTCGGGAGATGGTGCTCGCCTGTGTTCCCGGTAATGTGAGTATACGTCCATCCCCCCCCCCCTCTTCCCTGGCGGGTTTTGAGATGGACGCGGGCCTCTCCCTGGGATGGTCGGACCCTCACACACCTGGGTTTCCCTCTGTCCTGTTGTGCAACCCCTCCTTCTCCCCTCCCTCTTGTAGCCTAGTCTGCTATTATGATGGTGGCTATCTTGGTACACCCGTTTTCGCCCATTTTGCGGCGGATTCTCTGCTAGAGAAGCTAGGTGGGAGTGCCTGGAGGCTTTTTCTGGGGGGTGGAGCCCCCCTTCACCCTGGGCAGTTTCCTCTGCTCACTACATTATGGGAGAACTTGCTTGTTACACGTGCAGCCCTGGGAATGCATATTGTGACAGTGGGTTCTTGGGGTCTCTCTCTCTCTGTCAGGGATCTTCAGGGCTTGCCTGACCTTCAGGGGGCGCTGTAGCGCGGTGGGACTGTGTTTTTGCAAAAAAAAAAAAGTAATTTTTGTAATTTGTTTGCAAATATTGCTGGCAGGCTCTTCTGGTTCAGCATGGACCCTGAAGACCATGTGTCCCCTACCCCCCCCCCCCCCCCGACCCCTCACGGAGGCCACAGGGCCTTCCGGATCTCCACTGTCCATCAATGCCTTTTCTGCGGTTCTGGAAGTGTTTGGGTCCCGGCTGGAGGTGGTCTTGAGAGAGCGAGGTGCGCTGAAACGTTTCTCCACCTACCCCTGCCTCATCTGATGTCTCGGATTCTGAGTCTGACTCAGCCGCCACGGGCGTGGGCCTCCCTGCCAGGTCTGTTACCTCGCGCCCTGTCTCCTCGGATAATGAGGATGACATTTCTACCTCCCCTGCCGCGCATGATACAGGAGCTGGTGTATGCACTGGTTGTTTTGATGCGTGACACCCTGCAATTGGAGGACGCAGCGGCGGCTGCGTCTGGGGCACAGGTTGCATCTGGCATTCACATGCCACCCGGAGCAGCTTAATTTGCTAGCATGCTCATGAGGCATAGGACTGTCTGCAACGTTCCCCTCGGATGTCTAGGCGGCTGCTAGATGTTGAGGAGTCTCTGTTAAAGTGGGCTGTACCGCCTAATGTGAACCTACCAGTCTCTAGGCTGCAGACATGGGAGTAAGTCACACATGTGCAAGTCTCAAGTCTTAACCTTCAAGTCTCAAGCAGGTCCCAAGTTACTGTGGCGAAAAGCAAGCAAGTCAAGTAGAGTCCCTGCTAGAAGTCAAGCAAGTCAAGTCATTTATTTTGATCAAGTCACAAATCAAGTCAAAATACTGATCTACCCCAATTTTCACCTTTAAATCAGTTAAAAGTCAGTGGTCAGGAAAGGTTTTGTTTTATTTTCAACAAAACCGCTTAGTGCTTTTTTCTTGGCATATTAAAGAAACCCTTTGAATGCCCAAACAGCTTAAAATCCTTCATCCAGTCATGTTTCAACACCACAGTCACTAAAAACATGTTAAGTATTTCCATTGTTAAACAGCCAGTGTCCTAAAATCAGAACACACTGAGGTTTTTTTAAGTGACTGTGGTGTCAGAAACATAAAAGGCACATTAAGTTTGCTTTACACATCTTGAGAAAATGCAAATATTTAATAACTTAAAAAGTAAAGTCATTTTGAGTCATATGTCTCAAGTCAAAGTCAAGTCTCAAGTCATGAATACCAAGTCAAAGTCAAGTCGAGTCTTATATTAATTTTAGTCAAGCAAGTCTCAAGTCCTCAAACTGGTGACTTAAGTCTGACTTAAATCAAGTCATGTGACTCAAGTCCCCCACCTCTGCTAGGCTGCATGTGACTACCTTTGCTCCGGTGGAGGAATCCCTGTCCTTTATGGACCTGGGGGATAGGATGGCGCAGGCTGTGGCCCACGATCTGTACTCCCTGGCGGGGTCTGCACTGGGAACAGTGTTTATGATTGCCCTTGCCTTGCCATGCAGACTCTGATGGGCGGAGTTCCCACGCTGTGACTTGGTGAGGAGCAAGTCCCTCCTGCCCTGGGGGAGCTGTTGGACCAGCTGGCGCAGGGGCTGCAATTTGTTTGCGATGCTGCGCTGGACACGGCTTCTTTATTGGGTCACTTGTCGGTCTTTGGCGGTGGTTATCCGGCGTATACTCTGCTGAAGTGTTGGTCAGTGGATCAAACTTCTACGAAGGCCTAAACGGATCTCCCTTTTCATGGGGATTGCCTGTTTGGCGCTGCCCTGGATGACATATATGGGTCTCACAGGGGGAAGAGTGCTTTTCTTCCACAGGCTGACAAGGGTAAGAGCCTTTGTCGCAGACGGGGTCCCTCCCTTTCGGCTCACAAACAGTTTCTTCGTCCCCCTGGGACAGTCGATGTGGCGAAGTCCTTCGAGACTTCCTCGGGTGGTTCCAAACGCCCTAGTCTGGCGAACTTGAGAGAGTTTTTTTTCCAGACCTGCGGACAAGGCCTACTCGGCCTGAAGGTTCGTCCTCACCCATATATGGGATAGGGGGATGCCTTTGCCTGTTCTCGGACCTGCGGCTGACCCGGGTTCCCAGGCAGCTGGGTTCAGGAAGTCATGCGGTCCAGTTGCAAGATTGAGTTTCGATCCGCTTTTTCCGGTAAAGTTTTCCCTTCCAGTGTACGGCTGTCCCTGAATCGCTTGCATGCGCTCTATGGGGAAGTTCAGGCTCTGGTTCAACAAGGCTGGACCTACTGGCCCTTAATGGTTCCGTGCGGATCAAAAATTCAAGATGGTATCTGTTTGCACGATGGTGGTTTCCCTACATCAGGGGGATTCCTGGCCTTCATAGACAAGTTACCTACCTTCACATCCCGTTATGTGCAGGATACCAACGGGTTCTCTGTTTTTGCCATGGGTCTCTATCGGTTTGTGGCGTTACCCCTTGGTCTCGCTTCTGCTACTCAGGTCTTCACAACAGTGTTGGCTCCGGTCCTGGCGCTGTTGCGGCAGCAGGGTGTATCGGTCTTGGGTTCCTGGTTGATCTGCTTCTCCGTGTGGAGTGTCCTACGGTGCTGACAACGAAATTGGAAATCACCATGTGAACTCTGGAGGTGTTCGGGTGGGTTCTGAACCTTCAGAAGTTATCCCTGGTCTCCTCCATAAGACTGGACTATCTGGACCTGACTTTGGACTCGTCCTCAGTAAGGGTGCTTCTCCCCCAGTGGAACTCTTGGAACTTCAGACTGTGGTCAACTGTTACTGTCCAGCACAGGGTCGTCCCTTCAGATCTGCATGCAAGTGCTGGGACTGAAGGTGTCGTCTTTTGAGATGGTCCCTTTCGCTGAAGGATCCCCCAGAAGGCAATTCTCAATTGGGGCTGGAATCCAAACTCTGGACATTCGGTTCCGGCTGAGCCGGGTGACCACGGAGTCTTGATCTGGAATCCTTCCTCCCCTTTTTACTGGACAATTGTCACCGCGGATGCAAGCCTGCCTGGGTGGGGAGGAGTCCTTGGCAGGTTCTCTGCTTAGGGTGTATGGTCCCTGGAGGATCCAGGTTAGCGATCAATGTCCTGGAGCTGAGAGCAATCCAGCTTTGCCTGGTTCACTGGACCGGGCACCTGCAGCTGTCCAGTGCGCATTCAATTGGACTACGCCACAACTGTGGCTTATGTCATTCACCAAGGGGGCACCAAGGGTGTCCTTGTGGTCTTGAAAGTGACAGGTATTCTTCGATGGCCCAAGCGCCTTTTTTTCAGCTCTCTCCGCTGTTCCCTTCCAGGTGTGGAAGCGACGGGCCTTGGATGCAGGGGAATGGTCCCTTCATCCGGAGATGTTCCAGCTTCGTTGGGGCACTCCAGCCATGGATCTGTTTGTGTCGCATCTGCAGGATAATAGAGAGGTTGTCAGCTTGGCTGTTGAAAGCCAGGTGCTGAAGGTCTGCTTCAGTGATTCCCACCCTGCTTAAAGCAATGATAAGCGACTTCTAGGATGATTTTTCATCGTACAAGAAAGTCATATATTGCGCGGTGCGAGTCTCTTTGGGCTCCCCCTCTCTCTTACTCTGTGGCCCAGATCTTGGCTTTCTGTCAACGGGGAGTTGGCCTTGAGTACTATCAATGGTCAGGTTTTCAGCTTTGGCAATTTTCTCTGAGACTATCACAGTGCAGGTGCATTTATACGGAGACTTGATTACACACAGGTGGATTCTATTTATCATCATTAGTCATTTAGGTCAACATTGGATCATTCAGAGATCCTCATTGAACTTCTGGAGAGAGTTTGCTGCACAGAAAGTAAAGGGGCTGAATAATTTTGCACGCTCAATTTTCAGTTTTTTATTTAACAAAGTTTGAAATATCCAATAAATTTCATTCCACTTCATGATTGTGTTCCACTTGTTGTTTCTTCACAAAAAATTACAGTTTTATATCTTTGTTTGAAGCCTGAAATGTGGCAAAAGTTCGCAAAGTTCAAGGGGGCCAAATACTTTCGCAAGGCACTGTATACTGCGGCAGGGTGGCCCAGCTGTGCAAAATCACGCACAGGTACGCGATTCGCGCCCACGGGTAGGGGGTATGTGCCCGCCGTCCCCGAAGCAATCTGATTGATCAATTATTTATGGCCTGGACCTGGTGATTGGTTCTGATCAATGGAAGAACCTTCTGTGCCTGTGTAATTTCCTTTCCTGGAGCCCTTTTTGGTTCCAGCGTGAAAGGAGACCTCAACCGTGAGTACACAAGCACTACACTGACGTCAGTACACATAGGCACATATTTCACCCCCTACTTAACCCTTTCACTCCCTGTCACAGTGTCACTATATACAGTGTACAGATAATTTACTGATCACTGTATTGGTGTCACTGGTGACGCCAGTTAGTGCCAGCCAAAGTTAGCGGTAGATATAGCCAGTCTCAGATAGGTTTAGGGTACCCGCCATATATTCGCTAATAAAGGTTTAACACCCTGATCACCCCCAGTTAACCCTTTCACTCCTTGTGACAGTTTCATTAGCACAGTGTACAGATTTTTTTTCTGATCACTGTATTAATGTCACGGGTGACGCTAGTTAGCGTCAGTCTTAGTATAGCGTTAGGGTCCCGCCACATATTTTCCAATAAAGTTTTAACCCTCTGATCACCCCCCAGTTATCCCTGTCAGTGTCACTGATAAAGTGTACAGATCTTTTTTTCTGATCACTGTATTTGTGTCACGGGTGACGCTAGTTAGCGTCAGCTAGGAACAATCCCAGACAGCATCAGATTTTAACCCTTTGATTGCCAGTAACATTAACACCCACACTATATACCTCCATTACTAGTATAGTGTCTGAACGGATCAATATCTTTGATCTGATCAGAACTATTCTAGCGTCCGCAATAGTTTGGTGTTCCAAAGAACGCAGCGTTAGCAGGAACAGCCCTAACACCTGCCAGCACCTGCATTTAGCACCTCTGCCTAGCCTACCCAAACAAGTGAAGTATCAATAGATCACGGTCACTTTCGATACACAGCACACAAAACCGCAGCATTAGCAGGGTCAGGCCTGATCTCTGCTAGCACTAGCAGTTTATAGTGGTTCAAACAGTCCTTTTGCTTTTTTTTACCGGTGAGTCACACTAGGTACCTGTAAGTTTAGTGGCCAAAATGTCAAACAAAAGGTACACTAGTGAAGAGGCCTACAGGATACTGAGCATGACAGATGAGAGCGATGGGGAGTCCTCACTGTCAGAATCGGGCTCAGTATACAAACCTGTAGAGAGCAGCGCCACCCTGACAGATAGCTCTTATGACGGAGTAGAGGTCCTTGCTAAAGTCAGGCATACCTGACCCCGTTCTTCTGTTCCTGAGGTGCAACAGCTGCATAATTCCCATATGCAGCAGAGTGTCGGAACTGGCGAGCACCAGCAGCCTAGTACACCCTGGTCATAGACAACTGCAGTATCACTTGGTGACGTGCTGAGTCCCATAATTGCAGTTCAAGCTCTATGGTGGCTAGCATAATTAGTGGCCCGCAGGGCCCATAGTGCCCTTCCTGATGCGCTTGCAAATCCTGATCGTTAGTCCACAGATTCTGCAGCGCCCATACCCCCCATTCACTGGCCAACCTGGATTTCAGGTGGAAAAAGCCAATTTTACTCCCCTTGATTATTTTTTTAGCTGTTTTTCATGGAAGATCTGTACATATCTATTGTGGACCAAAGCAATTTGTATGCTAATCAATTGATCGCTGAAAACCCACATTTGACCCTTGACAGACAATTCGGCTGAAAACCTATAACCGTTCCTGAATTTAAGACCTTTCTGGGCCTATCCCTCAACAAGGGCATTACTAAAATGAGTTGCGGTTATATATGCCCGTGTTCTCTGCTGCCATGGCCAGGGCTAGATACAAGCAAATATTGCGGTTCATGCACTTCAACAACAATGAACTCTGTCATCCTCTGGGTGACCATGAATATGACCGGCTCCACATTTTTCATGAGCTGAACTCAAAGATCTAAGACTTTTTCTATGTACACAAAAGGCCTATTTCTCTTAAATATTCACAAATCTGTGTTAGTGAGCACTTCTCCTTTGCAGAGATAATCCATCCACCTCACAGGTATGCCATATCAAAGGACTGATTAGACAGCATCATTATTGCACAGGTGTGCCTTAGGCTGGACACAATAATGGCCACTCTAAATTGTGCAGTTTTACTGTATTGAGGGGGTATTGGGGGGGGGGTCTGAAAACCAGTCAGTATCTGGTGTGACAACCGTTTGCCTTGCGCAGTGAAACACATCACCTTCACATAGTTGATAAAGTTGTTGATTGTGACCTGTGGAATGTTGGTCCACTCCTCTTCAGTGGCTCTGCGAAGTTGCTGAATATTGGCAGGACCTGGAACACGCTGTCGTATACACCGAACCAAAGCATCCCAAGCATGCCCAATGGGTGACATGTCCGGTGAGTATGCTGCCCATGCAAGAACTGGGATGCTTTCAGCTTCCAGGAATTATGTACAGATCCTTTCAACATGGGGCCATGCATTATCATGCTGCAATATGAGGTGATGGTCGTGGATGAATGGCACAATGGTGGGCCTCAGGATCTCGTCATGGCATCTCTGTGCATTCAAAATGCCATCAATAAAATTCACCTGTATTCGTTGTCCATAACATACGCCTGCCCATACCATAACCCCACCGCCACCATGGGCCACTCGATCCACTACGTTGACATCCGCAAACCGCTCACCCACACAACGCCATACGTGCCGACAAATTATTAGCATGCATAAAGAAAGGGATATATTTCAGAGAAAAAACTATAATCCTTCCACTTTATAAAACTCTGGTCCGGCCACATCTGGAGTATTCTGTCCAGTTCTGGTCACCAATCCTCAGAAGGGATGTGCTGGAACTAGAGAGATGCCAAAGAGGGGCAACTAAACTAATTAGGGGATTGGAGGACCTTAATTACAAGGAACGATTACAAGCTCTTAATTTATTGTCCCTGGAGAAGAGACGCCCGATAGGGGTCACGATAGCGATTTACAAATACCTCAATGGTGATCCCAGCATAGGAAAAAAACGATGGTCTCCAGGAGTGTAAGAGGACACGTGGCCACACAATGAGATTAGAGGAGAAGCTGTTTAACCTTAAGATGCATAGGAGGTTTTTCACGGTCAGGGCGGTAAGAATGTGGAACTCTTTTACACAATTGGTGGTATCAGCGGGGAGTATCGATACTTTTAAAAGACTCTTGGAAGTGCATTTCAAAGAACACATTATTCAGGGATATAGGAAATGAATATTGTCTCCCACACACACACACACACACACCTGCACAGGTTGAACTGAATGGACTTTTGTCTTTATTCAACCTTAAATACTATGTAACTATGTAGGTCTAGACCCCGATGAGGACGTCAAGCATGCAGATTAGCTTTCCTGAGACAGTTTGTGCAGAAATTCTTTGGTTGTGCAAACCGATTGTTGCAGCAGCTGTCCGGGTGACTGATCTCAAACGATATTGGAGGTGAAGATGCTGGATGTGGAGGTCCTGGGCTGATGTGGTTGCACGTGGTCTGCGATTGTGAGGCCAGTTGGATGTACTGCCAAATTCTCTGAAACGCCTTTGAAGATGGCTTATGGTAGAGAAATGAACATTCATTTCACGGGCAACAGCTCTGGTGGACATTCCCGATGACCTAATTTAGGAAAGCGAAAACACCACAACACACAATCTAGGAGGCATTATGAGTCTTCTGAACGTGTCATTTTTTTTTCCACACGTTTTTGGAAAATGTGTAAAGAAAATGAAAACACGTTTTTCTTTTTTTTTTTATTCTTTTTTTTTTTTTTTTTTTACACAAAGTTGTCCTTTTATAATATATTTCTAACACATGTACATAGCAAAAATGACACCCCAAAATACATTCTGCTACTCCTCCTGATTATGGCGATACCACGTGTGAGACTTTTACACAGCCTGGCCACATTCAGAGGCCCAACATGCAGGGTGCACTGTCAGGTGCTCTAGGGATATATAATTACAAATCAAATTTCACGACTACCTATTACACTTTTGTGTGGCACTGATGTGGCACAGAAGAGCACTGATGTGGAACGGATGTGGCATGGATGAGCACTGATGTGGCATGGGTGGGCATAGATGAGGCATGGATGTGGCACGGATGGGCATGATTGAGGCACAGATGAGGCACAAATTGCCATGATTGAGGCACGGATGGGCACGACTGAGGCAGGTGTGAGCAGTGCTGCAGTCTCCCTCCTCTCCTCGCATGCTGTACTGATCGCTGTGTACAGCGTGCGTGGAGAGAACTGAACCGGACATGCGCCGGTTTGTTGACAACTGATCGCTCCTCTATGGACTACACATGGTAAAGGGCCGCTGTCATTGGGACCCGGCGAGCACGGACACGCCTGTGTGCACACTCCAGGGGGCACGTGGAAAGCGTGATTCTGGGAGGACGTCATTGTATGCTCTCCCAGAATAAGCTGACCATGCTGTAGCCGTCATTCAGCTATGGCCTGGTCAGCAAGTGGTTAAAAAAAAAAAGTAAAAAATGGTTGTCGTTTTATTATTCTTACCGTTTTACTGTATTTTATTCTATACTGTAATGTGTTATTGTGTTTTATTATACCTGCAAAGAAAACCGTTGTCTTTCTACTGTTTTACTGTTGTAACGCTCCTGCGTTTTACGTATGATGTGGACACCATTCCCAACTCTCAATGACTCATCATGTGTGGATGATCTCAATTCAGCAAGTAAATACACACACTCAATAAGATGTTTCCTAGAGTGACTTATGTATATAGTAACACAGTGATGATAGGCTGAAGAGACAGGTTGGGTAGAGATGGTAGATGACAGACACTTGAAAGGAAATGTTCTTGAAAGTAAGATAGTAGCAGATGGGATGCAGATAGGTTTTAGCAATCATGTATGGTAGTAGATGACAGAGTAGCAGGTGGACATACAAGAGAGATCAACCCGGTGCAAGAACAAGTGGTAGCAGGCCCAAGAGCCAGCAATCTTAGATAATGCAGATGTAGTAATAGTCCTTAGTATGCAGAGCTAGATAGTGTAAGCTTTAGTATAAAGGTTATAGAGGTTTCCCCTGTGGGGTACTTATCACTAATAGCAATGTAGCAGAGGAGAGGTTCGGCAAGAGCGGATGATCCGGTAGCGGGATACAGGGATCAGCGCAGCGTGGTTCCGACAGCGAGGTATGCTTGCAAGCATGTGAGCTTCAAGACAGGTTAGCATCAAGGAACAAAGCAGTTTGAACGAACACATGTGAGTGAGAGCCGGCGATCTAAATAGCCATCCAGTCCGGCACTCAGTGATGACAGCATCAGTCTTAAAGGGAAACACACCTATATGTGCTTCATCTATCTAGGTAGATGGAAAGCACCCGGAAATAATGTGATAGGAGGCACTGAGAGTGCCAGAACCTTACAGTACCCCCCCCCGTAAGGCCGGCTCCGGAAGGCCTCTAAGGCTGGTTGTCGATATAAGAATCGGAAAAGACTGGTTGCCGATACGAGAATCGGATAACACTGGTTGCCGATACGAGAATCGGATAACACTGGTTGCCGATACGAGAATCGGATAAGACTGGTTGCCGATACGAGAATCGGATAAGACTGGTTGCCGATACGAGAATCGGATAAGACTGGTTGCCGATACGAGAATCGGATAAGACTGGTTGCCGATACGAGAATCGGATAATACTGGTTGCCGATACGAGAATTGGATAAGGCTGGTTGCCGATACGAGAATCGGATAAGACTGGTTGCCGATACGAGAATCGGATAAGACTGGTTGCCGATACGAGAATCGGATTATACTGGTTGCCGATGTGAAAATCGGAAAAAAAAAAAAAATGGTTGCCGATATGAGAATCGGATCAGGTTGGTAACCGATGTGAGAATCGGATCACTTGTTGCCGATACGAGAATCGGATAAGATTGGTAACCGATGTGAGAATCGGATCACTTGTTGCCGATATGAGAATCGGATCAGGTTGGTAACCGATGTGAGAATCAGATCACTTGTTGCCGATATGAGAATCGGATCACTTGTTGCCGATATGAGAATTGGATCACTTGTTGCCGATATGAGAATCGGATCAGGTTGGTAACCGATGTGAGAATCGGATCACTTGTTGCCGATATGAGAATCGGATCACTTGTTGCCGATATGAGAATCGGATCAGGTTGGTAACCGATGTGAGAATCGGATCACTTGTTGCCGATATGAGAATCGGATCAGGTTGGTAACCGATGTGAGAATCGGATCACATGTTGCCGATATGAAAATCGGATCAGGTTGGTAACCGATGTGAGAATCGGATCACTTGTTGCCGATATGAGAATCGGATCAGGTTGGTAACCGATCTGAGAATTGGATCACTTGTTGCCGATATGAGAATCGGATCACTTGTTGTTAGGGTGTCTGCTACATGAACCCCTCACTAGAATCGGACGCATAACCATCCTAAGTAATCCTAGTAGTCCTAGCAACCAATGCTTCTTCAAACATCCTCAGATCCTTCCTACATACCACCGTGCCATTAGAAGCGCGTACGCAGTCAGGTGCAATAATCTCAATGTTTTCATTGGAAGCTAAAAATGTGCTTGCAAAAATAGGAGTATCTATACCAACGTCTGCCATTTTCTGGGTGTCCTTTTTTGATATAGAACGGGGACAGGGCTGGCAACAGCCTTGGTAATTTCCAGGCTGTTTTTCAGGGAAGACCGTTCGGATTCGCCTGGCCTCCATTGGGAGAGCCTTAGGCCTATGGGGTCTGGTTGGGCAGGATGTAATGAAATGTCCCCCTTCACCACAATAAAAACAAAGGCCACAGATTCTCCTGTGATCTCTTTTTTTTTGTAAGGACAACTTAGTATGTACGGCACCAATCTCCATAGGCTCCTCATCCATCTCTGTAGGATCAGGGTTCAAATGAGATGTGTCAGAGTGACAAGGCTGACTGTTTAAGGCAGGCTTGGACCATGACCAGGCAGGATCACCATATTTATTTGGTTTCCTTTTTTCCCTAGGTAGCCGGGGTCTGCGGTTACCTGGAGCAGGTTTAGGAGTGGGGTCAACGGCCGAAATCCGAGAAGAACTGGATAATGGCATTCCCATTTTTTCAGACTTTCTTTCTCGTAGTCTTCTATCTATGGTGATACTGAGTTGTATCAATGCATCCAGGGTTTTTGGCAGATCCGCTCGGGCGAGCTCGTCTTTAACGGCCTCTGATAGGCCAAGCCTAAATTGGGTTTTCAGAGATGCATCATTCCATTCTGAATCAAGGGTCCATCTCTTGAATTCTGCGACAGTCTTCCACAGGTCTCCCACCTTGTTTCAAGGATCTTAATTGAAAATCGGCAGTACTCTGCCTATTGGGATCATCATATAGGCTAGTAAGTTCTGCTAGAAACAAGGCATAGAAGTTGAGAAGCTGATCGCTTTTCTCAAAAAGAGAGTCTGCCCAGGCCCGAGGATCGCCTGTTAGGTAAGAAATAATAGTACAAACCTTAATGTGATCAGTAAGGTAGGTACGGGGTTTTAGCAAGAAAAGTAACTCACATGCGTTTTTAAATTCGCGAAATTTTTTGCGATCGCCTGTAAATACCAAAGGAGGATTTATTTTGGGTTCAGGGGACTGAGCAGTGGTAAGTTGTGTCAGTCTAATTACCTGCTGCGACAGAGCCTGATTGTCTTCTTTTAATTCAGCAAGTGCGTGTATTAACGCAGTTACTTGCTGTTTTAATTGTGTCACCTGAGTGGTTATTTCTGCTGAATCCATTTGATCTGGTTCGTTCAATCTGTAACGCTCCTGCGTTTTACGTATGATGTGGATTTTCAGCTGCAGAAATATTCCACTTCAGTAGTCATGTAGAGAAACGCTGAGACACCATTCCCAACTCTCAATGACTCATCATGTGTGGATGATCTCAATTCGGCAAGTAAATACACACACTCAATAAGATGTTTCCTAGAGTGACTTATGTATATAGTAACACAGTGATGATAGGCTGAAGAGACAGGTTGGGTAGAGATGGTAGATGACAGACACTTGAAAGGAAATGTTCTTGAAAGTAAGATAGTAGCAGATGGGATGCAGATAGGTTTTAGCAATCATGTATGGTAGTAGATGACAGAGTAGCAGGCGGACATACAAGAGAGATCAACCCAGTGCAAGAACAAGTGGTA
Organism: Pelophylax lessonae; assembly: GCF_965119305.1. Lineage (NCBI taxonomy): Eukaryota > Metazoa > Chordata > Amphibia > Anura > Ranidae > Pelophylax > Pelophylax lessonae. The sequence continues at coordinate 144,324,878 of NC_138775.1, read as the reverse complement.
GCAGGCCCAAGAGCCAGCAATCTTAGATAATGCAGATGTAGTAATAGTCCTTAGTATGCAGAGCTAGATAGTGTAAGCTTTAGTATAAAGGTTATAGAGGTTTCCCCTGTGGGGTACTTATCACTAATAGCAATGTAGCAGAGGAGAGGTTCGGCAAGAGCGGATGATCCGGTAGCGGGATACAGGGATCAGCGCAGCGTGGTTCCGACAGCGAGGTATGCTTGCAAGCATGTGAGCTTCAAGACAGGTTAGCATCAAGGAACAAAGCAGTTTGAACGAACACATGTGAGTGAGAGCCGGCGATCTAAATAGCCATCCAGTCCGGCGCTCAGTGATGACAGCATCAGTCTTAAAGGGAAACACACCTATATGTGCTTCATCTATCTAGGTAGATGGAAAGCACCCGGAAATAATGTGATAGGAGGCACTGAGAGTGCCAGAACCTTACAACTGTACAGTTACTGTGTTTTATTGGTAACCATTGTTAGCTTTGCAGGTATGCCATTCAGCTGCAGCACTGATTTGTTTTGACAGCAACAGGGTGTAACGCTCCTGCGTTTTTATTGTAAGCTGGATTTGCAGCTGCAGAATCTCCACTCAGTAGTCATGTAGAGATGTGTTGGAATACCAGATCCAACTCTCCAGACTCATCACTGTGGGCCTGTCTGCTTCAGCATACAGATATACACACACTCAATAAGATGTTCCTGGAGTGATAGGATGTATATGATAGTATGGAGGTGATGTGCTGAAGGGACAGGTGTGAGCAGTGACAGTAATGGTAAGCACTTGATAGTAATGTTCAGGAGAGTAGTAGATGGTAATAGGTAGAATGCAGATAGGTTAGTAATCATGTATGGTAACAGGTGGTAAGGACAGCAGATGACATATACAGGATAGACTAACCCAGTGCAAGGATAGATGGTAGTAGACTCAAGAGCTAGCAATCTATGTAACAGTGCAGATGGTAGAATTAGTATGCATAGATAGTAACAGTCCTTAATGTGCAGAAGATGATAGTGTAAGTTAGTTATGGAGGATTCCCCTGTGGGGTACTTATCACTAGTAAGGTTTAGTAAGTAGAGGGGTCCAGTAGTGAGGGAGTGATCCGGTAGCGAGATACTGGATTAGTAGCGAGGTTCCGGTCTGTTCCAGGTAAAGGCAAATAGCTGGAGGTTCCGACAGCAAGACAAGGCTTGTAAGCATGTAGGCACACATTGAACGAACAACGTGAGAGAGAACGCCGGCGATTGAAATAGCCGCTCAGCGGCGCTCAGCGATGACGTCATCCGTCTTAAAGGTGTATGCGTTCCACCTAACTAGAAAGGTGGGACGCAATGTTGAAAGGAAAATGGTAAATAAGGGTACCAAAGGTACCAGAATCTTACACAGGGTTTGCTCTCGCGATATGTAAATCCGTGACTCCAGCACTATAGGACATGATTTCACTATTTTATAGCGCAAACAATAAATAATGCAGAGGTGATCAAATACCACCAAAAGAAGGATCTATTTTTGGGGAAAATGGACATACATTTTATTTAGGTACAGCATTGCGTAACTGCACAATTGTCATTTAAAGTAATGCAGTACCATATCGCAAAAAATGGCCTGGTCATGACGGAGGGTAAATCTCACGAACGTCAAGTGGTTAAAAGCCTACTGATGCATTCAGTGCCTTTTTAAGAACTATTTCATACTTTTGATATATGACACATTTTTGTTGTTTGCCAGTGGAAAATGGTTGCTTACAGTTTCTTAAATAAACATACCTGCCAAGGCAGTACCTTCAGAATACTTGTTAGTGTGAATATGTTGTTGTTTAACCAGTTCTGGACCGGAAGGATAATGACCAGGCCATTTTTTGCAATTCGGCACTGCATTACTTTAACAGAAAATTTGCGATCATGGGACACTGTACCAAAAATTGTGCTTATCTCAACTAGATGTAGACCTTAGTTGTAATATTACACGCCCAAAGAAATATCTATCTACTTTTGGCGTGTGTAGTATGCCATACTCCTTTTGCTTCCCCACAGCTCCCTGGCCACGTTTAGCGGGAGGTCTTGGCTGTCATGTTGACAAGTTAGAACTTTTGTATTTGTTTGAAGATACATTTTGTATTGGACTGTATATGTAATGTTAAGCATTATTTTGCTACATTGTAACCACTTTTATTCATTTATCAGTGTACAATATGATATGGGATAGACACCAATGGGTAATACTATTTCATAGTAAATCCACAGTGGAAATTTAGAAGCAAAAAATATTTCACACAAAGATGAGATGCATGTATTTGTATGGTGAGTGATTTGCAAATCTGTTTGCATATCCAAAGCTAAAGGTGTTCCCATTTATAGTTCATAGCAGTGGCGGCTGGTGAAGTTTTAAGATGGTGGGGCGCAAGACCCCGCCTTTCCATTTTGACCCCTCCCATATCTCATAAGCCCCACCCCTTATAGACTCCACCCATTTTTCCCCTGTATTTTGCTTGCGTGAACCAATTCTCCCAATATATCACATATTAAGGGGTCCATCAGTACTAGTATATCCCATAATAGTACTGTGAGAGACATCCTATTATGGGATACATGGACTGAGAGTGGCACACAGTACAGACCCCCCCAGCACAAACCCCTCAAGCACAAACCCCGCACAAACAACTCAAGCACAAACCCCACAGTACAGGCCCTCTAGCATAAACCCCACAGTACAGGCCCTCTAGCATAAATCCCACAGTACAGGCCCCTAGCACAAACCCCACAGTACATGCCCCCTTCAATATAGTGACCAGTATAAATGCCCCCTTTCAATGTAGTGACCAGCATACATGTCCCCAATGCAGTGACCAGTATACATGTCCCCAATGCAGAGCTATGCGTGCGTGCCTCCAATGCAGTGACCACCAGTGTACATGTCCCCAATGCAGAGATATGCGTGCGTGCCTCCAATGCAGTGACCACCAGCGTACATGTCCCCAATGCAGAGCTATGCGTGCGTGCCTCCAATGCAGTGACCACCAGTGTACATGTCCCCAATGCAGAGCTATGCGTGCATGCCTCCAGTGCAGTGACCACCAGTATACATGTCCCCAATGCAGAGCTATGCGTGCGTGCCTCCAGTGCAGTGACCACCAGTGCACATGTCCCCAATGCAGAGCTATGCGTGCGTGCCTCCAATGCAGTGACCACCAGTATATATGTCCCCAATGCAGAGCTATGCGTGCGTGCCTCCAATGCAGTTCTCCCAATATATCACATATTAAGGGGTCCATCAGTACTAGTATATCCCATAATAGTACTGTGAGAGACATCCTATTATGGGATACATGGACTGAGAGTGGCACACAGTACAGACCCCCCAGCACAAACCCCTCAAGCACAAACCCCGCACAAACAACTCAAGCACAAACCCCACAGTACAGGCCCTCTAGCATAAACCCCACAGTACAGGCCCTCTAGCATAAATCCCACAGTACAGGCCCCTAGCACAAACCCCACAGTACATGCCCCCTTCAATATAGTGACCAGTATAAATGTCCCCTTTCAATGTAGTGACCAGCATACATGTCCCCAATGCAGTGACCAGTATACATGTCCCCAATGCAGAGCTATGCGTGCGTGCCTCCAATGCAGTGACCACCAGTGTACATGTCCCCAATGCAGAGATATGCGTGCGTGCCTCCAATGCAGTGACCACCAGCGTACATGTCCCCAATGCAGAGCTATGCGTGCGTGCCTCCAATGCAGTGACCACCAGTGTACATGTCCCCAATGCAGAGCTATGCGTGCATGCCTCCAGTGCAGTGACCACCAGTATACATGTCCCCAATGCAGAGCTATGCGTGCGTGCCTCCAGTGCAGTGACCACCAGTGCACATGTCCCCAATGCAGAGCTATGCGTGCGTGCCTCCAATGCAGTGACCACCAGTATATATGTCCCCAATGCAGAGCTATGCGTGCGTGCCTCCAATGCAGTGACCACCAGTATACATGTCCCCAATGCAGAGCTATGCGTGTGTGCCTCCAATGCAGTGACCACCAGTGTACATGTCCCCAATGCAGAGCTATGCGTGCGTGCCTCCAGTGCAGTGACCACCAGTATACATGTCCCCAATGCAGAGTTATGCGTGCGTGCCTCCAGTGCAGTGACCACCAGTGTACATGTCCCCAATGCAGAGCTATGCGTGCGTGCCTCCAGTGCAGTGACCACCAGTATACATGTCCCCAATGCAGAGCTATGCGTGCGTGCCTCCAGTGCAGTGACCACCAGTATACATGTCCCCAATGCAGAGCTATGCGTGCGTGCCTCCAGTGCAGCCAGTGACCACCAGTATACATGTCCCCAATGCAGAGCTATGAGTGCGTGCCTCCAGTGACCACCAGTATACATGTCCCCAATGCAGAGCTATGCGTGCGTGCCTCCAGTGACCACCAGTATATATGTCCCCAATGCAGAGCTATGCGTGCGTGCGTGCCTCCAGTGCAGTGACCACCAGTATACATGTCCCCAATGCAGAGCTATGCGTGCGTGCCTCCAGTGCAGCCAGTGACCACCAGTATACATGTCCCCAATGCAGAGCTATGCGTGCGTGCCCGACTGAGAGCAGTGCACTTACCTGTGAGTCACGGCGGCTTCTCCCTCTCCTCTTCTTCGATCGGCGACGGGAAGGTGATCGTCACTTCTCCCTCTCGGCCTCTTCTGCGGCGGGAAGGTGACCGGTGCCGGCTTCTTCTCCGGACTGGACTCCTCTTCGGCGGCGGGAAGCTGACCGGGCGGTGACGGTGAGTGACTGATGCACGCACCGCCCCCATTGCGACGTCAGCGGCGTCACAATCGGATGTCCTGGATGATGATTGGTCCAGGCTGGAGACTGGACCAATCACACCCAGGATATCATGAAAGTGGGGGTGTCCTAGCGCAATGACCTGCGCCCAGGTTATGCCCTCAGAAGGCAGCCAATCGGCGCCTCTTCTGGGTCGTAAACCCCACAAACACCCCCCATAGCCACCACAGGCCGGCGAACGCGATTTGTTTTTTAAAACGTTATTGTTCTTTTTGTAATTTTCTTCCTTTTTTTAAGGGGGGCGGCCGGCTTCTTCTTAGGACTGGACTCCTCTTCGGCGGCGGGAAGCTGACCGGGCGGTGACGGTGAGTGACTGATGCACGCACCGCCCCCATTGCGACGTCAGCGGCGTCACAATCGGATGTCCTGGATGATGATTGGTCCAGGCTGGAGACTGGACCAATCACACCCATGATATCATGAAAGTGGGGGTGTCCTAGCGCAATGACCTGCGCCCAGGTTATGCCCTCAGAAGGCAGCCAATCGGCGCCTCTTCTGGGTCGTAAACCCCACAACCACCCCCCATAGCCACCACAGGCCGGCGAACGCGATTTGTTTTTTAAAACGTTATTGTTCTTTTTGTAATTTTCTTCCTTTTTTTAAGGGGGGCGGCGCCCTGGCGCCCCCTATGCACAGACCGCCACTGGTTCATAGTGTGTCCAGGGATATCTAGGACGGGGGAAGCAAGAGTTGAGGAAGTTTCTGAGGAGGTTTGGAATAAATTAAGAAAAAGCTGGGTGTGCAAAAAGGGGCAAAAGATAGGAAAAGGTCACCCTAAGGGGACATTTGTGACCATGTGTCATAGATGGTTAGGGCAGGGATCGACTTGTGGAGAGGTTTTAAATTCTGTTAAATCTAAAATCTGTCGCAGTTGTGCAGTCACCTTCTCCTTTCTCATTTTATGACCTATTTCTTGGAGTTTGATTTTAATTGGACTTACAGTGGACGTCTAAAGGCAGGGAATAACTGCTCAAAGCTACTTAACTAACTCCCACCATGCTAATGCATATAAACGGCCGGGTGGGAGCTTCCTCCTTCTGAGTGGACATTTGGGAATGGCCTTCAGAATGAAGGAGATTGCGCTGCTGCGTGCCCGCTCAGCCACGCGATCTTGGTGTGCCTGTGTCCCCTGGACACAGGGCAACACCGCTCGGCAGGACTCTGTTATTGTCCCTCCTGATCAAATGTGTCCAATCACAGCCATCATGTAATGTCAACAAAACTGTTGTAATGGCGATTGGCTCTTCTCACACAGAGCCTGTCAGTGAGAAGAAGAGACAATCCGTGCTACTAGCTGGTGATCAGTGATTTCTGAGCTATTTACTGCTTTTCACACACTGATCACCCAGCTAGTGTCCCCAACACAGTGAAAACACCTGTCACACATCTGTCCCAGTAAAAAATCTGTTACTGTGAACACCTGTCCATGATTATCTGTCCATGATCATCTGCCACATCTGTCCGTGATCATCTGACACATCTGTCCAGGATCATCTGGCACTCATCATCTGCCACACCTGTCTGCGATCACCTGCCACACCTGTCTGTAATCATCTGCCACACCTATCTGTAATCGTCTGACACACCTGTCTGTAATCATCTGCCACACCTGTCTGTAATAATCTGCCACATCTGTCTGTAATCATCTGCTACATCTGTCTGTAATCAACTGCTACTTCTGTCCTTAATCATCTGCTACATCTGTCCGTAATCATCTGCTACATCTGTCCGTGATCATCTGTCACATCTGTCTGTGATCATCTGGCGCACATCTGCCACATCTGACAGTGATCAGCTGGTGCACATCTGCCAGTGATCATCTACTACACCTGTCTGTAATTATCTGCCACATCTGTCCCAGTGAACATCTGCCACAGCCCAGTGATCAACATCTGTCACACATCTGTTCCAGGAATCATCTGTGCACATGTCAGAATGGCTAAAAAAAATTTTAGCAGCGAAAAGGCTTTCCATATACTCAAGAGTATGTTGGACGAGAATGGCAGGGAACTCTCTCCGTCAGACTCGGATAGCCAGTATGAGCCAGGAAAAAGCTGTGGCTCTAAAAAAAGAAATTGAGGAGGACAGAATCCTAACAAAGAGGCTCAGGAGATTTGAGCAAGCACAGGCATCTTCCAGCAGCACAATAAATCCTGTGGCATCCACCAGCAGCGCAGCACTCCAAGAATATAGGCAGGCATCCACCATCAGTTCTGCAAGTCCTTGTGCAGTGGCAAGCACAAGCAGAGCAACATTCCCAGATGATAGGCCAGATGTTAGTAACGGGGCCTCCCATCCACAACGAGGCAGGGCCCATACTAGCCTCCTGGATGTATTATTATACCCTACATGGCTGCCGAATACTTCAGCAGAACCTGTAATTCCCCCTTTTAAAGCACAGCCAGGCCCTCAAATACAATCAGATAATGTAACCCCACTTTATTATTTTCATTATATTTTCATGGAATATTTGCTGAACTACATCGTGGAGAAGTGTAATCTGCACGCCAGCCAACATATTGCCAGCAATCCTGATTCTTCCTATGTCCGCCCTTTCGTTTGGAAACCCCTCACTGTGGAAGAATTTAAAATTTTCCTTGGACTAACCCTCAACATGGGGCTGACAAAAAAAAACCATTTAACTCCTACTCCTACTGGTCTACCCAACCTATCCATCATATGCCAGTCTTCTCCTCTTTGATGCCCAGAACCCTTTACGAAATAATGCGATTTTTAAATTTCAACAATAATGCCCAGTGCCTACCTCTAAATCATCCTGATTATGATAAATTATTCAAAATTCGGTACCTAATCAATTTGTTTTGCTCCAGCTTCAGGCAATTGTTTACCCCGGATATAAATATTTGTGGACATTATATTGAGGACATTATCACATCCCTTCTCTATCCCCGTGGCCATGCCCCTGAACAAATTCGCTCAGATTCATTAGCCAGACTTCATGAAAAGCACTTCCCTATTTTCTTCCCTTCTACCCACACAGGCCACAAACCCCCAAAAAAATGCAGTGTATGCTCAAGTAGCAGAATTCGCCATGACACCTGGCACTTCTGTCCCCAATGTCTCTCCCAGCCAGGCCTCTGTATTGGAGAGTGCTATCGAATTTATCACACTTCACTACACTATTAGTGAAGTAAAGACATTTTTCCAGTTTCCACCATCTGCTGATTCTGTGTATGACCTGGACTGTTTATCGACTATGATGTCAAGAGATTTTTCCAGTTTCCCCTATTTCTGTGTATGACCATGACCAGTGTTCCCCAACCCCCAGGCCGCGGACCGGTACCGGTCGGTGGATCAAACGGTACTGGGCCGCCCGAGGAACTTTTTCACTGAATTTCACTGTGGCGGGCCGAGGCGCAGAGCATTGCGCCCCCCCAAGCCCGCCCATTGTGTGACAATAGCGAATGAAAATTCGCTATTGTCACACTGATCCTCCTCCTGGCCAATCAGGGAGCGGGTCCTCCCGCTTCCTGATTGGCCGAAAGGCAAACCCCACGCCATTGGCCGAGTAGGAGGCGCCGCGGGAGAACTGAGGAGACGCAGGAAGCCGGGGACTGAACTGAAGAGAAGTGAGGTAAGTGCACGGACGGGTCTCGTGGGGGGAATGCTGGCGCTCTGCATTGAAAGGTGGCAATGCTGTGGCACTCTGCATTTATGGAGGGCAATGCTGTGGCACTCTGCATTTATTGGGGGCAATGCTGTGGCACTCTGCATTTATTGGGGGCAATGCTGTGGGCACTCTGCATTGATTGGGGGCAATGCTGTGGGCACTCTGTATTGATTGGGGGCAATGCTGTGGCACTCTGCATTTGTTGGGGGCATTGCTGTGGGCACTCTGCATTGATTGGGGGTAATGCTGTGGGCACTCTGCATTTATTGGGGGCAATGCTGTGGGCACTCTGTATTGATTGGGGGCAATGCTGTGGCACTCTGCATTGATTGGGGGCAATGCTGTTGCACTCTGCATTTATTGGGGGCAATGCTGTGGGCACTCTGCATTGATTGGGGGCAATGCTGTGGGCACTCTGCATTGATTGGGGGCAATGCTGTGGGCACTCTGTATTGATTGGGGGCAATGCTGTGGCACTCTGCATTTGTTGGGGGCATTGCTGTGGCACTCTGCATTGATTGGGGGCAATGCTGTGGGCACTCTGCATTGATTGGGGGCAATGCTGTGGGCACTCTGCATTGATTGGGGGCGATGCTGTGGCACTCTGCATTGATTGGGGGCAATGCTGTGGGCACTCTGTATTGATTGGGGGCAATGCTGTGGGCACTCTGCATTGATTGGGGGCAATGCTGTGGGCACTCAGTATTGATTGGGGGCAATGCTGTGGCACTCTGCATTGATTGGGGGCAATGCTGTGGGCACTCTGTATTGATTGGGGGCAATGCTGTGGCACTCTGCATTTGTTGGGGGCATTGCTGTGGGCACTCTGCATTGATTGGGGGCAATGCTGTGGGCACTCTGCATTGATTGGGGGCAATGCTGTGGGCACTCTGCATTGATTGGGGGCAATGCTGTGGGCACTCTGTATTGATTGGGGGCAATGCTGTGGCACTCTGCATTTGTTGGGGGCATTGCTGTGGGCACTCTGCATTGATTGGGGGTAATGCTGTGGGCACTCTGCATTTATTGGGGGCAATGCTGTGGGCACTCTGTATTGATTGGGGGCAATGCTGTGGCACTCTGCATTGATTGGGGGCAATGCTGTTGCACTCTGCATTTATTGGGGGCAATGCTGTGGGCACTCTGCATTGATTGGGGGCAATGCTGTGGGCACTCTGCATTGATTGGGGGCAATGCTGTGGGCACTCTGTATTGATTGGGGGCAATGCTGTGGCACTCTGCATTTGTTGGGGGCATTGCTGTGGCACTCTGCATTGATTGGGGGCAATGCTGTGGGCACTCTGCATTGATTGGGGGCAATGCTGTGGGCACTCTGCATTGATTGGGGGCGATGCTGTGGGCACTCTGCATTGATTGGGGGCACACTGGTCACTCTGCATTGACGTCCCCCCCCCCCCCCCCCCCCCCAGCGGGCCACAGAAAAATAATCAAACATTGACCGGTCCGTGGCGATAAAAAGGTTGGGGAGCACTGACCTAGACGGTTTATCAACTTTGCCTCTGCCAACCATGTTTCTGCCTTGCATGTGAATTGACCTGTTAAATGACCATGCTTTTTGCCTGCCTCCTGAACTTATCGTTTGCCCTGCCACTGTATTAGTGGGATTTAAGACAGCACAGTGGTCTCACATATGTAAGGGGCTCCAAAATTGAATTTCTCTGTCGCTCATTGACAGACGTAGTCCTCCTTGATTAATATCAACTCGGGTTATACTGCCCTCTACAGAAGTAGGACTAGACAGGAAAGAAAACGTTCTGGCCACACCCTAGGGGCAGTCCCAGAGGGTATATCCTCTCACTTCCTGCTACAGCAAATCATTTTTTTTCTGTCTAGTTAGGAGTAAGGACCTAGATGCCTTGCTAGGATCTTCGGTCCTGTAAGGATTTTTTTCTTAGAAAGATTTTTTTTTAGACAGCTTTTTTCTCCAGTGTTCCTATGAGATCTTCAAGCAAGAAAGCTGGAACTGGGCGACGGGCTGGATGTTGAGATCCAGTGGTCACCCCAGTTCAGCCTACGAGCGCGTGCAGGCCATAGCTCCGCGCTGGGTCGGCCGCGACATAGTCCCACTGGACGCGCAGGCCGCTGCTAGCCGCCGCTATCCTACACAGGCCACCGCCATTGTTTTGCAGATCGCACGAGGCCGCCATATTGGCGTAGCCTCGTGTCTCCAGCATGGGGGCGGCCATGTTTGAGGTGACCAAACACCTCGAGGAGCTATGGGGAGGCGCCGGAAGGCGTGTAAAGGGGCGGAGCCGTCTCCTTGACCCAGGGAAAGCAAGCCAAAGACTTCCTGTCTGTAACAGACAGTGCTGGAAGCAAGTTGATAGAAACTTCTGTGCATCAGGTGAGCTTGGGGTCTCTCTCTCTCTCTTTCTGAGGGGTCCAAGCAGGTAGACTGAGGGGCGCTATTGCGCTGGGGGACTAAGTTTAAAAAAAAAAAAAAAAAATGTTTTTCTCTGTCGCTCATTGACAGACGTAGTCCTCGTTGATTAATAACGACTCGGGTTATACTGCCCTCTACAGGAGTAGGACTAGACAGGAAAGAAAACGTTCTGGCCACACCCTAGGGGCACTCCCAGAGGGTATATCCTCTCACTTCCTGCTACAGCAAATCAGTTTTTTTTCTGTCTAGTTAGGAGTAAGGACCTAGATGCCTTGCTAGGATCTTCGGTCCTGGCAGGATTTTTTTTTCTTAGAAAGATTTTTTAGACAGCTTTTTTCTCCAGTGTTCCTGTGAGATCTTCAAGCAAGAAAGCTGGAACTGGGCGACGGGCTGGATGTTGAGATCCAGTGGTCACCCCAGTTCAGCCTACGAGCGCGTGCAGGCCATAGCTCCGCGCTGGGTCGGCCGCGACATAGTCCCACTGGACGGGGACTGACCCTGCGAGTTAAACGTCTCGCTTAAACGCCAATGACCATGAGTCACGGCGTCTGTATTGGTCGACAGCCCTCCCACCCCGGTGGAGAGGGGTACTGTCAGGAGTTGGCGCCCGCCTGGTTCCGGTATGGTGAGTAGTATGTTCCCCCTTTTCCCCCTGACGGGTTTGTGGTGAACGCGGGCCCCTCTCTGAAATGGTAAGGATGGGTCTCCCCTCTATCCTATAACATGTCACAGACCCCCCTATTTGAGTGTGATTTTTGTGAACAAGAAACCAGGAGGCTTGGTTTGGGAGCTGACAATCTAATGTCATTTCAAAACTGTAAAGATGACTGAAGTCAGTGACAGTACTAGAATATTACTGTGGTAGCATAAGGTATCCTACCTGTCAGAGGTGTTCACAGGGCGATGTCTATGCATGTATAACTGCAGTCCAGATCGCATTCCTCCAGCAAGGGCAGGCTGCCTTCCGACGGCCCACGGACCGCATGCGGCCCGCCAGGGTCCGGTACCGCCGGCCAGGCTGATCACCATCCAGGGTGAAGTTTGGGGGGCCGATGCACTCCCACAGGCCGCTAGGCCGAATACAGCATCCCGCAGGCCGCTGCTAAGCCGCTGCTATCCTAACAGGCCGCCGCCATTGTCTTGCAGAGCACACAAGGCCACCATATTGGCGTAGCCTCGTGTCTCCAGCATGGGGGCAGCCATGTTTGAGGTGACCAAACACCTCGTGGAGCCAGGGGGAGGCGCCGGAAGGCGTGTTAAGGGGCGGAGCCGCCTCCTTTACCCAGGAAAAAGGGCCAAAGACTTCCTGTCTGTAACAGGACATCACTGAGCAAGCTGATGAAAACTTCTGTGCATCAGGGATGAGCCTTGGGGTCTCTCTCTCTCTGTGGGGTCCAAAAAGGCAGGTAACACTGAGGGGCGCTGTTGCAACTGGGGGATACAAAAAAAAAGTTTTTTACTTTGTCATTTTTTTGTCGCTGGCAAATGTCTGGTATAATCATTGACCCTGCCGCATAGGTATCCCCACCGGATCCCCTCAAGGTGGCCGCAGGACCCTCCAGTACCTCACTTGTTTTTAATGCATTATCGGCAGTTTTGGAGTCTTTGGTATCCGGGGTGGAGGTGGCCTGTCAGGGACGGGGGTCAAGAAGCGACCCCCGCCTACCCCTATTTTTTATCTGATACTTCAGATACGGATTCGGAGCTGGTCAATGCAGCTGCAGGTTCCTCTTATGGGGCTGTTGTCTCAGGTAATGTCTCCTCAGCAGTGAGGAGAATGTTTCTGCCTCCGCCATAGCACAAGAGTGGTGGATGCACCAGTTGTGTCCGTCCGGGAAACCTTTAGTCTTGAGGTTACACCGGCAGAGGTAGCTGAGACTGAAATTCCTTTTTGGTACTTGTTAGCCTACCAAAAGGGCGAAGGATTTTCCTTTACCCAAATGGGGTCGTTTTGTAACGAACCCCTGTTATTTCCTAACGCCACCTGCTGTCTTGCCACAGACTGTTAGGATAAAGAGGACCTCGTAACCAACGAGGACCTTCCCTTTCTGCTCATAAAGAGTTGTTCGTTCCGCGAGGGCGGGCGATAAGGCGAAACCCTCCAAAGCCCCTTCAGAGGGGTTTCAAAGGGCGCTGGTCGGCTAAACAAAAAGTCCGGCTCAGCCAAGCCTGAAAAATACAGCCTGATGCGCCCCTACCCATCTCTGGGGTGGGGGGAGGTCTTCACCGCTTTCCGGATCCATGGCTTGCCAGAACCCCGGACTAAGGGGTTCGCGAGGTCATACGGTCAGGATACAGGATCGAGTTTCGATCACTTCCACCGGTGCGATTCTTCCCTTCTAACATTTAACGGTTTCAGGGGTTCTATTCGAACCTGTTCACAATGCCCAGGAAAGAGGACAAGGTGCGTCCAATTTCTGAACTTGGGGAAAAATAGAGTCCATCCGAACAAGTGGTGGCCTCCCTGCATCAGGGGGATTTCCTGGCGTCCATAGACATTTAGGATGCCTATCTTTATATCCCCATCATCGCAGGACATCAGCGTCTTACTTCGCTTTCCCTAAGATCATCCCTGGTTCCCACCAGGAGACTGAACTATCTGGGCCTAAGGTTGGATACATCCTGGGCAAGAGTTTCTCCTTGCGGAGAAACTCCAGAAGGTTCAGTCAACGATTCGGATGTTGCTGTCCGTCAATTGGCTGGGCGGATGGTGGCCTTCTTAGAGGCAGTACCGTATACCCAGTCTCATACCCGAATTCTCCTGAAGGAGATTCTTTTCTTATGGAATCAGAATTCCGATTTCCTGGACAATCGGATCCGGTTGAGCGAGCGGACCAGGGAGCCTCCGATGCTCAACCAGGGGGAAGTCATTCCTTCCGATAGTATCCAGGTTACCAATAGGGTATCGGAACTGAGAGCGATCAGATTTTGTCTGATTTACTGGACCGAGCAGCTCTAGAGCAGCCCGATTCGGATCCAGTCGCACAATGCCACGGTCGTGACTTATGTCAAGAAAGGGGCACTTAGAGTGTCCTGGTGGCCATCGAAACGACTAGCATCTTTCGTTGGACGGAACGGTTTGTTCCGGATCTCCCCGCAGTGTTCACTCCGGGGGTGGGAAATCGGCAGGCAGATTATTTCAGCCGTCAGATTCTGGATCAAGGGGTATGGCCTCTTCATCCAGAGGTTTTTCACTTGCTGTCCCTTCATTGGGGCACCCCGGATGTGGATCTGTTGGCACCTTGGCTCAACAGGAAGGTAGCTCGCACCCGCGATCCTCTAGCGGACGCAGCAGAAACGCTGATCGCCCCGTGGGGGCAGTATCAGCTACTGTATGCCTTCCATCCTCAAGTTACTGCGGGAACTTCTTCGCAGGATAGAGGTGGAGGGAATTCCAGTTATTCTGGAAATTCCAGACTGGCCTCGTCGAGCCTGGTACGCCGACTTGGTGAGGCTAGTCGCGGACGCTTCTTGGAGACTTCCTCTCAAGGAGGATTTGCGGTCTCAGGGACCAATCTTCCATCTTGCTTTACAATCGCTGGCTTAATGGCCTGGCCATTGAGACCCAGGTACTGAAGGACAAGGGAGTGTCAGCTTCAGTTATTCCTACCTCTAGTTAAAGCAAGGAAAGCGACTTCCAGCACATGGAAGTCTTATATTGCGTGGTGTGAATCTTTTGGATTTCCCCCACATACCTATTCGGTGACCCGAATCTTGGTCTGTCTGCAACAAGGGGTTGAGCAGAAACTGTCCTTGAACACTATCAAGGGTCAGGTTTCAGCGTTAGCAATCTGCTTTCAGAAACCTTTGGCTAATCATTCCTTGGTGCGGAATTTCATCCAGGGGGTGCGACATCTGGCTCCGCCAGTGCGTGCACCCTTACCGCCTGGGATCTTAATTTAGTGTGGTCGGTTCTTCAGAAACTTCTTTGAAGATATTAGGGAGATTCCCTTGCTTACATTATCCCAGAAGGTGGCCATTACTTCTGCACGCAGGGTGTCAGAACTGGCCGCATTATCTTGACGTTCCCCATATCTGGTGGTTCATAGGGATAATCTGGTTCTTCTTCCAAATCCATCCTTCCTTCCTAAGTGGTTTTCAGAGTTTTCATCTGAATAAAAATATTGTTACCTTCCCCGTGTCCTAAGACTAGCCATCCTTGGGAGTTTGCATTACACTCCTTGGATGGGGTTCAGAAGGATACACTTGACTACTACGAACTTGTTTTCGTAAGACGGACTCACTTTTTGTGATCACGGATAGCCCTTGAAGGGGGTTGCCTGTGTCTGCCGCGACCATATCTAGATGGACCAGTCAGACGGTGGTACAGGCTTATTCTATCTATTAAGGGTCGGAATCCTCCGTTCCCTGTTAAGGCGCACTCTACTCGGGCGCCTAGTGTCTCCTGGGTCTTCCGCCATCAGGCGTCAGCGATCCAGGTTTTCAAGGCGATGACTTGATCGTCGGTTCATACCTTTACAACATTTTATAAAGTTGATGTGATGGCATCGTCAGATGCCTCTTTTGGCCACAAGGTTCTGCAGGCCGCAATCTGAGGAGACTGTTGGTCTACCTCAAGGGTTTGTTGGGTGTTTTACTTAGGTCTCATCTTTTTGCTCGATGAGTCCTTGATGCTTCTGGTTGGCTCCGGTTGGGCCTTCTGGATTTTGATTTCTGTTATCCCACCCCTCATTTGTGGTACTGCTTTGGGACGTCCCGAGTTGTTATTAATCAACGAGGACTACGTCTGTCAATGAGCGACATAGAAAAATGGATTTTTGTAAAATCTTACCGTAAAATCTTACCGTAAAATCCTTTTCTCTTAAGCTCATTGACAGACGTAGTACCCGCCCCTCTGTTTTTGAGTTGGGTTGGGTTAAATTCTCTAAACACTGCTTTGTGACATAACTGATTTGCTGTAGCAGGAAGTGAGAGGATATACCCTCTGGGACTGCCCCTAGGGTGTGGCCAGAACGTTTTCTTTCCTGTCTAGTCCTACTCCTGTAGAGGGCAGTATAACCCGAGTTGTTATTAATCAACGAGGACTACCTCTGTCAATGAGCTTAAGAGAAAAGGATTTTACGGTAAGATTTTACAAAAATCCATTTTTTTCTTGCAATTAATTTTTTTTGTGTTTGCTGGCAAGTGTCTTGTTACATGAACCCTGCCACACATGTATCCCCACCAAATCCCTTCGGGGTGGCCGCAGGACCCTCCAGTACCCCATTTGTGATGATGCATTATCAGCAGTTTTGGAGTCTTTGGTATCCCGGGTGGAGGTAGCCTGTCAGGGACGGGGGTCAAGAAGAGCGACCCCCGCCTACCCCTAGGTCATCTGAGACTTCAGATACGGGTTCTGAGCTGGTCATTGCAGCCCCTTTTTCTGGGGTTGTTGTCTCAGGTACGGTCTCCTCAGACAGTGAGGAGGACGCGTCTGCCTCCGCCATAGCACAAGAAGCGTTGGATGAAGCACCAGTTGTGTCTGTCCGGGAAACCTTAAATCTTGAGGTTACACGGGCAGAGGTAGCGGAGACTCATATTCCTCCTTTGGTACTAGCAAGCCTACCAAAATTATGAAGGGTTTCCCTTGCTCAAATGGGGTAGTCCGTAAACGAGCCTCTGCTATTTCCAAACGCATTGCTAGGCGCTATCATTTTGAGGAATCCCTCATTACAAAGATGGACGGTACCACCAATAGTGGACTCACTGATTTCCAGACTAAATAAAGCCACTGTTATCCCGTGGGATTGACAGAATGGACCTCACCCATCTCTAGGGTGGGGGGACGTCTTCACCGGTTTCCGGATCCAGGGCTTTCCAGAAACCCGGATAAAGGGGTTCGCAAGGTCATATGGTCGGGATACAAGATCGAGTTTCGATCACTTCCACCGGTGCGATTCTTCCCTTCCAATATTCAACATCCCGGGGTCGCTTAAAAAGCTTTGCGGGGGACAGCTTGATGCAACAAGCAGTGGTAGTTCCCATTCCTTGGAGGAGTTCTAGTCAAACCTGTTCACAATGCCCAGGAAAAAGGGCTAGGTGCGTCCAATTCTGGTCTTGGAAGAGATGGAGTCCATCCATACATTGGTGGCCTCCCTGCATCAGGGGGATTTCCTGGCGTCCA
The DNA here is from genome assembly GCF_965119305.1 of Pelophylax lessonae. Lineage (NCBI taxonomy): Eukaryota > Metazoa > Chordata > Amphibia > Anura > Ranidae > Pelophylax > Pelophylax lessonae. Next base: position 144,307,870 of record NC_138775.1, on the reverse strand, counting down.
TAGACATTTAGGTTGCCTATCTTCATATCCCCATCTTCGCAGGACATCAGCGTTTTCGTTGCTTTTCCCAAAGATCATCCCTGGTTCCCACCAGGAGACTGAACTATCTGGGCCTAATTTTGGATACATCCTTGGCAAGAGTGTTTTTCCATGCGGAGAAACTCCAGAAGATTCAATCATGATTCGGATATTACTGTCCGTCAACTGGCTGGGATTGATGGTCGCCTCTTTAGAGGCAGTACCGTTTGCCCAGTCTCATACCTGAATTCTCCAAAGGGGAGATTCTTCTCATATGGAATCGGAATTTCCGATTCCCTGGACAATCGGATCCGATTGAGCGAGCGGACCAGGGAGGCTCTGGTCTGGTGGCTTCGGTCTCCGATGCTCAGCCAGGGGAAGTCATTTCTTCTGATAAATTCCAGGTCACCGATAAATGTGTTGGAACTGAGAGCGATCAGACTTTGTCTGATTTACTGGACCGAGCAGCTCCAGGGCAGCCCGGTTCGGATCCAATCGGACTATGCCTCGGTCATGACTTATGTCGATCACCAGGGGGCACCAAGAGTGCCCTGGCAGCCATAGAAGTGGCCAACATTCCTATTGGGGGAACAGTTGTTCCAGTTCTCTCCGCGATAGTTATCACGGGGGTGGACAGGCAGATTATTTCAGCCGTCAGATTCTGGATCAAGAGGAATAGTCTCTTCATCCAGAAGTATTTCTCCAGCTGTCCCTTCATTGGGGCACCCCGGAGATGGATCTGTTGGCAGGTTGGCTCAACAGGGCTCGCGCCCGCGATCCTCTAGCGGACGCAGCAGACGCGCTGAGCGCCCCGTAGGGGAAGTATCAGCTACTGTATGTCTTCCCCCTTCTCAAGTTACTGCTGAGATTTCTCCACAGGATAGAGGTGGAGAGAACTCCAGTTATCCTGGTAATTCCGGGCTAGCCTCGTCAAGCCGGGTACGCCGACTTGGGCAAGACTAGTCGTGGACGCTCCTTGGAGACTTCTTCTCAGGGAGGATCTGCGGTCTCAAGGACCGATCTTCCATCGTGCTTTACAGTCGCTGGCTTTAACGGCCTGCCCATTGAGACCCAGGTACTGAAGGACAAGGAATTGTCAGCTTCAGTTATTCCTAATCTAATTAAAGCAAGAAAAGTGACTTCCAGCAAAGTCTATTATCGCACATGGAAGGCTTACATTGCGTGGTGTGAATCGTAGGAGTTTTCCCCCACGTACCTATTCGGTGACCCGAATCTTGTTTTTTTCTGCAAAAGGGGGTTGAGCAGAAACTATCCTTGAGCACTATCAAGGGTCAGATTTCAGCGTTAGCAATCTTCTTCCAGAAGCCTCTGGCTACTCATTCCTTGGTGCGGAATTTCATCCAGGAGGTGCAGCACTTTGCTTCGCCAGTGCGCGCGCCCTTACCACCCTGGGATCTTAATTTGGTGTTGTCGGTTCTTCAGAAACCTCCCTTTGAAAATATCAGGGAGATTCCCTTGCTTACATTATCCCAGAAGGTGGCCTTCTTGGTGGCTATCACTTCTGCACGCAGGGTGTCAGAACTGGCTGCATTATTGTGTCATTCCCCATATCTGGGGATTCATAGGGAGAAGGTAGTTCTTCATCCGAAGCCATCCTTTTTTCCTAAGGTGGTTTTCAGACTTTCATCTGAATGAAGATATTGTGCTACCTTCCTTGTGTCCTAAGCCCAGTCATCCTCGGGAATGTGCGTTGCATTCCTTGGATGTGATGCGGGCAATCAGGGTATACCTGAAGACTACGGAATCGTTCCGTAAGACGGATTCACTTTTGTTATCACGGATGGCCCCAGAAAGGGGTTGCCTGCATCTGCCGCAACTATCTCCAAATGGATTAGACAGTCGGTGGTACAGGCTTATTCTATTAAGGGTCGGAATCCTCCGTTCCTTGTTAAGGCGCACTCCACTCGAGCGCTCAGTACTTCCTGGGCCTACCGCCATCAGGCGTCAGTGGTCCAGGTGTGCAAGGCGGCTACCTGGTAGTCGGTGCATACCTTTACAAAATTTTATAAAGTTGATGTGATGACATCGCTGGATGCCTCATTTGGCCGCAAGGTTTTGCAGACCACAATTTGAGGAGACCGGTGGTCTACCTCGAGGGTTTTTTTTCCGTTGGAATTTCTGTTGAGTCTCATCTTTTGTTTGATGAGCCTTTTAAACTTCTAGTTGGCACCGGTTGGGCCTTCTAGATTGGATTTTGATTTCCATTTTCCCACCCCTCATTTGTGGCACTGCTTTGGGACGTCCCGAGTTGATATTAATCAAGACGTAGTACCCGCCCCTCTGTTTTTGAGTTGGGTTGGGTTAAATTCTCTAAACACTGCTTTGTGACATAACTGATTTGCTGTAGCAGGAAGTGAGAGGATATACCCTCTGGGACTGCCCCTAGGGTGTGGCCAGAACGTTTTCTTTCCTGTCTAGTCCTACTCCTGTAGAGGGCAGTATAACCCGAGTTGATATTAATCAAGGAGGACTACGTCTGTCAATGAGCTTAAGAGAAAAGGATTTTACGGTAAGATTTTACAAAAATCCATTTTTCCGAGTGGATAAGACTTTTTTTTCTCTGGGTTTTCTCGGATTAGGGCCTGGAGACTCCGGAGGCTTCAAAGAGATTTGGGTGGGAGAAGCCTCTAACCCTGTCCACAGGTCTTACCTGGCCAAGGCCTTAAACCTTATAGTGCTGCCTGCTGCCACTTGAACTGGCCATGCCTCTTCCTGCCGCTTGAACTGGCCATGCCTCTTCCTGCCGCTTGAACTGGCCATGCCTCTGCCTGCTGCTTGAACTGGCCATGCCTCTGCCTGCTGCTTGAACTGGCCATGCCTCTGCCTGCTGCTTGAACTGGCCATGCCTCTGCCTGCTGCTTGAACTGGCCATGCCTCTGCCTGCCGCTTGAACTGGCCATGCCTCTGCCTGCCGCTTGAACTGGCCATGCCTCTGCATGCCGCTTGAACTGGCCATGCCTCTGCCTGCCGCTTGAACTGGCCATGCCTCTGCCTGCCGCTTGAACTGGCCATGCCTCTGCCTGCCGCTTGAACTGGCCATGCCTCTGCCTGCCGCTTGAACTGGCCATGCCTCTGCCTGCCGCTTGAACTGGCCATGCCTCTGCCTGCCGCTTGAACTGGCCATGCCTCTGCCTGCCGCTTGAACTGGCCATGCCTCTGCCTGCCGCTTAAACTGGCCATGCCTCTGCCTGCCACCTGAACTGGCCATGCCCCTGCATGCCACCTGAACTGGCCATGCCTCTGCCTGCTACCTGAACTACTGCCAGGACCAATACTTATACGCACATTTCTGCCTGCTGGCTGGACAGTTCCTGGACATTTCCGTTGGCTATCTGGACCAATGCTTTTTCTGTGCTGGGACAGTATTCCTGCCTGCTAAAACCACAGATATCTTTTAATTTTTTTACCCTTTGCTCAGCAGAATGTATTTTGGGGTGTAATTCTGTACATGCTATGTGTTAGAAGCCTGAAGGTGCTACTTGCATGTTGGGCCTATGTCTGTGGAAAAGTCTCACACATATGGTATCGCCATACTCAGGAGGAGTAGTAGAATGTGTTTTAGGGTGTAATTCTTGGTATGTACATGCTATGTGTTAGAAATTTAAAAAAATGACAACTTTGTGTTTGAATACATTTTCATTTTTTTCCCACATTTTCCAAAAACTTGTGGAAAAAAAGTACATGTTCAAAAGACTCATGCCTCGTAGAAAATACATTGGGGTATTTTCTTTCCAAAATGGGGTCATTTTGTGGGTAATTCCATTGTCCTTGTGCTCCAGGGCCTATAAAAAAATGTGACAGATACTCAGGAAATTAAATGTGTAATTTATTCTCCTAGAATGCTTGACGGTGCTACTTGGATGTTGGGCCTCTATATGTGGCCAGGCTGTGGAAAAATCTAAAGACAGGGAATACACATTTGGTATCGCCATACTCAGGAGGAGTAGAAGAATGTATTTTGGGGTGTGATTGCAAGTTTATCTATGCCATGTTTAAGAAATAACTTAATCTGACAATTTTGTGGGGGGGGGGGGGGGGAGAGAATCTTCATTACCCAAACTATTGTGGGCAAAAAATTGCAACTTCAAAAAACTCACTATACTTCTTACTAAATACATTGGACCATCCTCTTTACAAAAGGGGGTCATTTGGGGAGTATTTGTAATGTCCTGGCATTTTAGGGCCTCTAGGAAATGATAGGTAGTCAGTACATCAGGATTGATCAATTTTCAATGATACGTAGCCTAGCTTGTAGACTCTAACTTTTACACAAACCGATTACACACTTTTCAGGATTTTTTTTATCAATACATTCTGGCCTAAATTTATGAGGAAATTAGATTTTATTGGATTTCTTTTGAAACCGAAAGTAGAAAATATTGGGGGTTTTTTTTCTTTTTTTCAAAATGTTTGCTCTTTTTTCGCTCATATCGCAAAAAAAAAAAAACCCCAGTGGTGAATAAAAACCACCAAAAGGAAGCTCTGTTTGTGTGAACAAAATGATAAAAATTTCATTTGGGTACAGTAAAGCATGACTGAGTAATTGTCATTCAAAAATGCAAGAGCACTAAGAGCTGAAAACTGGTCTGGAAAGGAAGGGGATGAAAGTGCCCAGTATTGAGGTGGTTAAAGGAAGAAACACAAGTCCCTTCTTACAACTGGAGATTGGTCTGGGGCGTGCAATTTGGTATCTCGCATACAGTGACTTGAAATGTAAAAAAATCATCAGACAAGGACTTGATGCATGAATAATCCCACTGGGTGTGGCACATGGTGTCTCTCCCTATTTTGGTCCAAAGGGATGACCTTTTGTTCTGCATGTGATGTCAGTTAAAGCAACCTTGCAAGTTAAAAAAAAAAAAAAAAATGAACCCTGTAACCCCGAAAACAATAGGCCTGAGAGCTGAAATGTAAAAATTGCTTTGGTCTGTAAGGGGTAAAAATCTGCAAGAGCTTAACTGGTTAATGTGATTTTTTTTTATACATGTGTCATTTCTTTAGGCATCTTTTGTCAAAATGTTTCCTCCAGAGCAAGAAGAAAATTTATCTTTCTGGCAACACATTTCACTTTCATCTCTGCCAAGTGCTTGGGGTTCTCAGGTGAAGAAAAGCCTTTATAAAACAGCATTCCTGCAGTGCAAAAAATGCCTGGATAGCATGCAGACATTAGAAGAGCTACAAAACCTGGTAAATAGTTTTCTTGTCTTTTTAGATTGTTCAAATTTGTTTTTAAATCAAACTAGCAAGGAAACTGCTGTTTTCTAGAATGCAGACACCGTTTGTAATTTGCATGTTCCCTACTCTTTAGTTGTGTATGTAGCTCTGCTTATTTAAAGTTTGGAAATAGTGCTTTGTACGAATTTGTAGCCATACAAGATCTGTTTTACAGTGCTTTTTTTAGGGGATTAGCCTTTAGGGCCAGTTCACACCATAGAAACGCAGCCTGGATGCGTTCCAGATGCTTTTCTGCATGCGAGTTTTTGACACATTCCAGTGCGTTTTTGGTGTGTATTTGATGCAGTCCAGTTCATTAACCCCAAATAAGGACATGTGCTTTCTAGTGCGTTTTTGGTTCATTTTACAGCATTTCAGTCCAGTGCAGGAAAAATGCAGCACGTTCTACTTTTTTTTTTTTTACTGGAACGCACTGGAACTGCATGCACTGGTGTGAACTATGCCATTGGAGACCAAATAACCTACTTTCCATGCGTTTTTGATGCAAAAAAAAAAACAAACGCACTGGACTGCATGTGGTGTGAACTGGCCCTTACGCCATAAATTTCCTCTTTATTAGTGTAAACCTATTTTTAGCTGTATAACGGTGTTAACGAAAAAAATTACAAGAATCAAATTTTCCAAATAAGTTGTTTTCCCAAAATATAATCACGTCGGTTCACAAGTGGAAGCATCTCATGAAACTGTAAGTCTAGGTTTTTGCAGCAGACTCCTGTTAGCGTTTTTCAAGTTCTGGGGTGGAGATGAAAGCAGTTTAAACCAGTGTTTTTAAAGCTGAAAACAGTCTGCTTATATTTTGGCTTCTCCTTTCCCCTCACCAACATAATTTTCTTTTTTTTTAATAAAACCTTTCAGTTTTCATTAGATATCTTAATTGACTCAGTGACATCATTACTGGGTATCTGTGCTTCTCCATGCAATGCAGGCAAAGCAGGGGCCAGCAGGAGAAGAGCCGACAGGGTACTTTACATGACAAATTGTCAAGAGGGTAGCAATATGGCACAGCAAGGAGGAAAAGTCCACAGGATAGCAATATGGCACAGCAAGGACAATTTCTGAGGGGAAAATGGTACAACAACCAGTAAGTCTAGGTACACAAGGGGCAATCCAAGAAGAATAATGGACAAGCAATGGGGACACAAGGCAATAAGCAAAGAATACCAGTCACAGGACAGCAACCACTGGGCAGCAATCACAGGGCAGATTTGAGCACAGGAGACACCTGGATGCAAGAAAAGAAAGAGCAGGTTCTGTGCATCCGCAGCTTGGTGTATAACCAGACAGCAGGGAAGCATGAGGACAGCAGGGAAGCATGAGGATTAGAGTAAAAAGAGCAGGATCATCAGAGATCTCAGCTCCCACATTGCAGATGCCGAGGTGTCTGGCTTTTCCCTCGTACAGGATACAATAATTGATGTGCTACCTTCTGAGAGGAGCCTCCTCTTACATTACCTGGCTGGGCACAGGAACTCGCAGATCTATTATGCAGATAAGCTGACTTCATTACTTACATACAGCCACTGGATTAGAAGTTGATTTCACACAAAATCGAATTTCTCTTTCGTTCATTGACAGACACAGCTCTCCATATTCAGAACCATAGGGTTATATTGCCTCCTTCCAGAGTAGGACACTAGGCAGAAAAAAGACTTGGCTACGCCTAAGGACAGTCCTAGGTGGAATACACCCCCCTCTCTGCTATAGGCCTTCAGTTTTAATGCCTAGTCAGGAGTAAGGACCTAGTTCCCTGCCAGAAGCTCTGGTCTTGGCACTTTTTCTTTTTGCATGGTATTTTTTTCTCCTGCTTTTTCCTGTGAGATCTACAATCAACTGCCGGACTAGGCGACAGGCTGGATAGCTAGATCCAGTGGTCCCCCAGTCTGGCCAGGGAATGTGGCTTCTGTCTGGAGTGGTGCCCGCCTGGTTCCTGATATGATGATTAGCTGCTCCCCCCCCTCCTCTCCACCATAATGTGGCTTGTGGTGGACACGTCCCTGGGACGGTTAGATCTGCGGGTTCCCCCACAGACCCCCCTTTTGTTCGGCAGTCTCTGTGGGCCAGCTTGACCATGACAGTGGAGCCTCTGAGCGGCGATTTTGGCGGTGGGAGCTCCTCCTTTTCCCCTGGACACCGAACATGGATACTAGCTATATCTGGTGCAGACCAGTGCTACTCTGGTGGGGTGGTGAGTCTGGTGGGGTCCCTCCCTCTCCCTGCTGCAGGTAGTGGGGGTGCTCTGCTTTCCGGTACCCCTGTGGTGATACAGGTGCGGTGGAGGAGTCCCATAGCAGTGCTAGACACTTTGTGATGGGTTACCCTTTTACCTTATGGTGTTTCAGAAGTATGTTTCCCCACCTGACCCCCTCTCTGAGGCAGCAGGTCCCTCTGGATCCCAGTCTTCTGTTGATGCACTGACGGCAGTCCTGGAGTCCTTTGTTTCCAGGGTGCTGGTGGCCTTTGGGTGACGGGCCAGCAGAAAGCGCCCCCCCCCCCGTCCTTCCCTGCCTCCTCTGTCTTGTCATATCTTTAATCTGGCTCTAGCGCCACGGGCGTGGCCCACACTGCGGGGTTTGTGGCCGCACTCTCCCTGATCTATCAGATAGTGAGGATTCCTCCACACCTGTAGCTGCGCACGAGAAGGCGCTGGTTGACGCACTGATTACATTTGTGCGGGACACTTTAAAAATGGTAGATGCAACTGCAACGAAGGTGGCTGTCCCCTTTGGCACCCACAAACCGTCTCGCACTGCAAAAGTGTTTCCTTATCCCTCCTATTTTGACAGGGTTGCCTATAAAGACTGGGAGCGCCAAAAACGCTCCTTTGTGGTTCCTAAACGCTTCGCTGTGAGGTACCCCCTTGAAGAGTCACTCCTCAAGAAGTAGACTGGCCCACCAGTGGTGAACCCCCCCCCCCCCGTCTCCAGGTTGAACAAGGCAACCATAATTCCAGTAGAGGAATCTCCGGCTTTTAAGGATCCAGCTGACAGAAAGGTGTAGTCTGTGGACAGCAATATGTTCACTATTGCTGCTTCAGTGCTGAGGCCAGTCCTAGCAATTGCCCCGGTTACATAGTTTGTGAGGTTGAAAAAAGACATCAGTCCATCCAGTTCAATCTATGATGTGTGTGTGTGTTTGCTGTTAACTGTACATTGTATACCCCTGTATGTTGTGGTCTTTAAGGTGCACATCTAATCGTTTTTTTTAAACTATCGATGCTCCCTGCTGATACGACTGCTTGTGTAAGCTAATTCCACATCCTTACTGCTCTGACAGTGAAGAACCCCTTACGTATTTTAAGGTTAAACCGTTTTTCCTCTAGTTTTAGTGAGTGGCCACGTGTCTTATTGTATTCCCTTTCTCTGAAAAGTTTGTTCCTTATGCTAGGGTCGCCAGTACAGTATTTGAACATTGATGTCATATCCCCCCTCAAGCGTCTCTTCTCCAGAGAGAATAAGTTCAGTGCTTGTAGTCTTTGCTCATAGCTGATGTCCTCCATTCCCCTAATTATTTTTGTTGCCCTTCTCTGGACTCTCTCCAGTTCCAGCACATCCTTCCTGAGGACCGGTGCCCAGAACTGGACCGCATACTCCAGATGTGGCCGGACCAGAGTCTTGTAGAGTGGGAGAATAATCTCTTTATTTCTGGAGTGAATCCCTTTTTTATACATACCCTTTCAAGGCGATCACCTGTTTGGGGCTACCCTGGATGACATCATTAAGAGTCTCACAGGGGGGAAAAGTACCTTTCTTCCACAGTCTGGGAAGCAAAAAGAACCTCCTCACAGACAAGGCCCTTCTTTCTCGGCTCACAAAAAGTTTTTTCGTTCCTTAGGGTCAACTTTCAAGGGTTCAGAACCTTTCAAGCCCTCCTCGGGAGGTTGCAAGCGGCCCTGTTCTAGCAAGTCGAGAGCTGGATTCTCTAGACCCGCGGACAAGGCTCCTTCAGCATTAAGTTACGCACTCACCCATGCGTCGGGTGGGGGGGGGGGACACTTTGTGGTTTTCCGTGGACTTCTTGGCGTCTAACTTTGAGGCGGTTCCGTTTGCAGAGTTTCATACAAGGTTCCTTCAAAGGGAGATCCTGGGGAAATGGGACAAGTGTCCGAAGTCTCTGGACAATCGGATTCAGCTGAGCTGGGAAACCAGCGGGCCACTGGTCTGGTGGCTTCGCTCTCCGGCTCTTCGGTAGGGTAAGTTCTTTCTCCCCTTATATTGGACAGTGGTCATCACGGATGCCAATCTGTCTGGAAGGGGAGGTGTCCTGGGACTGAGCTACGCTCAGGATTGTTGGACACTGGAGAAATTCAGACTGCCTATCAATGTTTTGGAGTTTCGGACGATCAGGCCGTGTCTGGATCACTGGATGGATCGTCTTCGGGGGGCTCCTGGTACGGATCCAGTCAGACAATGCCACGGCGGTGGCTTATGTCAATCACCAGTGCAGGACAAAGTGTGTTGGCTGCCCTGGAAGTAGCCAGCATAGTCTGGTGGGCAGAACACTTTGTTCCAGCACTCTCCCCTGTACGCAGGAGTGGAAAACTGGCAGGCAGACTATCTCAGTCGGCAGGCGTTGGACCAAGGGAAGTGGTCCCTTCTTCCAAACATGTTTCATCTAATTTGTCTATGGTGAGGCAACCCCGAGGTCGATCTGTTGGCGTCTCGGCTCAACAGAAAGGTACCGAGGTTTGTGGAAAGGTCACAGGATCCTCTGGCGGATGCCATAGAAGCTCTGAAGGGCTGGTGGGGCCAGTATCGTCAGATCCACGCCTTCCCTCCTCCCTAACTTCTGCCGCGGCTTTTGCGCAGGATCAAAACCAAAGGGATTCCGGTCATTCTAGTTCTTATGCAGGCTGCATTTGCACATAGACCACCCTGGGTAATGCCCTCATGTGAGGCTGAGCCTCCATAATTGAAAGAACTGAAATTGCGTAAATGTAAGGTGTGGACCAGGGACAGTAAAAATGGGGAGGAATGAGATAGATGGCATTGGATGTCTTCCAGCCAGGAAATGAGACAGGCCCTATCTGACTTGCCCAATCTAAACAGGCCCTATCTAAATGCACGCTGGGAGAATCTGTGCAGCAATTTTAGTACCAAAGAACCTGGATAACTGCAAGACTGAAGGTAAAGCTTGAATACAACTAAGGGATGGGAACCATATTGGGTTGTAGGTGTTAGGAATGGGCCACTTTACTTGGTTTCCAAGTATGAAACCAGTAAGTGATAACACACTGACTATTACTTACAGAACAAACATGTACAGGGAGTTAGAGCACATGCAAAGTGTGGGAAAAAAGGCAGGTACCCAGAGAAGATTGTGAGGTGAAAAGGCTCAATGCAAGTTGTAAATGTTTACTAAAAAGATACAAAGAATAGTTTCTCTCTTGGCTTTACTAAATCTTACAAAAATGCAGAAAAGAACCCATGTTTTTAGTTGGCAATGAAAGCCTTCCAATTAATTAGCTAAAAAAAACAAAAATTCTAAGTATGCAAATGATGTGTTAGAAATAGCTTATTAATTGACACCTTAGTGTAAAAAACAAGGAAAAAAACATTTTATTTATCTTTCCTTCATTTTCCAAAAATGTGTGGCAAAAAATGACATTTTCCAAAGATTTATTTTGCCTCTTAGAAAATACTTTGGAGTATGTGCTTTCCAAAATGATATCAGGTGTTTCCTTTGTCCTGGTGCTCCAGGGCCTCCAAAAATGTGATGGGTAGTCAAGAAAAAGAATACATAATTTACACTCCTTGAAAGTCCAAAGGTGCTCCTTTATTTTGGGCCCCCTATGTGGCTAGGCTGCAAAAGTCTTACATATGTGGTATCCCCCATAACTGGGAGGCATAGCAGAATGTGTTTTTGGGTGTACTTTTAAGTATGCCTATGCTGCGTGTGAGACATATCTTATTAAAATGACTTTGTGAAAAAAAATTACCTAATTTCTTCACTTTCCCAAAATTTTGATAAAAAATGACAACATAAAAAATCGCACCTCTTACTAAATACCCTGGACTATCTACTTTCCAAAAAGGGGAGAATTTGTACTTTCCTGGCATGTTAGGGCCTCAAGACATGAAATAGGTACATCAGAATTGATCATTTTTCAAATATATATTCCATAGTTTATAGACTCTCTCTTTCACACAGACTAAATAATATACACAGATTTGGGTTATTTTTACTAAAGAAATGTAGCAGAATACAGTTTGGCCTAAACTTATGAAGAAAGATTGATTACTTGCAATATTTTATAACATAAACAAAAATGTAGTTTCTCTTTGGTTGTTTACTGACAGACACCGCTTCAATTCTTCAGATCATTAGGTATTATACTGTCTCCAGGAGTAGAACTAGGTGAAAACCTTTTTGGTTACCCCCCTGGGGCAGTCCCAGAAGGTATACCATCACTTCCTGCTGTAGGACTCCTGTTTTTTCTGCCTAGTCAGGAGTAAGGTCCTTGCTCTCTGCTGGGATCTGCAGTCCTGGCATTTTTTCCTATTTAAATGGAATTTTTTACTTTTTCTTTATTTTTGTTCCTGTGTGAACTACAACAGCTGGACTGGGCGACACACTGGATATCCTAGATCCTTACGGTCTTCCCAGTCTTGCCTACGAACACGATCCAACTATTAGCTCTACACTAGGTTGGCCGCAACATGGCTCCACTGGACAGGGGCTGTCCGGTGAGTGAAATGCCTCGTGAGGTCCCATAGCCCTAGTCACAACAGACACGACCATAGTCGCAGCGTACCTCAGGCCGCAGCACCCCCCATTCCAAGATGGTGCGGTGGACTGCTGGGAGTAGCGCCCGCCTGGTGACCTTGATATGGTGAGTAGTGTCCCCCCTCCTTTCCTGCGGAATTTATGGGGGGTTGTTGCAGGCCCCCCTTGGGGATGGTGGGCCCCTCCTGTGTCCTTCCTCCCCCTTGTGCTTCCCTCTTCTCCTTTTGCGGGGTTAGCCCCTAAGTTGGTGCCCTCATCTGCCCCCTGTCCTCCCCCGGCCCCTTTTGAGGGGACATGGGTAAAATTGGGTAGGGGGGCTTGTATGGTGCTGGGCTGGAGGAGCGGTGGGTGATGCAGCTGTCGGCCCCCTGTAGGGGGTGTCCGTACCTGGGTGCTGTGAACTTTTCCCTGGGGTCCAGCGTCCTGTGCAGCGCCGCGTGGTAACACAATTTTCTCTGTATTCCCGGCTTCAGTGGCCATGTTTGTATAGTCCAGCGGCCACTCGGAAAGAGTCCAGTTTGCCAATCAACATCCTGGAAATTCGGGCGATCAGACTTTGTCTCAATGGATAGATCGTTTCTGTGTGGATACAATCTGACAACTCTACGGCTGTGGCATATGTCAGTCATCAAGACGGCACAAAGAGTGCCCTGGTGGCCCGGGAAGTGACCAACATCTTGAGGTGGGCAGAACGATTCTGGCCCTCTATGCTGTGCACATTCCGGGGGTAGAGAATTGGCAAGCAGACTATCTGTCGGTAGACGTTGGATCCGGGAGAATGGTCTCTTCACCCAGAGGTTTTCCATCAACTGTGTCTTCGGTAGGGGACCCCCAATGTGGACCTGCTGGCTTCCCGTTTCAACAGGAAGGTGCTGAGGTTCATGTCAAGTTCTCGAGATCCTCTGGCCGATGCCGCAGACGCTCTGGTGACCCCTTGGGGTTAGTATCATCTGATTTACGCCTTTCCTCCAATACAACTTCTGTCGAGACTGGTAGGCAGAATCGAGGTAGAAGGAATTCCTGTCATTCTGGTCGCACCAGACTGGCCTCGCCGGTCTTGGTACGCAGGCCTGGTAAGGCTGGTAGTGGACGTCCCTTGGAAGCTTCCTCTCAGGGAAGATCTTCTATCTCAGGGAAAAATCTCCCATCCTGATTTACGGTCGCTGGCTTTAACAGCTTGGCTATTGAAAGCCAGGTGCTGAAAGACAGAGGGCTGTCGGAGTTGGTGATTCCTATACTGTTGAAGGCTAGGAAATCTACTTCCAGGAAGGTTTATCATCGAGTTTGGAAGGCGTACATTACTTGATGTGAGTCTCGGGGGGGTTTCTCCCTGCTCCTTTTTCTGTGTCTCACCTGTTGGAGTTTCTACAATTGGGTGTAGATCAATGTTTGGCTCTGGGCACCATCAAGGGCCAGATTTCTGCCTTGGCTATTTTTTTCCATAGGCAGTTGGCGGCGAAGTGCTTGGTTCACACTTTTGTGCAGGGAGTTTGCTATCTGGCTCCTCCGGTGCGATCCCTGGTATCTCCGTGGGATTGCAATTTGTTTCTGTTGGTGCTTCAAAGGCCCACCTTTGAAAATATTAGAGAAATTCCTCTGCCCACTCTGTCACACAAGGTGGCTTTCTTGGTAGCTTTTACTTCCGCACGTCGCGTGTCGGAGTTGGCTGCGTTGTCCTGTCAGTCACCTTACTTAGTGATTCATAGGGACAAAGTGGTGTTGCGACCCTGTCAGGCGTTCCTTTTTTTTTTTTTTTTTTAAGGTAATTTTTATTAATGCAAATACAAGGTACATAACAGCCAACAAACATAGGCAACAATGCAGTTACAAAAGACAGTAGGTATAAAAATAGGCAGCCACATAATAACCACACAGTTATTAGAAATGTGAATCATAATAAGCTATCTCAGGACTGCACTATAAAACAGAACCCCCCCTCCCAAACCATCCAACCTATATGATAGCACAATCCTGAAGCGAGTACCCGTGCTGTACAAATAACCCAAATGTTCCATTGAGCAAGGAGAAATTAACATTGTCATTCAGGCAGTGTAGAAGCCCAGATTAGGAATCCTAGGGGTGATCACAATAACCATGCAGATTTACCCACTCAACTCAAATCCCTCTTACACATCCAGGGTTCCCGACACCGATTCCACCCAGACCAGCCATAATGTATCAAGGTTTTTAGGGCAGCCACGAGCTAAGTACATAAGCTTATATAGAGGTAGAGCACCATTGACGAGATCAACCCAATCCCCCACAGTGGGGGGATCAGGTTTCTTCCATCGCAATGCAATCATTTTTTTAGCATAAAAGAATAAGATGCGTATTAACACCTTCTGGGACTGTCTAAGGTCCTCCTCAGCCAGATTCTCAAGCAGGCACCTGTCAGGAGAGCAGACATTCAGAAGTGCCAGTTTTTCTTCCATAAGCCGACACACCCCCTTCCAGAAGTCTTGAACCCCTGGACACGACCAAACCATATGAAGGAAATCGCCCCTAGGCACCTGACACCGGTGACATTCCGGAGACGGAAGTCTCCCCATCTGGTATAATAAATCCTGTGCAAGTAATTCAATTGTATCACCCTGTCTCCTGCTGCTATAATTCCAGAAAATTGGGAATCAAGCAGCTCATCCCATGCTTCCTCCTCCAATTGTGGCAGCTCTAAACACCAACGATTTTTCAGGTTAGCCAGTCTGTCCTGGTCCACAAGGAGCAAAGAATAATACTTAGAGATGAGTTTACCATGATCAGCATCCATAAGTTCCCTCTCCAATCGCACCGGAACCAGATGCCCCCCGTTTAGGCCAAATTGCGCTGCCACCGCATGCCGAAGTTGCAGATAAAGGAACCAGCAGGTAGAGGATACACAGGGAAAGACTTAAACATGCAATCTGCAAATAGCTGATTTTGAGCATATTTCAAATCAAAGCTTGCCCACCTCCTCGGATCAGACAATTTATATACCTCCTGCAGCCCCGGGTTATACCACAGCGGAGTATTGGGAGTCTCATTGAAGGACGAACCCCCCATCCGTTTATTACAAATATGGGTAATCTTGTACGAGAGCCGCAGAATCCCTGCCCCACCCGAGGGATAGGGACCTTTCCTGTACAACAAGTTCAACAGGGCCTCATAGGAACCCATCATGGCTGCCAAAGTGGTAACCGCTGTATTCGGGAGATCAGGGAAGAACCAGGCATGAACATGAGTCAACTGGGATGCTAGATAATAGGCCTGGAGATCAGGGACCGCCAGACCCCCCGCAGTAGATGGAAGTTTCAGGGTATTCAAAGAGATCCGAGCCGCCCAACCCCCCCCCCCCCCCCCAAATGAATGACGTGAGTAGGGTCTCAATAGTAGTAAAAAGTGTTTTGGGGAGATACATTGAGGCCTGCCAGAAAAGATAGAGGAAGCGGGGCAGATATACCATTTTGAAAATATTAGTTCTCCCCATCAGGTTGAGGGGCAATTTAATCCAGGTTGTCTGCTTGACTCTCTGTACCGTTGGGCTAATATTATTAACATAAGTCTGTATGGGTTGCTGGACCGTCACCCCCAGGTATTTCAATTTGGACACCACCTGAAGTGCATGCGGAATAACTATACTAGAGGACATGGCAGGATCAAATAGGAAGACCACGGACCTGTCCCAATTAACTTTAAACCCCGAGTACCTTCCAAAAGTTTCTATCACCTCCAAGGCCACCGTCAACGACCCCCCCCCCCCCCATGATTCGCCAAGTAAAGGAGCATATCATCGGCATATAGAGATGTCTTTTCCTCCAAATCTCCCACACTACAACCATGTATCCTCCTGTCCTTCCTAAGCAGTGTAGCCAGAGGTTCTATGGCCATGGCAAACAGCAGGGGCGACAAGGGGCACCCCTGCCTGATACCACGACACACAGAAAAGGGCTTTGTGATGCTGCTGTTAACTCGCAAGGGAGCCGTTGGGGAGTCATATAGTAATTTAACCCATCTAATAAACTTCGGCCCAAAATCCAGCCACTCAAGGACTGCAAACAGGGCCACTCCACAGAGTCAAAGGCCTTATGAGTGTCTAAAGACACTACTACCCTGGTGTCCGGTGCTTCTGCAGGAATTTGAAGATTCGTGAAAAGACGGCACAGGTTTATTGCCGTGGAACGCCCTGGTATAAACCCCGTCTGATCCGGATTAATAATTTTAGAGATGATGGAATTCACTCTTCGGGGTAAAACCTTGGCCAGAATCTTAACGTCCATATTAATTAAGGAAATAGGATGGTAGGATTCACAGTATCTGGGGTCCTTGTTCGGCTTAGGAATTAGAACTATTAGAGCCTCCCGAAGGGAGGCCGGGAGCACCCCACTATCAAAGGTCTGAGTACAGGTTTGACAACCGCGAGATGAGGATTTCCGAGTAAGCTCGGTACCACTCAATCAGGAACCCATCCAATCCCGGTGTCTTATTGGCAGCGAAGGAGGCCATTGCTGCCGCAATCTCCTCAGTGGAGATGGGTGAGTCCAAAGATAATCTATCAGCGTCATCAAGTGCAGCTAGAGGGATCTGTTGAGATCTAGTTCAGTCAAGGTGTAGGAAACCTGGGATGTATACAGGGATTAAAAAAAGGAAACAAAGGCCTCCATTATGTCCTTCCTCTTAGTGCATAAGTGTGAGCTACTATCATAAACCCCCAAGATGGCTGTAACCAGGTGTTCAGAGCATGAGATGAACACCAAAATTTTACTGTTCTTATCACCATATTCAAACAACCTTTGTTTTTGATACAACAGCTTTTTCTGAGTTTTTTCCAGGAGCACAAGGTCCAATTGCCGAGCACTATCTGGCCACAAAAAGTATTTGGAGGAGGAAGGATTCTTAATATATTCCAATTCTGCTGCAGTCACCGTCGACTGTAGAGAATCTACCCTCGATGCCCTATCCTGCCGCAATTGATGAATCATTCCCGCCACCGCTCCCCTCATGGTAGCCTTAAAGGCATCCCACACAATAGCCCCGGTAGCTGTCTCCTGATTGACCGACCAAAAGTGGGCCACCTCCTTGGCTGTAATGTTAAAAAAAAAATTTCCTCAGACCACCATAGGGGGCTGAGCCGCCACATCCTGTATCCCCGAGCTGCGGAGAGGCCAAGCTTCATCAGCATCGGGGAGTGGTCCGAGATGGCCCTAGAGAGATACGAGATTGCCAACATCTTGGGAAGCAAATCAGGAGACACCAGACACAAATCAATTCTAGATAGGGTTTTATGTGAAGCCGAGTAACAAGAATATTCCCTGCTTTCTGGGTTCTTCCATCTCCAGCAATCTACCAAGTTGTACCTGGCAACCGAGGCCGCCAGAGAGGAAGAAGTCAGAGCGTCCCCCGAACACTTGTCCAATGCCGAGGATAACACAGAGTTAAAATCCCCTGCCAACAGAACCGGCACCCTCCCCCACTTGGAGGAGCTGGGCCATCACAGTGTCCCAAAAGGCCAAGGTGAACGGGGGGGGGGGATATAAACAGCTACAAAGGTGTAAACCACATTATCAATTTGTAGGGGCACAATGGCATATCTACCATAAACATCTGTAACCACATGCTTAACCGTGCAGCTAAGGGAGCGCGCGATTAGTATCGTCACTCCCCTAGCATAATTTGAAAAGGTAGAATGAAAACTATGCGCAATAAATGCTCTTTTCAGGGCCAAGATTCTGGATCCTCACAAATGAGTCTCCTGCAAGAAAATGATTTGAGGCTTGTACTTCTGAATGCAGTTAAACACCAAAGCCCTTTTAACTCTAACATTCCAAGATAAGACCGTTAAAGTTTCCACAGCCATTGTAATAATAGTAACAGCAGAACCATGACTCCAAAGGAGATAGTCCCCCTAGTGGATACCAGGGGAAAAACGTAGTCCAAAAACAGCACCAGCCCCAAAAAAATGTGAGAAGAGAAAACATAAAAGTGCATAGATCGGAAAGCAGTCCCCAGTAACAAAACAAAACCCCTCACCCTGCTCGTAACCCCAACTTTCACAGGCTTCAGCCCCAAACTAAACCAGGTAGTGAACCATAGTGGATAAGCAGACATCTTGGTTGTTCATGCGAACCTCCGGGGTCACAATTTAACACAGCATACATCAGTCATCCGGTCCAGATGAGTACATTAAATAGAGAAGAAGAGCACCGGGGCCCACAGTAATAACAGGTCAGCAGGATGAAGAGGAAAAGATAACTTATGTCAGCAAAGAAAGGCCCCCAAATCAGAATGACTCAGCCAGCCCCCCCACTAGGTCATGGAGAATCATACTTGTAGAAGGGCAGACGAGCAATGTCACGTTATCATCACTGCAGGAGATAGAAAATCAGGCTCTTCCCAGGGAATCCAACCATTGATCAGCATCTGAAGGATCCAAAAAAAATTGCACTTTGCTTTTGTACACCACCCTCAATTTTGCAGGGTAAAGCATGCTATAAGGAAGGTGCCATTCCCTGAGACCCTTTTTAACATGTAGAAATGCAGCCCTCTGCTTTTGTGTCGCTGCAGAGAAATCAGGGAAAATGGTAATATTATTAAAACTGAAATCCGCCAGCTCCCTCGCCTTCCACAGTGCGGCATCCCTGTCCCTGAAGTGAAGAATGCGCGCCAGCAATGGTCTGGGCCTAGCCCCCGGGATGGGGGCCCGAGAGGGGACTCGGTGGGGGGCCCGCTCAATAGCAAAAAGGGGAGAAAAGGTGTCCGTTCCCAGAGACCTCCACATCCAGTCCGGGAGGAAGTCCTCCGGGTGCCCACCTTTCGCTCCCTCAGGGAATCCCAGAAAGCTGAGATTATTACGGCGCAGGCGGTCCTCCATGTCAACCAGCTTCGCCGCCTGTGCCCGCCTATGTCCCTGATGGCTGCGGGGAGAGGGAAGACATCATCCTCCACCGAGCTGATCCTCTGTTCCGCAGTGGAGACACGGTGCCGCAACTTATGGACATCCTCCTTGAGGAGGGAGAAATCCACCCGCAGGGCGTCTATATGGGAGGTCAGGGAGGCCTGGCAATTCTTGATGGCGTCCATAATCTGCGCTAGGGTAGGTTCTGCCAGGGGGGTAGGCGGTGGGTCCCCGTCTGCCCCCCCAGCATTCACCGCTGGATGCAGTGCTGGCCAGTCTCCACCGTTCTCCGGCCAGTGTAATAGCGGGCTGTCCGAGGCCGCGCCGCCCGGAGATGGAGTGCGGGCATCATATCCTCTTGGGCCTGTCCGGGGGAACCCGAGCCGCGGCTCGACGGGGATGGTGGGACATCCCTACCATATTTGACCATGTCGGGTGATCACTGGAGACGTCCAGGAGTCGTAGTGGAATGGACCGATGCAGGTAGGATATTGGATGACACAGGATTCTGTGGCAGGTTAATCAGTGGCAGCGGAGCTGCCGAGAAACGCTCTTCACATCCCGGAAGTCAGACATGCTCCTGTCAAGGTTTTTTAATTGTGTGTCTATCCTTTTTTAGACATATATGTTGTATAATTTTTGTGTTTTGTGTAATAAAATTGTTTTGTACCCATACAATTCTCGTATTCTTGTTCAGTGTGCATGTGGCATACAAAGTCCCACACCATTGGGGGATTTTCCTTTTCCTGCTCCTGTCAGGCGGTCCTTCCTAAGGTTGTCTCGGGGTTTCACTTGAATGAAGACATTGTGTTACCGTCCCTATATCCTAAGCCTACACATCCTAAGAAAATTGCCTTGCATTCTTTGGATGTGGTAAGGGCGATTCGGGTGTATCTGGTGGTGACTGAACCGATTAGGGAATCCGATTCTTTGTTCTTATGGGTGGACCTTGTAAGGGGCAGGCCGCATCAGCTGCAACCATTCCCAAGTGGATCAGGCAAATGGTGGTGCAAGCCTACTCCATTAAGGGTCAGGTTCCTTCTTTCCCTGTTAAAGCGCATTCTAAGAGGGCACCTAGTGCCTCCTGAGCCTTCTGTCATCAGGCATCAGTGGTTCAGGCGTGCAAGGCGGCTACGTGGTCGTCTGTACACACCTTCACAAAATTTTATAGGGTGGATGTACTTGCATCTTCAGATGCAGCGTTTGGCCGCAAGGTTTTGCAGGTTGCGGTTGCGGAGGCTTCCGCTTCTTGAGGGTGAAAATTTTTCCTGGTGGTGAGCTCCAGTTGTTCCTAGTTGAGCTCCTGTTGTTACCTGGTTGGCTATGTTTAGCCTTGTTGGGAATTCTGCGTTTACTGTGGGGGGTTTTTTTTCCCACCCCTCATGTTGACTCTGCTTTGGAACATCCCAATGGTCTGAAGAATTGAAGCTATGTCGGTCAGTGAACGGTCTTACTGTAAAATCCTTTTCTCTGAATTTCACTGACAGACACAGCACCCGCCCTTCTTTTGGGGCTGAGCTTTTTGTTCTTCTGACACTGCTTGTTACAAACTGGAGTCCTAAAGCAGGAAGTGATGGTATACCCTCTAGGACTGCCCCAGGGGCGTAACCAAAAAGGTTTTCACTTAGTTATACTCCTGAAGAGAGACAGTATAATACTCAATGGTCTGAAGAATTGAAGCTGTGTCTGTCAGTGAACCTCAGAGAAAAGGATTTTATGGTAAGAAAAAAATCCAGTTTTTTTTTTTTTCAAATTGTTTGCCGTTTGTTTATATAGCATAAAATAAAAAAACCCAGTGGTGAATAAATAACACTAAAAGAAAGTCACCACCATAAAGCTCTATCTGTCTCAAAAAAATTATAAAAGTGTAATTTGAGTACACTATTGCATGACTTAATTGTCATACAAAGTTTGACAGCGCTGAAAACCTAAAAATGGCCAGGGCAGGTAGGGGGTGAAAATGTCTGGTATTGAGATGGTTAAAAATGCATATAGGACTCATGCACATGCTTTTGCAGATAGAGCAAAAAATGGGAAGGAACAGGTGTAGCATAAAGCCCACTGTCAGCAGCCTGTCAAAATCAACGAGTGGCTGCAAAACGTGGTGTCTGTACACAGTACTCGACAGGAACAGTATGTCCCATATGCAGAGATTGTCCGCTCGGGGGAATACTTTCCAGTATGCATGCTGCCATATAACAGTGTTTCGCTTGGAACTGTATACAGTCTGTGTATTGCAGCCTCTTATTGATTTTGACAGACTGCTGGCAGTGGATTGTATGCTGCCCCTGTGCCTTCCGGCCACCCCAAAACACCTGTTTTTTACACACTATAAGCAAAAGTGCCTGTGTGCGTGAGACATGATGTGGCAGGGCAAGTTATTTAAGGCAAAACCTGCTTGTAAAACAATAGCTGTGAGTAGCTAGCAAGCATCATAATTTAGGTAATATTTTAAGTTTACAGGTTGCGCTACTCTTCGTATAGCCTAAAATCCACCACCAGGCACCCAACAGAGCATGTACTTAACCTAAGTGCACTAACGCACACAGGATGGTCCTAATGGCAGCACATTAATACCAACCTACTGTATGTGCAGTCAAGCAGCTTACATGGGTGCATGAGTTTTCGGATACCTGGTGGTAGTTTTTAAGCCGCAGGAAAAGCATAGTCTGTAAGATCTGGCGTGATGTTACATATGAAAATAAATGTTCAGCTTGTCACTTAATACTGTATCCACATACTATCTCTGGTCAGGTCTGTATTGGGAATAAAGGCCCTGTAGCGACTGCACATTGATGAAAGCAAGAATTGTTCATCTCATTACTTAATTTACATTAAACATAAGTTATGAATCCAGATATGTCATTATTTGATCAAGAAATGAATCATGCATTTTCCTTTGTTACATATTTAATGGTATGATTTTTTGATTTTCACAGAATTTGTCACTATCTGCACTGTTGATGGCATGCCGTTCTTCTGGAAGGTTACTTGATTCAGAACAGCACTCTGATCTGGCTGCAATTATAGTTCAGTTGGTTCCTCTTTTTTTTCAAAAGCAGGTAAAATATAGAGAACAATTTTGAGTAGTGGTGGTATAGTGATTTAAAGTGCTTGTAAACCACATATACCCAGTGAAGTGACCAGCTTCAGGTGATACACAGAGATGAAACAAATCATCCTACATATAGTAAGTTGTACCTGTTTATCTGAAGTTAGTTCTTTACAGCCATTCAGAGTGCAGAATTTATACAGCATGTCTGAGCTTTCAGGCCCCATTCACTCTTAGGCTATTAAGAATTGCTGCCAGGATTGGCATGTTTTTACTCACAATCCCAAATCGTGGCAAATTGCCTGACTCATGTTTGGGTGCTATTTATCCTTAATGGCATCCCAAACACAGTGTTAATTTTCCACAGTTGTCACATGTGTACAATGTAAAACTACCTACAGAATTAAAATGCTATCTTTTTTAATTGATTAGTTCACATACAGTGGGTACGGAAAGTATTCAGACTCCCTTAAATTTTTCACTCTTTGTTATATTGCAGCCATTTGCTAAAATCATTTAGGTTCATTCTTCTTCCTCATGAATGTACACATAGCACCCCATACTGACAGAAAAACACAGAATTGTTGACATTGTTGCAGATTTATTTAAAAAGAAAAACTGAAATATCACATGGTCCTAAGTATTCAGACCCTTTGCTGTGACACTCATATATTTAACTCAGGTGCTTTCCATTTCTTCTGATCATCCTTGAGATGGTTCTACACCTTCATTTGAGTCCAGCTGTGTTTGATTATACTGATTGGACTTGATTAGGAAAGCCACACACCTGTCTATATAAGACCTTCCAGATCACAATGAATGTCAGAGCAAATGAGAATCATGAGGTCAAAGTAACTGCCTGAAGAGCTCAAAGACAGAATTGGGGCAAGGCACAGATCTGGCCAAGGTTACAAAAAGATTTCTGCTGCACTTAAGGTTCCTAAGAGCACAGTGGCCTCCATAATCCTCAAATGGAAGACGTTTGGGATGACCAGAACCCTTCCTAGTGCTGGCCGTCCGGCCAAACTGAGGTATCGGGGGAGAAGAGCCTTGGTGAGAGAGGTAAAGAAGAACCCAAAGATCACTGTGGCTGAGCTCCAGAGATGCAGTCAGGAGATGGGAGAAAGTTGTAGAAAGTCAACCATCACTGCAGCCCTCCACCAGTCGGGGCTTTATGGCAGAGTGGCCCGACGGAAGCCTCTCCTCAGTGTAAGACACATGAAAGCCCGCATGGAGTTTGCTAAAAAACACCTGAAGGACTCCAAGATGGTGAGAAATAAGATTCTCTGGTCTGATGAGACCAAAATAGAACATTTTGGCCTTAATTCTAAGCGGCATGTGTGGAGAAAACCAGGCACTGCTCATCACCTGTCCAATACAGTCCCAACAGTGAAGCATGGTGGTGGCAGCATCATGCTGTGGGGGTGTTTTTCAGCTGCAGGGACAGGACAACTGGTTGCAATTGAGGGAAAGATGAATGCGGCCAAGTACAGGGATATCCTGGACAAAAACCTTCTCCAGAGTGCTCTGGACCTCAGACTGGGCCGAAGGTTTACCTTCCAACAAGACAATGACCCTAAGCACACAGCTAAAATAACGAAGGAGTGGCTTCACAACAACTCAGTGACTGTTCTTGAATGGCCCAGCCAGAGCCCTGACTTAAACCCAATTGAGCATCTCTGGAGAGACCTAAAAATGGCTGTCCACCAACGTTTACCATCCAACCTGACAGAACTGGAGAGGATCTGCAAGGAGGAATGGCAGAGGATCCCCAAATCCAGGTGTGAAAGATTTGTTGCATCTTTCCCAAAAAGACTCCTGGCTGTATTAGATCAAAAGGGGGCTTCTACTAAATACTGAGCAAAGGGTCTGAATACTTAGGACCATGTGATATTTCAGTTTTTCTTTTTTAATAAATCTGCAACAATGTCAACAATTCTGTGTTTTTCTGTCAGTATGGGGTGCTATGTGTACATTCATGAGGAAGAAGAATGAACTTAAATGATTTTAGCAAATGGCTGCAATATAACAAAGAGTGAAAAATTTAAGGGGGTCTGAATACTTTCCGTACCCACTGTATACACCAATACTTACAATAGCCTTATGACAGTACCTACAACGTCATTGTCAGATCTGTGAGACCTTGACTCAAGTATATAAGAGCAGGTGGCCCTTAGTGTATTTGGCTTAGTGTAACCATGAAATATTTGTACACACAATTTGTTAATGCTTAAACATAACCTTTCGTAATTACATACAGTTGTGCTCAAAAGTTTGCTTACCCTGGCAGAAATTGTGAAATTTTGGCATTGATGCTGAAAATATGACTGATCATGCCTAAAACTGTCTTTTATTTAAGGATAGTGATCATATAAAATTATTTATTATCACATAATTTTTTCGCTCCCTTTTAAATCTATGATAACAGAAATCACCCAAATGGCCCTGATCAAAAGTTTACATACCCTGGAATGTTTGGCCTTGGTACAGACACACAAGGTGACACACACAGGTTAAAATGGCCATAAAAGGTTAATCTCCCACATCTGTGGCTTTTTAAATTGAAATTAGTGTCTGTGTATACATAAGCTGGATACACACACACTATATACAATTGTCTTTAGATTTTTTCCTTTAAATTTGTATGCAATCAGGCAGGCCCTTGCACTACACAGTTGAAGGTAAATCTAAAGGAAATCAAACAACAAAAGTTGTATAGTGTATATCCAGCTATAGTCAATTAATTAGTTTGTTAGCTCTCATGTGGATGCATTGACCAGGCTAGATACTAAGCAAATGGGAGCAAAAATGAACCGTCACTGCATAGCAAAAAGATATACAAAGCCTTCAATATATCAGTCAGTACTGTTCAATCACTTATTGAGAAATGGAGAATTTAGGGATCTCTTGATACCAAGCCAAGGTCAGGTAGCCCAAAGAGCACAATACGGCAATACTTGAACAAAAATGAGCTGCAAGGTCGAGTTGCCAGAAAGAAGCCTTTTCTGTGCCAATGCGACAAAATTAGTCTGGTTACAATATGCTCTACAACACCTTGAGGCGCCTCATAGCTTCTGTCACACTGTAATCTGGAGTGATGAGACCAAAATAGAGCTTTATGGTCACAAGCACTTTGTTTGGAGAGTGGTCAACAGCACCTGATCCGAGTTGCAGCTCCATTTGTCTAGACAAGGAGCTGGGATTCGGCCTCGCCCCTCTCTCTCCTTATTGGCTTAACTGACTTAGACAGCTGCGGGAGCAAATGGCCCCGCTGCTTTGTCTCTGTGTGCTGTGCCAATCAGGAGAAAGAGTCCCGGACGGCCGAGGGACTCGTGGACATCGCTGGACAGAGATGGGGCTCAGGTAAGTATTAGGGGGTGCTGGGGCGACTGCACACTGAAGGATTTTTACCCTAATGCTTGCATTAAGATAAAAAATCCACTTGCCTTTACAACTCCTTTAATATCATTGAGCCTCTCTGGAGAGACCTCGAACATGCGTTTCATGCAAGACAACCAAAGACTTAACCTGGAGGTATTTTGCCAAGATGAATGGGCAGCCATACCACCTGCAAGAATTTGAGGCCTCATAGACAACTATTACAGAAGACTGCACGCGTCATTGATGCTAAAGGGGGGCACTACACAGTATTAAGAACTAAGGGTATGCATACTTTTGAACAGGGACCATTTCATTTGTCTACTTGTTGCCAAGTTTTGTTTTAGGATTGTGCCATTCAGTTATGACCTACAATTGAATATGAATCCCATAAGAAATAAAAGAAATGTGTTTTTCTCTGTCGCTCATTGACAGACGTAGTTCTCCTTGATTAATATCAACTCGGGTTATACTGCCCTCTACAGGAGTAGGACTAGACAGGAAAGAAAACGTTCTGGCCACACCTTAGTGGCAGTCCCAGAGGGTATATCCTCTCTCTCTCTGCTACAGCAAATCAGTTTTTTTCTGTCTAGTTAGGAGTAAGGACCTAAGTTCCTTGCTGGGATCTTTGGTCCTGGCAAGATTTTTTAGAAATACTTTTTTAGGCAGCTTTTCTTCTCCAGTGTTCCTGTGAGATCTTCAAGCAAGTACGCTGAAACTGGGCGACGGGCTGGATGTTGAGATCCAGTGGTCACCCCAGTTCAGCCTACGAGCGCCTGCAGGCCATAGCTCCGCGCTGGGTCGGCCGCGACATAGTCCCACTGGACGGGGACTGACCCTGCGAGTTAAACGTCTCGCCTGGACGCCAATGACCAGTTGCAAACTGAGTCACGGCGTCCGTATTGGTCGACAGCCCCCCCCCCCCCACCCCGGTGGACAGGGGTTCTGTCAGGAGTTGGCGCCCGCCTGGTTTTGGTATGGTGAGTAGAATGTTCCCCCTCTCCCCCTGTCGGGTTTGTTGGTGGACGCGGGCCCCTCTCTGGGATGGTCGGACATTCAGTTTCTGGGTCCCCCCTCTATCCTATAACAGGTCACAGATCCCCCAATTTGAGTGTGATTTTGTGAATAAGAAACCAGGAGGCTTGTTTTGGGAGCTGACTATCTAAAGTCACTATATGACTGTAAGGGTGACTGAAGTCAGTGGCAGACTACTAAGAGGCATTACTATTGAGGTATAGAGGTATCCTACCTGTTATAGTGTGTATACAGGACGATGCCTATGCCTGAGTTACTGCATCCGCAGGTCGCCATCCCTCCAGAAAGCCGGTCACTTCCACAGGCCGCACAGCCTCCCGCAGGCCGCACAGGCCGAGCGCACACTCCCGCAGGCCGCACAGGCCGAGTGCACGCCTCCCGCAGGCCGCTGCTAGCTTGCAAGCCGCCGCTATCCTCTACAGGCCGCCGCCATTTTCCTCCAGATCGCACGGGGCCGCCATATTGGCGTAGCCTCGTGTCTCTAGCATGGGGGCGGCCATGTTTGAGGTGACCAAACACCTCGAAGAGCTATGGGGAGGCACCGGAAGGCGTGTAAAGGGGCGGAGCCGCCTCCTTTTACCCGGGAAAGCAAGCCAAAGATTTCCTGTCTGTAACAGAAAGTGCTGGAAGCAGGTTGTATTGAAACTTCTGAGCATCAAGTGGTGAGCCTTGGGGTCTCTCTCTCTCTGTAGGGGTCCAAAAGCAGGTAACACTGAGGGGCGCTGCTGCGCTGGGGGACTAAAGAAAAAAAACAAAAAAAAAAGTTTTTTTTTTTGATTGCAATTATTTTTTTCTGGCAAGTGTCTTGTATAATCATGGACCCTGCCACACATGTATCCCCACCTGATCCCCTCGAGGTGGCCGCAGGACCCTCCAGTGCCTCACTTATTGATGCATTATCAGCAGTTTGGAGTCTTTGGTATCCCGGGTGGAGAGGGCCTGTCAGGGACGGGGGTCAAGAAAGCGACCCCCGCCTACCCCTATTTCATCTGATACTTCAGAGTCAGATTCTGAGACGGTCATTGCAGCTGCAGGTCCCTCTGCAGGGGCTGTTGTCTCAGGTAATGCTCCCTCAGATAGTGAGGAGGACGGTTCTACCTCCGCCATAGCACAAGAAGAAGCATTGGTGGACGCACTAGTTGTGTCTGTCCGGGAAACCTTGAGACTCGAGGTTACACCGGCAGAGGTAACCGAGATGGAAATTCCCTTTGGTACTAGTAAACCTACCAAGACGGCGAAGGTTTTTCCCTTACCCAAATGTTTTGGTAATAAAATTAAAGCGGAATGGGATCATCCGAAACGAATCCTTACTATTTCCAAACGCATTGCTAGACGCTATCTGTTTGAGGAATCCCTCATTAAAAAATGGACGGTACCACCAGTGGTGGATCCACCGATTTCCAGACCAAATAAAGCCACTGTTATCCCGTTGGAGGACGCTCCGTCCTTTAAGGATCCGGTGGATCGAAAAGTGGAAGCGGAATCCCGCACTGTTTTTTCCCTGATAGGGTCAACCTTTAGACCAGTGGTTGCCATTGGTTTAGTTTCACAAACAGTGACAGAATGGGCAAAATTGTTGCGCCATGACTTAAAGGGGAGAAGTATTCCCCAGGCAGCGTCTGATTTGATGGAGCAAATTATACAAGGATTACAGTTCGTCTGTGACGCAGCCCTGGATGCCACTCCCTTGTTAGCGCATGCATCGATGTCAGCAGTAGTCCTCAGACGTGTGCTGTGGTTAAAGTGTTGGTCGGCGGATCAAGGCTCCAAGAAAGCTTTGGCTAATCTCCCTTTTCAGGGGGATCGCCTATTTGGGGCCACCCTAGATGAGATCATAAAGGATGTCACTGGGGGCAAGAGCACTTTTTTGCCACAGACTGCTAAAGCTAAAGGACCTCGTAACAGGCGAGGACCTTTCTTTTCCGCTCATAAGAGGTTTGTTCGCTCCGCTGGGGCGAGCGTGAAGGGCAAAGCCCCTTCAGGAGGTTTCAAAAGGCGCTGGTCGGGTAAACAAAAGGCCGACTCAGCCAAACCTGAAGATAAGGCTAATACAGCCTGAAGGTGCGCCCCCACCCAGCTCAGGGGTGGGGGGACGTCTTCACCGGTGTTCAGATCCAGGGCTTTCCTGAATCCTGGACTAAGGGGTTCAGGAGATCATACGATCAGGATACAAGATCGAGTGTCGATCACTTCTACCGGTGTGATTCTTCCCTTCCAACATTCATATGCTACAGGGAACGGTAGTTCCCGTTCCTTGAGCAGAACGTTTTCTTTACCTTTTCCAAAGATCATTCCCAGTTCCCTCCAGGAATCGGATCCGGTTGAGCGAGCGGACCAAGGAGTCTCTGGTCCGGTGACTTCAGTCTCTAATGCTCAGCCAGGAGAAGTCATCACTTCCGATAGGAATCTAGTTTCTGATAAATGTGTGGGAACTGGGAGCGATCAGACTTTGTCTGATGGCCTGGACCAAGCAGCTCTAGGGCAGCCCGGTTCGGATCCAGTCAGACAATGTCATGGTGATGACTTAGGTCGATCACCAAGGATTTCACCACCTGTGTCTTCAGTAGGGCATCCCGCAGGTGGATCTGTTGGCATTTCGGCTCAACAGGAAGGCGCGGAGGTTGGTAACTCGCAGACGCGCTGAACGTCCCGTAGGGGCAGTATCAGCTACTAGATGTCTTCCCCCCTCTCAAGTTACTGCTGAGATTTCTCCGCAGGATAGAGGTGGAGGGAACTCCAGTTATCCTGGGAATTCCGGGCTGGCCTCGTCAAGCCGGGTACGCCGACTTGGGCAGGCTAGTCGCAGACGCTCCTTGGAGACTTCTTCTCAGGGAGGATCTGCGGTCTCAAGGACCGATCTTCCATCGTGCTTTACAGTCGCTGGTTTTAACGGCCTGGCCATTGAGACCCAAGTACTGAAGGACAGGGGATTGTCCGCTTCTGTTATTCCTACTCTAATTAAAGCAAGGAAAGCGACTTCTAGCAAAGTCTATTATCGCACATGGAAGACTTATATTGCGTGGTGTGAATCTTTGGGATTTCCCCCACGTACCTATTTGGTGACCCAAATTTTGGCTTTTCTGCAAAAGGGGGTTGAGCAGAAACTATCCTTGAGCACCATCAAGGGTCAGGTTTCAGCGTTAGCAATCTTCTTTCAGAAGCCGCTGGCTACTCATTCCTTGGTGCGGGATTTTCATCCAGGGGGTGCGGCACTTAGCTCCGCCAGTGCGCGCGCCCTTACCGCCCTGGGATCTTAATTTGGTTTTGTCGGTTCTGCAGAAACCTCCCTTTGAAAATATCAGGGAGATTCCCTTGCTTACATTATCCCAGAAGGTGGCCTTCTTGGTGGCTATCACTTCTGCACGCAGGGTGTCAGAACTGGCTGCATTATCATGCCATTCCCCATATCTAGTGGTTCATAGGGATAAGGTAGTTCTTCATCCGAAGCCATCCTTTCTTCCTAAGGTGGTTTCAGATTTTCATCTGAATGAAGATATTGTGCTACCTTCCCTGTGTCCTAAGCCCAATCATCCTCAGGAATGTGCGTTGCATTCCTTGGATGTAGTTCGGGCAATCAGGGTATACCTGAAGACTACGGAATCGTTCCGTAAAACGGATTCACTTTTTGTGATCACGGATGGCCCCAGAAAGGGGTTGCCTGCATCTGCCGCGACTATCTCCAAATGGATTAGACAGACGGTGGTACAGGCATATTCTATTAAGGGTCGGAATCCTCCGTTCCCTGTGAGGCGCACTCCACTCGAGCGCTCAGTACTTCCTGGGCCTACCGCCATCAGGCGTCAGTGGTCCAGGTGTGCAAGGCGGCTACCTGGTCGTCGGTGCATACCTTTACAAAATTTTATAAAGTTGATGTGATGGCATCGGCGGATGCCTCATTTGGCCGCAAGGTTTTGCAGGCCGCAATTTGAGGAGACCGGTGGTCTACCTCAAGGGTTTTTTTCCGTTGGATTTTCAGTTGAGTCTCATCCTTTGATTGATGAGCCTTTAAAACTTATAGTTGGGCCTTCTAGATTGGATTTTCATTTCTGTTATCCCACCCCTCATTTGTGGCACTGCTTTGGGACGTCCCGAGTTGATATTAATCAAGGAGGACTACGTCTGTCAATGAGCGACAGAGAAAAATGGATTTTTGTAAGATCTTACCGTAAAATCCTTTTCTCTTAAGCTCATTGACAGACGTAGTACCCGCCCCTCTGTTTTTTGAGTTGGGTTGGGTTAAATTCTCTAAACACTGCTTTGTGACATAACTGATTTGCTGTAGCAGAGAGAGAGGATATACCCTCTGGGACTGCCCCTAAGGTGTGGCCAGAACGTTTTCTTTCCTGTCTAGTCCTACTCCTGTAGAGGGCAGTATAACCCGAGTTGATATTAATCAAGGAGGACTACGTCTGTCAATGAGCTTAAGAGAAAAGGATTTTACGGTAAGATCTTACAAAAATCCATTTTTCCTGCTCATTTAGGTTTTCTTTGAAAATGGTACATACTGTATATTACCAATTCTCCAACTGTATACAAACTTTTGAACACAACTGTTAGAATCTTCGAATTGCCATATTCTGGTATGTTAATATTTTACTATTAAAATAAACTTGTTATAATAATGACAACATCTGGCCTTTTCTGCATTAGGTCACTGGACAGCCTCTTCTGCAAGAAACGTTTTGCATTTTTCTAGATCTTTTTTCATATATTGCAAAGAAAGTGGAACCAGCCAAGTTAATACAGGTACTACTTGAGTCCCAGAGCCTTTCTCCTCTATAAATCCTCTTCAGTTCCAGAATTTATTTTTTAATTTTGGAGATGTCTTGATTTACACCTGTTAGCTTTTGTATTCTATCGTAATATAATATATATGGTTATATATATTTTTTATTTTAAGGGGGACAGATAGGACTTTAGGGTAGAGGGTTCGCATAAATATACTTTTTTTTGGGAAATAATAATGAAAAATTAGAAAAAACATTGCATTTTCTTGTATGTTTCCAAATGCAGCATTTATGCAATATGCAAACCCACCAGATGTTTATCCCAAAAGAAAATCCTCAACTGTGTTGATTAACATAAAATCACATTAGTGTGATTTAAATGTAACATAGCTGAAGTTGAACTTTTGCATTTTACTTTAGGAGAATTTTATTCCCCTTTAAACTCTACCTTGCTCTACCTTGCTGTGCACATAGGGATAAAATAAAAATAAAAATTTGGTTTGCATAAATTGTTTAGTCTAGTTAAGATGAGATCAAGTGGGGTTGATTGAGGGCAAAAATTAGCATGTCCTTGTGTTTTTTTCACAGGTTTGTGATTGCTAAAAGTTCAAATTAAGTTGTTTTCACTTGAGCATTTGACCCTTGCACAGAAAATATAAATGTCATCCAGACCATCTGATGTCATTGCTGCATTGCTGGTGCATTGGCGCATAGATATTAATCTGGGGAGAATATTTTTTCAGAAATGTTTTTTTGCCCAAGCAGCGATTGATTGTTAGTAACAGAAGAGTTAATAGTGGCAGGACAAAGTCATCCAGTGCCCAGGGCAAAGGAAAAAAGATGTGAAACTGTGATTTCCCCCAACCGCCCCCCTGCCCCCCCCCCCACCCAAATGAATTAATGTGCAAGCTTTAAACAGTGCATACAGTGCGGAGCTGAAATGTATATAGTGGTTGTGGCACACCAGAGTGAATTTAAGAGGAGTGCAGGGAGTAATCTTAGATCTGCAACTGGAGTACAGGGAAACACCCTCCTTCCACACACACACACACACACACACACACACTTCCAGGTGTACAGGGGAATATTCAAAGATTCCCCACTATTAAGGAGTACATGGGGATCAGAGGAGGACCCCTTACTCGCATCCAGAATACAGACAAGTACAGAAGGGACCCGATCCAGGAATATAGGAACCCCCATCCCCACCTTTAGTAGGAGACCCCCACCCAGGAGGAGTACATGGGTTGATCAGAGGGGACCCTCATCCAGGAATACTGGAACTCTCCCCCACTTAGGGCTATTGCACACAGGACATAAAAATGCTTCTTTTATAGGCGTTTGGCTTTTTTTTTTTTTTTCAGCCTCTAAATGCACCTCTATGATAGTCTGGTGTCCATGCACACATAGGCATTTACAGGCATATTAGAGGAGGAGCGTTTACAAGCTTAAAAAAAAAAAAAAAAAAATCACCAGTGTGTTTAAGGGGGAGCATTTGGGCAGAAAAAAAACGCAAACTGCACATAACCAGTTCTGGACCGGAAGGATTTGCCCCCTTAACCACTTACCGACCTCCCACCGCAGATGTACGTTACTACTTTGACGCTAAATACCGTGGTTATGGCAGCAGGTGCCATAACCCCGGTATTTTTAAAAACGGCGGGCGATTGGCTTCCTGGTAAGGGTGGTCCCAGCGGGGGATTCACCGCGGGATCACCCTTACGGGGCAGCGGAACCCGGTCCTTTTCCCCGATTACCGGACCCGCCGGCAGCGGGGAAAACGATCCGGTCCCGGATCCTCTTAGACAGGAAGTCGAGTGAGGGCAAAATGGCCCTCACTCGACTTTATGGTCTTGGAGGATCAGAGCGACGTCAAACGTTGTTGCCTAGCAACCAGCTTAAAGTGACAATTTTTTTTTTTTTTTGTCTTTTTCAGTTTTCCTTTTGAGATCTGAGGACTTTTTGACCCCAGATCTCACAATAAAGAGGTCCTGTCATGGTTAGTTCTATTACAAGGAATTTTTACATTCCTTGTAATAGGAATAAAAATGATCAAATTCTTTTTATTTTTAAAAACTGTGTAACAATCAAAAATAAAATAGGGAAAAAAAAATTAAAGCTCCATGTCCCCGTTAGCTCGCACGCAGAAGCGAACGCATACGGAAGCCCTGCCCACATATGTAAACGGTGTTCAAACCACACGTGTGGTATCGCCGCGATCGTTAGAGCGAGAGCAATAATTTGAACCCTAGACCCTCTGTAACTCTAAACTGGTAATCTGTAGAAAACTGAGAAGTGTTGCCTATGGGATTTTTAAGTACCAAATTTTGTCGCCATACCGCGAGCATGCGCAATTTTGAAGCATGACATGTTAAGTATCTATTTACTCGGCATAACATTATCCTTCACAAAAGTTATCGCATCTACAAACTAGGGAAAGATTTATATCCTTTTTATTTATTTTTTTTACTAGTAATTGCGGCGGTCTGCGATTTTAAGCGAGACTGCGACATTGCAGCAGACAGATTGAACCCCTTACTGACCTTTTTGGGGGTACCAGTGACATTACTACAGTAATCGGTGCTAAAAATATGCACTGTTACTGTAATAATGACACTGACAGGGAAGGGGTTAACCTAGTGGGTGATCAAAGGAATAAATGTGAGCCTAGGGGAGTGTTTACTAAATGTGGGGGGAGGGGCTTGTGAAATGACCATAGAGACCTGTGATCCTATATAGAAGGTCATTAGCATAGTGATAGATATAGTGACATTTAGTGATTATTTCAGAGAGAAATTTACAACAGCTGACCGTTCTTCTCTCTCTTGGTGAGCGATCACGGGTGCCCAGGCGGCAAACGCGGCCGCTTGCCCCTTGCATCGGCATCCCAGCACTACGTTGGTTCACGCAGCCGAGACAGCCTGCCACAGTAAAACTGCGGCTGGCAGTCGGCAAGTGGTTAATGCATTCTAATGGCCAGAATAAATTTATATTGTGGCCAATAGAATGTATTAACGCTGAATACGCATAAACGCATTGGCAGTATGCTTTTCAGCCGCTTCTATCTGCCAGAAGTAAAAGGCATTCAAAGGAGAAAACGCCCTGTCTGCATGAGGCCTAAATAGGATCCCACGGGCAGGAGGAGTGCAGCAGGAAGTCGTTGGCACAAGTCAGTGTAAGTCCACCTGCGTGCATGAGAAGCTGACCCAAACACTGCAGCCAATCATGAGGTAAAATTAAGGGAATGGCGCTGTCTTCTAAAAATATATATATATATATATATATATATATAGTGATGTAAGTAATAATAAATAGTCAAGAAAATGTGTAAAAGGTAATTGGTAGATAAATACACAAAATTGAGCAATAATACAATAAATAAAATGCAGTGGGTAAATAATAAGTGATGGAATATAATTTCAAAAGTGCTAAGAATAAATAAATAGTGGCAAATGGTATATTAATAGATGTGGTGGGCAAGTGCACACAAGAAATATAAATATATGTATCAAATATATAAAGTGCAATAAAGGTGCAAAATAATCAATAAAGTGATAATGTACACAAAATTGCCCCTGTAAAGACAGTAAAGTGACCTGTGCACATGAGCAATGAATTAAATAAAGTGACCAAGTGTCAGCAAATGAAAAAAGTTCATATAGCCAGTAGAACAAAATAAGGTGGCTAGGTGGCAGAATATTAATCCGATAAGGTGACTAAGTGGCGTAAACAGTCCATAAATGGGTAAAGGTGACGAAAATCTTTGTATAAAAAAAAAAATATATATATATACTGGTGGTGACCCCGTGGTGGGTAATAGGTGAGGTGCTCGGTGACCCCTACGGTAGGTAGCCAACTCACCAGAAATACCCACCCCACACAGGGGTAAAGAATGGGTTTGATAATAATGGCAAAGGACCCTCGGATGGATCCTGGTCCCCTCTGGAGGTCCTGGGATGAGGATATGCCAGGAGTGCCCTGTAGGGCTCCGGAGTAGGCAAGGTTCCTATAGGTAAGCCTGGGTCCCGAGGGGGGTCCGCAATCACATGGGGTGTATTCTCTAGTGTCAGCCAAACGCAGCGGGATAGGTTTGTGGGCAGGAAATCATATAGGGCAAAGAAAGGCTGATAGTGTAATATTGTTTAAAAAGCCTTTATTCTTACAAATAATGCAAATGGTTACTCACATTCGGTCCGTAGTAAAACAGCGTTAGTCTGAGCCATGGAACGCAATGCGTTCCACGTGAATGCCGGAACCAGAAGTGATGAGGCGATCGCGGACGAGGGTCGTCCCTCGGACAGAGCCCATCCCCGTTCTAGGTAAAGAGCCAATTAAATTGGCTTTTTACCACGTGACCGGCTGTCAATCACAGCTGGTCACAGAAAACAAACAGAGAACACGGTAACTAGCTGTCACATGCTCTCCTCCTCACACACTGATCCTGTGTGAGGAGGAGATTGCGGTAACAGCTAGTATCGATTACAGTGCACCCCAAAACACACTGATCCCCCCCCCCCCCCAATAAAGAGGACCTGTCACTAGCCCATCAAAGTACCTGTCACTAGCCCATAAAAGTACCTGTCACTAGCCCATCAAAGTACTTGTCACCAGCCCATCAGAGTACCTGTCACCAGCCCATCAGGTACTCGGGTACTCTGATGGGCAGGTGACAGGTACTCGGGTACTCTGATGGGCTGGTGACAGGTATTCGGGTACTCTGATGACAGGTACTCGGGTACTCTGATGACAGGTACTCGGGTACTCTGATCGGCTGGTGACAGGTACTCTGATGACAGATACTTGGGTACTCTGATGACAGATATTCGGGTAAGCTGATGATAGGTACTTGGGTACTCTGATGGGCTGGTGACAGGTACTCGGGTACTCTGATGACAGGTACTCGGGTACTCTGATGACAGGTACTCAGTACTCTGATGGGCTGGTGACAGGTACTCTGATGACAGGTACTTGGGTACTCTGATGACAGATACTCGGGTAAGCTGATGACAGGTACTTGGGTACTCTGACAGGTACTCTGGTACTCCTATGACAGGTACTCGGGTGCTCTGATGACAGGTACTCGGGTACTTTGAGTACTTGTCATCGGAGTACCCGAGTACCTGTCACCAGCCCATCAGGTACTCTAATGACAGGTACTTGGGTACTCTAAAGCAGTGGTCCTCAACTCCGGTCCTCAGGGCCCACTAACAGGCCAGATTTTAAGTATTACCTTGGGGAGATGCAGACTAGAGTATTGCTATCACTGAGCAGCAAATGATATCACCTGGGATGTATTTCAGTTATCTTGCAAACCTGGCCTGTTGGCCCTGAGGGCTAGGGTTGAGGACCACTGCTCTAAAGGGCTGGTGACAGGTGCTCGGGTACTCTGATGACAGGTGCTCGGGTACTCTGATGACAGGTGCTCGGGTACTCTGATGACAGGTGCTCGGGTACTCTGATGACAGGTACTTGGGTACTCTGATGACAGGTGCTCAGGTACTCTGATGACAGGTGCTCGGGTACTCTGATGACAGGTGCTCGGGTACTCTGATGACAGGTGCTCGGGTACTCTGATGACAGGTACTCAGGTACTCTGATCGGCTGGTGACAGGCACTCGGGTACTCTGATGACAGGTGCTCGGGTACTCTGATGACAGGTGCTCGGGTACTCTGATGACAGGTGCTCGGGTACTCTGATGACAGGTGCTCGGGTACTCTGATGACAGGTACTTGGGTACTCTGATGACAGATACTCAGGTACTCTGATGATAGGTACTCGGGTACTCTGATGATAGGTACTCGGGTACTCTGATCGGCTGGTGACAGGCACTCGGGTACTCCAATGACAGGTACTTGGGTGCTCTGACAGGTACTCTGGTACTTTGAGTACCTGTCATCGGAGTACCCGAGTACCTGTCATCTGAGTACCTGTCTCCAGCCCAGAGTGCCGGAGTACCTATCTGCACCCCATCAGATTACCCGAGTACCTGTCTCTAGCCCATCAGAATACCCAAGTACCTCTCTGAAGCTGATCAGTGTACCCGAGTACCTGCCTGCAGCCCATCAGAGTACCTGAGTACCTATCTGCAGCCCATGCCTCCTAGATTATGTGTTGGGGTGTTTGCTTTCTAAAATGGGGTCATTTTGTGGGGGTTTCCATTGTCCTGGGGTTCCAGGGGCTTCAAAAGTGTGATAGGTTGTAATGAAATTATATGTGTAATTTATGATCCTAGAACACCTGACGGTGCTCCTTGCATGTTGGGCCTCTGTATGTGGCTATGCTGTGACAAAGTCCCACATGTGGTATCGCCATACTCGTAAGGAGTAGTAGAATGTATTTTGGGGTGTCATTTTTGCTATGTACATGCTATGTGTTAGAAATATCTTATAAATTGACAACTTTGTGTAAAAAAAAAAAATGCGTTTTCATTTTCTTTCCACATTTTTCAAAAACTTGTGGAAAAAAATTACATGTTCAAAAGACTCATTATGCCTCAGGGCCTTCAAAAGTGTAATAGGTCGTTAGGAAATTCTATGTGTAATTTATGCTCCTAGAACACCTGACGGTGCTCCTTGAATGTTGGGCCTCTGTATGTGGCCAGGCTGTGTAAAAGTCT
Organism: Pelophylax lessonae; assembly: GCF_965119305.1. NCBI lineage: Eukaryota > Metazoa > Chordata > Amphibia > Anura > Ranidae > Pelophylax > Pelophylax lessonae. Next base: position 144,270,196 of record NC_138775.1, on the reverse strand, counting down.
CACACGTGGTATCGCCATACTCAGGAGGAGTAGCAGAATGTATTTTGGGGTGTAATTGCAAGTTTGTATATGCTGTGTGTGAGAAATAACTAGTTATTATGACAATTTTATGTAAAAAAAATATATATATATATTTCTTCATTTTCCCAAGAATTGTGGGGAAAAAATTACAACTTCAAAAAACTCACCATGCCTCTTGGAATGTCTACTTTCCAAAAAGGGGTCATTTGGGGGGTATTTGTACTGTTCTGACATTTCAGGACCTCAAGAAATTAGATAGGCCGTCGGTACATCAGGTGTGATCAATTTTCAATGATTGGCACCATAGCTTGTAGACTTTATAACTTTCACACAGACTAAATAATAACCACTAATTTGGGTTATTTTTACCAAAGATATGTAGAAGTATAAATTTTGGCCCAAATTTATGAAGAAAAAATACTTATTTGCAAAATTTTATTATAGAAACTAAAACAAAATGTGTTTTCTCTTACGTCCTCCGACAGTCGCCGCCTCTTCATATTCGTCACATATGGGGTATTAGACTTTGCTCCGAAGGAGTAGCTAGGCAACAGAATATGTTAACATTAAAGCTTTTAACATATCCCACCCTCAAGGGGTGGTCCCCTCAGTCAATACCCTCCTACTTCCTGCAACCATATCTCAGTTTTAATGTCTAGCTTGTCAGGAGTGGCTGGCTTTTCCTGTGCTGGGGCTTTCTGCCCCAGACTCTTTCTTCTTTTTGAAATTTTGTTTGAGTTTTCTCTCTACCTTTACTTAGCTGTTATTTTTGTCAGCTTTAGTTAGTTCTTCTGATGAAGAGGATCATGCGGGCTGGGTCTCGGGCTGATCCCCCTGGTCGCAGGTCGTGGGTCAGTGGCTTCCCAGCCTGCCATCGAGCGTTCAGCCAGGTAACGCTCCTGGCACAATGAACGACCCATCCCTGTTCGGTGCAGGGATGATTGGTGAGGTGGCTACCTCACTGGACGCTGTGCGGTTTCTTAACCCACATTTGGTGCGTCTTGAATTGCGACTCTCCCTGCCTCATGTGCAGCGGCTTGTTCGCCTGTGCGGGTCCCCCACGCCATTGAGAGGTAAGTGTATCTATGTGGGGACCTGTCTGTCTGGGGGGGTGTCAGTCTGGGACTGTGTAACCTGCCTCTATTCACACTGCTTGTCTCCCTATCTCTCGGCTGCATGCTGTGGGCTGCAAGGGGGGGGGGGAGCTGTGTGACACTGTGTGTGTCAGTCTGGTCAGTGTGAGAAGCTGTGTGCTGTGGGGCATGTTTTTTTGGCATGTTTGGGCATATACAGCGATCGCTGCGGCGATCTGACATGTATTCCTATACAAGGATGTCACGTGTGCTTTGCTGCACTGTGGAGCGGCGGTTTCGGCGCCAAACGGCGCCATTTTGCTTACACTCGCTCCGGCCGCATGTTTTACATGCATGGCGGCCATGTTCTTGTAGCCTCCATAGGCTTTCATAGAGCGCCCTGGCAGCATCACTTCCTCTTTCCAGGAACACCGATCGAGGCAGCAGCAGCGGCGAGGGTCTCCTCAGGTTTTATTCTTCTGTTCTTGCTATCCATTGCCTGTGTTCAGTTGCATATTCCCTGTGGGGGTCTCATTGTGCTTGAGTGTGGTGCGGTGGGCTGCGCTTGCCGCGCTTGCTTAAAGGGGCAGTTAACCCTTTATTGTCTGGCATTACAGGGGCAATGGATTCTCAGGAGGGCAAATTTCCTACCGCCTTGGTGGAAAGCCAGGGGACCGCTGTTTCCCCCCCAGGGGGGGATTTAGCCACTATTGTGGCTGGCCTTGCTGCTCAGGTGCAGATGCTGGTGGCTGCTCAATCTACTAAAAGACCCAGAATTGCTCTTTCCTCTGATTCTGAGGGTGAAGGTGATGGGGTTATTATGGCGGGGGCCTCCTTATCGGGGTCCCGCTCCTCCCTAGATCTAGTGGGGTCCGAGGTGGAGGCTGAAGTTGAGGGGGTTGATAATTCTCCCCCTGGCTCGCCTGAAGAGCTTGCAATCATGGATGAATTGATTGCTTCCATTAAACAAACACTGCGTTTGCAGGATGAAGTGTGTCCCCCCCGCTGCCTTGGCGGCCTATGGGACGCAGAGAAAACGCAGGACGCCGCAGGTTTTCCCCTGCAATGATGATTTTCAGCGCGCTGTTAAGGATCAATGGCGCAATCTGCGCAAACCTTTTGCTGTACCAAGTAGGTTCAAGCTGCGTTATCCTTTCTCGCCTTCCACTGATGAAAGGTGGTGTGTGCCTCCCCCAGTGGATCACGCAATTGCGGTTTTAAACAAGGCCACTGCGATTCCTGCAGAGGATTCCCCTGTGTTCCGTGATGCCACGGATAGGAGACTGGAGTCTCTTGCCCGTCATACTTATTCTGTTACGGGTTCTATGCTTAAAGCTCTGTTTGCTTCTCTCATGGCGGCCCAGGCGATCGCAAGTTGGACGCAGATGCTTAGGCGCGTCCTAGTGGCCGACTCGGCCTCGCCGGCGACCCTGGATATGGTGGATCAAATCCACCAGGGTGTCATGTATCTGTGTGATGCGGACCTGGACCTGATTCCATTGGCTGCACGTGTGCACAGCGTGGCGGTGTTGTCTCGCCGCCTGGTTTGGTTAAAATGTTGGTCGGTGGACCAATCTTCACGTAAGACCTTAGCCAACCTGCCTTATGATGGGTCTCGCCTTTTTGGGGAGTCCTTGGATGTGTTGATTAAGGGGATCACTGGGGGTAAGAGCACTCTCTTGCCCCATTTCCCCAAGGCTAAGGGGGCTTCTGGGAAGAAGCATGCTAATTTTCGGCCCCCTCAGGGGTCCTTTCGTGCCTTTCGGCCGCACTACAAGGGCAAGCCGTTCAAAGGTCAAGGCTCTCAGAAGAAGCCCTGGTCTGGGAAACAGAAGTCCGGCCAATCCGGATCTCCAGCCCATATCAGTTCGGCCTGAAGGGGCGCCCTCACCCAGTTTTGGGGTGGGGGGACGCTTGCTCGGTTTTCTTCAACCCTGGTTGACCCGTGTGCAGGACAGATGGGTTCAGGAGATCGTTCGATCTGGTTACAAGATCGAGTTTCTCTCTCGGCCGGAGAGCAGATTTTTTCCCTCAAATCTTCAACTGTCTCCAGAGCGTTTGCGGGACCTGCACCTGGCGGTGCGGGACCTGAGGGCTCAGGGAGTGGTGGTTCCGGTGCCTCATCGGGACAGATTTCGGGGGTTTTATTCCAATCTGTTCACCGTGCCCAGAAAGGAGGGCAAGGTTCGTCCAATTCTGGACTTGAAGGCTCTGAACCGCTCTGTGCGGGTTCGCAAGTTCCGCATGGAATCCCTGCGGTCGGTGGTGGCTGCCCTGGTTCCGGGGGAATTCATGGCCTCCATCGATTTGAAGGATGCGTATCTTCACATCCCCATTTTCGAGGGTCACCAGAGGTTCCTTCGATTTGCCATTGCGGAGGATCACTACCAGTTCGTGGCGTTGCCTTTTGGCCTCGCCTCGGCTCCGCGGGTCTTCACCAAGGTGCTTGCACCGGTTCTGGCATTATTGAGGGCCCAGGGCGTTTCTGTCCTGGGGTATCTGGACGACATTCTGGTTCGGTCTGCGACCAGCCAGGGTCTGGAGAAGGACCTGGCTGTCACGATGCAAACTCTGCAGTAGTTTGGTTGGACGATACATTTTCCAAAGTCGACACTGAGTCCGTCGGTTCGTCTTCCCTACCTGGGAATGATTCTGGACTCGGTGCAGGCGAAGGTCTTCCTGCCGGAAGACAAACTCAGAACTCTTCAGGAGGAAGTCAGGTCCCTCAGGGACGTTCCGCACTCGTCTCTGCGGACGTGCATGAGATGTCTGGGATTGATGGTCTCGGCCTTCGAGGCGATTCCCTTCGCCCAGTTTCACACGCGGGGTCTCCAAGCGGAGATCCTGTCCAGGTGGGACGGGCGACCTCAATCTCTGGATCTTCAAATCTCGTTGAGTCATCGCACCAGAAGAAACCTTCTGTGGTGGCTCCAGTCCCCGATGGTGTCCGGGGGCAAGTCGTTTCGTCCTGTCTCGTGGACGGTGATCACCACGGATGCCAGCCTGTCGGGCTGGGGTGGTGTTCTGGGCGTTCTATCCGCCCAGGGAACTTGGTCGGAGGGGGAGTCTTCCCTTCCGATCAACATTCTGGAATTGCGTGCGATAAATCTCTGTCTTCATCGCTGGAGGGACCGGCTGCAGGGCTGCCCGGTTCGGGTGCAGACGGACAATGCCACGGCGGTGGCCTACATCAACCACCAAGGGGGCACCAGGAGTGCCCGAGCGGCTCGAGAAGTGGCCGACATTCTGTCTTGGGCCGAGACTCATGTCCCGGCGATAACGGCGGTTCACATTCCGGGAGTGGAGAATTGGCAGGCGGACTATCTGAGTCGCCAGACCCTGGATCAGGGGGAATGGTCTCTCCACCCGGCTGTCTTCCGGATGTTGTGCGCGAAGTGGGGTCTTCCAGATGTGGACCTGTTCGCGTCTCGTCTCAACAACAAGGTGAAAAGGTTCGTGGCAAGGACGCGCGACCCTCGGGCAGACGCGTCAGACGCGTTAGTGGCCCCGTGGCATCAGTACAGGCTGATGTACGCGTTTCCACCGATTCAGTTGCTGTCCAGGTTCCTTCGCAGGTTACACTCGGAACGCAGCACGGTGATTCTTGTGGCACCGGACTGGCCTCGCCGGTCCTGGTACGCAGACCTTGTGAATCTGGCGGTCGACGCTCCGTGGCGTCTGCCTCTTCGAGACGATCTACTGTCTCAAGGACCGATATACCATCCTGCTTTACAGTCGCTGGCTTTGACGGCCTGGCTGTTGAGACCGAGGTCCTGAAGGAGAGGGGTCTCTCTCCTGAGGTCGTTCATACTTTGATCAACGCGAGGAAGTCTTCCTCGGGGAAGGTTTATTACCGTACTTGGAAGGCCTATTTTGCCTGGTGTGAGTCCAGGGGGTTTTCACCCCGCACGTGCTCGGTTTCCCGTGTGCTGTCTTTTCTTCAAACGGGTGTTGATCAGCGTTTGGCGCTGGCTACGATAAAGGGTCAGGTGTCTGCACTGGCCGTTCTGTTTCAACGTCCCGTGGCTTCCAACTCCTTGGTTGGCACTTTTGTTCAGGGTGTGCGGCATCTGGTTCCTCCTAGGAGGGATCCTTTGCCCCCTTGGGACTTGAATCTCGTTCTGTCTGTGTTGCAACGTGCTCCTTTTGAACAGATCAGGGAGATCTCGTTGTCTATGTTGTCCAAAAAGGTCGCCTTTTTGGTGGCGATCACTTCGGCTCGCAGAGTGTCGGAGATGGCAGCTTTGTCCTGCAAGTCTCCGTACCTGGTTGTTCATTTGGATAAGGTGGTCTTGCGACCTAATCCTTCTTTTCTTCCGAAACGAGTTTCGGAATTCCATCTTAATGAGGATATTGTCTTACCTTCGCTGTGCGCGAAGCCTAAACATCCAAAGGAGGTGAGATTGCATTCTCTGGATGTTGTTCGGGCGATAAGGGTTTACCTTAAATCGACTGAGTCTTTTCGAAAGACGGACTCCTTGTTTGTTCTTCCAGAGGGTCCTCGGAAGGGCATGGCGGCTTCGGCCTCTACCATCGCAAAATGGATCAGGCAGACCATTGAACAGGCCTATGCTTTGCAGGGGAAGGTTCCCCCTGTGCCTGTGAAGGCGCACTCTACTAGATCTTTGAGTACGTCTTGGGCCTGTCGTCATGGGGCTTCTGTAGCCCAGGTGTGTAAGGCGGCGACCTGGTCGACCGTACACACGTTCACAAGATTCTACAAAGTAGATGTTCAGGCATCGGCGGATGCTTCCTTTGGCCGCAAGGTTCTTAGTGCGGCAGTTCCCTAGGGTCCCTTGTTGGGGACCTCTGGCTGTTGGGATAAGTTTTGTATCCCCTGGTTTTTTGTCTTTTCCTGGGTTGTTGCTCCTGTTGAGCACTTGTTTTTTTCTGTTGCCCAGCTGGTTTCCTTCCTTTGGTAAGGTTCCTTTCTTTGATGCGGAGACTGCGTTGCCTTTCGGCGCGGATGCGTTTCCCACCCCTCATGTTTGCACTGCTTTGGGACGTCCCCATATGTGACGAATATGAAGAGGCGGCGACTGTCGGAGGACGTAAGAGAAAACTGAATTTTTGTAAAATCTTACCTGTAAAATTCCTTTCTCTGAGTCCTCCGACAGTCGCCGCCCCCGCCCCTCTTTTGGGGTTTGGTTGTATACTCTACTGCTATTCCACTAAAACTGAGATATGGTTGCAGGAAGTAGGAGGGTATTCACTGAGGGGACCACCCCTTGAGGGTGGGATATGTTAAAAGCTTTAATGTTAACATATTCTGTTGCCTAGCTACTCCTTCGGAGCAAAGTCTAATACCCCATATGTGACGAATATGAAGAGGCGGCGACTGTCGGAGGACTCAGAGAAAGGAATTTTACAGGTAAGATTTTACAAAAATTCCGTTTTTTTTTTCAAAATTTTCGCTCTTTTTTCACTTATATCGCAAAAAATAAAAAACCCAGTGGTGATTAAATACTACCAAAAGAAAGCTCAATTTGTGTGAAAAAAATGATAAAAAATTTGATTGGGTACAGCGTTGTATGACTGAGTAATTACCATTCAAAGTGTGAGAGCGCTGAAAGCTGAAAATTGGTCTGGGCAGGAAGGGGGTGTAACTGCTCTGTATGGAAGTGGTTAAAAAAAACCCAACCATTTATAACTAATACAGTTATGAAGATGGGTATCACAGCATGATATAGGAAGCACAATATAATTTCATTTTGTATTGTTTACTGTAAACCATTGCATGGAATATATCCCTGTGAAAACAACCATATATATATATTTGGAGTTAGGGGTGATTCCATTGGGGTATGTTCTTGGTGGTAGTTGGAAATGGCCAAGACATAGGAGGCAAATGTAGGAGCAAAGGGGGAATTGCTCTGTGGCTGCTAAAAGGGGTGTCTAGGCATGCATTCTGAATAAGGCTTAGTTGTTAAAATATCATTTCTGTCAATTCTAATCTGTGAATCAGAAGTGTTAGAGAAACTTACCTCCATCTTCATGCCCGGGGTCACCTGAAAAACAAATGGATAATCGCATTTTTTTTTTTTTTACTTACCTGGTTTAGAAGAAAATATACTTCCCTTACTTCCTCTTCCTCCCCTCGGCGGCCACGGCGATTCGTCACTTCCTGGCTTGCAATGATTCCTGGGAGCTGAACGTCATCGCTCCCAGGAATCAATGCGCCTGCACCGGCCCCGACATCCGTTCCGGTGCAGGCGCCGTCATACCTTGCTAAACAGCTTCTGGGCATAACCAGAATCTGTGCAGGGATGACGCTGCGGCACCGGAAGTGATGGCGGGGCCGGTGCAGTGCATCGTGGGACCGAAGAAGACGGAAGAGGACATAGAAGAGGATCGCGCTGGCTTCAAGCTGCCCACACCTGAGATGGCAGCGCTGGACAATACTTTTTCAAGGTAAGTATTTCTTCTAAAAGGTAAGTGCAACCCGGGACAGATCAGAGGCTAGCCATTGTGGAATTTACTAGCCCTGACTGTCCCGGGGTATTTTTATTAAAAAAAGCTTTCCCAGGGTGGAACTCCGCTTTAAGCGTGGGGGAGTAGGGCGGAAAGGAGTTTAGGGTAAATAATTTTATTGAGAGAAGAGTTTGTGGGGCTTGCGGGTAGGGGGGGAGTCTAGGCTTCGATCTTCTATGTACAGTCTGTGCTGGTTAGGTTCCTTCTTCACGTGGGGGAAACTGGAGTTGTATTGGGGGCTCATGATTTGCTTGTATATGTCAGCTTATTTAAAAGAGAAGTATGGGTTTCTGTTGTTTGTTTTATACTTACCTAGGTGGATGCAGCATCGGTCCCCCGACTCCTACATCGAGAACCTAGTGATCGAACACTGCCAATCTCTCGGTTCTCACAGCTCTGTGAGCAGAGAGCTGCTAGCTGCTGACTATTAGCTGCTCTCTGCTCTGCCCCCTCCTCATTCACTGGAGTGTTGGGCTGTGGAGGGGACGGACTCCGTGGTCATGAGGACGCGGAGCCTGGAATGACTTCTGTGACGTCAGAAGAGAGTGGACTTCAGCTCACTCTCTGCTGAAAACAGGTCACAGGAGTGCAAAACAAACTGCACTCTTGTGATCCATAGGAGAAGTATAGCCAAACAAGCTTTGGCTGTACTTCTCCTTTTAAAGAGTGTCTATCCTATAAACCTTTTTGATATATGGAGCTATATTCTAATTACTAACGTATAATAATTCTACCATTCCTGCCACGTGATATATCTGATAGAACTGGTCCTTCATATCTGCCACATTAGTGGCTTTCCAAAATCTTGGTATAACAGTTTTTCTGCTTTGATTGACTGAAATGGGATTACACATTTAATATGCAGGGGAATAGTGTAGTTGTGTGATGTTGTAAAAAAATAAAGCGGTGTAGAAAGGAAGATCTTGTTCAGACATTTTTTTTCTAACAGTGTGCTTGGGACCTGAATGGTCAAATATGTGGACAGGTGCACCAAACATGGAACGTGGTGCCTTTATCTTTGGAACACCTCCAGCAGCTTCCAAGATTTTATGCAGCAATTCTGGTGTGTGGTATCCTCTGCTGCAAATTTGATAGTTTGTTTCATGTATATTAATGGTGAGGACATTGATTAGTGGTCTACTGACAGAACTTTTTTTAGGTCTCCATTCCTGTCTACCACTGACAAGTTTTCGTTGGGTGTGTGGTTTTGTTTAGTAAATCTGAGCTATTACATGTCTGAGAGAGGTGTTCGAGATACATAGTCTTTCAAACTCTGTGGGGTGTCTAATGTGGAGGTTTTGATTCTCTGGTGTATTTAGGAAGTGTCTGATGTGAGGTAGGACCCCTGAGGTAAGTGGCTGGTCTGGTTGAGATCTCATAGTTCTCGCGGGAAAAGAAAGGCATTCTGATTGAAGGTTTGTGTGTGTGGAGCCATGGCTTAGCCCATCAGGGGTTCAAAAAGGTTACTGACATTCCTTGTAGAAATTTTGGATGAAGTCCCACAGGGGTTAAGGGGCCTCATTCGGAGGAAAGGCTCTTCTCTTTCGTTCATTGACAGACACAGCTCCTTATCCTCTTGGGTTGGGTTATTCTGCCCCCTACAGGGGTAGGACCCTAGGCAGGAAAAAATTGGACTGCAGGGTAGTTCTAGGGGGTATACTCCCACTCTCAGCTATAGGCATGCAGGTTTTTTTCTGCCTAGTAGGGACCTAGTTCCTTACTGGGATCTCTGGTCCTGGCATTTTTTTTCCTAGCTTTGTAATTTTGTTCCTGTGAGAATCTACTATCAAGTGACAGACTGGGCGATGGACTGGATAATCTAGATCCAGAGGGTCCCCCCAGTCTGGCCAGCGAGCACGTGCAGGCCTCATCTCCACGCTAGGTTGGCCGTGACATAGCCCCACTGGACGGGGGCTGGCCTGCAAGTTAAACATCTCGCGAGAGCGCACATGACCTGGCCTCCACCTGAGTCGCAGCATTCCTCCTGGTCGCCAGCCTCCCCTATTCTGATGGAGCGGTGGTCTTTCAGGAGTGGTGCCCACTCTGTTCCTGGTATGGTAAGTAACTGTCCCCCCCTCTAACCCTGGAGGTTTTTGGGGTGGACGTGGGCCCCTTCCTGGGACGGTCAGACCCCCGGGTTCCCCTCCATCCCATGCAGCGCCCCCTCTCTTCTGCCTCCCTTCTATCCTCCATCTACCTACACCCTCCCTCCCCATGGGGTAGCCATACCTTTTAGGTCGGTCTGGCATGTTGAGCTGGCGATGGGGATGGGGGGATCGACAATTGGGAGGAAGCTGTACCTAGCGGGGGGCTCCTGCCAGGGCCCCCCTTCCTGCTGGGATTGTGTTTGGTGCTCCTCGTGTCCCCCTGGGCTCCCCGGGAGGTGTGTGGCTCCGCCATTCTCTTGGGGCCTTTTGTGTTGTGGATCGCCAGCCATGTTTGTGTAGCCTCAATGGCTATTTTATTGTGGTGTTTTGTTGAAAATAGTGGCGGCCATTTTTTTTAAACTATAGGGGCGGTGATTTTAGCAGTCAGAGCCCCTCCTCATCCCCTAGTGCTGACTCCTGGATCTTTCTCTTCCTGATCGCCGCATGGTGTGCAGTTTGCCTGGTGCTGTAAGTGCCTGATTGGTGGTGGTGAGTCCTTGTGGGGTTTTCTCTCCCTCTCTCTGCTATAGCAGTGGTAGTGCTCTGTGCTGGACCCCGTGGTACCTCCAGCATGGTGGGGGTGCCTCTAGTAGTGTTATACACTTTTTTTGGTGGGTTTTCCTCTTCTCTAATGGAGTCCCTGGAGCACATTTCCCCTCCTGATCCCCTCTGAGGATTCTGTGCCCTCAGGGCCCCACCAATCCCTGACTGCACTGACGGTGGTCCTGGAGTCCTTCGTTTCCAAGGTGAATTTGGTCCTGGGAAAATGGGCTAGCAAAAAGCGTCCTCCGCCTTCACCTGCTTCATCTGTCTCATCAAATCCTGAATCTGATTTGGCCGCCACGGATGGGAATTACCCTTCTAGGTTTGCGTCCACGCACCCTGCATGCTCAGATAGTGAGGAGGGTTCCTCTGCTCCTCTAGCCACGCATGAAAATGCTCTGATGGATGCACTGATTTTGTCAGTGCGTGAAACTTTAAAGATAGAGGATGTGGCTGATGCTGCATCTTGAGGGCATCCACAGGCCCTCCATGACGGCGGGGGTGTTCCCCTTTCCCGCTTACTTTGATAATATTGTCATTAAACAGTGCGGTTGTCCAAAGCGCACTTTTGCGGTTCCTAAGCGGTTTGCGATGCGGTATCCCTATGAGGATTCCTGTAGTAGACTCGCCAGTTTCCAGGTTAAATAAAGCCACCTTAATTCCGGTTGAGGAGTCCCCGCTTTGACCCGCCATATGTTCACTGAGGCTGGTTCGGCACAGGCCGGTATTTACTATTGCCCCAGTGTTGCAAACTATGACCGAGTGGGCTAAACTTTTACGCTAGGAGCTGGAGGGGGAACAGCTTCCTCCTGCCTTTGTGGAGCTGATGGATCAATTGGTCCAGGGGCTACAGTTTGTCTGTGATGCCTCTTTGGATGCGGTTCCCTTGATTTCCAGACTGTCTGTTTTAGCAGTGGTCCTTCAGCATATTATCTGGCTGAAATGCTAGTCTGCGGATCAGACTTCTAAGAAAGCTTTGGCTGATCTACCATTTGTGGGCAATCGCCTGTTTGGAGCTTCCTTGGAATTACATCATCAAGGGCCTCACAGGAGGAAAGAGTACTCTTCTTCTGCAGGCTTCCAAGGGCAAGGAGCCCCCTCGTAGTAGTGGGCCATTTTTCTCGGCTCATAAGAGGCCTTTTTGTACCTCAGGGTCTCAAGACAAGGGATCTAAGCCCTTCAGCCCTGGTCTGGCAAGTCACGAGCGGGCTCTTCCAGACCTGTGGACAAGGCTTCCTCTGCATAAAGGGGCACCCTCACCCGTATCTGGACTGGAGGGACGTCTTTGCTGGTTTCCGGATCCGTGGACCTCCCTGGTAAAAGACAAGTGGGTCCACAAAATCATTTGGTCCAGCTACAAGATCGAGTTTCGGTCTTATCCTTCGGAAAGGTTCTTCCCTTCCAACTTGTCCCCAGATCGCTTACGGGGTCTCTTTGGGGCAGTGCAAGACCTTTTACTTCAAGGGGTGATTGTCCTGGTTCCGACTTCGGAATGTTCCCGGTTCAACGGTTTACGGTTCCCAGAAAGGAAGGAAAATTTTTTACCTCAAGGCGCTAAACTGCATTGTGCAGGTACAAGTTCTGAATGGAGTCCATTCGCACAGTAGTGGCATCCCTACCTTGAGTTTTTCTTTTTTTTTTTTACTTCTATCGACCTCAAAGACACCTAACTGCACATTCTATTATGTGCCGGTTACCAACGCTTCCTCCTGTTTTTTCCATGGGCGAGGAACATTATCGGTTTGTGGCGTGGACCTTTGGTCTCACCCCCGCTCCTCTGTTCTTCAAAAAAGTGGTGGCCCCGGTACTAGCATTGTTGCGTCAGTGGGGCATCGCGGTACTGGGGCACCTGGATGGTCATCTTCTGTGAGCAGAGTCTCTGTCCGCTCTGATGGACAACTTGGAGATTACTATGTGAACTCTGAGGGAGTTTGGTTGGATTCTGAACCTTCAGAAGTCTGCTCTGGTTCCGTCCACGAGACTAGACTATCTGGGTCTGACTCTGGAGTCGGCCTCAGGCAGAGTGTTTCTTTCTCTGGAAAAACTCCAGAAATTGCAGGAGGCAATCCAGCTTCTGTTGGCTAGCAGACAGTCTTCCCTTCGGGCTTGCATGCGGGTGCTGGGTCTGATAGTGTCTACCTTTTTGAGGCAGCTCTGTTTGCACAGTGCCACACAAAATCTCTGCAAAGAGAGATCCTGGCAAAATGGGACAAGAATCCTTAGTCTCTAGACAATCTGATCCTGTTAAACCGGGGTGCTAGAGCGTCCTTGATTTGGTGGCTACATTCTTCGGCACTTCAACAGGGAAAATCCTTTATCCATTTGTACTGAGCGGTTGTCACTATAGTTGCCAGCTTGTCCGGGTGGGGAGGTATCCTCAGCACAGATTGTGCTCAGAGTCCAGACTGGCGATCAATGTACTTGAACTCCGAGCGATCAGAATTTGGATCAATGGACAGTTCCCCTTCAGGGGTGTCCGGTGCGCATTCAAACAGACATGGGCACGGCCGTGGCCTATGTCAATCATCGAGGGGGCACAAGGAGTGCCCTGGCAGCTCGGAAGGTAGCCGGTGTTCTAAAGTGGGCAGAATGCTTAGTTCCAGCCCCCTCTGCTGTACACATTCCAGCGGTGGAAAAATGGCAGGCGGATTATCTCAGTCGACAGACCAGGGGGAATGATCGCTTCATCCGAAGGTGTTTCATCAGTTGTGCCTCCGGTGGGGTACTCCCGAGGTGGCCTCTTGTCTCAACAGTAAGGTTCAGAGGTTTGTGGCACGGTCGCGGAACACTCTAGCCGTTGCCACAGACACCTTAGTGACTCCTGCGCAGGATTGTGGCAGAAGGGATTCCGGTCATTCTAGGGGCTCCAAACTGGCCTCGCCGGTGTTGGTACGTCAATCTGGTACGGCTGGTCACCAATGCTCCTTGGAGACTTCCTCTCAGGAAAGATCTGCTGTCCCAAGGGCCAATCTTCAATTCTAATTTACAGGCGCTGGCTTTAACAGCTTGGCTTTTGGAAGTCAGGTGCTGAAGGATAGAGTTATCTGAATTGGTAATTACTATGCTGTTAAAGGGTAGAAAATCCTACCTCTAGGAAGATCTACCATCGTACTTGGAAGACGTACATTGCATGGTGTAAGTCTCTTAGGGTTCACCCTTGCTCCTTTTCAGTGGCTCGACTATTGGCCTTACTCTATTGGGGGGCTGAGCAGTGCCTTGCCTTGAGTAGCATCAAGGACCAGGTTTCGGCCTTAGCGATTTTCTTTTATTTATTTATTTTTCAATTTTAATCTTTTTTATTAAAGGCATCATTGATAAACAAACATATATTGACAATAATAAAATTCCATAATAATGACAGCATTGTAATCACACCTTATTATCCCAAAAAAAAAAACCTGATGATGCCTTCACCTATTATATCCCTCATTTACCCCAAAACAAACCATAAAACCAATAGCAGAACAAGACAAAACAATATAAAAAAAATAAATAAATTTGCTCCTTTCCTTCACTTCCCCCCCCTCCCCACCTTCCTCTCACCCAATGGCACCAAATTTTTTCCACATAGGGTCAATACTCCATGAGAGCTTTTCCTTCTTCGAGAGAATAAATAGATTCCAGGCTTCCCAGGTTTGCTTATATTTTTCCCTATTATGTCTAGAGGTGAAAATTAAATCTTCAAACTTATTTATTTCCTCAACCTTCATTACCCAATCTTTTACCGTAGGTGCTAACTCTTTCTTCCACTTTCTCGGAAAATACATGCTCTTGCTGCATTTAATAAATGATTCACTATCGAGCTCTTATATTTTTTGGTTGAAGTTTCCGACAATTGTAGGAGAAAGAAAGCAGGGTCTGTTGTAATCTCTAATTCAGTAAATGTTTGTGTCACTCTTTTAACTTCTTCCCAGTAATGCCTTATCTTAGGACATGTCCAGAATATATGAATTAGAGTGCCCTGCTCTGTCCGACAGCGCCAACACCTATCCGATACTGTAGGGTAGACCTTATTTAATCTATCTGGAGTATAATACCAGCTTGTCAGTATTTTATAATTAGTCTCTTGGATCTTGGTACATATTGAAGAATTAAAAACTCGTTCTGTTATCTTATGGCACTGTATGGGAGAGAGAGAGCACCTCAATTCACTTTCCCATTTATCAAACCTAATTGAGCTCAATTGATCCAGAGGTGTAATTAATAAGTTGTACATTTTGGACAAAGTATGGGTCATGTCACCTGGGTCTGAACAATATTTTTCGAAAAGAGTTAAGTGTCAAAGTCTTGGGGGTTGGGGATAGCCTATATCTACCCTCCCTGTCCATCAACTGTTCTATCGTGGGCCATTTTTTCCCCACCAGAAAGTGTAAAAGTTGAAACACACCTTTATCCCGCATATCTCCAAAGGGATGTGCATCTAGGCCTACAGGAAAACTCTGATTCCCTAAAATAGGGAATAAGGGAGATCAATCCATTTGGCCCAGAATCCGAGGGCCGCTCACTGAAACTATTTTTAGAGTATTACCTATCAAGGGATGAGTCCTCAACTTAGATGGCAGAATACTAAAACACCAAGCAGCCCTTTTTAGTGGTATTTCCATTTTTAAGCTTGTTCCAGCTGTACCCATAGCTTACCCTCTTTATGTTTACACCAATCTATCTGTCTACACAAATGTGAAGTTTGATATTTTTTGTGTACATCTGGTAAAGCTACACCTCCAAATTTTTTTGGCAGGGACAGAATTTTACGTGATAGTCTAGGTTTCTTTTTAGCCCAAACAAAATGAATAAACAGTGTATTGATCTGTCTAAAATATTTAACTGGAATCTTGATTGGTAATGTTTGTGTTAAATACAAAATTTTCGGTAATATAGTCATTTTTAGTAAGTTACATCTACCAAACCAAGAATGCATCCCTGTATTCCATTTTTCCAATAAAGTCTTAATTGTATTAAAAAGAATAGGGAAATTATTCTCATATACCTGTTTTACTTCTTTGGGGATAGATGTACCCAGATATTTTATAACCTTCTCTGACCATTTAAACTTAAAATTTTGTTTCAAATTTTGTAGAGTAGACCGAGGAACATTAATACCCATTGCCTCCGATTTATCAAAATTTATCTTTATATTAGATAAAAATTTATATTGTTCAAATTCCTTCACTAAATTTGGTAAAGATATTTCAAGTTTAGTAATCGAGAACATCAAGTCATCTGCGTATGCAGTTACCTTGTAGTGTCCAGCTCCGCACTGTACCCCCATAATGTCTGGATTTTCTCTTATCCTACAAAGAAAAGGTTCCAAAGCGATTATTAACAGAAGAGGGGAGAGGGGACATCCCTGTCTCGTTCCATTCATAATAGGGAAAGAGTTTGACAGAATGCCATTAACTTTAACCTGAGCCCAAGGTTTAGAATATATAGCATGGATTCGTTGCATCATACAAGGTCCCAAACCTATATATTTAAGAGTAGAAAACATAAACTCCCAATTTATGCGGTCGAGCGCTTTTTCTGCGTCCGTTCCTAAGAGAACGCAAGGTTGTTGAGACTTATTTATTATGTATTAAATTAAATATTTTAATTGTATTATATTTTGCTTCTCTCTGTAGGACAAATCCTACTTGATCCAGATGTATAAGGCTATTTATATAATTTGTCAATCTATTTGCAATAATTTTAGCAAACAACTTCAGGTCCAGGTTCAATAGGGAAATTGGTCTAAAGCTTCCACATAATGTCAAGTCCTTCCCCTCTTTATGAATCACTGTTATTTGTGCTCCCAATGTATCTCTACAAAAGTTAGTTTCCACTCCCACTTCATAGAACAATTTAATCAGGTAGAGTCCCAAGACCGGAAGAAAGGTTTTTTAATATTGTAATGTGAAGCCGTCGGGACCAGGGGCTCTACCCGGCTTCATTGACTCAATGGCCTCTTGTACTTCCCTTTCCGATATTTTGGAGTCTAATTCCTCAATCATCTCTAGTTAGTGTAGGCATGTTTGAGTTAATAATATATTCTTCTATTTTAGAGTTATATATTTGATTATTTGGTAAGCTGTATAGGGCTGCATAAAAATCTCCAAAAGCTTGTGCTATTTGTTTAGGGAGCATCATTTTCTGTCCCGAAGGGGATGTTATCTGGGATATGTATCTGGATTTCTCGATTTCCTTAACTGCTTTTGGTAACATTTTCCCACACTTATTACCAGATTCATATCCCACCTTTCGACTTCGTTGTATGGCCGCTTTGGCCTTATACTGCAGAAGGTCTGTAACTTGCATACGTATCGCATATACTTTTTTCTCAATTTCTGTAGCTAGGGTCTTTTTATGTTCTTTTACTATATCTTGTAAAGATGATAAAAGTGAGTCTAATCATTTTTCTCTTTCTTTTTTTATTCTAGATCCGTGTTTAATTAATGCCCCCCTAATTACAGTCTTGTGTGCTTCCCATAGAACTCCAGTCTCACATTCTGATGTATCATTAGTTTGGAAGTAGTCTTTTAATTCTTTTAGTATATCTTCTCTTACATCTGGATATTGTAGCAAACTTTAATTTAGTCTCCAGAATCTATTTGTCAGATTTGATCTTTCTGTTTAATGAGTACCACAGCATAATAGGTGCATGGTCTGACCAGGTTATATTCCCAATTTCAGTGTTTTGGACCGCATGTAAATGTCTATGGGGGATCAAAAACTGGTCTATCCTAGAATAGGTCTTATGTACTGAAGAAAAAAAGGTGTAGTCTCTCTCTGTTGGGTGAAATAAAAGCCAAACATCAATTAGTTGATGATCATGGAATCGCTAACAGTTTTTTTCCTAATTCTATTAGGAATAGAGGAGCGACTACTAGAGGTATCCAACTCTGGTGTTAAGGGGATATTCAAATCTCCTCCCAACAGAAGTTGTCCCTCCATAAAATCCGACACTATTTTTTAGTTTTTAGACATCTTGTTGGGAGTTGGGTGCATATATTGAACCCAGTGTAACTTTTTTCCCCTCAATCAGTCCTTGAACCAGTATGTATCTCTCTTCTGCATCAACTAAAGACTCTTTATGTTCCCATGCTAAACTACTTGAAATTAAAATAGAAGTCCCTTTTGACTTAGTTGTTTAGTTAGTCGAACCCCACTCCCCTAAACCATGGTGAATGTGTCTAGTGATGTAAATTTGTGAGTCTTGGTAAGTGCGAAAAAAGAAAAAAAAAACCCACACAAGGGATAGGAGAGTCAACGGTTCGATAATTTCAATTCGAACCCCTCTCCCCTAAACCTTAGTGAATGTGTCTTAGGCTGGCCATACACTATACAATTTTCTTGTGCAACTTTCCTTTAGATTTACCAAAACCATGTAATATAGGGTCAAACCTACAATCTTTCAATTTGTATGCAATCAGGCAGGCCCTTGCACTACATAGTTTAAGGTAAATCTAAAGGAAATTGAATAAGAAAATTGTATAGTGTATGGCCAGCCTTAATGGTGTATGCTTGTGACTCTTGATAAGTGCCGGAAGACGGAATAAGAAAAAAAAAAAAAAACACAGAAAAAAAAAAAAGAGTGAAAAATACCCCATCATCTATCAATACATCCCAACTCAAATACAATTCACACCCCAACAAAACCTATCGTGAGGAAGAAAAAAAAAAAAAAAAGGTGAACCGTGGATGTGTCCTAAAAGTATAAACTACCTTCGTATTACATTTCTTATAACCTTAATCGAGTGCAGCAAAAATTGCGTTTCTTAAAAAAAAAAAAACACCCCATCCATATCTTCATATACAATAATTCAAGTTCCTTCCTTCTCTTCTCTTTCCTTCATCAGCGCATATTTAACCCACGATAGTAATAACAGTCTCCTGATTATGTTTTTCTGAAATGGATTCCTTTAGGACATCTCTGGTCTAACACCTATTTAATGTGGCTCTTGAAATGTCCGGGAGAATTTTTATCTTGGCCCCCTCATGTTCCAAGGAATCCGTTATCCAAGCCTTTCTTAGGATTTCTTCCTTTTTAACAAAAAAGTTTATCCGCGCTATGACATCTCGAGGTTTATCTGCATTTTTATATCTTGAGCTCGGAGTTCTATGCATCCTGTCTATTTCCAAAGGGGTAGTGGATATCAACCCCATAAGTTTGTCTAATATATCTCTCACTGTTTCTTGTAGAAGACCTTTTTCAATTGTTTCTGGAATACCTCTGATTCTTAAGTTATTCCGTCTGCTCCTATCCTCCATTTCTTCCAAACAGAGCTGTCGACTAGATGTTGATTAAGAGTATCTCTATCATTTTCCATGTGATAAATCTATGGGTTATTTTATCCAGTTTCTGTTCCCCTGTATGTACTTTTATAGACGTCTCATTAACTTCTTCTCTAATCATCTGTATATCTTTACTAATTTTGATCTGCATTTTTTGCATGATCTCTTCCAGATCTATTTTAGTAGGTAAGGTTCTAAGGATTGCTCTTATATCCATCTCTCCTCCTTCTCCCTTTTTAGGATTTTTTATATTACTGCCTGTGTGTCTACTCTCTGGTTCATTTCTTTTTGCTTGAACATCTGTTGTTTTACTATGCCCAGACAGTCTTTCTCTATCTTTTCATTATCTTTCTTTACAATATCTTGCATTGTAGCCATATTGGTCACTTGGACTCTAGTGGTCTCCTTCAGACTCTGGCTCTGTGGGGGAAAAAAATAATCTATTCCCCCTGAACCTTTTTGAGAGATTTTTACTGTCGACGCCTTAACAGATTTAACCAGAGAGCGTGTGTTTGGCCTTCTCTCTTGGCCTGATTGCATACCGATCAAAGGGAGATCTAGGAGGAGGAAAGGGAGTCGGTTTTAACCCTTCCCTTACTCTTTTCCACCTTCCTTCCAAACCGAACAATAAGGGAGAAAAGGACAAGTTTTTCAGCAGTATATAATTTCCCCGGTGTTTTGGTTCACAAGATAGTACATATGGTACCTATAGTCCATAACCAAAATTGTGAAAAAGTGTTGGAAAATTTAAACAAATATTTATAAAGTGGAATATCCACCAGTGTTCCACGCAAAAAGTGGCATAGGTCTGGTATGATTCAAAAAAGATATAGTCCAGCCTGTTTGGGTAAATTCTCCAGCTCTTATACCACAATATTTATATAGAGAAAGGAGAGGAGTACATCTGCTAATTTAACATAGAGTGATTTTGTTTGTTCCTCAGATGTTAGTAGCCCAGAAAAAAAGATTTAACATTTTATTTTATCCAGCCGAGCATTTGCTACCATATGGGGGGTAAAACTTCCTCTTCTATTCAAACAAGTTTGTATCTTAATGCAAATGCACAAAGGTCTCTCACCATTCAATGACAGAGAGTATAAATGTGCAATGTCTATGCTTTTCCTCCTGAAAGGCAGATATTGTATA
This sequence comes from Pelophylax lessonae, assembly GCF_965119305.1. NCBI lineage: Eukaryota > Metazoa > Chordata > Amphibia > Anura > Ranidae > Pelophylax > Pelophylax lessonae. Next base: position 144,250,527 of record NC_138775.1, on the reverse strand, counting down.
ACATGTGAGATATCTTGTTTTTGCTCCGCTGTGTTATTAACTAAAGGTAGTCAAACAGGTATTGCATTGCATATGGTCAAAAGAGGAAAAAAAAAAACGCATAGTTCATTTCAGTGCTTCATATCGTTTCTTGTGTTTTAATTCTGGTCATATCCACTGCAAAGCACAAGAAGTTTGTATCCTAATGCAAGTGCACCATGATTGAGGTCTCTCACCAATCTGTCAGAAAGTATAAATGTGCAATATCTATGGTGTTCCTCCTGAGAGGCAGATATTGTATAACATATGGGATGCTTCGTTTTTGCTCCGCTGTATTATTTACTAAAGGTAGTCAGACAGGTATTGCATTGCATATGGTCAAAAAAGAAGAAAAAAAAAAAAAATGCACAGTTCACTTCAGTGCTTCACATCGTTTCCTGTGTTTTAACTCCGGTCATATCCACAGCAACGCACAAAAAGTTTGTATCCTAATGGAAATGCACCATGAATAGGATCTCTCACCAATCTTTGACAGAAAGTTTAAATGTGTAATGTTTATGGTGTTCCTCCTGAAAGGCAGATATTGTATAACATATGGGATACTTTGTTTTTGCTCCGCTGTATTATTTACTAGAGGTAGTCAAACGGGGATTGCATTGCATATGGTCAAAAGAGAAAAAAAATGCACAGTTCACTTCAGTGTTTCATATAGTTTCCTGCGTTTTAACTCCGGTCATATTAACAGCAAAGCACAAGGAGTTTGTATCCTACTGCAAATGCACCATGATTGGGATCTCTCACCAATCTATGACAAAAAGTGTAAATGTACAATTTCATGCCGGCATTTGCATTGCATATGGTCAAAAGAGGATAAACTCACAGTTCACTTCAGCACTTCATATCGTTTCCTGCGTTTTAACTCCGGTCGTTTCCACAGCGGAGCACAAAAAGTAGGACCGTGTCTTCCCAGTCGTCGCTCTCTTCAAGCGTCTGTTCAAACAACCTGCAATACCGCTGAGATATCTTCCTGATGTGCCTCCACTACCTGTCTTGGCATCAGTGGAAGGGTGTGGGTGTCATGAGAGGCAGCTAGCTCGTTCACCTCCCGAAGCAGACACATCCAGCAATTCAAGTGGGGATTAGCTGAGAGGTTGCATCACCTGTGGGAGAGCATTAAGGAAAGGTCTGGGAAGGTCCAGGAGCTCTCTCCACACACGTCATCACCCCGTCTTGCCCAGGCTCCTCGCGATTTTCTTTTAACGTCCATTGGCCACACATTCCTTGGGGCACATCTTTATCCAGGGAGTTTGACACTTGGCTCCTCCAATGTGGTCTCCTTTGCCACTGTGGGACCTCAATTTAGTGCTGCCTGTTCTTCAGAAGCCTCCCTTTGAAAGTTTTCAGGAGATTCCCCTGCTTACGTTGTCCCAGAAGGTAGCCTTTGTGGTGGCTATTACTTCTGTGCTCAAGAGATGGCAGGGTTTTCTTGTTGTACACCTTACCTGGTGGTTCGCACGGATAAGGTGGTTCTTCGTCCCTTCGTTTCTTCCAAAGGTCGTCTCTGATTTCCATTTGAATGAAGACATTATGTTGTCTTCTCTATGTCCCAGGCCTAAACATCTTAAGGAGATTTTAACAAAAGGGGAGGGGACAGCGCTCAACAAATTGATTGTTAAAAAATCTCATAAAATATATAAAATTCTCAAGAAAGTGTATAGTGCAATCCAATATGTACCAAATGAATTCAATGCATCAATTCTTAGTATATCACATTCCAATAAAGTGACCGTGCTTGGTGTCAAAAGTCCATCTGAACAAAGTGACAATGCATAAATTCAAAAAGTAAAAAGCATATAAATAGTCTTTATGTGCAAAAAAGCAAGTGCAAAGATAAGTGCTTAAAAGTGCTCAAATGTCCTATCAGGAGTGCTTCCTTTTGATCCTGATAAAAGGAAAATCCACCACCGGATGTATAACACACTTACCAGATGGCCCCTTGGGGTCTAGCATTGGTAAGTGGTATGCTGTATGCAGAATCCCAACAGAATGGAATGCCGACCTCAGCTTGAATATGGATCTCTCCACTCAATCCGATCAGTGAATCGCCTTCAATACCTCTCCTCAGACCATAACCACCCTGATCATAAAAAGAGAAAAAACTCCATGGTGTAGTATGTAATCGTTGTTTAATCGAAGAAAAATGGAGCCACTTAGTACTAATAGTAGTGGCTGTTTTGACTTTGCTGGATGCAATATGAATTTCCAGGTTTTCTAGCTCATCTGTACGAGATGAGGGGTCAATCTGCAATGAAAGATTTCATATGTGAATCTTCTTGTAATTTAGACCAATGTTTGTGGAATATGTGTTCCATGTTCCTAAATTGAGTATGGAAATTGGTGGTGAGTGGTTGTGTGGTGTGGAAAGTGTTGGTAATTTTATAAACTGTGGTGTTGTATGGTTTGTAGAAATTGTAGGCCTCATCCACAAGAGTTGGGGGTAACCTTTTTCCAGAAATTTTAACTTGAGTTGCTGTCCATGTGTGTCATAATCTTCTCTGGTGCAGTTGTGTTTGAGTCTACAGTATTGGCCTTTGGGAATGTTGATTACCCAACAAGGATGATGCAGCTACTGTGGTGTAAGTAGGCGTTGCCTGCAGTGGGTTTACTGTAATTTTGGGCATATTTTTCCATTATCATGGCTAAGAAGTAAATCGAGGATTTAGGAAGGCCAATTAATGGTCATCACACATGGAGGTGAAGGACAGACCCATATTTTTGGCATTGCAATGGTCCAAAAAAGGTTGGACTGAGGATTTTAGACCATCCCAAATGATCACATCATCAATGTACCGGCCATAAAATACAAAATGTGAGGAAAAAGGGTTATTCTGCCATATATAAAGATTCTCCCAAAAAAAACCATGGTGAGTTTGGCATAGCTGGGGGAAAAATTTAGCGCTGTTGCATTTTGAATGACAATTGCATGGTCATGCAACACTGTACCTAAACCAAATTGATGTCATTTTTTCCCCCACAAATAGAGCTTTCTTTTGGGGGTATTTGATCACTGCAAGGTTTTTTCTTTTTTGCTAAACAAATAAAGACCGAAAAGTTTGAAAAAAAAATAAAAAAAATTTGTTTGTTATACAATTTTGTAAATAGATAAGTTTTTTCCTGCACTGATGAGCACTGATGGGGTGGCACTGATGGTGTGGCACAAATATGCGGCACTGATAGGCAGCACTGATGGGCACTGATATGTGGCACTGATATGCAGCATTGGTGGGCACTGATAGGCGGCACTAATAGTCGTTACTGGCGGGCAATAATGGGCACTGGTGGGCGGCACTGATAGATGGCAATGATGGGCACTGGTGGACAGCACTGATGGGGAGGGCACTGGTGGGCAGCACTGATGAGGAGGGCACTGGCGGGCTCCCTGAGCCCTGATTGCCATCCCTGGTGGGCATCCCTGGGGTCATGGGTGGGCATCCCTGGGGTCATGGGTAGGCATTCCTGGTGGTTCTAGTGGCACCCTCCCCCAAGGGTCTGCACTGGTAATCAATGCTCTTCCTGTGTACTATGTGACAAGCTGTGATTGGACACAGCTGGTCACATGGTAAAGAGCCTACGTCAGTAGGCTCTTTACTGAGATGCGGTGTGTCAGAGTGACATACCGCAGCACCGATCGCCGCTCTGAGTGCCCCCGTCCATCCTCAAATGGACGGTGGAGGAGCACAAGGTCTTTAACATCCACCAGCTCATGGAGGAGTGGAAGAGGACTCCAGTGGCAACCTTTGAAGCTCTGGTGAACTCCATCCCCAAGAGGGTTAGGGCTGGAAAATAATGGTGGCCACACAAAATATTGGCACTTTAGGCCCAATTTCGACATTTTGACTAAGGGGTGTACTCACTTTTGTTGCCAGCGGTTTAGACATTAATGGCTGTGTGTTGAGTTATTTTAACCACTTCACCTCCGCTCACATGGAGGCTACTGCGGCAAAGTGCCGCGTTCCCGTCCAGCGACGTAGGCCTGCGTCGGGCGGGTTCACGGCTCCCAGAGCGCGCACCCGCGCGCCGCGGGTCCCGATTCCGATCGGATTCGGTAGGGAACCGATCAATCACCAGATACTGACCAATGATTTTTGGTCAGTGTCAGGCGATCGGTCCCCACCAATGACAATCTGTCCCCTGTCTGTGTAATGTAAACACAGACAGGGGAAGTGATGTCACTGTCCCTCCTGGAGTCCTTTTCGGTTCCAGGAGAGAGACAGAGACACACCAAAAACGTGAGTTTCCACCAACACTACACTGACACACCTCACATAGGCACATTTAACCCCTTCATCACCTCTGATCACCCCCAAAACCCCTCACAGTGAACACTATATACAGTGGTATACAGATATTTTACTGATCACTGTATAAGTGTCACTTGTGAGCGTAGTTTGCGCTTGCGCTAGGCCCAAATAGGGTTAGGGCACCCGCCACCTATCCCCTAATAAAGTTTTAACCCCTTGATCAGCCCCAGTTAACCCCTTCACTACCTAATTACTCTGTGCACTAAATACAGTATATAGGTAAATACTGATCACTGTATTTAGTGTCACTAGTGACCCTAATTTGTGCTTGCGCTAAGCCCATATAGGGTTAGGGCACCCGCCACCTATCCCGTAATAAACTTTTAACCCCTTGATCTTCCCCAGTTAACCCCTTCACTCTCTATAACACAGTGCACTAATATAAACAGTAAATCAGATAACTACTGATCACTGTATTTAGTGTCACTTGTGACCCTAATTTGCGCTAAGCCCGAATAGGTTTAGGCCACCCGCCATCTATCCTTTATAAAGGTTTAACCCCTTGATCTCCCGCAGTTAACCCCTTCACTCCCTATCACACAGTGAACTAATATATACAGTATATCAGATAACTACTGATCACTGTATTTAGTGTCACTTGTGATCCTAATTTGAGCTTGCGCTAGGCCCAAACAGGTTTAGGCCACCCGCCATTTATCCTCTATAAAGGTTTAACCCCTTGATCTCCCCCAGTTTAACCCCTTCACTTCCCTGTCACAGTGTTCACTCTATACAGTGATTACCGATCACTGTATTAGCGTCACGGGTGACACAAGTTAGGCTAGCTAGTTAGCGTCAGGGTCCCACTACACCACCGTTACTTAGCGTCAGTTAGTCAAGTACACTAACACACACACACCACCGTTACTAGTATAGTGTTTGAACAGATCAATATCTGATCAGAACTATACTAGCGTCCTCATAATTTAGTGTTCCCCCAAACGCAGTGTTTGCACAATCAGCACTGATTCCTGCTAGCACCTGCGTTTAGCCCCCTTGCCCAGACCACCTTACCCAGGCAAGTGTAGTAATCAATAGATTACTGACACTTCCAAAAAACACATCACACAAAACCGCTGCGTTAGCAGAGTCAGGCCTGATCTCTGTTAGCACTAGCAGTTTTTTTTTTTTGTAGCGACCAAATAGTCCTCGACAACCAGGTGCTTTTATTACCTAGTAGTCGCATCACTGTACGGGTAGATTTAGCTACCAAAATGACAAAACGTTCGTTCAGTGATGATGCTATATACAGTATAATGACCATGTCAAGTGAGAGCGATGGGGAAGCCTCACTGGCAGAATCGGGGTCAATATACGAACCAGATGATGGCAGCGGCTCCCTGACAGATAGCTCCGACAGAGGGGTCCCTGCTAGGGTCAGGCGTACCCGACCCCATTCTGGAGTTGTTGACTTGCAAGAACCGGGGGTTTCTCGTATGCAGCAGAGTGCCAGTACTAGTGTCGCTCACACTTCTCGTGAACTGGCAAGCACGAGCGGCCTAGTACACCCTGGACCTTCAACCAGCGCTGCAGTATCACCTGGTGACGTGGCGAGTCACCTGAGTGCAGTTGAAGCTGGTGCGGTGGCTAGCACGAGTAGTGGCCCGCAGCCACCGCGTATCCGAAGACAGGCCCGTAGAGCCCATAGTGTCCTCCCTGAAGCGCTGGCATATCCTAATTGGCAGCCCACAGATTCCACAGCGCCAGTACTTCCCCCATTCACCGCCCAACCCGGAATCCAAGTGGAAACAGCTGGTTTTAATCCCATAAACTTTTTTGAGCTGTTTTTCACTGAAGATCTTTACAGATCTATTGTGGACCAATCAAATTTGTATGCTCAACAATTTATCGCCGCCAACCCAAATTCACCCCTTGCCAGACCATTTGCCTGGAATCCTATTATGATTCAGGAGTTTAAAACCTATCTGGGCCTTTCCCTCAACACGGGCATTACAAGAAAGAATGAATTGCGGTTATATTGGTCCACTGACCCAATTCATCAAATGCACGTGTTCTCTGCTGCTATGTCCAGGGCTCGATACAAACAAATATTTCGGTTCATGCATTTCAACGACAATGAACTCTGTCGTTTTCGGGGAGACCCTGCATATGATCGGCTCCACAAAATTCGGCCCCTCGTAGACCACTTCAATCAGCGGTTCGCAGCCTTGTTTACCCCCCAACAAGATGTCTGCGTTGACGAGTCCCTGATTAAGTTTACTGGCCGTCTTGCTATCAAACAGTACCTCCCCAGCAAGCGTGCCAGATACGGGGTCAAGTTGTATAAGCTTTGTGACAGGGCCACAGGCTATACAGTTAATTTCCGTGTCTACGAGGGAAAAGACAGCACTGTGGAGCCCCCCGACTGCCCAGGCTACATAGGGAGCAGCGGCAAGATAGTTTGGGACTTGGTGTCACCCTTATTCGGAAAGGGGTACCACTTGTACGTGGACAATTTCTATTCAAGCGTGCCACTTTTTAGACACCTCTTTCAATTGCAAATTGGCGCTTGTGGCACCGTGCGATCTAATCGCCGGGGCTTCCCCCAACGGCTAGTAAATGCCCCACTGAGCTCGGGGGAGAGAGCCTGCTTGAGGTGCGAGGAATTGCTTGCAGTGAAGTGGAGGGACAAACGAAACGTTTACGTGCTGTCCTCCATTCACCCAGACACGGCAGTCCAAATTTCTACGGTCACTGGTGTTGTTGTGAAGCCCCTCTGTGTCCACGACTATAACCGTAAAATGGGAGGGGTGGACTTCAACGACCAGATGATGGGACCGTACCTAATTGCCCGTAAGGCCAGACGCTGGTACAAAAAAGTGTCTGTATACCTATTTCAGTTGGCTGTTTACAACGCTTTTGTGTTATACAAAGCGTCTGCCGGAACATTATCCTTCTTTCAATTCCAAGAAGAGATAATCAGAGCCCTTCTGTATCCAGCTGGTGCTCCTGCCCCAATTCACCAACCAGATGCAGTGAGCCGGCTGCATGAGAGGCATTTTCCGAAATTCCTCCCTAGTACCCGTACCCAACGATACCCCCAAAAAAGATGCCGTATCTGCAGCAAGTGCGGATTTAGGCGTGACACCCGGAATTATTGTCCCGACTGTCCTGACCAACCTGGTCTTTGCCACGGTGACTGTTTCCGTCGCTACCACACACTACTAGATTTTTAGTGTAGGGTACAGCATGGCACAGTTTAGGGCACATTTACACAGGGTCTCAAAAGATGTTCGATGGCTATCGTCATTTTGAGAGACCCGAACCTGGAACCTGGAACTCGACGTTTGAAGAAAAAAAAAAAAAAAACATAAAAGCAAAAAATAGTTGTCGTTTCAGTCATTTTTTATGTTCTTCTGCACTTCCTATGTACTTTTAATGTCCTTTGTATGTTTTTCATTCTTTTGTGACCTGTTTCTCTTGCAGGTACTCGTCGGCTACCACGCATTGATTTTATATATTCTGACACAAACAGTGTTTGCGCTCAGCATATATGGATACCTTTGCTGATAGCAGCTGTGGTGATTTTCTGATTTCAGCACTGCAGTTAAAATCTTATTTTGGTATACGTGGATAGTGCCGTGTATACCCATCATTAAATTCAGTGGGTGGTTGTTTGGGCGGTTAATGATGAGAATCCAAAAACTTTTGTTGTGTCAGTCATTTTATATGTCCTTCTACTCTTCCTACTTTTTTTAATGTACTTTTTTTTTTCATTCTTTTGTGACCTGTTTCTCTTGCAGGTACTCGTCGGCTACCACGCATTGATTTTATATATTCTGACACAAACAGTGTTTGCGCTCAGCATATATGGATACCTTTGCTGATAGCAGCTGTGGTGATTTTCTGATTTCAGCACTGCAGTTAAAATCCTATTTTGGTATACGTGGATAGTGTCGTGTATACCCATCATTAAATTCAGTGGGTGGTTGTTTGGGCGGTTAATGATGAGTAATACTACGCATTATTCCTGTGCTGATTTTTGATAGGTTCTCTTTTTTTTCGTTCAGCCCACAGGCTGCATGAAAAAAAAAAAAACCTTTATGCCAAACAAAGACCAGCAATGTACTGGTACGTTGCTGGACTTTGAGTGGTTATACCAGGATGATGCCTGCAGATTTGGGCATCATCTTGGTATCGTTTTTTACAGCAAGCGGTCGGCTTACATGTAAAAGCAATCCTAGCGGATAATTGGCTGCTAGACTGCTTTTACATGCAGTGGGAGGGGACTCTCCCTACTGTCCCCCCTGTGCAAATGCGCGCACAAGCGTTGGTCTAGTGTCATATGTAAACCGCAATTTCAGCATGCATGTGAGGTATCGCCGCGAACGCCAGGTCGAGGGCAGTAATTCTTGTGGTAGACCTCCTCTGTAAGTCCAAAGTGGTAACCTGTAAAGACTTTTAAAGGCTTTTAAAACCGTACGTAGTTTGTTGCCGCGGCACGGGCGTGCACAATTTTTAAAGTATGTCATGTTAGGTGTCTATGAACTCGGCATAAGATCATCTTTTAAATTTTACCAAACAATTTGGAATTATATAGTGTATTTCTGCATTAAATATAAAAAAAGTGTTTTTCTCTATCGCTCATTGACAGACGTAGTCTTCTTGATTCTCAAGAGCTGGGTTATGTTGTCTCCGCAGGAGTAGGACTAGGCAGAAAGACAAAACGTTCTGGCTCCACCCCAGGGGCAGTCCCTGAGGGTATATCCTCCCTCTCTCTGCTACAGGGAATCAGTTTTTTTCTGTCTAGTCAGGAGTAAGGATTTAAGTTCCTTGCTGGGATCTTTTGGTCCTGGCAAGACTTTTTTTCTTTAAGAAAAAGACATTTTTTTAGGTAGTTTTCTCCAGTGTTTTTTTCCTGTGAGATCTTCAAGCAAAAATGCCGGACTGGGCGACACTTGTGGTCACCCCAGCCGGCCTACGAGCGCGCGCAGACCATGGCATTGCGCTTGGTCGGCCGCGACATATTCAAGTAAGTATGCGGGGCCGGGCGACGGGCTGGATGTTGAGATCCAGTGGTCACCCCGGTTTCTGCCTACGAGCGCGTGCAGACCAGAGCTCCGCGCTGGGTCGGCCGCGACGGAGTCCCAGTGAAGGGACTGACTTTGCGAGTTAAAAGTCTCGCTTGGACGCCAGGTACCAGAGAGTCGAGGCGTCCACAAACCCCCACCCCGGTGGAGAGGGTATTGTGAAGAGAGGGTGCCTGTCGGTTCGGTATGGTGAGTAAACGTTCCCTTTTTTCCTCGTTATGAGGCAGTATGTATTATGGGCCCCTCCATATATGGTCAGTATATATCTGATACTTACAAGTCCCCCTTGTAATACAGCATGTGTTTGTGGGAAGTGGACTTGGTTTAAGAGCTAACACTCTACCCAGCAGACTGTAACATTACAGCAGACATAGGAGGTATAATCCTACCTTATGTGTAGTGTATCTCTGTAGATCCATATATCACCTCTTAGCAGAGTGCAGGTGGATGTGCTGGGAAGACGATTTTGGCGGTCCGCCGCCATTTTGCCGTAGACCGAATGCATGTATGTCCTCAGGTCACGCCGGCCGCCATGTTTTTGGAGTCTTATGTCTCTTCTATGGGGGCGGCCATGTTTTGTGAGCCCAGCTACCTCGTGGAGGGCTGGGAACGCCGGAAGGCGTACACAGGGGGCGGAGCCACGCCTTCTACCCGGGAAAAAGCAAACAGCTCCTTCCAGTCTGTGTAAGACAGACGCTGACTGCAGTTGATTGGAAACTGCACTGCATCGGTTGGTGAGCCTTGGGGGTCCCTCTCTCTCTCTCTGGGATCGAGAAGCAGGTACTCTGAGGGGCGCTATTGCGCTAGGGGGAGACACACAAAAAAAAAAAAGAAAAAGTTTTTTTGTTTTGCTGGCAAAGGTGTCCTGTATTAACATGGACCCTGCCACTCATGTATCTCCTCCGGATCCCCTTGAGGGGTCTGCGGGATCCTCCAGCACCCCATTGACAATTGAATCATTGTCAGCTATTATGGAAACTTTTGTGTCCCGGGTGGAAGTGGCTTGTCAGGGACAGGGCGCAAGAAAGCGACCCCCGCCTAACCCCTTATTATCTGAAACCTCGGATTCAGACTCTGAGCCTATTTCTGCAGTTGCAGGTACTTCATCTGGGATTGGTGTCTCGGGTCCTGTCTCTTCAGACAGTGAGGAGGATGTTTCGGCATCCGCCATAGCCCGAGAGGAAGCGTTGGTAAACGCACTCATTGTATCTGTTCAAGAGACCTTAAGGTTACAGGGTATTCCATCGGAAATAGCTGAAACTGAAATCCCTTTTGGGACTAAAAAACGCATCAAAGTGGCGAAGGTTTTTCCATTGCCCAAATGTTTTGGCAATCCAATCGAAGAAGAATGGCGTCTGCCAAAACGCACTTTTACTATTTCTAAACGCATTGACAGGCGTTATCCGTTTGAGGAAACCCTTATTAAGAAATGGACAGAACCACCTGTGGTGGATTCACCAATTGCTAGATTGAATAAAGCCACGGTTATTCCTTTAGAAGACGCTCCGTCTTTTAAAGATCCAGTGGATCGCAAGATAGAAGCTATGTCTCGCACCATGTTTTCCTTGATTGGATCTGCTTTCAGACCTATAATAGCTATTGGTCTGGTTTCGCAGGCTGTAACTGAATGGACCAAGTGGTTACGCCGGGACTTAGAAGAGGTCCCTCAGGCGGTATCAGATTTGTTGGAACAAATGATACAGGGGTTACAGTTTGTGTGTGATGCGGCGTTAGACGCCACTCCATTAATGGCGCAAGCATCAGTCTCAGCAGTGGTTCTCAGGCGTACACTGTGGCTAAAAGGTTGGTTAGCCGACCAAGGTTCCAAAAAAGCATTGGCTAATATCCCCTTTTCAGGAGAGCGTCTATTTGGAGCCAACTTAGATGAGATCATTAAGGATCTCACCGGTGGAAAGAGCACCTTTTTACCGCAAAATTTTAAAGGTAGAGGAACTCGTCAAAGACGAGGGCCTTCTTTTTCTGCTCACAAGAGGTTTTTTCGTCCAGCGGGTGAAAAAACTAAGTCCTCCAAAGCTCCTGCAGGAGGCGTCAGGGGTCGTTGGTCGGGCAAGCAAAAGCCCGCCCCCTCCAGACCTGAAGATAAACCATCCAAAGCCTGAAGGTGCGCCCCCACCCATAACTGGAGTGGGGGGACGTCTTCGCCGGTTCCCGGATCCATGGCTTTCCAGAATCCCGGACAAATGGGTTTGCGAAGTCATAAGGTCAGGGTACAAGATCGAGTTTCGATCTCTCCCACCGGCGCGATTCTTCCCTTCCAATATCCGACTCTCCTCAGATCGTTTAGAAGATCTGCGGAGAGCAGTCACAGATCTACTACAACAAGGAGTGGTAGTCCACGTTCCTTGGACAGAACGGTTTCAAGGGTTTTATTCAAACCTGTTTACAATACCCAGGAAAGAGGGCAAAGTGCGTCCAATTCTGGACTTAAGAGCACTCAATTCTTTCGTCAACATAAGAAGATTCAGAATGGAGTCCATTCGCACGGTAGCAGCCTTCCTGCATCCAGGGGATGTCCTAGCGTCCATAGACATCAAGGACGCCTATCTTCACATTCCCATTTTCGCAGGACATCAGCGGTTTCTACGCTTTTCCATAGAGGAGAACCACTATCAGTTTGTGGCGTTACCTTTCGGTCTCGCCACGGCTCCGCGGGTCTTCACAGAGGTGTTGGCCCCAATGTTGGCACTTCTGCGCCAAAGAGGTATATCGATCCTTGGTTACCTAGACGATCTTCTGCTTCATGCAGAGTCTCCTCAGACCTTGCTACAAAACATAGAAATTACTATGATTTCTTTACAGGAATTCGGGTGGCTGGTGAACCAGCAAAAGTCATTTCTGGTTCCCACCCAGAGGCTCGAATATCTGGGTCTAATCCTAGACACAGTCAGGACAAGAGTTTTTCTTCCGGTAGGGAAACTCCGAAAGATTCAATCAGCAGTCCAGTTGTTACTGTCCAACAACTGGTCTTCCCTTCGGACTTGCATGAGGGTTCTGGGGTTGATGGTGGCTTCATTCGAAGCAGTCCCATTTGCCCAGTCCCATACCCGAATTCTCCAGCAAGAGATTCTTCTCAGATGGAATCGGAATCCGGAATCCCTGGACAATCAGATACGATTGAGCAAACAGACCAGAGAGTCTCTGGTTTGGTGGCTTCGGTCTCCGATGCTCAGCCAGGGAAAGTCATTTCTGCCAATATATTGGACGATAGTGACCACGGATGCCAGTCTATCCGGATGGGGAGGAATTCTCGGTCAGTTATCTGTCCAGGGACTTTGGTCCCCGAAAGAATCCAGGTTACCGATAAATGTATTGGAACTGAGAGCGATCAGACTTTGTCTGATTCACTGGACCGAGCAGCTCCAGGGCAGCCCGGTTCGGATCCAGTCGGACAATGCCACGGCCGTGGCTTATGTCAATCACCAGGGGGGCACCAAGAGTGTCCGAGCGGCCAAAGAAGTGGCTTGCATTCTTCGCTGGGCGGAACAATTTGTTCCAGCAATCTCTGCGGTGTTCATTCCGGGGGTGGAGAATTGGCAGGCAGATTATCTCAGCCGTCAGACCCTGGATCACAGGGAATGGTCCCTCCATCCAGACGTTTTCCACCAGTTGTGCCTACGGTGGGGCACCCCGGATGTGGATCTGTTGGCATCACGATTCAACAGGAAAGTTCAGAGATTCGTGGCTCGCTCCCGCGATCCTCTAGCAGAAACCGCAGACGCACTGATCGCCCCGTGGGGGCAATACCAGCTAATATATGCCTTCCCTCCTCTCGCGTTACTGCCAAGACTTCTTCGCAGGATAGAGGAAGGAAGGAATCCCAGTAATCCTGGTAGCTCCAGACTGGCCTCGTCGAGCTTGGTACGCCGACATGGTCAGACTGGTGGCGGACGTCCCGTGGAGACTTCCTCTCAGGGAGGATCTACTGTCTCAGGGACCGATCTTCCATCCTGCTTTACGATCGCTGGCTTTAACGGCCTGGCTATTGAGACCCAGGTGCTGAAGGACAAAGGTTTGTCAGCTTCAGTTATTCCTACTCTAGTTGAAGCAAGGAAAGCGACTTCCAGAAAGATTTATCATCGCACATGGAAGTCCTACATTGCATGGTGTGAACCTTTGGGGTTCCGTCCTCGGTCTTATTCGATTAGTCGAATATTGGCTTTTCTGCAACAAGGGGTTGAGCAGAAACTGGCCTTGAGTACTATCAAGGGTCAGGTCTCAGCATTAGCCATCTTCTTTCAGAAGCCTTTGGCTACTCATTCCTTGGTGCGGAACTTCATCCAGGGGGTGCGACATCTGGCTCCGCCAGTGCACGCGCCGTTACCCCCCTGGGATCTTAATTTAGTGTTGTCGGTTCTTCAGAAACCTCCCTTTGAAGATATTAGGGAGATTCCTCTACCCACGTTGTCCCAGAAGGTGGCCTTCTTGGTGGCTATTACTTCTGCACGCAGGGTGTCAGAACTGGCCGCATTATCTTGTCGTTCACCATATCTGGTGGTTCATAGAGATAAGGTGGTTCTTCGTCCGAATCCATCCTTCCTACCAAAAGTGGTTTCAGAATTTCATCTGAATGAAGAAATTGTATTACCTTCCCTGTGTCCTAAGCCCAGTCATCCTCGGGAGTTTGCTTTACACTCCTTGGATGTGGTCCGGGCGATCAGGGTATACTTGAAAACGACAGACTCGTTTCGCAAGACGGATTCACTTTTTGTGATCCCAGATGGACCCAAAAAGGGGTTGCCTGCATCTGCCGCGACCATTTCCAGATGGATCAGACAGACGGTAGTACAGGCTTATTCTATTAAGGGTCGGGAGCCCCCGTTCCCTGTTAAGGCGCACTCCACTCGGGCACTTAGTGCGTCATGGGCCTTTCGCCATCAGGCGTCAGTGGTCCAGGTGTGCAAGGCGGCTACCTGGTCGTCGGTGCATACCTTTACTAAACATTATAAAGTTGATGTAATGGCATCGTCTGATGCCTCGTTTGGCCGCAAGGTTTTGCAGGCCGCAATTTGAGGAGACCAGTGGTCTACCTCGAGGGTTTTTTTCCGTTGTAAAATTTTTTCTTTAGTCTCATTCTTTGTTTATAATGAGCCTTTAAAACTTCTAGTTTGGCACCGGTTGGGCCTTCTAGATTGGATTTGATTTTGTCAATCCCACCCCTCATTTGTGGCACTGCTTCTGGATGTCCCAGCTCTTGAGAATCAAGAAGACTACGTCTGTCAATGAGCGATAGAGAAAAATGGATTTTTGTAAGATCTTACCGTAAAATCCTTTTCTCTTAAGCTCATTGACAGACGTAGTACCCGCCCCTCTATCATTGAGTTGGGTTGGGTTAAATTCTCTGTACTGCTTTAAACAGAACTGATTCCCTGTAGCAGAGAGAGGGAGGATATACCCTCAGGGACTGCCCCTGGGGTGGAGCCAGAACGTTTTGTCTTTCTGCCTAGTCCTACTCCTGCGGAGACAACATAACCCAGCTCTTGAGAATCAAGAAGACTACGTCTGTCAATGAGCTTAAGAGAAAAGGATTTTACGGTAAGATCTTACAAAAATCCATTTTTTTTACGCAAAAATTGCGTTTGGAAAATGTGTGCGCAAATACCGTGTAACAAAAAAAATTGCAACATCCACCATTTTGTTCTGTAGGGCCTCTGCTTTAAAAAAATATATAATGTTTGGGGGTTCAAAGTAATTTTCTTGTGAAAAAAAAATATTTTTTCATGTAAACAAAAACTCACAGAAAAGGCTTGGTTTTCAAGTGGTTAGAAGAGTGAGTGATGTGTTGCTAAAATTGAGCATAAAATGCCAGGACTGTTCAAACACCCCCCAAATGACCCCTTTTTGGAAAGTAGACACCCAAAGCTATTTGCTGAGAGGCATATTGAGTCCATGGAGTATTTTATATTTTGCCCTAAGTTTCAGGAAAATGACAATTTTGTTTTTTTTTTTGTTTTTTTTTACACAAAGTTGTCACTAAATAATATATTGCTCACGCATGCCATGGGTATATGTGAAATGACACCCCAAAATACATTCTGCTGCTTCTCCTGAGTACAGGGATACCCCATGTGTGAGACTTTTTGTCAGTCTAGCCGCGTACAGGACCCGGAAAACCAATCCGCACCTTCTGGCTTTCTAAGGGCGTAAATTGTTGATCTCACTCCTTACTACCTATCACACTTTTGAAGGCCATGAAATGCCAAAATGGCACAAAACCCCCCCAAATGACCCCATTTTGCAAAGTAGACACTCCAAGCTATTAGATGAGAGGCATGATGAGTCTATGGAATATTTTATATTTTGCCACAAGTTTCAGGAAAATTTTTTTTTTTTTTTTTTTTTACACAAAGTTGTCAGTAAATGATATAATGCTCACACATGCCATAGGTATATGTGAAATGACACCCCAAAATACATTCTGCTGCTTCTCCTGAGTACAAGGATACCCCATGTGTGAGACTTTTTTGCAGTCTAGCCGCGTACAGGACCCGGAAAACCACTCCCCACCTTCAGGCTTTCTAAGGGCGTAAATTGTTGATCTCACTCCTTACTACCTATCACACTTTTGAAGGCCATGAAATGCCAAGATGGCACAAAACCCCCCCAAATGACCCCATTTTGCAAAGTAGACACTCCAATCTATTTGCTGAGAGGCATGGTGAGTATTTTGCATCTCTCATTTTTTTTGGAAAATGAAGAAAAAACAGGAAAATGCATTTTTTTTCCTCTTTTTTTCAATTTCCAAAACTTTGTGACAAAAAGTGAGATCTGCAAAACACTCAACATGCCTCTCTGCAAATAGCTTAGGGTGTCTACTTTCCGAAAAGGGGTCATTTGGGGGGGGGGGGGGGGTGTTGTGCTGTCTTGGCATTTCATGGCCTCCGAAACTGTGATAGGTAGTCAGGAGTGAAATCAACAATTTACGCCCTTGGAAAGCCTGTAAGTGGGGGTTGGCTTTCGAGGACCTGTACTCGGCTAGACTGCAAAAAAGTCTCACACATGTGGTATCCCTGTACTCAGTAGAAGCAGCAGAATGTATTTTGGGGTGTCATTTCACATATACCCATGGCATGTGTGAGCAATATATCATTTAGTGGAAAACAAAGAGTTAAATAATGTGTGACCGGAGTACCAGTCTCATGAAATAACTCACCCCGCGCACAATGATCTAGTATTGAATAGATGGCAACAAGATGTAATTAAGATGACGTAAAGTCTCAAAGCAGCTGCTATACAAATAAAATTGTTACAAAAGGTGTTGAGAATATTGAACCAAGTAAAATATAACTGAACACTAGCAGCGCTAAGGTAAACAGATCTATTGTAAAACACAACGTCCCTAAAGACTCATAAAATATATATGTGTGTACAGTCCATACAGTGGTATATCAGGCACAATCCATCCACCAGGGTAGGGAGTGAAGGGTCTTGTCTGTTCTGCCAAAGTTCAACCACACTCCAGTGCTCCCCCCCTTTAAATTGAACACTCACCAAAACACGGTGAATATAGAGCCTTCAAAACGATCCACCAATCAGCGGGTGTATAGATCACTGCTGGGCTGTACCTAGCTGCTCCTCCCTCCAACTTTTCCTCCGTTCAAAAATTCATGTAATTGAACAAAGTGGGGGCAACAATAGTGTAATTCTGCAACACTTTATTTAAAATCACACAAAATAACAAGCCCCTCTCCCCTCCAGATGGCTACTTACAAGAGGGCTATGGAGTGAAGGCATAAAGCTCAAAATATGCACACTCGATGACCATTCCAAAGAAAATTCCTGCAGCCCAATAGGAATCCCGAATGATGACCAGTGTGAAAAGTATAGCGACCGCGCACATCGGCTCTGACGTTTCGTCCACTTGACTTCTTCTGAGAGCCCATGTGCGCGGCGCGGTCGTGTTCCTTTAATAAAGACGCCGGCGCATGCGCACCAGCGTCCGATTTGGGGTCACCCGGAAGTGCAAGGCTTTTACTGAATACCTACATCGGTATTCAGATGTCCGGACACGCACTTCCGGCCGGACGTGACGACGCACATCCGCCGTCAGCCTCAGAACAGATGAGCGATGTCAACATCCGGTTAAACACCGGAAGTCCGTCACCGTCCAGCTCCGTCAACACCAGCTCTGCAGACATCGGTGTTCCGATGTCCGGACACACACCTACAGCCGGACGTGATGACGCACATCCGCCGTCAGCCCCAGACAGGATGAGCGATGTCAACATCCGGTTAAAAACCGGAAGTCCGTCACCGTCCAGCTCCATCAACACCAGCTCTGCAGACACCCCTTACCATTGGGCACAGGACTGAGACAACAGTCTAAAATAGACCGCTATATATCAGCATATAAAACCGGGGCAATTTATAACTATATTAATAATAGTACAAAGCATCCATATTTTTCGCTGAATGCCTTACACTTAACATCTGCAACTTAATAAATAAGCTAATTGTACTCAAAGATGTTAAGTGTAAGGCATTCAGCGAAAAATATGGATGCTTTGTACTATTATTAATATAGTTATAAATTGCCCCGGTTTTATATGCTGATATATAGCGGTCTATTTTAGACTGTTGTCTCAGTCCTGTGCCCAATGGTAAGGGTTGTCTGCAGAGCTGGTGTTGATGGAGCTGGACGGTGACGGACTTCCGGTTTTTAACCGGATGTTGACATCGCTCATCCTGTCTGGGGCTGACGGCGGATGTGCGTCATCACGTCCGGCTGTAGGTGTGTGTCCGGACATCGGAACACCGATGTCTGCAGAGCTGGTGTTGACGGAGCTGGACGGTGACGGACTTCCGGTGTTTAACCGGATGTTGACATCGCTCATCTGTTCTGAGGCTGACGGCGGATGTGCGTCGTCACGTCCGGCCGGAAGTGCGTGTCCGGACATCTGAATACCGATGTAGGTATTCAGTAAAAGCCTTGCACTTCCGGGTGACCCCAAATCGGACGCTGGTGCGCATGCGCCGGCGTCTTTATTAAAGGAACACGACCGCGCCGCGCACATGGGCTCTCAGAAGAAGTCAAGTGGACGAAACGTCAGAGCCGATGTGCGCGGTCGCTATACTTTTCACACTGGTCATCATTCGGGATTCCTATTGGGCTGCAGGAATTTTCTTTGGAATGGTCATCGAGTGTGCATATTTTGAGCTTTATGCCTTCACTCCATAGCCCTCTTGTAAGTAGCCATCTGGAGGGGAGAGGGGCTTGTTATTTTGTGTGATTTTAAATAAAGTGTTGCAGAATTACACTATTGTTGCCCCCACTTTGTTCAATTACATGAATTTTTGAACGGAGGAAAAGTTGGAGGGAGGAGCAGCTAGGTACAGCCCAGCAGTGATCTATACACCCGCTGATTGGTGGATCGTGTTGAAGGCTCTATATTCACCGTGTTTTGGTGAGTGTTCAATTTAAAGGGGGGGAGCACTGGAGTGTGGTTGAACTTTGGCAGAACAGACAAGACCCTTCACTCCCTACCCTGGTGGATGGATTGTGCCTGATATACCACTGTATGGACTGTACACACATATATATTTTATGAGTCTTTAGGGACGTTGTGTTTTACAATAGATCTGTTTACCTTAGCGCTGCTAGTGTTCAGTTATATTTTACTTGGTTCAATATTCTCAACACCTTTTGTAACAATATATCATTTAGTGACAACTTTGTGTAAAAAAACAAAAATAAAATAATAATAATATATTTCCCGGAACTTGTGGCAAAATATAAAATATTCCATGGACTCACCATGCCTCTCAGCAAATAGCTTGGGGTGTCTACTTTGCAAAATGGGGTCATTTGGGGGGGTTTTGTGCTATCTTGAAATTTCAGGGCCTCCGAAACTGTGATGGGTAGTCAGGAGTGAAATCAACAATTTATGCCATTAGAAAACCTAAAGATGGAGATTCATTTTCGGGGTCCCGTACACTGCTAGGCTCCCAAAAAGTCTCACACATGGGGTATCCCCATACTCAGGAGAAGCGGCAGAATGTATTTTGGGGTGACATTCCACATATACCCATGTCATGTGTGAGAAATTTATCTTTTAGTGACAACTTTGTGTTAAAAAAAAAAATAAATAAATAAATTGTAATTTTCCCAAAACTTGTGGCAAAATATAAAATATTCCATGGACTCACCATGCCTCTCAGCAAATAGCTTGGGGTGTCTACTTTGCAAAATGGGGTCATTTGGGGGGTTTTGTGCTATCTTGAAATTTCAGGGCCTCCGAAACAGTAATGGGTAGTGAGGAGTAAAATCAAAAATTTACGCCATTAGAAAACCTAAAGATGGAGATTGATTTTCGGGGTCCCGTACACAGCTAGGCTCCCAAAAAGTCTCACATATGTGGTATCCCTGTACTCAGGAGAAGCAGCAGAATATATTTTGGAGTGTAATTACACATATACCCATGGCATGTGTGAGAAATTTATCTTTTAGTGACAACTTTGTGTTAAAAAAAAAAAAATTTTTTTTTTTAGTCATTTTTCAAACACCTGTGACAAAAAAATTAAATATTCAATGAGCTCAACATGCCTCTCAGAACATTCCTTAGGATGTCTACTTTCCAAAAAGTGGTAATTTGGGGGGGTCTTGTACTGCCCTGCCATTTTAGCACTTCATGAATTGAGATAGGCAGTCAGAAATTAAAGCTGCGTAAAATTTCAGTATTTACACCATAGATTGTAGACGCTATAACTTTTGCGCAAACCAATAAAAATACGCTCATTGAATTTTTTTTGTCAAAGACATGTAGCTAAATATATTTTGGCCAAAAAAAATGACATAAATTGAGTATATTGGATATTTTTTAAAAGACAAAGTTGAAAATGTCATTTTTTTGCAAAATTTTCGCTCTTTTTTTATTAATATCGCAAAAAATAAAAAGCGCAGAGGTGATCAAATACCACCAAAAAAAACTCTGTTTGTGGGGAAAAAAAGGACGTAAATTTCGTTTGGGTACCACATTGCGTGACCGCACAATTGTCAGTTAAAGTCACACAGTGCCGAAGCACAAAAAGTGGTCTGGACGGAAGACAGCAAAATCCTCCGGTGGTAAAGTGGTTAAGGGGACAGCAAATTTACACTGTTATACAAGCTGTACACTTACTACTTTATATTGTAGCAAAGTGTCATTTCTTCAGTGTTGTCACATGAAAACATATCATAAAATATTTATAAAAATGTGAAGGTGTACTCACTTTTGTGAGATACTGTATGTTTCCATTTACCACATCGTAGCGAGGAACTGGACTTGTACATGTACAAGTGGGTAGAACTGGGGAACAAGTACGGGGGTATCACCTTTTACAATTATCACAGATCATTTTCGGCCAAGGCAGCGGCAACCTTTGCTCAGATAAACATCATAATAGACTGGGGTCACTTTGACACTGAGTTGTTTTGTTGCCACTTTGCCGGGCTAGTACTATCAGCTTGTGCAATTTGCTCTTCAAACTCCCATTCTACTAACTTATGCGTCAATGAACCCAAGTTATCCGCCACTAGTTACGTCACCCCTGGTAACCGAATAGAAAGGTTTAACAGACAAACTGGGGGGGGGGGGACCGATTGTATTTTTGGGCAAGGCACAGATATGCAACAACTTCAACGAGGGGGTTTGCAGTTTCAGCGCCAGCAGGTTGAATATCTGCTCCATCTGCTTCCGGGCGCACGCCAAGTCCATGTGCCCAAACTGCCTCTTTCCCAAGAAATGACTGACCGAAGCACAGGTCGACACATTGACATTCTTTCTCAATTCCCACCCTTCATGGGATTTAGTTCAGTTCTTACACATTTGTTTCACAGAAGGGTTCCCCACAGGATTAAGTGCACTGCCGACAGGCACAGTCGAATGCAAGAATTTACAATCCGCCACTATTGACCCAGCCACGGTAGACACTCTATTACAGTCAGAAGTTGACAAAGGCTTCATGCTTGGGCCGTTTCTTACACCTCCTTTCTCATGTTGGCGAACCAACCAATTGGGTATAGCCACTGGCAAATACAACAATAAAAAATGTTTAATAATCGACCTTTCGGCTCCTCATTCTGTTGCTGTGCCAAGTCTAAATTCACTTCTGAGGATTTTTCTTTGCAGTATGGCATAGTAGACAATGCCATTCAGGCTATCTTGAAGGCTGGGGAGGCAGCATGGCTTGGGAAAACAGATATCTCCAACGCCTTCAAGCTGCTGCCGATACACCCATCACTGTGGCATCTGCATGGAACAAAATGGAAAGTTCTTTATTATTTCACCAACCGCCTAACCTTCGGGGCCAAAAGTAGCACTAAACTTTTCGATCTGTTTGCAGAAACGCTGTGCTGGCTTCTTTTGAATATCAGCTGCTGTCCAGTCGTAATTCATTACTTAGACGATTTCCTGATGGTAGAAAGCCCCACATCCACTCCACTAAATATAGTCAAAACAGTAATACTTTTATCTTCTCGAGGGGTGCCGGGAGCCACGGACAAGACAGCAGTTCCCACCACCAAACTGGCTTTAAGTATTTGCCTAGACTGTAAGCATACAGGCAGGTCTCCCAGTTGACAAAGTCCAGAGAATCAAGGCAGAATTCGAGTTATTCCTCCTTAGGTGTACTAGGTCTCGGAAAGACCGCCAATCCCTCCTGGGTTCTCTGAACTTTACCATGAAAATAATCCCTCAAGGTCGCGCGTTCGTTTCCAGACTACTCAGTCTGCTGCCAAACCTTCCCTACGATGTAAGTGTAGTCACACTGGACAGGCAGGCAAGGGCATATTTGTCTATGTGGAGACGGTTCTTGGTTCACTGGAATGGCGTAAACATGTTCACCCCGCCTTTCAATGGAGACTCCCCAGTCTTATGGACAGATGCGGCAGCCCACTCGGGGGTTCGCAGCCATTTTTGGTAATTATTGGTTCAGAGACATTTGGCCATTAGAGACTGTAAATTTGCCATTGTTCAACAGCACCTCTTCCCTTTTCAAAATGTATCCCATAGTGGCAGCGGCCAGGGTGTGGGGCCACCTGTGGAAAGGACAGACAGTAAAATGCTACACTGACAACATGGCCACTTGCGATATAATTAACAGGGGCCATCATCTCATCTCTCGCAATCATGAGCCTAGTCAGGAGACTTACTGGGCTGGCAGCAACACAACACTTCCACCTGGTTTGCGAGCACGTGCCGGGCACTCACAATACAGCAGCTGATGCCCTCTCTCGTTCTAACCTACAGGTTTTCTTCCATATACGTCCCACGGCCGCGAGAATCCCACACAGGCCACCGCTGTTCTAGGAACTCATCCTGGACTAGCAGTTCTCATGACACACAGGAGAAGGCTAGCACGATCAGCGCTCTCAGCCAGTACCAGACGCTCATACGATCGAGCTTTTACCATCTTCAACCTATTCGTTACAGAGTTCAATATTTCAAACCCATTGTCGTTAGATTCTATGGTGTTTTTTTTCCTCTTCTTACCACCTTAACTCAAAACTCACGCACAACACGATAAAACTATAAGTAACGGACATACATCACCACATCATAGACACGTACCCCAGTCACAGTACCTTTGTGTCTTCAAACACTATAAAGAACATCTTGAAAGGCATCCTATGTTTGGAAAGTCACAAACTCAGAAAACGACAGTGGTGTCAAATTTAGAGCTTTATCCGACATATTGGATATGCAACCGTTCGAAAACTGGGACAAACACTATCACAACCGCTATATTTCTTGCCTTCTACAGGTTCTTATGTCTGAACGAGTTCACAGTAGGGAAGACAAAAGACGCCACCAACTTGCGGAAAAAAGCTAACCATATTAAGGTAGGGGACCACTATGTCTTGATGCTACGGCAATCTAAAACAAATCAAATGGGGCCGCCGGTCGACATTACTCTTTACCCCACAGACAACAAGTGCTGCCCTGGCCTTTTACTCGACCATCTTCATCCGGCCCAGATAGGTCGAGACAAAAGCGCTCCACTACTGAGTCTACATGGTAGCCTACAGACAACGTCAAAGTTCATGGTGCACTTAAGAACTCTGTTTTCTAAAATAAATTGCGATCCATCAGCCTTCACCGGACATTCATTTCGTATAGGGGCGACAACAGCAGCCTCTAGCCATAACGTAACTGTACACCTTATCAAAAGTCTGGGACGATGGAAATCATCAGCATACAGCCGCTACATACCCCAACCCGAAAACAAACTCAGACGAGCATTCAAAGAGTTTGCTAAGTAATGTTTGATGTCTTGTCTTCCCGGTTGTTGTTAACGGTTACATACATATTAAAGTTTGCTTTGTTAAATCTCTTTTGCCCCCTTTATTTACAGGCCTGCCCAAACGCTGGTTTTGGCACACCACAACCGAATTTTGGTAATTATAATGGTCTAACACTTACTCGGCTTGGTTCCCTGACCACAAATGGGAAGGCAGAGCCTGGAGTTGTGGTAGGTGATGTTCCGGCTTATTTAAGCCCGGGCCTACCTCTGCTCTGGGCTGTCGTCTCTTGGTCACCCCCACCCACCACTCCCCTTTTTTACAAGTTCCTTCTTGGTGGGCCCTTTTTTTTTTTTTTACAGGCATGCCTGAACATCGGTTTTGGCACACCACACCCGAACTTTGGTAATTATAATGGTCTAACACTTACTCGGCTTAGTTCCCTGACCACAACCTTTGTTCAGCAGTGGGTATGCCAGGTCCCATACAATTTTTCCAGTTGTGCCCATGTAGACCGGGCACTCAGGGAGCTGGGAATCTCTTCTTTCATATATGCAGAACACATACAGGTATCCCGTGGCTCTTTCACATAACGTGTACATTTTTACCTCGTATTTTACCCTTTTGCTAGGAATAAATTGTATTATTCCTAGCTGGCCTGTAAAGTGTACCAGGGACTCATCCACACACATGTTCTGATCAGGGACATAAAGTTCTGCAAATCTTTGTGGAAAAAAATTTATGAGTGGGCGAATTTTACATAATTTGTCATAATTTGGATGGTTTTGGGGAGGGCACTGGGTGTTGTCGCTGAAGTGAAGGAAGCGCATAATCATCTCATATCATGACCTGGGTATTATGGCTGAATAAATGGGCATGTGGTGGATGGGGTTGGTGGACCAATAGGCATGTCCTTCATTTTTTTTTGTAAGCCCCATGTTTATAGGGAGGCCCATAAACAGTTTGAACTCCTCTAAAAGTCAAATCTCTCCACTTAAACGGATGGGCATAGGATGATTGGGGGTTGTTTGCAATATACTGCTGGGCATAGAGATTGGCTTGGTCAACAATAAATTGCAGCAAAGTGTTGGGCAAAAATAAAGAAAATCAATTTCTGAGAAATTCTCAGGATTGGCCTGCACATCTGGCTGTGCAGTGAAAGGGGGAATGCTTGCTGACCCGGATTTGGAAGGCTGCCATGTTGGGTTGGCAAGAGCATCTAGGACAGTGATGGCGAACCTTGGCACCCCAGATGTTTTGGAACTACATTTCCCATGATGCTCATGCACTTTGCAGTGTAGTTAAGCATCATGGGAAATGTAGTTCCAAAGCATCTGGGGTGCCAAGTTTCGCCATCACTGATCCAGGAGGTATGTAGTGGCCCTGACTCTTGGGGGATGTGACACTCCAGTGCTGGCAGTTGGGGGATTTGAAATTTCTGCGCTGGTACTTGGGGGGTGATACTGCAGCGCTGGTGCTGGGCCTGGGCATTTGATGCTGGTGGCAGTGCTGGTACTGGGTCTCGGCATTTTATCCTGGGGTCTATTACTGGCGGCTGCCTGGTTTCCAGAGCACTGTGCCCTTTTAGGAGGGACCCATTCTTCCTCCGATTCTGTCGCCGATGCACTGCTATCCATTGGTTCAAATACTGAATAAAGTTCAGAATTGGAATCTGATGAGAACTCCCTGCTGCTCTCATCAGTCATGTAGAGGATCTGAAACGCCTCCTCACTGCTGTACACTTTTTTGGACATGATGATGTATGTGTGATGGGTATTTTGGTGATGTCTCTGCGACGGGTACTTTGGTGATAGGCTGTGGGACGGGTGACAGATGACTGCTGACAGTCACTGAAGAGTGGCAGGTGACTAATAGGTGACTGTCACTGATGTGTGACTGGTGACGGTCACTGATGGGTGATAGGTGATTGGTGCACCCCTGAGGGTACTGATGGCAGTTTCTGATGGTGACAGTTGAACTTTATGGGCGCTCATGTGGTGGCTGTTGGGTGACAATGGGGG
The DNA here is from genome assembly GCF_965119305.1 of Pelophylax lessonae. Classification (NCBI taxonomy): domain Eukaryota; kingdom Metazoa; phylum Chordata; class Amphibia; order Anura; family Ranidae; genus Pelophylax; species Pelophylax lessonae. The sequence continues at coordinate 144,224,900 of NC_138775.1, read as the reverse complement.
GGGGGGGGGGGGCTGTGTTCCTGGGAACACGCCAATACCGACATGACTGCGCAGCGTGCTCCCGATCGCGCGCATGCGCAGTCTACAATCACGTAGTAAACAGCAGTGCTCATTTGCTGTTTACCCCCTGACGGTGGCGAACTGTGTCTCGGGGACACACTGCCGACAGTGCAGGGCATTGCGCACTCGATTGCGCCCATGCCATGCTTGAATGGGCCGACGTCCTATGACGTCAGCCCAGAACGAAAGCCGCACTGCTCCGCCGTCATTTGACGGTGAGCGGGCGGCAAGTGGGTAATCAACATTGACAATGTTTAAGCCTAATGCTGCTAGCATTCTGAAATAGATGGGAAAGTATATTAAATTTACTTGTGTTAGTTAGTTGTGTTGTTACTTTACGTGTGTTAATTTTTTGTTACATTTCTTCTGTTACTTCCTGGTTTCCAAGCCTAGGCAAATGATGCCATACATCCCAGGAGTCTGCAGGAGGCGTTTTCTCAGTAAACCCACCCTCTTGTCTGCATGCATGAGCTAAGGACAGATGTGTTCCAGGAAGCAAATGCTGCATGAATCATTTGCCCTTACTCAAGATGACCATGGCCAGAAATGCTAGGGGGTGTTTTTTAAAGTGATTTCTCAAGAAATAAAAAAGCATAGAGACATGGACGGGAGAGGTAGCTGTGAATATTACCACTTCCTTCCCAGCCTATTTTCAATTGACGACTGTGCGGGATATTTGTCATTCCAGGTGGACGTCATATGACGTCCTCCCGGGAAGGCGCCTCGCACGCGGCTATGGGGGCCACGGTGCAGCACAATCTGTCGCCAGGTGTGTCCGTCGGACACAGCTAATGACTGATCAATATACCGGCTTGCTGCCGGTACCATGTAACCACTGTAACCAATCACAGTAGATCACATGCCAATTGTAAACAATTGGGGGCTTCATTTGGTGCCATCCATTGTGTACAATTGTGTTGCTAGCTGTGATTGCTCACAGTGATCACATGGTAAAGACAGGGCCAATCACACGCCATCTGTACCATGTGATTAGCTGTGGCAAAACACAGGTAATCACAACAATACACACTGAATCAGTTTCATTCAGTAAAAATGTTTGCTCATACCAATGTAATGCACTGGTATAAACAATCCAATACTGTGTGAAAAAAAAAATCAAAAAACCTGATTTCTTTTCCAGAGTGGTACAGTATTATTATGGTCCTAGTGTATTAAAATAAAAATTGTGAAAAAAAAAATGTAATAAAGAAAACAGTCATCAGTCAGTCTTTCTGATCACACCAGTCGTATGATGTCGTTGTACTGCACTGTTGACAGTACGTAAATAAAATGAGAAAAAAAAACGTTTTCTTCATTTCCCAAAAAACTGTGACAAAAATTACAACTTCAAAAAACTTGCCATGCCTCTTACTAATCTCCATGGACTGCCTGCTTTCCAAAAAGGGTTATTTGGGGGATATTTGTACTGTCCTGGCATTTTTGGGCCTCACGAAATGCGATGAATCGGCAATATACCATAGTTTGTGGACACTATATAACTTTCCTAAATAATAAACACTGATTTGAGATATTTTCACCAAAAAAATGTAGCCGAATACATTTTGGCCTAAATTTGCATCATAGTTACTAGGGGGAGTACAACTGGGGGAATCATTGGTGGAGAAGGATCTGGGTGTCCTGGTTTATCATAAGCTTAATAATAGCATGCAATGCCAAGCTGCGGTTTCCAAAGCGAGCAAAATCCTTTCTTGTATTAAGAGAGGTATAGACTCCAGAGAGAGAGAGAGATATCATTTTGCCCCTGTACAAATCATTTATAAGACCTCATCTGGATAATGCAGTTCAGTTTTGGGCACCAGTTCACAAAAAGGATATTGGGGAACTGGATAAACGGCAGAAAAATGCAACCAAACGTATAAGAGGCATGGAGGAGCTCCGTTTTGATGAACGATTGGAGGAACTGAATATGTTCTCTCTTGAGAAGAGGAGATTAATGCTGTAGTAAACCGCACCAATTTTTCCCCTAAACCCTGCAAGGTAAAAGCATAATGTGCTAGTATGTAATGCCAGACTTGCCATAAAACAAACCCCTCCAGTGTCACGCTGTCACCGCTAACAGGCGCTTCCATCTTCACTCGGTCTTTTTTCCAGGTCCGTGTCATCCGGCTGTCTGATTTGCCAAGTCGTGAAGACTTCCTGTATACGCATGCATGCAGGAGTCACAGGCCATGGCACAAGCTCTGAAAGGACTGCATGGCTATGCCATTCCTTCAGAGAGCAGGCCCTAGTGTTGTCACTGGCTGAATGCAGTGTGAATATCTCCTAAGCCATGCAGGTTTAGGAGATATTCACTGTACCTACAGGTAAGTCATCTAATCAGAAAATTATATAAAATACCTGGGCTTGAGCAAAAAGCAAATGAGCAAGTCTGTGACACCAAATGCAGAAATGTAGGAATGTAAGTCTTATTATAAGCTTACCTGTAGTTACAAGTGCCACAAAAAGGCTATACTTCCACTTAAGGGGGGTATATGATCAACATGTATACATATAGTGCTTAGCATAAATGAGTACACCCCTTTTGAAAAGTAAGATTTTAATCAATCTCTCAATGAACAAAACCATTTCAAAAATTTTGACAGAACTGCATTCTATAGAACATTTGTTTAGCTCATTACATGAAAGTAAGGATAATAATAGAACTTAGATTACAAAATCTTCAGTTTTTCTCAAATTAGTTGATGCAAAAATGAATACACTCCATAGCAAACACTACTACATCTAGTATTTTGTATGACCTCCATGATTTGTAAGGACAGCACCAAGTGTTCTGGGCATGGAGTGAACAAGTTGATGACATCGGGAAATATCTATCTTTTTCCATTCTTCAAGAACGACCTCTTTTAGATGCTGGATGGAGAGTGATGCTCAACTTGTCTCTTCAGAATTCCCCCATAGGTGTTAGATTGGGTTCAGATCAGGAGACATACTTGGCTACTGAATCACTTTGACCCTGTTCCTCTTCAGAAATGCAACAGTGGCCTTAGATGTGTGTTTTGGATCATTGTCATGTTGGCAAAGTGCACGACGACTGAGGGCACGGAGTCATGATAGCATCTTCTCTTTCGATATCCTCTTCATGGTAGCATCTTCTCTTTCAATATAGAGCAGTACATCTGTGAATTCATGATACCATCAATAAAATGATAACATCGATAAAATGCAGCTCCCCGACACCTGCAGCACTCATGCAGCCCCGTTTCAAAAACTTTTATTTCGATCTCCATACTCCAGAGACCCAGTAGTCTTCTTTTTCAGCATGGGCCCTGGTAAATTCTAGACGTGCTTTTTTTGCATGGGCTTTAGAATAGGCTTTCTTCATGGACGACCCCCATGCATGCCATTCCTCTGCAGTGTACGCCGTGTTTTGTCACGGGAAACAATCACCTCATTATGGCTTTCTACTTTAGCTAACCGCAGTAAACTTGCATGGCGATTATCTTTAACCCTTCTCATTAGAAGATGCTCCTATCGAGGTGTTAACTTCTGCGAACATCTCTATGAGATAGTTGCAGTTCCATATTTGTAAAATGTTTGTATCACTTTTCCTACAGTATTCTAACTGATAATTAAAGCTTTGCTAATGTAGCCTTCACCTTTCTTGTTTTCTTTCTCAGGCCTTGTGACATTTCTCTTCCATGTGGTGCCATTGCTTACAGCATGAAATGGAAAAGGGTTTTCTTTACATAACACCCTTTTATTAACTGTCTGTCTGCTGGACACCTGTTTAAATAATTCCTCACCTGTAGTGGAATTCTTATTAATTAGGATTTTGTTGTCCAAAATTTAGCTTTGCTTCTAAGACTTTCATTGGGGTGTATTAATTTTTGCAACATGATCTTGATTTCAATCTAAATGTATTAAATAATTTTTAACATACAAAATCTTAAGTACAAAGGCGGTATATGTATGCCAGCAAAAGCAACAAAAGCATGCCAAAAATGTAAAGTGCTGAGATATAAAAGTGTACACACTATGTGGATCACAAACACCCCACCAAAACTAAAACACATATATGGTAAAGTCTAACACTAAATAAAGGAATGGACCACTACAAGGACATAGCTATAACAACATATGATGTACAAAACAGCATCAGTTGTTTTGCTTTAAGAAAATGTGGACACATCACGGCTGCAACAAAAATGATAGTTCATAATGATATTCATCGATTCATGATAGGACAGAAAAGGGGGGGGGGAAGTTATTGGAGTGATTTAAAAATGTGAAAAAAAAATTAAGAACTAAAATTAAGAGGGGAGGGGGGGGGGAGGAAATGGCCAGGAGTGAACAACCAGAAGAGACTTCACACAACCTTAGACTAACTTCAGATCCTACAGTTGTCCCATAGGGAGATTCCGCAATTCAGATAACTCCCTAAATTACTTCCAAGAGAGCCATATTTGATGGCATTGTTCGTATGTATCCAACTCACTTGCCAAAAGAAACTCCATCCTCTCAATGTAATCCATTTCTGCAACTCACTCGGAACGGGAACATGGGCCGTCTGCCAGTGGCATGGTATAACCAATCTTGCTGCGGTCAGCCAATGTCTGAGAAGACCTTTTTTTTTACACTTAATAGAACCAGGTAAGATAGAAAGCAATCGCCCCAGTGACCGTAGTATAGACCCACAGGATCAAATTCCAAAAATCATGAATAGCGGGGGCATTCCCACCATATATGCAAAAGAGAGCCCTTGAGGAATGACTGTAGCAACATAAGTCCCAAGCATCCAGATTTAAGATTTATCCGATGGAACAGCGCCGGGCATGATACCAACAAGAGAGAAGTTAGCAGTGGCGGAGCCAGAGGGCTAGCTGGGGTGGCAATTGCCACCCCAGACGAAATCCTTGCCACCCCGCTCACCAGTGGCGTCAGGGGGGGTTTGGCCGGGAACTCGGGGCTACATATCAGCACTTTAACATTAAAGCCAGTAATAAGTGGGCAATTCGGCTCAGCTGCAAGGAGAGTGATTGCAGCTGTCAAATTTAAGCATTGATGTCGGGTGTGGGTGGGGCCGTATGCCGGGGCTCCGCCCCCTTCCTCCGTGGAGAAACGGAAGCTGGCTGTGAAGGAAGGTGGCAGGGGGCGGGACCAATTATAGCTGCTGTATGGGCAGTGGCACACAGAGCTTCCCATCCTCCCCCAGCATTCAGAGCCAGGAGGATTTTCATTTCATCCTCCGCGCCTGAAATTGGCTCCACCCACCCAGGACCGGCCCTACCATGGGTCCCGCTGGGTCCATTGGACCCAGGCACTCTCGGCTTAGCACTGCGCATGCCCAGTTCTGGAGCCGGCTGAGAGTATCCAATGAACATTCCGAGTGCTTCTGCTGCCATTTGTTCCTTGCCCAGCGCGCCTCTTTTGATTTCATCACAGCAGATGCCGGGAGGGGGAGGAGTGGAGCCTGCAGTGAGTGGAGGAAGAAGTTCAGCCTAGCAGAAGGTAAGCTGCCTCTGGGCTGAATAGTAGTGATGTCGGTGGCTTGTCTTAGTGGGCAGGAAGAGGGGGAGGACGGGGGCCTCTCTCTGTAGCAGACTCCACTGATGCTGTTAAGATCGTTTTTTTGTTTTTGTGTGTCTGCTCTGCTTCTGAAGAGAAGATGTTTTCTAAGATCTCCCCAAATCTCTATTACACCTCCCTAGAGTCCCTTCCCACTACCTGCTAACCAGTCCAGTACACAGGCACATCCACCTCTCCTGTATGACCACCTCATGTGTCTGGGGCTGGGGCACTACAAATCCAAGCATGCCAGGTGAGGAGAGGCAGCAGCAATATGACAGATCAGGCTGATTGTTAGATGAAAAGTGCTGGTGTATAGTATTTGTGAGTGATGGAGCGAAGGATAGAGGGATGGGGTGATGGAGAAAGGGATAGAGGGATGGGGTGAAGGAGAAAGGGATGGGGGGATGGGGTGATGGAGAAAGGGATAGAGGGATGGGGGTGATGGAGCAAAGGATAGAGGGATGGGGTGATGGGGCAAAGGATAGAGGGATGGGGTGAAGGAGCAAAGGATAGAGGGATGGGGTGAAGGAGAAAAGGATAGAGGGATGGGGTGATGGAGAAAGGGATAGAGGGATGGGGTGAAGGAGAAAGGGATAGAGGGATGGGGTAATGGAGAAAGGGATAGAGGGATGGGGGTGATGGAGCAAAGGATAGAGGGATGGGGTGATGGAGCAAAGGATAGAGGGATGGGGTGAAGGAGCAAAGGATAGAGGGATGGGGTGAAGGAGAAAAGGATAGAGGGATGGGGTGAAGGAGAAAAGGATAGAGGGATGGGGTGAGGGGAAAAGGATAGAGGGATGGGGTGATGGACAAAGGGATAGAGGTATGGGGTGAAGGAGAAAAGGATAGAGGGATGGGTGAAGGAGAAAAGGATAGAGGGATGGGGTGAAGGAGAAAGGGATAGAGGTATGGGGTTATGGAGAAAGGGATGGGGTGATGGAGAAAGGGATAGAGGGATGGGGTGATGGAGCAAAGGATAGAGGGATGGGGTGAAGGAGAAAAGGATAGAGGGATGGGGTGAAGGAGAAAAGGATAGAGGGATGGGGTGAAGGAGAAAGGGATAGAGGGATGGGGTGAAGGAGAAAGGGATAGAGGGATGGGGAGAAGGAGAAAGGGATAGAGGGATGGGGATAAGGAGAAAGGGATAGATGGATGGGGTGATGGAGAAAGGGATAGAGGGATGGGATGAAGGAGACAGAATAATATACGGATGAAAGTAATGGAGAATAGAAAGGGTGGAGGGAAATGGGGCACAAGGATTATTGGATGGATGGTATGGTGGAGGGATGGAGTAAGAGCTAAAAGGATGTTGTGATGGAGTTATGGAAAGATGAAAGGATGGATGGAGGGAGGGATAGAGTAACAGAGGGATTAGAGTGATGGAGGGTGAAGAGGTTGGAGGGACCTACAACAGAGGGATGGTAGGATGGACAATTGGATAGATTGATGGAGACAGGTGATGGGTGAAGGAGGTGATGGAGGGATGCAGACAGGAGGTGATGGAGACAGAAGATGCTGGAGACAGGAGGTGATGTAGGCATGCTAAGTTTGGAGCTCCTGATGTTAAGGGGGGACTCCTGATGTGAAGTAGGGTTGCTTCCTGATAAATTTATTTTAGTTTCCATGATATAAAATAATGGATGTGGGGGCCTTTTGGTGGGCTTGTTTTTTTTTTCTTTTTTTTTTGGGGGGGGGGGCAGCATCAAATTCTTGGACCCAGGTAGCATAATATCTTGGGCCAGCCCTGCACCCACCTCCCTGCAATCAGAGAGAGAAACTGACTGAAGCTGGATGGGGCAGGAAGGATTCAGCCGCGGGATGGATGGATGGTGTCAGCGCCGGTTCCTGGACTTGGTAAGTGTTACTGGCTCTGCCCCCCTCCCCCCTCTCTCACTACTACCCCCCTCTCACCACCACCCCCTCCCCCCTCTCTCTCACTACCCCCCTCCTCTCACCACCAGGAATGCATACACATATGTATAAACTCACAGTCTATAGCATAATCTGCCCACATAAGTCTCTCATATGAACAAAGCTTGTCATTAAAATATCATAAATTGAATTATAAAATAAATAAAATCCACCAAAACAGCAGAATTAGCTTAAAAGTCCATAACTGCTAAAGAGTCCTGGGATGATGACTAAACGTGCAGATGTAGTACTGGATCACCAATGCATGCCACCACCATGCTCAGAGGGGGAGTAAAAGTGCAAACTCACCAACACTACTGGCTTAGCCACTCTCGTGACCAAGCAAACGAGACAAAAAACAATCACATCCACCTGGACAGATCCTGGGTAGCCAAAATGATGGGTGATCTCACAGTGCTCCAAATCATGTGGAAGAAAAAAGAGCTCCACTAGTGTGATAACATCTAAACAACTTTATTCACATCCACATTTAATAATATTGCACTCACATCTTAGTAGCACATCCATCGCTCGTGTCATCCGTCCAGGTGGATGTGATTGTTTTTTGGCTCGTTTGCTTGGTCACGAGAGTGGTCTTTTTACCACCTAGCAATGCCCCTGCCGCTCACGCTCGCTTATGCTTATAACATTACATAGCATAGCTGAACCTGAACGAGAGGGCGCCTGTGTAGCTTGTTCTCTGTGACTCTGACTGAGCGCGGTGAGCTGAGCAGGAGCGGCGCCGTGATTCGCTGCACAGCTAACCAATCACACGTGCCTGCACACCTGATTGCTTCGCTGTGCCGCTACTCACCGTGAGTCAACCAATCAGGTGTGCAGGCACGCGTGATTGGTTAGCTGTGCAGCGAATCACGGCGCCGCTGCTGCTCACCGCGCTCAGTCACAGAGAACTAGCTACACAGGGGCCATCTCGTTCACTTCTTCTACCTGTAACCTTAGGTAAGTCTCTCTCTCTCTCTCTGATCTCTGCATGATTGAAGGGGGCACGGCACGCTGGTCACTACATTGATATGTTGGCAATCATGCTGGTCACTACATTGATATGTTGGCAATCACGCTGGTCACTACATTGATATGTTGGCAATCATGCTGGTCACTACATTGATATGTTGGCAATCATGCTGGTCACTACATTGATATGTTGGCAATCATGCTGGTCACTACATTGATATGTTGGCAATCACGCTGGTCACTACATTGATATGTTGGCAATCATGCTGGTCACTACATTGATATGTTGGCAATCATGCTGGTCACTACATTGATATGTTGGCAATCATGCTGGTCACTACATTGATGGGTTGGCAATCATGCTGGTCACTACATTGATGGGTTGGCAATCATGCTGGTCACTACATTGATGGGTTGGCAATCATGCTGGTCACTACATTGATATGTTGGCAATCACGCTGGTCACTACATTGATGGGTTGGCAATCATGCTGGTCACTACATTGATATGTTGGCAATCACGCTGGTCACTACATTGATATGTTGGCAATCACACTGGTCACTACATTGATATGTTGGCAATCATGCTGGTCACTACATTGATATGTTGGCAATCACGCTGGTCACTACATTGATAGGTTGGCAATCATGCTGGTCACTACATTGATAGGTTGGCAATCATGCTGGTCACTACATTGATGGGTTGGCAATCATGCTGGTCACTACATTGATGGGTTGGTACGCTGGTGGTCACTACATTGATGGGTTGGTACGCTGGTGGTCACTACATTGATGGGTTGGTATGCTGGCGGTCACTACATTGATGGGTTGGTACGCTGGTCACTACATTGATGGGTTGGTACGCTGGTTACTACATTGTCAATTGATGGGGGGGCATGCTGGTCACTACATTGATGGGGGGGCAATATTGTGCAGCCCTACTCATAGGCATGCGCACGGGGTGTGCTTAGGCACACCCTAATCACCCCCATGCAGTGCTTCTGCCATGGCCGCCGCCGTTGTGTCTGCTGCTCTCTGCCCCTGGCTGCTCAGCTCCCGAACCCAATCCTGTCGGTGCGGAGACTGAGAGGGACTGTCTGGGGGAGGACCCTGGCCTGCTGTAAGGGGGGGGATCTATATAGGGGACCTCACCTCACCCTGGCCTGCTGTAAAGGAGGATCTATGGGGGACCTGCCCTAGCCTGCCCTAAAGGGGGATATATGGGGATCCTTCTCTAAAGGTGATCTATGCCATAGATCCCCCTTTAGAGCAGGGTCCCCATAGATCCCCTTTAGAGCAGGGTCCCCACAGATCCCCTTTAGAGCAGAGCCCTGTGAACAGTGTGCGGCCTTAAAAGAATAATGTTTACTTTGATAATTGTTTATTTAATTAAAAATGTTTTAATACCGCTTAGGATGTTTGTTTACATTTATTTATAAAAGTGTGTGTGGGTGTATATGTATATACATACATACATATATACACACGCATGTATATTGATCACCCAAAATAATACTTTGCCACCCCTGTTTTAAAAGTCTAGCTCTGCCACTGGAAGTTAGTCTCCTGAGCCTTCGATCGGTTGCCCATTTTGTTGTAAATTCCAGGAGATAAGGGTGGCGTTTCATAAGAAGAGCTTTACATACTACTGAGAGAAAGTGGTCAGGTGTAGAGTCTTGTAAGAGAAGGGACTCAAACTGATCTGGTATATTTGGTTACACTATTATTGCGCTGATAGTTCTTTACATTACATTCAAGATTTGTCTTGACAAGATGGTCTTGAATAAATGTATGTAAAATACTTTGGTGAGAGTGCAAATTAACAAATCTTGGTTGCAATCATAGGCCAGCATTTGTGGGAGTAATTTATAGTATAGTGTCCTATAGAAAATGTTGATTCTGAAAGGAAAGTTAAGGTTTTCTGACAAATGTGTTGGGGTGTACAAATTTATGTGCAGCACTGTAAGTGGTCCACTTGGTGTTGAGTTATTCACTTTAAAATCATCAGAGGACAAGGGGGCACTCCTTACTTCTGGGGAGAAAGGAGATTTAAGCCCCGTACACACGCAACAATTATCGGCCGACCGATCGTCCGACTTTTGTCCAGAGTGGTTTTTTGTTGGTTGGAATGTGCCTAGACTGCACACGAATTTTCTCGCCCAACAAAAATCGACTTCAGAAGTGATGTCATGTGTTGGTTTGCTTTCTTTGTGTTTTTTCTTCTCTGAGCATGCCCAGACTTGCTCATCAGATTTTTCCCTGTCGAAATCTGTACTGACTGCACGAAAATCGGCCAACAAAAATTTTATAGACTGCACACCAGATTTTTTTCGGCCGAAAAGTCGGAGTCGGTTGTCGGAAGCATCATACTAACAAGCCGAAAATCGGCAGATCGGACGTTGGCCGAAAATTCCCTGCCAATTTTTGACGCGTGTGTACGGGGCTTAACTCTCCAAATACAGAAAGGCTTCTTCACAGGAGCTGTGAAAATGTGAAATAGACTCCCTCAAGAGCTGGTTCTGGCCAGCTCAGTACATTGCTTTAAGAAAGGCCTGGATTTCTTCCTATATGTACATAATAGAACTGGATACTCATTTTCCTAGGTAAAGTTGATCCAGGGAACATCCAATTGCCTCTTGGGGGGGATCAGGGGGCAATTTGGGGCAAATTGGAACTTGATCAACTGTGGGTATGGGATTGTGTATAAAGGATTGTAAAACATTTTTTTCCCTTTTTTATTGGTTGAAATAGATGGGTTTTTTTTCAACCAGACTAACTATGTAACTATGTATATTTATGAAGAATGATCATTTATTTGGAAAATTATATAACAAACTTAAAAAAAGTGTTTTTTTTTTTTTTTTTTCCAAAATGTTCAATCTTTTTTGGTTTATTGTGTGGGGAAAAAAATGATAAACTTTTTATTTGGGTACAGTGTTGCATGGCCGCGCAATTGTCATTGGCTGAATATTGGCCTGGGCAGGAAAAGGGGGCGAAAGTGCCCTGCATTGAAGTGGTTAAAAATTAAATGCATAGTGTTTTTGGTTTGTGCTGCTCAGATGCATGTGTAGCTCCCCTTTAATTATACAGTACAGGACCCTAGCAACATATTCATACACCATGGGCTATAGGCTTTCTTATAACCCATGGCGTTAGGACATGCCCTCCGCCCCACTCCACCCCTTAACCTTACCTCACTCCATGGGTGCTCCTTTTTTTTTTTTAAAGCATCTGAAGCTGTTGAACCTCTTCTCTTTCATGAAGATATCCACTTATCTAGTTTGTTTATTCTTTGGTATTTTCTTAGAATTATTCAATCAGCCCTCACTGTCCTCTAATGCCTACACAGAAGCTGTGTATCTGGATCAGAGCAGGACCCAGTTTTAATTCCATTCTCTGCATCCAATTCTAGCCCTATTTTCAGGCATGCAATAGGTGACCTGCTTGACAAAAGCAGGATTTTCTGCATGTACTGTATGTCACAATTTCTTGGGCAGATTATGACCTTAATACAGGCATCTTTGTCCAGCTCTCAGAAAGGCCCCATATTTTATACTCCCATTTCTTAACCAAAGTCAGATCCTGATATGCCAGTCCACAGAATCAGAAGGGAATAAGTAGGATGTGAAGGCAGTGTTGGGAGAAGCTGCGGGAGACATCTCTCCCCACATTATCACTATATTGAAGAGGGAGCTTAACGCAACATGCTTGCTAATGTTGAAAAGCTCATTGCCTCTGTCTGCAAGATCCTTGGTACTGGTCAGATTGTCTCTCCTGTGTCTTGCCAAGCTTCTTTGGGTAAAGACAAGAGAGACCTGCCAAAACTTGCAAAACACTAACTGTTCATGAACAGACAGTGTGCATTTCAAAACAATTGGTTCACACCTGAAATAATTTTCAATCACCCCAAATCTTTGCTGTACTGTATCCAGTAGAAGACGAATTAGTGGGCTGTTCCTGTGTTATTCCTGCTGTCTCTGTCCTAAACAAATCATTCACTTTACCTATTGAGGATGTCCCTTCAAAGATTCTTGTGATAGATAATTGAAACACTCATAAAAGCTCTATTTACCCTGGCATGACCAGGCTTGCTGCTATTTCTGTATGTCAAACTGCAGCTAACTGGACTATGATAATGAATATACAACATGGCCCTGCATTTTAGGATTGTGTTGTTACAAAGCAATACAATTGCCTTCTGCTCTTCTTTTTTGTGTAGCTGTCCTGGAGCGCATCATGAGACACATCCAGAATTGATCTAATTTTCATTCATATGTGCAGAATCTAATAGATAAAAGCTTGGACAGCAGAAGCTGCCTGTCAAAGGTGCCAAACACATATGCCCTTTAGAGGAAGACATCTGTTTGGTGAGGCACTTGACCAGTTCATGAACGAGGTAATAGGTGAAAAGATTTTAATTCATCAGAGGAAGGTACCAAAACCCCTCTATTCAGGAGCCCCCTGATCCTCTAAACACACAGCACCTGGATGCTCTGAAACAGGCTTTAACTTCAAACTTTAGTTCAAGTTCAGCCCTTCTTTTGACACAAAGCTTGACCCACAAAGACCACCAAGCCCTCCCTGCAGCTCTCTTTACAATGAAGCACCTTCTCTTCTAAGAGTGAGGGTCTGCCTGAAACAGTTTGCATCCCTCTGAACCACAAACTTCCCAGATCTGTGGGTTCAATTGGTTTTAAAAGGGTACAAAATGGAGTTCCGACCTTTATCACCTCATCGCTTTCTTCTTTCAAATCAACCCAAAGATGTCAAAGGACAGTCAGATTTGCAACATGCATTGTCCCAGGGAGTCATTGTAACAATACCACCACAAGGCAGGTTCAAGGGATTCTACTCAAACCTGTTCTGAAGCCCAACATGGGTATTCATCCTAGCCTGGACCTAAAATCTCTTGAGAAAGTCCTTCAAATTCCAAAATTTCGCATGAAATCCAAAAGGTCAGTAATTTCCTTTCTGAAACAAGGGCAAAACCAACATTCAAGATGCCTATCTGCATGCATACGTGTTTCTGAACAGTCAGCCCTTTCATGTAAGAAGCCTTTCCTCATATTTTATGACGACAAGGTTGTATTACGCTCAAGACAATCCTTTCTTCCAAAGGTGGTTCCATCTTAATGAGGACATTGCTCTGCCATCCTTGTGCCCTGCTTTTAAGCATCCAAAGGAATTCTATCTACATTGCCTCTCCAGATCTGTAAAACTGTCCTGTCCTGGGCTTTAGGGCCCCATGCCTCTGTTGTCCAATTGTATAAGGCTGCCACCAGGTCTTCTGGTCATATTTTCTCAAAGTTTTATCCGGTGGATCTCCAATATTCTGCGGGTGCAGATTTTGGCTGCAAGGTTCTTGCAGCAGCAATGCAAATTTGAGCCTATCTTTGACACTTGTTTTTTGGACCTGTTGGCAGAGTTCCTTTGGCCTAGTTGTTGCCCAACCTTTGTGTTCACTGCTTAGGAATGTCCCATGGTGCATAAATACGTTGCCTGTGCCTGGTATTGTATTATTCGGAAAATAGAAATTATGACTTGCCTGTAAATTCTATATCTTGAAATACAGGCCACCCTCCCTAAACTCTCCTTGTGACTCTGTATTGTTTGCTACTAGACATGCAAAACTAAAAAATGTGTTTTGTTTCAGATAGATTTGTTATGTTACTAATTTTGTTTAGTTATGGAATTCGTTTAGTTTGATTTTAGAATTTGTTTAGTTTCCTTTCATTTTCCAACTTTTCAGAATGATTGGCATTTGGATCGGTCGGAAAATGATCGACCGATAAGAATTTTGTGTGACGAATAGTTGGCTGTTATCAGTGGGCCGGAAAGCTGACCGCCTGTGTCCTTAACAACCATGACTTATCTGTCAGTTAAGTACGATCTTATCGAAATCTGGAAGCCCCCTTTAACCAGGGGGCCCCCAGACCCCCCACCCCCACCCTTGTGAATGAGTATGGTGTCAAAAGGTAAAAAAAAAAAGTTTTTGACATCCTTTATTAAAAAACAAGACATAAAGAAGTGTGTCCCTTGATGTAAATCTTTCATTAATCACGCTCCCCACCGCACCAAAGGAAAAAAAAAAAGGATACTCTCGTCAACATGGAGACCTACTGCAGGCTCCTCTGTTTGACATTTCTTATATAGATAGGGGGTGGGGCCATCTGGCTACTTCACCTGGTGGCACCGCCCACCTTCTGACATTTTGGTTCCCTGACGTCAGAAGGGGCAGTGCCACCAAGTGTTTTAGACTGGTGGCCCTGCCCCTTATCTATATAAGAAATGTTAAATGGAGGAGTCTGCAGTAGGCAGATGGCCTCCGTGTTGGCAAAAGCATTTTTTTTTTTTTTTTGGGCGGTGGACGCTATTTTTAATAAAATTAAATCGGGGGACGCTATTTTTAATAAAGGATTTGTCAAAAAATGTCTGTGTTTTTTTATTACTTTTTTCCTATGAGCCCCCAGACCCGCACAACAACTGGACACGGTTGTGGGGATAAAGCCTATGTCCCCCTCCCCCCACCCCATGTTGAGGGCATGTGGCCTAGTATGGTACAGGAGGAGGGGGGGGATGCATGCTTAAATAAGAGTCTGGTATGATTTTTTTGGGTGGGCTCTTTTTTATTATTTTTTTTGGCCTGTTGTGGATGGGGGGGGGGGGTTGTAGGAAGGGAAATTTTGAGGTGAAAGAGGATGTGTGCTAGGAGGGGTAATTCTTTTGGGTGGCGGGGGGGGGGGGGGTTTGATCTAAGAGGTCAGATTGAGTGACAAAGATTTGTGCTGAGAGGGGGCATTTGGAATGGGAGAAGTGGGAATTATTGAATTGTTGGGGGAGAATTTTGGCTTGCAGAGGAAATGTATGCTTAGGGATGAGCATGCTGATCAGCTGTTTGTTTTTTTTTTTTTGAGTGGGAGGGATTTATGTTGAGACGTGAAATTAGGGCCCTTAACAGATCTCCTCCTCCACTTACAGCACATAGTTATGATCGGGTTTCCTTACAGACTTACACACATTGTGCAGCTGGATGCTGTGTCTGTAAGGGAATCCGATCTTAGCTATGGGCTGTGTGGGGTAAGGGAGTTCTGATTACCCAGGCTGTGTGCAGTGTGGGAATGGGAGTGCTCTGCTGAGTGCTCATCCAGCAATGACCCTGTCCTCTTCTCTGCTGACCACTGTCTTCTGCCCTGTTGACCCCTATCTTCCACCCTGCTGACCTGATAACCCCCTTTTCTCTACCCTGTCAGATGCTCTATTGACCCTTGCCCTCTGCTTTGCTGACCTCCTGTATGCTGTCCTACTGACTCTTGTACACTCCCCTGCTGACCCCCTGCACACAGTCCTTTGCTCTGATAACTCACGTAAACTTTCCTACTAACTAATGGCCTCGGTAGACTGCCCTACCAACTGCTGACCCTATCTTCTGCCCTACTTGACCCCGTGTACACTGCCCTTCCAACTTCACATCCAGCATTTTGAAGCTTTATCTCTGTTTAAAAGGATACAGTCACTGTTTGCCTGAAAATTTCACACCAGACTCATTTGATTTCTAAATTGACTTTGGTCAAGTCAGGTGATGCTTTCAGTTCCACAACGACTCTAATTCTGGCTAATTCTGCAGCAATTAAGGTAGTTTTTGGGAGCTTAAGAGTAAAGGAATTGTCTGATCATCGAGAACAAGTCTATGTGGGAGATCAAGGAAAGGGAAAGGGATCTATTGGTAGTAGAGGCTTTTTGCACCGGTTACATATAGAAGTTGAAGACATTTGAGTCTGTTTTTATTCTGAGCACCACATTCTATAAAAATAAAAACATTTGCAGTGAAAAATAAGTGGGCTGAAGTTATGCAAATATACACTTTGAAACAAGTTTTTGTGTAACACACACACACCTCTTTCACAGTTCACAGCCATGAAGGTGATAAATTTGTTTCATTGTCCAGCTCATCACCCATCTTCCACCTGTTTAGTGGGCTTCTCCATGATTCCAACACTTCTTAACTTAAAAAGGTTTACCCACTTATCCAGCAGTTTAGACCAAACCAGATTTTATTTTTAAGTGTACATATTACACACACAATAATTTAATGCTCTCGGAGCAGTGTTGGGTGTAGGTGGTCACCGTAAGACACACCAACACTCTCCTGTCTCTCTATCTCTCTCTGTAGTTGTGTTGGCATCTTCCTGCTCTCATCCATATCCATTTGGTCCATAGGAAAATGTTATCGCTGAAGAGTAGAGCATTAGTGGTTATTTCCTTGGATAAAGAGACCTTGACTTGTCCAGAAGGAAACACAAAAGCATCTAGAATTACCTGTAAATTTGGTTTTGAATTAAATTAAACAGGCCTATGAGGAAGCAAAGATACACAGATTGTATTTTGCACGCATATTAGAGTTTTTAATTTAACAGTGTAAAGATTTCAAGGGCTTTCTACAATAGGAATGATTTACCTAACTTTTTTTTTCTTCTAATTCTAGGTTGTGTCTTTAATTCCTTCTTTGTGTCAAGAGGACTCTCCTGCACAGATAAAATGGTCAGTGCTGGACTTTTTATCCAGCTTAGCAAACATTCTGATTCCACAAGAATCCCAGGTAACCTTTCAACATGTATAATGGAAGAATTTAGACATTTGTAGCAAGCTATTAATATCATAGATAGGTGGAAACGCTCTACATCTGAGTCTTAAAATGGAGTTAAACCCATCGATTTAACAGTTTCAAAAAACAGCTAAATTCTGGCAAGTCAGGAATGCTAACTGTCACATTGGTTGTGCTCACAACCGAACTGTCAATCCATCCAATAGCTGGTGTCAGAACTGATATACAGAGGCCAAGATGGCAGTTTCCTTGGCTAAAAGACGAAATCACATACCTGTACGTCTTCTGCACTTCCAGGTTTGCGGTGACCAGCTCCCGCTGTATCCAATTAGCGGGGAGGATTATTAAAAGTGAACCTTCCCGGTTTAGAGTGAAGTTCTGCTTTAAAGTTTTACACTACACTACAAGGGGAAGTGTGTCTAAAGAAGACATTTCTGCTTTATACCTTAGGGGAGAACTTTACCATTCTGAAGTGACAAACCAGGCCAATTCAGTCCACTAATTAATTTTACGGTGCCAATAATCTGTGTGAGAGGTTCAATCGCAAGGGAGGCGGCTGTCTGTAATGTGTGTTCTCTTCCGTTCATTTTAGGACATATCAAAGATCAGTTGATCTGACCACTGGATGTAGGATGCTAGTTACAACAAAAAAACCCAGCCTAGGGAAGGCCCTTGCTGGTGTACATTCCCACTGTCTTCTGACAACAGCACTGCTCTAGGAATTAGGACCCAAGAATTTGTACTGGAATTTTTCCCCCCTTTCTTTCTTATGAGTTTTGGTGATTTTTTTCAGTTAGCCGAAGGCTGGGTGATATTATAGATCATTCCCTCCCCCCCAAAAACTGCCATTGAGCGCTTGCAGTTTCTCAAAACAAGAAGTTGCAATAGCTCTGTCCAACAGAGCAACTTTTGAGAACTAACCGAGAGCCGTACATGACCAGTTAGTCCTGACCGTTCAATCACAGCATGCTTCCGCAGACTGGCAGTACCCTGGTCCCAGCCAGAGGGCTCCCAACATCATCATGGAGTTCCCTGCTCCCTGCAAGACAACATCCCCCAGGCGGTACACTCCCCCAGGTGTTATGTATAACCTTGTGTCTCTTTCTGTTGCAAACCTTTAGTGTATGGGTGTCACCTTGGCCACAGCCGTGACTGACATAACTGAACAGTCTACTGGTTTCCCCTCTGTGGAGCTGCTTGGTAAGGGATCCCCCCTTAGTCTGTGATGTTTGTAGACTATGCTGTTTGGGCGATACCCAGCTCCCCATGTATGACTTTAATGTGGAAACTTGGAAAAGGCAGCCACACACCAATGTTTCACACATCTCATGCTTAGTCATAACCAGGGGTCAAATGGTGTGGTCGGTGTAGAAATAGGTGAGAAAACACCCATTCACAGCCAAATCCAATCAACACAGTTTGACCCCTGGTTATGACTAACCACAAGATGTTTGAAACATGCTAACTTTCCAATCATTCCTGTGACTGCATCTGTCTGCATTTCAGTAAAGAAGTTTTCTCTTTCGTTCATTTACGGGCACCACTCCTGATCGTCTTAACCATTGGGTTATACTGCCCCCTACAGGAGTAGGACACTAGGCTACGCCTATGGGCAGTCCCAGGGGGTATACTCCCTCTCTCTGCTTATAGGTACTCAGTTTTTTTTTTTTTCTGCCTTGTCAGGAGTAAGGACCTAGTTCCTTGCTGGGATCTCTGGTCATGGCATTTTGTTCTTTTTAGATAGAAATTTTTCTCCTGGTTTGTTCCTGTGAGATATACAATCAACTCCCGGACTGGGCGACAGGCTGGATAATCTTGATCCAGTGGTCACCCCAGTCTGGCCAGCAACCGTGCGCCGACCTCAGCTCCGTGCTAGGTCGGCCGTGACATAGCCCCTGCGGACAGGGGCTGGCCTGCTAGTTAAACATCTCGTGAGGTTGCATACGACCGGGTCTTAAGTCGCAGTGTTCCTCCTGCCCAACAGCTCCCCATTTCGATGGCGAGGAGGTTCTGTCTGGGGCGGTGCCCGCCTGGCTCCTGATATGGTGAGTAGCCCTGAAGGGTTTTTGGGGTGCATGGGGGCCCCTCCTTGGGATGGTCGGATCCCCGGATTTCCCCTCAGGCATCCCCCCCTTTATCCCCTCATCCTACCCTCCCCCCTCCATTTAGGCCAGGGCTGTGTGGGTGATCTAGTCCACCTCCTGGGGTGGAGACAGGGAGCTATACTGGGTATGGGGGCAGGGAGGGGGGTGCGCTACTGTTGACCGGATGATCGGCTGTGCAGGGGGTTGTACCTGGTTGAGGGCTCCTGCCAGGGCCTCCCGTTCTGCCTGGGCCTGTCCTTAAGTCCTAGGGATCCTCATGGTTCCACCATTTTGCGGTAGCCTGTGTGCTCTATGCACGGCGGCCATGTTTGTATAGTCCAGTGGGCATTTTGTGGTGGTTTGCCATTGAAAACATTGCCGGTCATGACAGTGGAGCCCCGCGGGCGGTGATTTCAGCATTGAGAGTCCCTCCTCAACCCCTGGTGCTGTCTCCTGGATATTTTTACTTCCTGATCGCCGTGCGTGGAGTGCAGATTCTCCTGGTGGCTGCAGATGCCGGCTTCTGCTAGGTGGGGAGTCTGGTGGGGTCCTCTCCCTCTCAGCTGAGGATCGCTTGGTGCTTTGTGCCTGGCGACTGGGTGGTGCTGCCAGCGTGGTGGGGGTTGTCCCTTTGCAGTGTTTTACTTTTTTTGCGGGGTACCCCTGGTGACTCATGGAATCTTTGAAGCACATCTCCCACCTGATCCCCTGAGGCTGTAGGGCCCTCCGGGTCCCAACCATCCATTGATGCCCTGACGGCGGTCCTGGAGTCCTTTGTGTCCCAGGTGGAGGTGGCTTTTGGGCGACGGGCTAGTAAAAAGCGTTCCTGCTTCATCTGTCTCATCGGATCCCGAATCTGATTGGGCTGCCGTGGACGAGGATCTGTGACCATGCGCCCAGAATCCTCAGATAGTGAGGATGATTCCTCCACATCTGCAACCGCGCACGAAAAGGCACTGGTAAAGGCACTGATTATATCTGTGCATGAGACCCTATAGATGGAGGATGCAGCTGCGACAGAGGCGCAGGTTCCCTTTGGCACTCACAAGCTATCCAGAGCGGCAAAGGTGTTTCCTTTTTCACATAATTGTCGCTAAAGAGTGGGGACGACCATATCGTCTCCTTGGGGTCCCTAAGCGCTTTACTAGTTGATACCCTTATGAGGAGTCCCTTATTAAGAAGTGGACTGTTCCATCGGTGGTGGACCATCCAATTTACAGATTGAACAAGTCAACCATGATTCCGGTTGAAGAGTACCCGGCCTTTAAGGATCCGGCTGACAGGAAGGCGGAGGCTCTGGTCCCAAATATGTACACTCTGCAATACCAGGGCAATGGTGAATACCGGCCAAACTCTGAGTGGACTAAGCTTTTATGCCATGACCTGGAGGGAGAACAGCTCCCCCCTGCCTTTGCTGAGCTGGTGGACCAGCTTGTCCAGGGGCTGCAGTTTATCTGTGATGCCTCTTTGGTTGCAGCTCCCCTGGTGGCTCAGCTCTCTGTTTCTGCAGTTGTCCCTAGGCCTCTCTTTTGGCTTAAATGCTGGTCTGCGGACCAGACTTTTAAAAAGGCCTTGACTGATCTCCCCTTTCAAGGAGATCGCCTGTTTGGAGCTACCCTGGATGACCTCATTAAAGGTCTCACAGGGGGAAAGAGTATTTTTCTTCCGCCGGGTACTAAAAACAAGGAACCTCGTCATAGACGTAGGCCATCCTTCGGCTCATAAGAAGTTTTTTTCTTCCCTCAGGGTCCTCTGATAAGGGCTCAAAGCCTTTCAGGGCCTCCTCTGGAGGCTCCAAACGAATCTGGTGTGGCAAGCTGAGAGTGGGCTTCTCCAGACCCGCGAACAAGGCTCCGTCAGCATGAAGGTGCGCCCTCACCCGTATCGGGTGGGGGAATGTCTTTGCTTGTTTCCGGACCCGTGGACTTTCCTGATACAAGACAAGTGGGTTGATGAAGTCATTCGGTCCGGCTCCAAGATCAAGTTTCGTTCTTGTCCCCCAGCAAGGTTCTTTCCTTCCAACTTGCGCCTGTCCCCGGACCGCTTACATGGACTGTTTGGGGCGGTACAAGACCTGTTACTTCAAGGGGTGATTTCCCGGTTTCGACATCGGAACATTTTCAGGGTTTTTACTTAAACTTGTTTACAGTTCCCAGAACGGAAGGCAAGGTGCGTCCAATCCTGGACCTCAAGGTGCTGAACTGCTTTGTACGGGTGCAGAATTTCAGGATCGAGTCCATTTTCATGGTGGTGGCATCCCTGCATCAGGGGGGTTTTCTTGCCTCATTATGTGCCGATCACCAGTGCTTCCTCCGCTTTGCCAAGGGAGAGGAGCATTATCAGTTTGTGGCGTTACCCTTTGGTCTCCCCTCTGCTCCTCGAGTCTTCACAAAAGTGTTAACCCCGGTGCTAGCATTGTTATGTCAATGTGGGATCGTGGGACTGGGCTACTTGGACGACCTCCTTCTTTGAGCGGAGTCTCCTGCTGCTGTGGTGGAAAACCTGGAAATCACCATACAAACTTTGCAGGAGTTCGGCTGGATTCTGAATTTTCAGAAGTCTGCTCTGGTGCCATCCACAAAGCTAGACTATCTGGGTCTGACTCTCCTGCTCCTTCCTCTGAACAAACTCCAGAAATTGCAGGCTGCATTTCATCTCCTGCTGTCCAGCAGATGGCCATCCCTTCGGACTTGCATGCCGGTTCTCGGCTTGATGGTATCTACCTTTGAGGCAATTCCGTTTGCACAGTTCCGTACGAGGTCCCTGCAAAGGGATATTCTGGCCAAATGGGACAAGGCTCTGCAGTCTCAGGACAATCAGATCCAGCTTAGTCGGGCAACGAAGGAGTCCCTGATATGGTGGTTTTGTTCTCCTGTGCTTTGGCTGGGCAAATTCTTCCTCCCCTTGCATTGGACAGTGGTCACCAAGGATGCCAGCCTGTCCGGCTGGGCAGGCGTCCTCTGCATAAATTCTGCTCAGGTTCTCTGGACACTAGAAGAGTCCAGACTACGGATCAATGTCTTGGAACTCTGAGCAATCAGACTGTGCCTTGAACATTGGACAGATTGTCTTTAGAGATATCCAGTACGCTTGCAATCGGACAATGCTACGGCCCTGGCTTATGTCAATCACCAGGGGGGCACAAGAAGTGCTCTGGCGGCTTTGGAGGCAGCCGGTATTCTAAGGTGGGCAGAATGGTTCGTTCCAGCCCTCCCTGCCCTACACATTCCGGGGGTGTAAAACTGGCAAGCGAATTACCTCAGTCGGCAGTCGTCCAAGGGGAGTGGTCCCTCGGAGGTGTTTCATCAGTGGTACCATGGGGTCAGTATCGTCTGATTTACACCAGGTGCTAATGGATGGAAGTGTGTCTGAGTCTGTGATTCCAACACTGTTAAAATCTAGGAAATACACTTCTAGGAAGATCTACCATCGTATGTGGAAGTCTTACATTGCATGGTGTGAATCTCTTGAGGTTCATCCTCGCTCTTTCTCTGTGGCTCTGATCTTGACCTTCCTTCATTAGGGGGTTGAGCAGAAACTAGACTTGAGTACTATCAAGGGTCAGGTGTCAGCCTTAGTGGTCTTCTTTCAACGGCCCTTGGCCACATACTCCCTGGTTCATACTTTTCTTCAGGGAGTTAGGCACTTGGTCCCTCCAGTGTGGTCTCCATTGCCGCCTTGGGACTTCAATTCGGTGCTCTCAGTTCTCCAGAAACCTCCTTTTGAGAATCTTCGGGAGATTCCCCTGCTTAAGCTGTCCCAGAAGGTGACCTTAGTGGCTATCACCTCTGCACGCAGGGTGTCGGAATTGGCGGCGTTATCCTGTCATTCACCCTACTTTGTGGTTCACAAAGATATGATGGTTCTACGTCCCTATCTGTCGTTCCTTCTAAAGGTTGTCTCTGATTTTCATTTGAATGAAGACCTTGTGTTGCCTTCCCTGTGTCCCAGTCCAAAACATCCGGAGGAAATTGCCGTGCATGCCTTGGATGTGGCCCCGGCAATTAGCATGTACGTGGCAGTTACGGAATCTTTTAGGAAGTCAGACTCACTATTTGTGCTCACAGGTGGGCCTTGAAAACGGTGATCCAGGTCTATTCCCTCAGGGGTCAGGTTCCTCCTTTCCCTGTCAAAACGCACTCTACTCAGGTGCTCAGTGCCTCCTGGGCCTTCCATTGTCAGGCTTCAGTGACACAGGTTTGCAAGGCGGGCATTTGGTCATCGGTGCACAGCTTCACAAAGTTCTACAAGTGGATGTGTTGGCATCTGCGATGCTTCATTTGGCCGCAAGGTGTTGCAGGCTGCTGTTTAGAGGACCTGGTCCTCTTTGAGGGTGTATTGTTTTTTCTCAGGTGAGCTCCAGTTGTTTTGGGTGAGCTCATGTTCACCTGGTTGGCTATAGTTAGCCTTGGGAATTTCCTTTTCGCTGTTCCCTATCCTCATGTTTAAAACTGCTTTGGGATGTCCCAATGGTTAAGAAGATCAGGAGCTGTGTCTGTCAGTAAACAAAAGAAAAAATGGGATTTTTGACTTACTGTAAAATCTTTTTCTCTAATGTTCATTGACGGACACAGCACCCACCCCTCTGTGGAGTTGTAATTCTTCTGACACTGCTTGTAGTAAAACTGAGTACCTATAGCAGGGAGAGGGGGTATACCCCCTGGGACTGCCCATAGGCGTAGCCAGACTTTTTTTTTCTGCCTAGTGTCCTACTCCTGTAGGGAGCAGTATAACCCAATGGTTAAGAAGATCAGGAGCTGTGTCCGTCAATGAACATCAGAGAAATGGATTTTACCGTAAGTCAAAAATCCCATTTTATTGGTATCCCGTTGCGGTGTGCAGCTGCCTTTTCCAAGTTTCCTTGTTTGTCGTGATGGTGAGCTGGCCAGCACCTGTGGGGTTACCTGCTGTGGGATCTCCTCGGCTGGAGCGGGGATTTCACCTCTGCCTTTAAAACTTCTATGTGCCTGCCGCCATACCCCATACATCCTCCAAAGTGGCAAGTTTTGCCTTAGATGTTTCTGGGGCTCAGGGTCCCTTGAGATCTTTTCTTCTGCCATAGATAGCTTTGGTTCGCATGTCAAGGGATTTGTCCCACGCTTCCTCAAAAAAACACCCTCCTCCTTCCCCTGTCCTGTCTGAGGCATTTAATATTGAAGATGCTTCTAAAGGCTCTCTTTACTCCCGCAGGCTCAGCTCTGCAATCAGCTATTGCTGCAATTTCTGTTTGTCAAACTGTAAACGATCAAGTCAATGAAAAATATACAGGATCCTGTACTTCAAGGTTGTGCCTCCGCAGAACACTTACAGCAATTACCCTTCACTTTGCTCTTTTGTGTTGATGCCTTAGAACAAGTCATGAAACAAATCTCCAGAATGGCTCTAATTTCTGTCCATATGCACAGAATCTTTTGGTTAAAAGTTTGGACAGGTAAAGCTCCCGGTAAAAGACACTCAGACAATCATCCAAGATTATCTGCATATTCTGAGTTACCCACAGCGCCTTGTGCACTTTACAATAGGAGACAGACACATCCAGTTTGTCGCACTGTCCTTTGGCCTATATTCTGCTCCCAGGGCAATCACAAAGTTGCTTGTACCCATTCTTGCCCTCCTAAGAACTCAGAGTATTCAAGTCACAGGGTACCTAGACTACCTTTTTCTGAAGGACTTCCTTCCCTTCCACCTTTTTGCAAACGTTCACAAGACTATGCAGATGCTTTTCAAGTTAAAAAGGAGGGGGAAGTGGGACTTTAAATGAGATTACAAGACATATTTGTATCTCCCTCCCTATATCAAGGTAAAAAGGAAGATGCTTTTCAGGCTTTCGGTTGGGTAATGAGTTTTTAAAAATCTGCTCTCCAACTTTCCCTCCACCTGAAATACTTGGGCCTCATTCTAGACACAGCTCAAGCAAAGGTCTTTCTTCCAAAAAACAAACTGGTGTCTTTCAGATTTTGCGCTTGGGCCTTAAGGTAAAAGAAACATCCCTCTGTGAAGTTAACTATATGTGTTCTGGGTCTCATGGTGGCCTATTTCAAGGCTGTTCTATTCACACAATCCCATTCAAGGCCTCTCCAACAAATCTTGTTGGCATGGAAAAAAACTCACTCATTCACTTGATCTCCCTATGCTTCTTTTCAGCCAATCCAAGTTCTCCACCCAGGCTTGACAATGGGTAAAGTCCTTCCTTCCATATCAATGTAAAGTGATAGCATAGTTATTTAGTTACATAGTTGGTTGATTAAAGGCACCTGTCCATCCAGTTCAACCTGTTTGTGTGTGCTTGCTACTACTATTTTCCATATTTCTGTACATTGCGTTTGCTAAGAAACACATCTAGAAGTTTTTTGAATTTATCTAAATTCCCCACCGACACCAGAAACTGTGGAAGAGTTCCACATTATTACTGCTCTAACCGTAAAGAAACCCCAGTTTAAGATTGAACTGCCTCTCATTCAGCTTAATTGTGTTGCCACATAACTTCTTTAGGTACCTTAGGTTAAATCGTTTCCTCCCAATGCTAGTCACCATTTAAAGATTTCAAAATCACAATATAATCTCCTCCCCCCCCCCCCCCCCTTCTCTCCAGTTCATGGATATCCTTCCTACGAATTAGTGACTCAAACTGGACCACATTTTAAACATGTGGCTTAACTTATTTTTGCCTTCCTCTGGATCAACAGCGGGTATAGGATTGTGTATATGGGATTGTATGGTGGGGTTTTCAATACTGGTTTTTTTTTTTTTTTTATGGTTGAACCGGATGGACTTGTGTCTTTTTTCAACCTGGCTAACTATGTAACCAGAGTTTTGTAAAATGGTAGAACTATAGTTTTAGATCTTGAGTAAATAAATGCATGCTAATAATCTGTTAGCCTGCTTGCTGCAGCTGGGCATTGCATGCTAATGCGGAGTCTGTGATCTGCTGGGGCCCCATAACAATAGGTGCCTATCTTTCTGGCTGGGGTGGAGTGTTGAAACCGGTGAAGTGCAAGAAACATGGTTAACCATGGAATCCAAGCTACCCATCAACTCTTGATGTTCAAAGCAATCAGAATGGCTCTGCACCACTGGACTCTCCTCCTTCAGGAACTCCTGCTCAAAGTGCATACAGAAAATGTCATGGCTGTCGCCTACATGAATCATCAGAGGGGTATCAGGAGTCATGCAGCCTTGAAGAAAGCAGGCCTGTTCGTCTCATGGACAGAGCAACACTGACCAGTGTTCTGTGCTTTTCTGCTTGCTACTAATTGAGGCTTTGTTAGCAGATGGGTATGGGAGGTTGGCCACCAGCAGAGGAGCAGAGTTTTTTGTGTTTGTAGCTAGCATCTTGCAGGTGGCACCCAGTGGTCAAGATCTATTGATCTTTGCTGTGTCCTTCAAGGGACGCAGAGAGAAGAACTTTATGGTACAAAAATCTAATTTTGAGCTTTAGCTTGTGGCTTTAATGAAATAGCTGATTCTACTTGCATAGGCCATGCACCAGTTATCCATATAGAAATGTGTTTTTACTTAATTTGATGGCTGGATGAAATTAGGTGGGGCTTCGCAAGAGCTTTGCTAAACTGTTGCAGGTGTTGCCTTTTTAAACAAACGAATGATCTGCCTCTTCATTAGTCACATGCATACTTAGCTTAGTTAATCGTTTACACTTGTGTTGTCTGTGAAAAGTGATCCACTGCAGATCGCCTTTAACAGCGCTGCGAGTTGGCAGCGGACAGGTGTTTAGGTGGTGATACTACAGCCTCCTAATAGTCTGATTTTCTCTATCGTCCATTGACAGACACAGCTCTTATGCTTCTTATACAATTGGGATATGCTGCCCCTGCAGGAGTAGTACTAGGCAGGAAAAAAAGCAATTCACCATGCCCACAGGGGCTGTCCCTATAGACATAACCCCACACACCCTGCTACAGCACACCAGCTTGTTTCTGCCTAGTGAAGGAGTAGGACCTAGGTTTCCTGCTGGGACTTCAGTCTCAGTTTTTTATTCTTTTAAGAATATTTTGTTTTATTTTTCTTTACTCACTTTGCTAGTTAATGTTTCAGGTGGATCAGCAATGCCGGCTGAGGTTTTGCACTGGATAATCTAGATCCTTAAGGTCTCCCAGCCTGGCCTACATGCATGAGCAGGTTATAGTCCCGCACTAGGCCTCGCCAGGACAGGACCTTTTTTTGGATGGGGACGAGCCTGGAAGTCGGTCTCGCTGGGACGCAAAGACCTTGAACGCCCCGAGTCGCAGCGTACCCTTCGGCTGGCAGCATCCCCACTTTGGGTGGGAGGTGGTCTGTCCGGAGCAGAGCCCACACGGTCCATAGTATAGTGAGTAAATGCAGCCCCGTCCTGTCCCTTGTTGGTCTTGGGGGTGGGCATGTGGGCCTTCTACTGGGGATAATGGGACCTAGTACTTCCTAAAAGATCCCCCTGGCCTGTCGGTACCTGGCCCTGTGCCCTGCCCCCCTCTCCCGCCCCGTTGGGGGCGCTATAGTTGCAGAGTCCTGGGGGGGGGTGGAAATTGTACCTTTCTCTTATGTCCTCTGACAGTCGCCGCTCACTCATACAGTCTTCACCAATGGGTATTGACCTCTTATCCATAGGAGCAAGCTAGGTATAAGACTTGTTAAAAACAAAGTAATTTACATAGACACACCTATGGGGGCTGTCCCACTAGTACAATACCCCCTGCTATCAGCCATCCCAACTCAGTTTGTCTTCTGCCTAGTTAGGAGTAAGATAGGCTCTCCCTGTGCTGGGGCTAAAGTCTCAGCCTTCTTCTATTTCTTATGATTTTATTTCTGCAAATGCGTTTTTCTCTTACGTCCTCCGACAGTCGCCGCCTCTTCATATTCGTCACTAATGGGGTTATTGACCTTTGCTCCGTAGGAGTAGCTAGGTAACAGAATATATTAATATCAAAGCTTTTAGCATATCCCACCCCCAGGGGGTGGTCCCCTCAGTCCAATACCTCCCTGCTTCCTGCATACCAACTCAGTTTCATATGCCTAGCTCAGGAGTACGCAGGCTGTTCCTGTGCTGGGGCTCTTGGTCTCAGCCACTTTTCTCTTTTTTGGTTTTATTTGAAGTTTTTTCTCTTTCTTTTACTTAGCTGTTTATTTCCAGCGTTAGTTCTTTTGATGAAGATGATCGTGCGGTGCTGGGTCTCAGTCTGGCCACCCTGGATCCCAGGGCTCAGGGCCAGGGGCTTCCCAGCCTGCCATCGAGCGTTCAGCTTAGGTTTTGCCCTGGCACATTGAACGACCCATCCCTGTTCGCTGCAGGGATGCTATCGTGAGGTGGCTACCTCACTGGACGCCATTGCGGTTTCGCACCGCAACTCCACTGCGTCATGCTTGCGACACTCCCTGTCCTCAGTACTGCGGTTTGGTCGCTGGAGCAGGCTCCCCACGCCATCTGGACTGGTAAGTGTATCTCTATGTGGGGACCTGTCTTTTTTGGTGACAGTCTGGGACTGTGTGACCCTGCATGTCTGTGTGGCTGCTGTGTTCCCTGTCAGCTCCTGTGTGCACTTGCTGCCTGTGTGTGGGCTGTGAGGGGGGGGGCTCTCCCGCTCTGCTGGGTGTCATATGAAGCAGTGAGATTTTAGACATGCTGTGCGGCGATCGCTGCGGCGATCTGCCATTTTTCTGGGGCAAAAATTATGGTGGCAGGTCCTGTGAGGTACTGCACAACGTTTTTGGCGCCAAACGCTGCCATTTTGAGCGGCGATCGATCCCACATGTCAGCGCCATGTTCTCCTTGCCCAGGGTTTTGTCCTCAGCCGAGCGGCCATGTTTGTGTAGCCTTGCAGAGGCTTCATAGGGGCGCTCAGTCTTGCATCACTTCCTTTTCCTCTGGGACAGCGATCGGTGCAGCAGCAGGTTTTATATCTCCTTTTTTCCTGTATTCCTTGCCCAGTTTCTTATCCCTGTGGGGGTCAGTGTGTTCAGTGGGTGCGGTGGGCAGCGCTCGCCGCAATCTTAAAGGGGCAGTATCCTTTATTGATTATTTTGCTGGGGAATGGATTCTCAGGATTGCAAGTTTCCTCCCACCCTGGTGGGGGGCCAAGGGGCTGCTGCTTCCCCCGAGGGGGCTGATCTGGCCACTATTGTGGCTAACTTAGCTGCTCAGGTGCAGATGCTGGTGGCTGATCGATCCACAAAACGGCCCAGGGTGTCTATTTCCTCTGATTCAGAGGGCGATGGGGCTGCTATGGCTGGAGTGCCCTTCTCAGGGTCTCACTCATCCCTGGACCTTGTGGGGTCTGACGGGGAGGCTGAGGTGGAAGGGGTTGATAATTCTCCCCCTGGCTCGTCTGAAGAGCTTGCACTCATGGATGAGTCGGTTGCTTCTATCAAGCAAACGCTGCATTTGCAGGATGAACCATGTCCTCCTGCTTTGATGTCCTCTTATGGGACGCAGAGGAAATGCAAAACATCACAGGTTTTTCCTTGCTCTACGGAATTTCAGCGCGCGGTTGATGAGCAATGGCGCAATTTAAAGAAGCCTTTTGCTGTGCCGAGTAGGTTCAAGCTGCGTTATCCCTTTACACCAGCTACTGATGAGCGTTGGTGTGTGCCGCCTCAGGTGGATCACGCGGTGGCGATTTTGAATAAATCGACTGCGATTCCTGCTGAGGATACCCCGGTGTTCCGGGACCCGACGGACAGGAGATTGGAATCTCTGGCCCGTCATGCCTATACGGTTGCTGGCTCTATGCTGAAGCCTATTTTTGCTTCCATTATGGCAGCCCAGGCTATTGCGGATTGGACGCAGGTGCTCAGGCGCACTCTGGTGGCTGACTCTGCCCCACCGACAACTTTGGCTATGGTGGATCAGATTCATCAGGGTGTCATGCATTTGTGTGATGCGGACTTGGATTTAGTCCCTTTGGCGGCGCGCCTTTCTAGTGTGGCGGTCTTGAACCGTCGCCTGATATGGTTGAAATGTTGGTCGGTTGACCAATCTTCTCGCAAGACTCTGGCTAATTTGCCCTACGCGGGATCTCGCCTTTTTGGCGAATCTTTGGATACCCTGATAAAGGGTATTTCTGGGGGTAAGAGCACTCTCTTGCCCCAATCTCACAAGAATAAGTTTGTTCGTGGTAAGAAGAATGCTTCGTTTAGGCCCTCTCGGGTCCTTTCGTGCCTTTCGGTCGCACTATAAGGGCAAGCCCTTCAAGGGCCAAGGGGTGGGGGGACGTTTGCTCGGTTTTCTTCAACCCTGGCTGGACCGCATTCGGGACAGGTGGGTTCAGGAAATCGTTCGATCTGGATACAAGATCGAGTTTCTCTCTCGGCCGGCGGGCAGATTTTTCCCCTCAAACCTTCAGCTGACTCCGGAGCGCTTGCAGGATCTGCACCTGGCGGTGCGGGACCTGCGGGCCCAGGGAGTGGTGGTTCCGGTGCCTCATCGGGACAAATTTCGGGGGTTCTATTCCAATCTGTTCACTGTGCCCAGAAAGGAGGGCAAAGTACGTCCGATTCTGGACTTAAAAGCTCTGAACCGCTTTGTGCGGGTTCGCAAGTTTCGCATGGAATCCCTGCGCTCGGTGGTGGCTGCCCTGGTTCCGGGGGAATTCATGGTCTCCATCGACTTGAAGGATGCGTACCTACACATCCCCATTTTCGAGTGTCACCAGAGGTACCTTCGATTTGCCATTGCGGAGGATCATTATCAATTCGTGGCGTTACCCTTCGGTCTCGCTTCAGCTCCGCGGGTTTTCACCAAGGTGCTTGCGCCGGTTCTGGCTTTACTGAGAGCCCAGGGCATTTCTGTCCTGGGGTATCTGGACAATATTCTGATTCGGTCCGCGACCAGTCAGGGTCTGGTGAACGACCTGTCCATCACGATGCAGACTCTGCAGGAATTCGGCTGGACGATAAATTTTCCAAAATCGACGTTGTGTCCGTCGGTTCGTCTTCCCTACCTGGGGATGATTCTGGACTCTGTTCAGGCGAAGGTCTTCCTGCCGGAAGACAAGCTTTGGACACTTCAGTGCGAAGTCAGGTCCCTCAGGGACAATCAGTGCTCGTCCCTCCGGACGTGTAGGAGGTGTCTGGGATTGATGGTTTCGGCCTTTGAGGCGATTCCCTTCGCCCAGTTTCACACACGTGAGCTTCAGGCGGAGGTCCTGGCCAAATGGGACGGGCGTCCGCAATCTCTGGATCTGCGGCTGTGGTTAAGCCATCTCACCCGCAGGGGTCTTTTGTGGTGGCTCCAGTCCCCGGCAGTGTCGAGAGGCAAGTCCTTTCGTCCTTTGTCGTGGGCGGTGATCACCACGGATGCCAGCCTGTCGGGCTGGGGTGGTGTTCTAGGCGTTTTGTCCGCCCAGGGAACTTGGTCGGAGGAGGAATCCTCCCTTCCGATCAACATTCTGGAATTGCGAGCGATAAATCTCTGTCTTCTGCGTTGGACAGACAGGCTTCAGGGCTGTCCAGTTCGGGTGCAGACGGACAATGCCACGGCGGTGGCCTACATCAACCACCAAGGGGGCACCAGGAGTGCCCGGGCGGCTCGGGAAGTAGCCGACATTCTGTCTTGGGCCGAGACGTACGTCCCGGCGATCTCTGCAGTTCACATTCCGGGGGTGGAAAACTGGCAGGCGGATTATCTGAGCCGCCAGACCCTGGACCAGGGGGAATGGTCCCTTCACCCGGATGTCTTCCAGATGTTGTGCGCGAAGTGGGGGTCCCCAGATGTGGACCTGTTCGCGTCTCGTCTAAACAACAAGGTGGAAAGGTTCGTGGCAAGGATGCGCGATCCTCGGGCAGACGCCTCGGACGCGTTAGTGACGCCCTGGCATCAGTATCGCCTGATGTATGACTTTCCACCGATTCAGCTGCTGTCCAGGTTCCTTCGCAGGTTGGCCTCGGAACCAAAAACGGTGATTCTGGTGGCACCGGACTGGCCTCGCCGGTCTTGGTAAGCAGACCTCGTGAATCTGGCGGTCGACGCTCCGTGGCGTCTGCCACTTCGAGAAGATCTCCTGTCTCAAGGACCGATATTCCATCCTGCTTTACAGTCGCTGGCTTTGATGGCCTGGCTGTTGAAATCCAGGTCCTGAAGGATAGGGGTCTTTCCCCTGAGGTCATTCCCACTTTGATCAAGGCTAGGAAGGCCTCTTCGGGGAAGATTTACTACCGTACTTGGAAGGCTTACTTTGCCTGGTGTGAGTCCAGGGGGTTTTCCCCTCGCTCATACTCGGTGTCGAGAGTGTTGGCTTTCCTTCAAACGGGCGTGGACCAGCGTTTGGCGTTGGCCACGATTAAGGGTCAGATTTCTGCGCTGGCCGTTCTCTTTCAACGTCCTGTGGCGTCTAACTCTTTGGTTAGCACCTTTGTTCAAGGGGTGCAACATTTGGTCCCTCCTAGGAGGGAGCCTTTGCCTCCATGGGATTTGAACCTTGTTCTGTCCGTGTTGCAACATGCTCCTTTTGAAAATATCAGGGAGATCTCGTTGTCTTTGTTGTCCAAGAAGGTTGCTTTCTTAGTGGCGATCACTTCGGCTCGCAGGGTGTCAGAGCTGGCGGCCTTGTCCTGCAAGTCTCCGTATTTGGTGATTCACTTGGATAAGGTGGTCTTGCGACCTAACCCATCTTTTCTTCCGAAGAGGATCTCTGAATTTCACCTCAATGAGGACATTGTCTTGCCTTCGCTTTGCGCGAAGCCTAAGCATCCGAAGGAGGTGGCCTTACATTCCTTGGATGTTGTTAGGGCGATCAGGGTTTACCTGTCATCGACTAAATCTTTTCGCAAGTCGGATTCTCTCTTTGTCCTTCCTGAGGTACCTCGGAAGGGCATGGCGGCGTCGGCTTCTACCATCGCCAAATGGATCAGACAGACCATTGAGCAGGCCTATGCTTTGAGGGGGAAGGTTCCTCCTGTGCCTGTGAAGGCGCACTCTACCAGATCTTTGAGTACGTCTTGGGCCTGTCATCATCGGGCTTCTGTGGCCCAGGTGTGTAAAGCGGCGACTTGATCGTCCGTTCACACCTTCTCAAAATTTTACAAGGTGGATGTTCAGGCATCGGCAGATGCTTCTTTTGGCCGTAAAGTTCTTAGTGCGGCAGTGCCTTAGGGTCCCTTGTTTGGGTCCTTGGCTGTTGGGGTGTTTTTACCCCTGGGTTACTTGTTTTTTCCTGGATTGTTGCTCCTGTTGAGCACGTTTTCCTGTTGCCCAGTTGGTTCTCTTACTTTGGTAAGGTTCCTTTCTCTGATGTGGGTATTGCGTTGCTTTAGGCGCAGCTGCTGTTTTCCCACCCCTCATGTCTACACTGCTTTGGGACGTCCCCATTAGTGACGAATATGAAGAGGCGGAGACTGTCGGAGGACGTAAGAGAAAACGGAATTTTTGTAAAATCTTACCTGTAAAATTCCTTTCTCTGAGTCCTCCGACAGTCGCCGCCCCCGCCCCTCTTTTGGGGTTTGTTTATGTACTCTACTGCTATTCTACTGAAACTGAGTTGGTATGCAGGAAGCAGGGAGGTATTGACTGAGGGGACCACCCCCTGGGGGTGGGATATGCTAAAAGCTTTGATATTAATATATTCTGTTGCCTAGCTACTCCTACGGAGAAAAGGTCAATAACCCCATTAGTGACGAATATGAAGAGGCGGCGACTGTCGGAGGACTCAGAGAAAGGAATTTTACAGGTAAGATTTTACAAAAATTCTGTTTTTTCTTTGCATTGCTAGCTGTTTATCAGCGTTTAGTTAGTCACTTCTTCAAGATGATGACTGCTTCGCGGAGCTGGGAGTCGCACTGGTCGTCCTGGTATCCCAGGACAGAGGGCCTTATGGAATCCCAGCCCGCCATCCAGCGTTTAGCAGGCTATGCGTATGCCCTTGCCTCGCAAATGACCCATCCTCGTCCTCAGGGATGAAAGCCTGCGAGGTGGCCAGCTCGCCTGAATGTCTCTCCCACGGTTCTTTGCGTTGCTAGCGTCCTGCGTTTTTGGCTGACGGCACCCCCACCATCTGGGATGGGAGGTTTCCCGTCGATGTGAGGCACCCACGCCATTGGGTACGGTAAGTACATTCTGTTTGGGGCCTCTGTCAGGGGCTGGCAGTCCTGTGTGTCTGTGGTATCCCCTAATGTCTGTGCGTTTTTGGGGCTCCCTTTCTCCCGGTCCCTGCGGGGACTCTAACTCAGCTAGTTCGCTATGTGGGGTTGTTTGTGGGGGTCCCTCTCCTATGTGACACTTTATGGTGTGTGTGGAGGTGCAGACATGTGCGGCGACCTCTGCGGGGTTAAAAACCGCCGGTCCACCATTTTATGTGTCGGCATCATGCTGGCTTCACTGTGGGCGCTTCTACAGCGATGTATTTATTGTATTTTGGTGCCTTACGGCGCCATCTTGTGTGTGGCAATGTGTTCTCCTGAGCACATGTCGGCGGCCATTTTCCCGGAGCCTCCAATTTCTTTTTATGGGCAACCATGTTTCCTTAGTCTGAAGTCCTAGTTCAGCCTCCTGCGGTGACATCACTTCCTCTTTCTGTACAGAGGAGATTGGCAGGCGTGTGGTAACACTTGTGGGGTCTGTCTTTGCTGTTTTTTTGTGGGAATATTGCTGGCTGTCAGCTTATTACTGTTTGAGGGTCTGCTTGCAGAATCCTTCATAGCGGTGTACTGCGGGGGATCGCGGTGCGCTTAAAGGGCCAGTAAAAAAAAAAAGTTTTTTATCATGGAGTCCCAGGACAGCAAATTTCCCCCAGCTTTGGTGGATGATTCAGGTTCCTCTGAATCTTCTGCTCTGCCTGCTTTGACTGCCGCACTTCCGACTTTAGCGTCCAAAGTGGATCTTTTGATGACTGAACCGGATACTAGAAAAAGGCCTAGGCTCTCTCTCTCTCTTCTGATTCTGAATCTGACATGGTTGCCGTAGATAGTGTGCCCCTTGAAGGGTCTCGCTCTTCTCAGTCTGAGGGGGAGGCGGAAGATGCGGGGGTGGATGATTCCCCCCCTAGGACGGCCGAGGACCGCGCAGCTATGGATGCGCTGATCATTGCCGTTAAGGAAACGCTACATTTAGTAGATGAGCCCAATCCTCCGGGAAAACGGTCCTCTTTTGGTACCCACAGATCCCCTAAGGCGGCGCAGGTATTTCCTTGCCCCGCTGAGTTCCACGAAACTGTGAATGAACAATGGCGCAACTTGAAGCGCACCTTTGTGGTGCCAAAGGAGTTTCAACTCCTCTACCCCTTTGCGTCTCCTATGGATTTGCGCTGGTCTGTGGCTCCCAAAGTGGATCACACTGTGGCCAGATTTAACAGGGCCACTCTGGTACCCACGAGGATTCTCCAGTGTTTAGGGATCCTACGGATAGGAGGCTGGAATCTCTTGCCCGACATTCCTACATGGTAGCGGGTTCCATGCTGAAACCTATTTTTGCCTCTGTCATGGTGGCTCAAGCCGTGGCGGATTGGACCTAGGTGCTCAGACGCACCCTCGTGGCTGATTCTGCCCCCCCCCTACTAGCTTGGGGATGGTGGACCAGATTTATCAAGGGGTCATGTATTTGTGCGATGCGGCCTTGAATGAGGCCCTATTAGCTGCACGCTTATCTAGTGTCGCAGTACTTAATCGCCACTTGATTTGGTTAAAAAGCTGGTCGACTGACCAGACTTCCAGGAAGGCGGTGTCTGACATCCCTTATGCTGGGTCTCGTCTTTTTGGAGAATCCCTGGATGAATTGGTTAAAGGTGTCACTGGGGGCAAGAGCACTCTGTTGCCCCAGAATCCTAGGGGTAAGTTTTTCCGCAGTAAGCGGGGCCCCTCCTTTAAACCAAATCAGGGGTCCTTTCGTGCCTTCAAGGTGCAGGACAAGGGGAAACCTTTCAAGGGCCAGGGTGGCCAGAGAAAGCCCTGGGCGGGCAAGCCAAAAGCCGCCCAGGCTGGTGCGGCGGCACAGTCCGCCACTGCCTGAAGGGGCGCTCTCACCCGTTTCAGGGGTGGGGGGACGTCTGCACGGTTTCCTCCAACCTTGGCTGCTCCAGATTCCGGACAAGTGGGTTCAGGAAATCATTTGATCCGGTTACAAGATCGAATTCCTTTCGCGACCAGGGGACAGATTCTTTCCCTCATATCTTCATTTGACCCCAGATCGGCTGCAAGATCTTCATCGGGCGGTTCATAGTTACATAGTAGGTGAGGTTGAATAAAGACAATAGTGCATCCAGTTCAACCTGTGTAGGTGTGTGTGGCTGTAATCATCTCACCTCGCCCTGAATGTTCTGATCCTTGAGATGTACCTCTAAGAGTCTTTTGAAAGCCACCATACTACCTGCAGAAACCACCTCTTGTGGTAGAGAATTCCACAATCTTGTAGCCCTAACAGTAAAGAACCCCCCACGTTGCCTGAGGTTAAAATGCTTCTCCTCTAATCGCATTGTATGCCCTCGAGTCCTCATGCAATCCCTTCGACTGAACAGCTTTTTTTCTAAGCTGAGATCCCCATTGAGATATTTAAAAATTGCTATCATGTCCCCCCTCAGGCGTCTCTTCTCCAGGGAGAATACATCAAGTGATTGCAGACGCTCTTCATAATTAAGGTCCTCCAATCCCCTAATTAGTTTAGTTGCCCTTCTCTGGACTCTCTCCAGCTCCAACACATCCCTCCTGAGGACTGGCGACCAGAACTGGACAGAATACTCCAGATGCGGTCGGACCAGAGTTTTATAAAGTGGAAGGATTATAGACTTATCTCTGGAATACATACCTTTCTTTATGCATGATAATATTCTGCCGGCTTTGGCAGCTGCCGCTTGACATTGCATGCTATTGCCCAGTCTATCATCAACCAAGACTCCCAGATCTTTCTCCATGTTTGATTCCCCCAAGGGTTCCCCTCCTAATGTGTATTGTGCTTTTATGTTTCCAGTCCCCAAGTGCAATACCTTACACTTCTCCACGTTAAACCTCATTTGCCAAGTCGTTGCCCATTTGGTTATTTTGTCCAGGTCATTCTGTAGGATATCCGCTTCGTGCTGTGCAGTTATTGCCCTGCCCAATTTTGTGTCGTCTGCAAAAACTGATATCGAACTACTGATCCCGTCCTCAATGCTGTTTATGAATAAATTGAACAAGGTTGGTCCCAGGACTGAGACTTGGGGCACCCCGCTTGCCACCTCAGACCAGTCTGAGTATGCTCTGTTTATTACCACCCTTTGGACACGCCCTTTTAGCCAGTTCCGTATCCAAGAGCAAACCCTGCGGTCGATACCTGCAGACCTTATTTTATAAATTAAGCGCTTATGGGGAACTGTATCAAACGCCTTAGCAAAATCGAAGTACACCACATCCACTGGTCTGCCCCTATCTAGCTCACAGCTCACCTCCTCGTAGAATGTTAGGAGATTGGTTTGACAAGAACGCCCATTTGTAAACCCGTGCTGGTTACTGCTGATGATGTTGCTGTCTTTAGCAAACTCTACAATATAGTCCCTTATCATCCCCTCCAGAAGTTTACATAGTACATACTATTGATGTCAAACTGACAGGCCTATAATTTCCCGGTATATGCCTCTGACCCTTTTTGAATATCGGAATCCCGTTTGCTTTTCTCCACTCCCCTGGTACATCTCCTGTCCTAATACTGTCAGCAAAGATCAGGAACAATGGTCTAGATATAACCATACTGAGTTCCTTGAGTACTCTCGGATGTACGCCATCCGGGCCTGGTGATTTGTTTGTGTTAAGTTTATCCAGCCTTTCCCTGATTTCACCCTCTGTAAGCCATAGTGGCAAGTCCTGTGTATTACTACTAACCATACAGTCATGGTCAGTGTACCCCATACAGTCATGGTCAGTGTACCCCTCCGTTTCCTGTGTAAATACTGACAAGAAAAAATCATTCAGCACGGTTGCTTTTTCAGTGTCCTCTGTAACCATCCTCCCATCATCGTTGATTATGTGTGCAATATGCTCTGCCCTAGTTTTTTTGCTGTTGATATATTTAAAGAATTTCTTTTTTTTTTTTTTTTTTACTATCCTCCACTATTTGTCTCTCAAAGTTTATTTTAGCCATCTTGATTTCGTGTTTACTTTTCTTATTTGCCTCCTTGTATTGGTCGAAAGCCGATACTGTGCCCTCTGATTTATATTCCCTGAAGGCCAATTTTTTTCCCCTAATACGTTTTTTAACGCTACGGTTTAGCCAGCCAGGTTTGGCTTTGTCTCTTCTAAATTTATTTCCCATAGGAATGCACTGCAAGATGCATTTGCTTAATATGTTCCTAAAGCATTCCCATTTTTCCTCTGTGGTCAGGGATCCCAGGGTTTGGTCCCAGTTTACCCTTTCCATCAAGGAGTATAATTTTGGAAAGTTTGCCCTTCTGAAGTTTAGGGTTCTTATGTTCCCCACTTGCCGTGTTATATTGTTATTTACACTAAATGTGATCATCCTGTGATCGCTAGAGCCCAGGTAGTCCTGGACTCCTACCTCCGAGATTAGGTCTGGGTCATTAGTGATCAATAGATCCAGGACTGCGTTTTCTCTAGTCGGAGAATCCACCAACTGTGACATGTAATTATCCTGTAAGGTTTCCATGAATAGACGGGCCTTCTGTGAGTGTGTAGTCCCCTCTACCCAGTCAATGTCGAGATAATTGAAGGTTCAGGATCTACTCGCCCAGGGGGTAATCGTCCCGGTGCCACATTGCGACAGATTTCGGGGGTTTAACTCAAATCTGTTCACTGTGCCCAGAAAGGAGGGCAAGGTACATATGATTCTGGACTTAAAAGCTCTGAACCGCTCCGTGTGCGTTCAAAAATTCTGCATGGAATGGCTCCGCTCGGTGGTGGCCTCCCTGAGTCCGGGAGATTTCCTGGCTTCTATCGACCTAAAGGATGCATATTTACACATCCCCATATTCGAGGGTCATCAGAGGTACCTCCGATTCGCAATCCTGGAGGAACACTATCAGTTTGTGGCGTTACCTTTCTGTCTCGCTTCGGCTCCAAGGGTGTTTACCAAAGTGCTGGCTCCTGTTCTGGGCCTATTACGGGCACAGGGCATTGCGGTCTTGGGTTATCTGGACGATCTCCTGTTAAGGTTGAGTGCCAGTCAGAGCCTGCTGCGCGATCTGTCCACTATGGTTCAGACGCTCCAGGAGTTCGGATGGACCATCAACGTTCAGAAGTCGACTTTGTCTCCTTCGGTTCGTCTCCCATATTTGGGAATGGTCTTGGACTCCGCCCAAGCGAAGGTGTTTCTGCCGGAGGACAAGCTCCAGACCCTGCAGAGCGAGGTCAGGTCCCTCAGGGACAATGAGTCCTCGTTGCTCAGGACCTGTATGCGGTCCCTGGGATTGATGGTGTCAGCCTTCGAGGCGATACCGTTTGCACAGTTTCACACGCGGTCTCTCAAAGCGGAGATACTGGCCAGGTGGGACAGGCTCCCTCAGTCCTTGGACCTGAGGGTGTCTCTGAGTCACCAGACCAGAGTGGATCTTCTGTGGTGGCTTCAGTCCCCGGCCGTAGCGGAGGGGAAATCCTTCCGGCCGTTGCTGTGGACGGTGATTACCACGGATACCAATATGTCGGGCTGGGGTGGCGTCCTGGGCAACCTGTCTGCCCAGGGCACTTGCTCGGTGGAGGAATCATCCCTACCGATAAACATCTTGGAATTGAGAGCAATCAGGCTGTGCCTGCTCCATTGGTCGGATCGTCTTCAGGGCCGCCCTGTACGGGTGCAGATGGACAATGCCACTGCGGTGGCTTACATCAATCACCAAGGGGGCACCAGGAGTGCCCGGGCGGCTCAGGAAGTGACCAGCATTCTGTCTTGGGCCGAGACTCCCGTCCCGGCGATTTCGGCAGTTCACATTCCGGGTGTGGAGAACTGGCAGGCCGATTATCTGAGCTGCCAGACCCTGGACCAGGGGGAATGGTCCCTGCACCCGGAGGTTTTTCAAATGCTGTGTGCGAAATGGGGATTCCCGGATGTGGACCTGTTTGCGTCCCGGCTAAACAACAAGGTGGGAAGTTTTGTGGCAAGAACGCGCGATCCTGTGGCAGACGCCTGGGATGCGCTGGTGGTGCCTTGACACCGGTATCGTCTGATGTATGCCTTTCCCCCGATTCAGTTGTTGTCCAGGTTCCTGCGCAGGTTGGTCTCGGAACCGAAGTTGGTGATTCTGGTGGCCCCGGACTGGCCACACCGGTCCTGGTACGTGGACATCATTCAACTGGCCGTCGAGCCTCTGTGGCGGCTACCATTACGAGACGATCTACTGTCTCAGGGACCGATCTTCCATCCTGCTTTACAGTCCCTGGCTTTAACGGCATGGCTGTTGAAAGCCAGGTCCTGAGAGACAGGGGTCTCTCATCTGAGGTCATTCCTACTTTGCTCAAGGCTAGGAAAGCCTCGGCCGGTAAGATCTATTACCGTACCTGGAAGGCTTATTTTGCCTGGTGTGAATCCAGAGGCTTTCCTACTCGGTGGCAAGGGTGTTAGCCTTCCTACAAACTGGTGTGGACCAGTGCCTGGCGTTGTCCGCAATTAAGGGCCAGTTGCCTGCACTGGCCGTCCTTTTCCAGCGCCCATTGGCGTCTGACTCTTTGATTCGCACCTTTATTCAAGGTGTGCGTCACTTGGTCCCTCCTCGGGGGGTGCCCCTACCTCCTTGGGACTTGAACTTGGTTCTGTCTGTTTTGCAACGTTCTCCCTTTGAAAACATCAGGGAGATTTCTTTGCCTCTGCTGTCGAAAAAGGTTGCTTTTCTGGTAGCGATCACTTTGGCACGCAGAGTGTCGGAGTTAGCGGCCTTGTCTTGCCGTTCCCCTTACCTGGTGGTTTTATAAGGTGGTCTTGCGACCCAACCAGTCCTTCCTTCCAAAGGGGGTTTCTGATTTTCACCTTAACGAGGACATTGTTTTGCCTTCGCTTTGTGCGAATCCTATTCATCCTAAGGAGTTTGCCTTACATTCCTTGGATGTTGTCAGGGCGATCAGGGTTTACCTGTCGTCCACTGAATCCTTTCGGAAGTCGGATTCTCTTTTTGTCCTTCCTGAGGGACCTCGGAAGGGTATGGCTGCGCCTGCGGCGACCATTTCAAAATGGATCAGACAAACGATTGTGCAGGCCTATTCGATTAAGAAACGGGTACCGCCCTTCCCTGTCAAGGTACACTCTACCAGAGCAGTGAGTGCGTCCTGGGCCTTCCGGCATCAGGCTTCGGTGGTCCAGGTGTGCAAGGCTGCGACTTGGTCGTCTGTGCACACCTTTTCAAAATTCTACAAACTTGATGTTCTGGCATCGGCAGATGCCTCCTTTGGCTGCAAAGTTCTGTGTGCCGCAGTGCCTTAAGGGGACCCTAGTTTTGCAGGGCCCTGGCTGTAGGGGTTGTTTTCCCCCTTGTTTATTTGCTTTCCTGGGTTGTTGCTCCAGTTGAGCTTTTCTGTTGCCCAGAGGATACCTTTCTGCTCACGTAAGGTTCTCTTTCTCTGCGGTGGGTGCTGCGTTGCCTTTCTGATGGTTACGTTTCCCACCCCTCATGTCTACACTGCTTTGGGACATCCCATTGTTGAAGACTGTATGAGTGGGCGGCGACTGTAAGAGGACGTAAGAGAAAACTGAATTTTTGTAAAATCTTACCGTAAAATTCCTTTCTCTGAGTCCTCTTGACAGTCGCTGCCCTGCCCCTCTATTTGGGGTTCTTTGGACTTTAACTGCTTGCTACCAAACTGAGTTTAGATGGCTGATAGCAGGGGGGTATTGGACCAGTGGGACAGCCCCCCATAGGTGTGTCTATGTAAATTACTTTGTTTTTAACAAGTCTTATGCCTAGCTTGCTCCTATGGATAAGAGGTCAATACCCATTGGTGAAGACTGTATGAGTGGGCGGCGACTGTCAGAGGACTCAGAGAAAGGAATTTTACGGTAAGATTTTACAAAAATTCAGTTTTTCCTGCTGGGTCTGGTTGTAGATCCCTTGTGGCCTCCGAAATGGGGTCCCCTGACCGCATAGTGCCGTGGGAGCTGCCATCTTTAGTGTGGGCAAATATCATTTTTTTCCCATTGACCTGTATGGGGCAGCCATTTTCCCTGTGCTTCCCATTGATTTGCATTGGCAGCCGTTTTTATGTAGCTCTATAGAGCTATACAGGCAGCGTGACTTTTCACATGTTGTCCAGGCTGATGTAATATTTTGTGACTCTCACTTTCCTGTTGCACAGACGGTTCAGGAGGTTTTTTCTGAGAGGTGGTAAAGTACTGGGGTCTCTGTGGGCATGTCAATGCGCACTCTGTATATTTTTATATCTGTATATAGTTAAGGGGGACTCCGCAGACTGCGATCAGCGCCTTTAAAGTGACAGTACTCCTTCTGTTGCATTAATTATTGAGTCCCAGGCAGTGGTTTCACCCTCAGACCCGCTTAATGCGACTACCGGACCTTCCGGATCGCGGTCGCTGGCCACGATTTCAGCAGCAATGGAAAACCTGGCGACTAAGGTTGATTTTGTGATAAAAAAGGTTACTACCCGAAAACGGCCGCTGCCTTTACTGTTATTGGTGGGGTCCTCTGATTCAGAGACTGATATGGTCGCCACAGATGCCCCCCTCCTTGAGGGGACGTTGTCCTCGCAATCAGATGGTGAATAGGACCTTTCCTCATCAGCTGCAGCGCGGGAACGCGCTTTGGTTGAAGCTCTGATTGTTTCAGTAAGGGAAACTTTAAAAATGGCAGATGAGCCCAAGCCAGCAGGGATATGGGTGTCTTTTGGCTCCTGCAAGACCCAACCCAAAAATTTGGGTAGGGTTTTCC
Organism: Pelophylax lessonae; assembly: GCF_965119305.1. NCBI lineage: Eukaryota > Metazoa > Chordata > Amphibia > Anura > Ranidae > Pelophylax > Pelophylax lessonae. The sequence continues at coordinate 144,181,975 of NC_138775.1, read as the reverse complement.
CTTGTCCCGAGAAATTTCATGATATTGTTAATGACCAATGGCGGCGCCTCAAGCACGTGCTAGTAGTGCCTAAGTGCTTTAAACGCCATTATCCTTTTGCTGAGACAGTTTCAAACCACTGAGATGATACTGCCTAAGGTGGATCATCCTGTTTCCAGGTTGAACAAATCTTCTATAGTGCCTGTGGAAGATTCCCCAGTATTTACAGATCCGGTGGACAGGCGGGTAGAATCCCTTTCCTGCCACCTTCAATCGGGTTCAATCCTGAAACCGTTTTTTGTGTCTGTTGTGTCTGTTTTGGTATCACCGATGGTTACGAAATGGGTAAAGGTTCTGAAGGGGAACTTGGATCGTGACTTAGTTCCCCCAGAGCTGATGGAACTTATGGACCAGGCCCTGGTGTTCCTGTGTGATGCCTCCTTAGATGGTGCTCCCCTGGTGGCCAGAGTGTCAGCTGTGGGGATTGCCTTATGTCTCATGGTGTGACTGAAAACCTGGTCAGCTGACCAGGCTTCCAAGAAGGCCTTAACAGATCTCCCTTTCCTGGGAGAGCGATTGTTTGGCAACTCGCTGGATGAGCTGAACTGGTGGGAAGAGTACTCTTCTTCCTCAATCCTCTAAAGGTAAAGCCTTTGTAGCTCACAGAAGACGCCGTGATTGGACGGCGAACCTAAGTAAAGAACAGTATAAGGAAAACCAATTGTATACGAGTAATAGATAAAGATGCTCAAGGTGTTCCTTAATTGAATTAGAAAATAATATTACCTGTAGAGGGTGAGTAAATGTAATGACAGAGGGTCATACGAGGTGAGGTATGGGTATCAAACCAATAACTGGAGTATCACAAAGTGTAATTATCTGGAGAAAATAAGGAAGAATTTTTGAATCTATCTGTACTTCTGTATAGAAGATCTAATAGAATGAGAGGTAGAAGGGGACAAGTGACATGAACCAAGCCACCAAATTGAATGTGTGTCCTGGGTTAAAAACAACAGGGAGAAAATGCAAGCCATCACGGGAAAAGGTGAAAAGAAATTAGTGCTAAAACGTATGGTCAATAGAAATTGACAAGTGCAGCTAAAAAGTAGAGATATCGCTACATGCTGTATGAGTTTTTTTTAGCAAGTTGTAATAAAGCCACCTTACAATGTATCTGCTATATCAAGTATGATGTTTTCACTATATCAGAGTCTATACTGATTTCTCCATATAGCCGTATATATGTATATACACATTGTATCATTCATACAGCATGTAAAATAAAGATGTTTGTTACACTTTTAGCCAATATTAATCTTGCCATAAAGTGTATACCGTGAGAATTATTAAAGACATTAAAGCGGAGTTCCGGCCACAGAATAATTTTTTTTTTATCAATACCTCCCAAACTGTCATCCCCCCCTTCATACATCAACTAATCCTGTTTTTTACAGTGTAATAATCAATTGGCAATTATAAAAGCTTACTTTATAAAATATGTCCTGAGCGCCGCCATCTTTGTCCGGGTTCCCCTGAAGCCGCTGTGTGTTAATGGATGCCCTGCTTCCAGGTTCGAGAGAGTGGCCGGTGAATGCAGTGCTAAATCTCGCGCATGCCCAGTACTATGCGATCGGCATAGTATAGGGATGCCTATCATCGTGTTATTTCCTGTTTGCAAATAACGCGAGGAGAGGATCGGCCGGCCGCCTACGTCACTGCCCATTGCATCCTGGGAGTGATGAGTAAGAGCTCCCAGGACGCTTTGCGGGACAGGAAGTGACGGTGCAGGCCGCGGCCGCAGAGGGAGGAAGTGGAAGGAAAGGTGAGTATATTTTCTACAATAATAAGGTAAGTAAAAAAAAAAAAAATCGTAACTACCCATTTGTTTTTCAGGTAACAAACAGCAAGCGGATGGTCCCAAAATCGATTAGGTCGATTTTGTGGCCGGAACTCCGCTTTAATGGGTGAAAAAGACCCAGATGTGAGCCAGTTTGTGTCGGTGATTAACAGAGAAACATAGAAAGATTGTGATCTGAGAAAGCAGATAGTGACATACCAAGTCCAATGCCAGGGTGAATCAACATAGTCATAGCATACAGATAAAAGATGAAGGTGGTAAAGGAAGTCCAAGTTGCCAGAGAATTCCAGTCTTTTTTTACCTGTTTTAAGCCGTACTGGAACAGGGCAGCCTCTGCAAGCCTATGCCGGGGCTGCCTGAAGATAAGGCGTCCGTAGGACGCTGACGCAAGGGCACAGGCATCGCGTCACGGAGCCTGTCCAAAGAATGAGCCAATGAGATCATCCGCCGTAGGAGCGCAGGGCCCGCCCATCCAGGAAGGAGAGGCCGGACCTGCGCTCCACGGGCCCCCATGCGGGAAACCAGCTAACCCGGAAGGGAGCTGGTACAAGGGAACCGCTGATTGCTACAGTGCCCTCTACCCGCGCCGGGGGAACCCCAGAGTCATACAGCGCAGCAAACCAGAAAGGGAACAAGAAAAGGGATGACAGAGAGAAGCAGTGGGATCTCAGTCTAGTTTTCTCTGTTCTTCAAAAGCCTCCTTTTGAGAACATTAGGGAGATTTCTCTGCTTTCTTTGTCACAGAAGGTTGCTTTTCTGGTGGCAATTACTTCTGCTCGCAGAGTGTCTGAGTTGGCGGTACTGTCCTGACGTTCGCCTTATTTGGTGATCCACAAAGATAAAGTGGTACTCCGACCTAATCCGTCTTTTCTTCCTAAGGTTGTGCCTGATTTTCATCTTAATGAACATATTGTGTTGCCTTCCCTATGACCTAAGCCTAAGCATCCCAAGGAAATTGCCTTGCACTCCCTGGATGTGGTTTGGGCGATAAGGGTTTATCTGACGGTAACTGAGTCTTGTAGGAAATCGGACTCTCTCTTTGTTCTTACCGAAGGATCTCAAAAAGGTTTTGGTGTCTTCTGCGACCATATCCAGATGGATCAGGCAGACAGTTGTTCAGGCTTATTCGCTGAAGGGTCAGGTTCCTCCTTTCCCTGTGAAGGCTCATTCTACTAGAGAGCTGAGTGCTTCTTGGGCTTTTCGCCATCAGACCTCAGTAGTGCAGGTTTGTAAAGCAGTCGTTTGTGCACACTTTTACAAAATTCTACAAGGTTGATTTGTTGGCATCTTCGGATGCTTCCTTTGGCCGCAAGGTTTTGCAGGCTGTTGTTTCATAAGAGAATAGTTTATTTCTCCTTAGTTGTTTTTTCTCATGGGTGAGCTCCTGTTTTTCCTGGTTGAGCTTCATGTTACCCAGTTGACTAAGTTTAGCCTTTGGAGTTTACATTTACTATCTGGTTGCATTCGGGACACCCCTCATGCCTGCACTGCTTTGGGACGTCCCAATGGTATAAGAAGCATAAGAGCTGCGTCTGTCAATGGACGATAGAGAAAACTGGATTTTTGTAAGAACTTACCGTAAAATCCTTTTCTCTTGAGTCCATTGACAGACGCAGCCCCCGCCCCTCTGATATGGGGATGGTTTGTGTCTTCTTTTCACTGCTTGCAACGAAACTGGTTTGCTGGAGCAGAGTGTGTGGGATTATGCCTATAGGGACAGCCCCCGTGGGCGTGGTGAATTGCTTTTTTTCCTGCCTAGTACTACTCCTGCAGGGGGCAGCATAACCCAATGGTATAAGAAGCATAAGAGCTGCGTCTGTCAATGCACTCAAGAGAAAAGGATTTTATGGTAAGTTTTAACAAAACTTGACGGCTAAATTAGCTTTTTACAGGGAACACATAGTTTGGCTTGCAGGTGCGGGACAGCCCCATTTACTTGAATAGTTAATCAGTGGTACTACCTGCCAACATGGCAGGGGATGTTATTTTTGCAGCAACACACAGCATTGCAGCTGCGACATGTGTAAATCCCCATACGGCTGCCCTTGCAGATTATGGGGATGGTAAAAATGCTTCTCAGCCTCTTAGTTACAGCACCCCCAACCACAAGTTGAGCACTGAAGACATTGTATAAAAATTGTATTTGGAGCGGCATGGTTTCTTTCCCCACAAAATACACTTGAGAAAATACCTTTCCAGAGGGAAATGTGATGCCATCCTTTTTCTCTGTTTAGCACACTAGGGCCTCATGCACGCTGAGCATTTGTTTAGCTCATGTGAATGCCTTCCTGAGAAAAGTTGTTTAACCACTTGCCTACTGGGCACTTAAACCCCCCCCCCCCCCCCCTCCTGCCCAGACCAATTTTTAGCTTTCAGTGCTCTAACACTTTCAGTGACAATTACTTGGTCATGCAACACTGAACCCATCTGAATTTTTCATCCTTTTTTTCATAGAAATAGAGCTTTCTTTTGGTGGTATTTAATCACAACGGGGCTTTTTATTTTGTGCGCTATAAATGAAAAAAGACCAAAAATTAAAAAAAAAAAAAGATTTTCTCTTACGTCCTCTGACAGTCGCCGCCCATTCATTCAGTCTTCACCAATGGGTATTGACCTCTTATCCATAGGAGCAAGCTAGGCATAAGACTTGTTAAAAACAAAGTTATTTACATAGACACACCTATGGGGGCTGTCCCACTGGTCCAATACCCCCCTGCTATCAGCCATCCCAACTCAGTTTGTCTTCTGCCTAGTTAGGAGTAAGATAGGCTTCCCTGTGCTGGGGCTACGGTCTGAGCCTTTCTTCTGTTTTATGATTTATTTTCTGCAAATGTGTTTTTCTTTGCACTACTAGCTGTTTGTTTGTCAGCATTTAGTTAGTCCGATCTTCGGATGACGGCGTTGCGGAGCTGGGAGTCGGACTGGTCGTCCTGGTGCTCCAGGACAGAGCGCCTTATGGAGTCCCAGCCCGCCATCGAGCGTTTAGCAAGCTATGCGTACACCCTGGCCTCGCAAACGACCTATCCCTGTCCTCAGGGATGAAAGCCCGCGAGGTGGCCACCTCGCTTGGACGTCTCAACCGCGGTTCCGTGCGTTGCTAGCGTCCTGCGTTTTTGGCTGACGGCACCGCCTGGGGTGGGAGGCTTCCCGTCGATGAGAGGCGCCCACGCCTTCGGGTACGGTAAGTACATTCTGTGTGGGGCCTCTGTCTGGGGATGGCAGTCTGATGTGTCTGTGGTATCCCCTCATGTCTGTGCGTTCGGGGCTCCCTTACTCCCGGTCCCTGCGGGGCTATACCGCGTCTGGGACGCTATGTGGGGGGTTGCGGGGGTCCCTCTCCTGAGTGCCACTATTTGGTGTGTGTTGGGGTGCAGACATGTGCGGCAGCCGCTGCGGGGTTAAAAACCGCGGGTCCGCCATTTTAGGTGTGGGCAGCTGCTTGGCTTCACTATGGGCACTTCTGCAGCAATGTATGTAGTGTATTTTGGCGCCTTCCGGCGCCATCTTGTGTGTGGCAATGTGTTTCTTCTGTGCACATGTCGGCGGCCATTTTCCCAGAGCCTCCCATTGTTTTCTATGGGCAACCATTTTCCCTTAGCCTATTATCCTAGTTCAGCCTCCTGCGATGACATCACTTCCCTTTTCATGCAGAGGAGATTGCCAGGAGCGTGGTAACACTTGTGGGGTCTGTCTTTGCTGTTTTTTGTGTGAAATACCTCTGGCTGTCAGCTTTATTCCTGCTTGCGGGGTCTATTAGCATAGTCCTTCATAGCGGTGTACTGCGGTGGGATCGCCGTGCGCTTAAAGGGCCAGTACCTTGAAAAAAAAATTTGCACTGGTCTGTGGCCCCTAAAGTGTATCATACTGTGTCCAAACTTAACAGGGCCACTCTGGTACCCACCGAGGATTCTCCGGTGTTTATGGACCCTACGGATAGGAGGCTGGAATCTCTTGCCTGCCATGCCTATGTGGTGGCGGGCTCCATTCTGAAACCAATTTTCGCCTCCGTCATGGTGTCTCAAGCGGTGGCAGATTGGACAAAGGTGCTTAAGCACACCCTCGTGACTGATTCTGCCCACCCTACTACCTTGGAGATGGTGGACCAGATTCATCAAGCGGTTATGTATCTGTGTGATGCGGCCTTGGATTAGGCCCCTTTAGCAGCTCGCCTGTCCGGTGACGCGATACTTAACCACCGCTTGATTTGGTTAAAGAGCTGGTCGGCTGACCAGACTTCCAGGAAGACAGTGTCTGACATCCCTTATGCGGGGGTTCGTCTTTTTGGGGAATCCCTGGACGAATTGGTTAAAGGAGTCACTGGGGGCAAAAGCACTCTGCTGCCCCAGAATCCTAGGGGTAAGTTCTTCCGTGGTAAGTGGGGCCCTTCCTTTAAACCAAACCAGGGGTCCTTTCGTGCCTTCAAGGAGCAGGACAAAGGGAAACCCTTCAAGGGCCAGGGTGGCCAGAGAAAGCCCTGGGCGGGCAAGCCAAAGGCCGCCCAGGCTGGTGCGGCGGCCCAGTCCGCCACTGCCGGAAGGGGCGCCCTCACCCGTTTCAGGGGTGGGGGGACGTCTGCGCGGTTTCCTCGAACCTTGGCTGCTCTGGATTCCGGACAGGTGGGTTCAGGAAATCATTCGATCAGGTTACAAGATCGAATTCCTTTCCCGACCAGCGGACAGATCCTTTCCCTCAAATCTTCATTTGACCCCAGATCGGTTGCAATATCTTCATCGTGCGGTGCAGGATCTCCTCGCCCAGGGGGTAATCGTTCCGGTACCACATCGGGACAGATTTCGGGGGTTTTATTCAAATCTGTTCACTGTACCCAGAAAGTAGGGCAAGGTGCGTCCGATTCTGGACTTGAAAGCTCTCAACCGCTTTGTGCTCGTTCAGAAATTCCGCATGGAATCACTCCGCTCAGTGGTGGCCTCCTTGAGTCCGGGAGATTTCCTGGCTTCTATCGACCTAAAGGATGCGTATTTACACATCCCCATATTCGAGGGTCATCAGAGGTACCTCCGATTCGCTATCGCGGAGGAACACCATCAGTTTGTGGCATTACCTTTCGGTCTCGCTTCGGCTCCAAGGGTGTTTACCAAAGTGCTGGCCCCTGTTCTGGGCCTGTTACGGGCACAGGGCATTGCGATTTTGGGATATCTGGACGATCTCCTGTTAAGGTTGAGTGCCAGTCAGAGCCTGCTGCGCGATCTGTCCACTACGGTTCAGACGCTCCAGGAGTTCGGATGGACCATCAACGTTCAGAAGTCAACTTTGTCTCCTTCGGTTCGTCTCCCATATTTGGGGATGGTCCTGGACTCTGCCCAAGCGAAGGTGTTTCTGCCGGAGGACAAGCTCCGGACCCTGCAGAACGAGGTCAGGTCCCTCAGGGACTACGAGTCCTCGTCACTCAGGACCTGTATGCGGTCCCTGGGGTTGATGGTGTCAACCTTCGAGGCGATACCATTTGCACAGTTCCACACGCGGTCTCTCCAGGTGGAGATACTGGCCAGATGGGACAGGATCCCTCAGTCCTTGGACCTGAGGGTGTCTCTGAGTCGCCAAACCAGAGTGGATCTTCTGTGGTGGCTCCAGTCCCCGGCCGTAGCGGAGGGGAAATCCTTCCGGCCGTTGCTGTGGACGGTGATTACCACAGATGCCAGCCTGTCGGGCTGGGGTGGCGTTCTGGGCAACCTGTCTGCCCAGGGCACTTGGTCTGTTGAGGAATCCTCCCTGCCGATAAACATCTTGGAATTGAGAGCGATCAGGCTGTGCCCACTCCATTGGTCAGATCGTCTTTGGGGCCGCCCTGTACGGGTGCAGACGGACAATGCCACTGCGGTGGCTTACATCAATCACCAAGGGGGCACCAGGAGTGCCCGGGGCGGCCCAGGAGGTGACCAGTATTCTGTCTTGGGCCGAGACTCCCGTCCCGGCGATTTCGGCAGTTCACATTCCGGGTGTGGAGAATTGGCAGGCCGATTATTTGAGCCGCCAGACCCTGGACCACGGGCAATGGGGATCTCCGGATGTGGATCTATTCGCGTCCCGGCTAAACAACAAGGTGGGAAGGTTCGTGGCAAGAACGCGCGATCCTCTCGCAGATGCCTCGGATGCGCTGGTGGTGCCTTGACACTGGTATTGTCTGATCTATGCCTTTCCCCCGATTGTTTTCCAGGTTGGTCTCGGAACCGAAGTTGGTGATTCTGGTGGCCCCGGACTGGCCGCGCCAGTCTTGGTACGCGCACATCATTCAGCTGGCCATGGAGCCTCCATGGCGGCTACCGTTACGAGACGATCTACTGTCTCAGGGACCGATCTTCCATCCTGCTTTACAGTCGCTGGCTTTAACGGCGTGGCTGTTGAAAGCCAGGTCCTGAGGGACAGGGGTCTCTCCTCAGAGGTCATTCCTACTCTGCTCAAGGCTAGGAAAGCCTCGTCTGGTAAGATCTATTACTGTACCTGGAAGGCTTATTTTGCCTGGTGTGAATCCAGGGGCTTCCCTCCTCGCTCCTACTCGGTGGAGAGGGTATTAGTCTTTCTGCAAACTGGTGTGGACCAGCGCCTTGCGGTGACCACGATTAAGGGCCAGTTGTCTGCACTGGCCGTCCTTTTCCAGCGCCCCTTGGCATCTAACTCTTTGATTCGCACCTTTATTCAAGGTGTGCGTCATTTGGCCCCTCCTCGGAGGGCGCCTCTACCTCCTTGGGTCTTGAACTTGGTTCTGTCCGTTTTGCAACGTCCTCCTTTTGAAAACATCAGGGAAATTTCTTTGCCTCTGCTGTCAAAAAAGGTTGCTTTTCTATATTGGCGATCACTTCTGCCCGCAGAGTGTCGGAGTTGGCGGCCTTGTCCTGCCGCTCTCCTTACCTGGTGGTTCATAGGGACAAGGTGGTCTTGCGACCTAACCAGTCTTTTCTTCCAAAGGTGGTTTCTGATTTCCACCTTAATGAGGACATTGTTTTGCCTTCGCTTTGTGGGAATCCTAAACATCCTAAGGAGTTTGCCTTACATTCCTTGGATGTTGTCAGGGCGATCAGAGTTTACCTGTCGTCCACTGAAGTCGGATTCTCTATTTGTCCTACCTGAGGGACCTCGGAAGGGTATGGCTGCGTCTGCGGCGACCATTTCGAAATGGATCAGACAGACGATTGTACAGGCCTATTCAATTAAGGAACGGGTTCCGCCCTTCCCTGTCAAGGCGCACTCTATCAGAGCGGTGAGTGCGTCCTGGGCCTTCCGGCATCAGGCTTCGGTGGCCCAGGTGTGCAAGGCTGCGACTTGGTCATCTGTGCACACCTTTTTAAAATTCTATAAACTTGATGTTCTGGCATCGGCAGATCCCTCCTTTGGCCGCAAAGTTCTGTGCGCGGCAGTGCCTTAAAGGGTCCCTAGTTTTGCGGGTCCCTGGCTGTTGGGGTTGTTTCCCCCTTGTTTATTTGCTTTCCTGGGTTGTTGCTCCAGTTGAGCCTTTCTGTTGCCTAGAGGATACCTTTCTGTTCTCGTAAGGTTCCTTTCTCTGACGTGGGTGCTGCGTTGCCTTTATGACAATTCCGTTTCCCACCCCTCATGTCTACACTGCTTTGGGACATCCCATTGGTGAAGACTGAATGAGTAATAAGAGGCATGGTGAGTTTTTTGATGTTGTCATTTTTTCCCCACAATTTTTTTGCAAAATTAAATTTCTCTGTCGCTCATTGACAGACGCAGTCCTCCTTGATTAATATCAACTCGGGTTATACTGCCCTTTACAGGAGTAGGACTAGGCAGAAAGAAAAACGTTCTGGCCACACCTTAGGGGTAGTCCCAGAGGGTATATCCTTTCTCTCTCTGCTACAGGAAGTCAGTTTTTTTCGGTCTAGTTAGGAGTAAGGACCTAAGTTCCTTGCTGGGATCTTTGGTCCTGACAAGATTTTTTAGAAATACTTTTTTAGGCAGCTTTTCTTCTCCAGTGTTCCTGTGAGATCTGCAAGGACTATACAGGCCGATGCCTATGCCTGGATACAGCATCCGCAGGTCGCCATCCTTCCATAAGCCGGTCACCTCCCGCAGGTCGCACAGCCTCCCGCAGGCCGAGGACTACCTCCCGCAGGCCGCACAGGCCGAGCGCACAGGCCCTCCCGCAGGCCGCTGCTACCTTGCACAAGCCGCCGCTATCCTCCACAGGCCGCCGCCTTTTTCCCACAGATCGCACGGGGCCGCCATATTGGCGTAGCCTCGTGTCTCCAGCATGGGGCGGCCATGTTTGAGGTGACCAAACACCTCGTGGAGTAATTGGGAGGCGCCGGAAGGCGTGTAAAGGTGCGGAGCCGCCTCCTTTACCCGGGAAAGCAAGCCAAAGACTTCCTGTCTGTAACAGACAGTGCTGGAAGCAGGTTGAACAGAAACTTCTGAGCATCAGGTGGTGAGCCTTGGGGTCTCTCTCTCTCTCTTTGTGGGGTCCAAAAGCAGGTAACACTGAGGGGCGCTGCTGCGCTGGGGGACTAAAGAAAAAAAAAAGTTTTCTTTTTTTAAATTGCAATTTTTTTTTATTTTTCTTGGCAAGTGTCTTATATAATCATGGACCCTGCCACACATGTATCCCCACCTGATCCCCTTGAGGTGGCTGCAGGACCCTCCAGTTCCTCACAGAGTATTGATGCATTATCAGCAGTTTTGGAGTCTTTGGTATCCCGGGTGGAGATGGCCTGTCAGGGACGGGGGTCAAGAAAGCGACCCCCGCCTACCCCTATTTCATCTGATACTTCAGATTCTGAGATGGTCATTGCAGCTACAGGTCCCCCTGCTGGGGCTGTTGTCTCAGGTAATGTCTCCTCAGATAGTGAGGAGGATGTTTCTACCTCCGCCATAGCACAAGAAGAAGCGTTGGTGGACGCACTAGTTGTGTCTGTCCGGGAAACCTTAAGACTTGAGGTTACACCGGCAGAAGTAACCGAGATGGAAATTCCTTTTGGTACTAGTAAGCCTACCAAGACGGCAAAGGTTTTTCCCTTACCCAAATGTTTTGGTAATAAAATTAAAGAGGAATGGGATCATCCGAAACGAATCCTTACTATTTCCAAACGCATTGCTAGACGCTATCCATTTGAGAAATCCCTCATTAAAAAATGGACGGTACCACCAGTGGTGGATCCACCGATTTCCAGACTAAATAAAGCCACTGTTATCCCGATGGAGGACGCTCCATCCTTTAAGGATCCGGTGGATCGAAAAGTGGAAGCGGAATCCCGCACCACTGTTTTTTCCCTGATAGGGTCAACCTTTAGACCAGTGGTTGCCATTGGTTTAGTTTCACAAACATTGACAGAATGGGCAAAATTGCTACACCATGACTTAAAGGGGAGAAGTATCCCCCCGGCAGCGTCTGATTTGATGGAGCAAATTATACAAGGACTACAGTTTGTCTGTGACGCCGCCCTGGACGCCACTCCCTTGTTAGGGCATGCATCGATGTCAGCTGTAGTCCTCAGATGTGTGCTGTGGTTAAAGTGTTGGTCGGCGGATCAAGGTTCCAAGAAAGCTTTGGCTAATCTCCCTTTTCAGGGGGATCGCCTATTTGGGACCACCCTAGATGAGATCATAAAGGATGTCACTGGGGGCAAGAGCACTTTTTTGCCGCAGACTGCTAAAGCTAAAGGACCTCGTAACAGGCGAGGACCTTCCTTTTCCACTCATAAAAGGTTTGTTCGCTCGCTGGGGCGAGCGTGAAGGGCAAAGCACCTTCAGGAGGTTTCAAAGGGCGCTGGTCGGGTAAACAAAAGGCCGACTCAGCCAAACCTGAAGATAAAACTAATACAGCCTGAAGGTGCGCCCCCACCCAGCTCAGGGGTGGGGGACGTCTTCACCGGTGTTCAGATGCAGGGCTTTCCTGAATCCTGGACTAAGGGGTTCAGGAGATCATACGATCGGGATACAAGATCGAGTGTCGATCACTTCTACCGGTATAATTCTTCCCTTCCAACATTCATATGCTACAGAGAGCGGTAGTTCCCGTTCCTTGAGCAGAAGTTTTTCTTTACTTTTTCCAAAGATCATTCCCAGTTCCCTCCAGGAATCGGATCCGGTTGAGCAAGCGGGCCATGGAGTCTCTGGTCCGGTGACTCCGGTCTCTAAAGCTCAGCCAGGAGAAGTCATCACTTCCGATAGGAATCAAGTTTCTGATAAATGTGTGGGAACTGATCAGACTAGGTCTGATTGCCTGGACCAAGCAGCTCTAGGGCAGCCTGGTTCGGATCCAGTCAGACAATGCCATGGTGGTGACTTAGGTCGATCAACCAAGGATTTCACCAGCTGTGTCTTCAATAGGGCATCCCGGAGGTGGAGGGAACTCCAGTTATCCCGGTAATTCCGGGCTGGCCTCGTCAAGCCGGGTACGCCGTCTTGGGCAGACTAGTCGCGGACGCCCCTTGGAGACTTCCTCTCAGGGAGGATCTGCGGTCTCAAGGACCGATCTTCCATCGTGCTTTACAGTCGCTGGCTTTATCGGCCTGGCCATTGAGACCCAGGTACTGAAGGACAGGGGATTGTCAGCTTCAGTTATCCCTACTCTAATTAAAGCAAGGAAAGCGACGTCCAGCAAAGTCTATTATCGCACATGGAAGGCTTATATCGCGTGGTGTGAATCTTTGGGATTTCCCCCACCTACCTATTCGGTGACCCGAATCTTGGCTTTTCTGCAAAAGGGGGTTGAGCAGAAACTATCCTTGAGCACTATCAATAGTCAGGTTTCAGCGTTAGCAATCTTCTTTCAGAAGCCTCTGGCTACTCATTCCTTGGTGCGGAATTTCATCCAGGGGGTGCGGCACTTGGCTCCGCCAGTGCGCGCGCCCTTACCGCCCTTGGATCTTAATTTGGTGTTTCAGTTCTGCAGAAACCTCCCTTTGAAAATATTAGGGAGATTCCCTTGCTTACATTATCCCAGAAGGTGGCCTTCTTGGTGGCTATCACTTCTGCACGCAGGGTGTCAGAACTGGCTGCATTATCGTGTCATTCCCCATATCTGGTGATTCATAGGGATAAGGTAGTTCTTCATCCGAAGCCATCCTTTCTTCCTAAGGTGGTTTCAGACTTTCATCTGAATGAAGATATTGTGCTACCTTCCTTGTGTCCTAAGCCCAGTCATCCTCGGGAATGTGCGTTGCATTCCTTGGATGTGGTTCGGGCAATCGGGGTATACCTGAAGACTACGGAATCGTTCCGTAAAACGGATTCACTTTTTGTGATCACGGATGGCCCCAGAAAGGGGTTGCCTGCATCTGCCGCGACTATCTCCAAATGGATTAGGTAGACAGTGGTACAGGCTTATTCTATTAAGGGTCGGAATCCTCCGTTCCCTGTTAAAGCGCACTCCACTCGAGCGCTCAGTACTTCCTGGGCCTACCGCCATCAGGCGTCAGTGGTCCAGGTGTGCAAGACGGCTACCTGGTCGTCGGTGCATACCTTTACAAAATGTTATAAAGTTGATGTGATGGCATCGGCGGATGCCTCATTTGGCCACAAGGTTTTGCAGGCCGCAATTTGAGGAGACCGGTGGTCTACCTCAAGGGTTTTTTTCCGTTGGAATTTCAGTTGAATCTCATCTTTTGATTGATGAGCCTTTAAAATTTCTAGTTGGCACCGGTTGGGCCTTCTAGATTGGATTTTGATTTCCATTATCCCACCCCTCATTTGTGGCACTGCTTTGGGACGTCCCGAGTTGATATTAATCAAGGAGGACTGCGTCTGTCAATGAGCGACAGAGAAAAATGGATTTTTGTAAGATCTTACCATAAAATCCTTTTCTCTTAAGCTCATTGACAGACGCAGTACCCGCCCCTCTGTTTTTGAGTTGGGTTGGGTTAAATTCTCTAAACACTGCTTTGTGACATAACTGACTTCCTGTAACAGAGAGAGAGAGGATATACCCTCTGGGACTACCCCTAAGGTGTGGCCAGAACGTTTTTCTTTCTGCCTAGTCCTACTCCTGTAGAGGGCAGTATAACCCGAGTTGATATTAATCAAGGAGGACTGCGTCTGTCAATGAGCTTAAGAGAAAAGGATTTTACGGTAAGATCTTACAAAAATCCATTTTTTTTTTTTTACAAAATTGTCATTTCCAACGGGTTATTTCTCTCACATGGCATATGCATACTTGCAACTACACCCCAAAACACATTCTGCTACTCCTCCTGAGTATGGCGATACCACATGTGTGGGACTTTTTCACAGTCTAATCATATAGAGAGGCCCAACATGCAAGGAGCACCATCAGGTGTTCTAGGAGCATAAACTACACATCTAACTTGTTGACCACCTGTTAAAATTTTGAAGGCCCTGGAGAACCAGGACAATGGAAACGCCCACTAAATGACCCCATTTTGGAAAGCAAACACCCCAACGTATAATCTATGAGGAATAATGAGTCTTTTGAACATGTCATTTTTTTACAGAGGTTTTTGGAAAATGTGGAAAAAAAATGAAAACGCTTTTTATTTTTTTACACAAAGTTGTCCATTTATAAGTTATTTCCAACACATAGCATGTACATAGCAAAAATGACACCCCAAAATACATTCTGCTACTCCTCCTGAATATGGCGATACCACATGTGTGAGACTTTTACGCAGTCTGGTGACATACAGAGGCCCAACATGCAAAGAACACCATCAGGTGTTCTAGGGACACATAGCATGCACATACCATGAATTACACCCCAAAATACATTCTGCTGAGCAAAGGGTAAACAAAAGCTTACCTGAAGTTTTAGAAGCGCAGTTGTCCACAGGAGTTGAGCACTGGTAGTCCAGGCAGCAGGCAGGGACTTGGTCAGCAACAGTGAATGCAATTGTCCAGGCAAAAGGTAAGGATACCAGTCCAGTGTCAGTGCAGGCCGAGATATTGTGAGCAGTGCCAAAATATTGGTCCTGGTAGTAGGCAAGAACATGGACCACAGTTCAGGTAGCAGGCAGAGGTGTGGTCAGTTCATGAGGCAGGCAGAGGCATGATGGCAGTAAGTCCTGCAGGCAGAAGTAGGGCCTCTGTCGGGATAGAATGGGGACAGGGGTAGAGGCTTCTCCCACCCAAATCTCTTTGAAGCCTCCGGTCTCCAGATCCTAATCTGGGAAGAAGAAAAACAAAAAAATGTGTTTTCTTCATCCAGAAAAACAATTCTGGAGCCCCTCACATATGTGAGACACCTGTGGTATGAATCTCACTACTCCAAGAGGCAGGCAAAAATCGTGGTCAAGCAGTCCAGGGTCAGTTCCAGATCAGGCAGAGGTATGAACAGAAGCAGCAAGCAGAAGCATGGTCGAATAACAGGCCAGGGTCAGTTCCAGAGCAGGCAGACGTATGTAAAAAATCAGCAGGCAAAGGCGTGGTCAAATAACAGGCCAGGGTCAGTTCCGGAGCAGGCAGACATATGTACAAAAGCTGCAGGCAAAGGCGTAGTTGAATAACAGGCCAGGGTCAGTTCAGGAGCATACAGTGGCATAAGGGATGAAGGTAAATGGCAGGAATTGAGGACTACGCTTACAATACTTCACTAATAATTTAGAGAAGTATGGTAAAGGCGGAAACAGTCTTCTATACAGAGGCCTGGTTTGGAAGGACACTGGGGACAATAAAAACAGGTGTCTCTTCTAACTCCGGCACTGGTACACACCCTACGTTTTTTCTGCCATCTTTTGTGTTATACCTGAAGGGTTTCACATGTACTGTCACTTTAAGGCTGGCTCCACCCAGGAGTGATGACAAGGGTCAAGGGGCAGAGTGGCCATCTTTAGACACATGCAGAGATGTATTGATATGCAGAGCTGTCCTGTAATGCTGTACAGTGAGTCCTGAATAAACAACCGTTGTTCCAGACCAGAGTCCTGTGTCTCTCACAACACGGAGAATATAACAGTGGCGACGAGGATGGGATTTACAAGGTTACTATCCGTGTGAGAAAGGAAAGGAAGAAAAAAAACTCTGGATTGTCAGGAATACAAAACCCACAGAGCCCAGCAGGAAAATGTCATTGATCGGGACATTAAGTGAATTTGATGGCGAACAGACAACGTGGATTTCTTGGATTGAAAGATTAGAACAATATTTCTGTGCAAATGCCATCCCAGGCGACAGGCAAGTAGCAGTGTTTCTGACAGTGGTTGGTGCTAGGACATATGACACTCTTAGGGATCTCCTTTTCCCTGAAAAACCAGCAACTAAGACTTTGGCAGAGCTCCTGACACTGTTAGGGAATCACTTCCAGCCTAAACCACTAGAGATTGCAGAGAGATTCAGGTTCTATCAGCGGCAGCAGCAGCCGGGTGAAGATATTAAGGCTTATGTGCTCGCCCTTCGCAGACTAGCCTCAACCTGTTCTTTTGGGGAGTATTTACCAACTGCACTGAGGGATAAGTTTGTCATGGGACTGAATAGTGAGTCTAGCCAAAAGAGACTGTTAACAGAGAAAGACCTTACCCTTACAAAGGCAATTGAGATAGCTTCAGTGATGGAAATGGCTGTGAAAGATACAGAAGCTTTGAACCCCCAGAGCAGAAGGGGAGAGGTTAAAGAGGAAGTTTTCAGAACAGCAGTCAAGCAAACTGCAGCTAACTGTAAATATAGACCCTCACCAACCAGGACGTCAGCTTGCTACCGTTGTGGGAATACAGACCATGATCACAAAGTCTGCCGGTTTAAGGATCAGCTCTGTCATAATTGTGGAAAGGCAGGCCATCTGAAACGAGTCTGCCATAGTAAGAAGGTGCGAAATGAACAACCTCTGAACCCCAGGACAAAGGCATATATGGTGGGAAGATATCCATCGTCATCGGAATCAGGGGATGAGGAAGTGCTCCACAGATTGGACATACATCATATGCATTCAGCACCCTCAGCAATGACTGTAGAGGTAACCGTGGAAGGAAAGAAACTCAAGATGGATGTAGACACAGGAGCAGCAGTTTCAGTTATCACCCAGAAACAATGGAGAAAACTTCTGATCCGAACAACTGTCCGTCCAACACCAATCAAACTGCAGACATACTCAAAGCAGATACTCCACCCACTGGGGTACGTGAAAGTACAGGTATCCTACAAGGGTCAGACAAAGAGAATGCCATTGTATATCCTAGAACATGGGGGACCCCCTCTCTTTGGGAGAGACTGGATTGCTCACTTTGGCATGCCAGACATCGCCATTAACCCCTGCAACACTGTGACCATCACATCAAGAGATAACGAGGGATGGGTGGAATCCCTGAAACAGCGATTCCCACAAGTCTTTGATCACCATTTGGGAAAAATAAAGCATGACTGTGTGAGACTCAGGCTGAAACCCAATGCCCAGCCTAGGTTCTTCAAAGCTCGGACGGTACCTTTCGCACTCCGAGCAGGTGTGGAAGCTGAACTAAGCCGGCTGGAGGAACAAGGTGTCATCTCAAAGGTAGAGCACAGCGAGTGGGCATCACCAGTTGTACCAGTAAAGAAAGCGAATGGGGACTTACGCATTTGTGGCGATTTCCGCATGGCACTAAATTCTCAACTGGAGATAGACCAGTATCCCCTACCCAGAGTAGATGACATTTTTGCCTCTCTTGCAGGAGGTCAAAAGTTCACCAAGCTTGATCTCAGGCAAGCTTATTTACAGTTTGAGGTCCACCCATTGTCCCGCAAGTTTCTAACAATCAACACTCACAAGGGACTGTATGAATACAATCGGATGGTGTTTGGGGTAGCCTCCGCCCCAGCCATTTGGCAACGCAAAATGGATGAGATTTTGGCGGACATTCCTTTCACACAGTGCCTGTTAGATGACATGCTCATCACGGGCCTGACGGACCAGGAACACAAGCATAACGTGGAGCTTGTGTTGGCGAGACTGCAAGAACAGGGTCTAAAAGTGAACTTGGCGAAATGCCAATTCATGGTACCTAAATTGGAGTTTTGTGGCCACCTTGTGGATGCAGAGGGTATACACACCACGGAAGCCAAAGTTGATGCTTTAGTAAAAGCTCCAGCCCCGACCAACGTCCAGCAGCTGCGATCATACCTGGGCTTGCTGAACTATTACCACAAATTCCTGCCGGATCTAGCACACACTTTGTTTCCATTAAACAAGCTTTTGGAGACACACTCCAGATGGAACTGGTCGGCTGCATGCCAACGTGCTTTTGAAGTTTCTAAGCGAAAGCTGTTGGCGTCACGCATGCTCGTGCACTATGACCTCCAAAGGCCTCTCACCTTGGCTTGTGATGCCTCACCCTATGGTCTAGGGGCTGTACTATCTCACGTTTTACCAGATGGGTCAGAGAAACCTGTGGCATTCGCCTCCAGGTCCTTGACAAAAGCAGAAAGCAATTACTCTCACATTGACAAAGAGGCTCTGGCGCTCATATGGGCAATTAAGAAGTTTCATCTTTACCTGTATGGTAGGGAATTCACCATACTGACTGATCATAAACCACTCCTTCAGATCTTTAGCCCTGACAAAGGCATCTCCCAGACGACTGCAGCCCGTCTTCAACGCTATGCCCTATTCTTGGGAGCATATAACTACAAAATCCAGTATCGCAGCCATGATGCCAACGCTAATGCAGACGCCATGTCCCGTCTGACAAGGACATTAACAGACTCTTCTCCACCTGTCAAGAGTTGTCGTTACACCAGCCTGTCCTTTCTGTCTTCCGGGGAAGTAGCAGCCCATACAGCCAAGGATACCTTCCTTAAGACAATACTCTCCTGGGTACGTTACGGTTGGCCTGCAACTGTCACACAGGATTATGAGCCTTACTTCCGTAGGCGTCTGGAATTAACTGTGTCTGGCAACTGTGTTTTATGGGGAGACCGAGTGATCGTTCCACAGACCCTCCGGAGACACATTCTGGAATTGCTACATACTGGTCATCCCGGGGGCACACGTATGAAACAAAAGGCCCGAGGCTATGTGTGGTGGCCGAACCTCGACTCCGATATCACGACATATGTGAATGCGTGTGCTGGATGTGCACAAACTGCGAGAGACCCTCCTCGAGGGTGCGTCCAGCCCTGGACTTGGCCCACGGTTCCCTGGTTTCGCCTACACTTGGACTTTGCAGGCCCGATCAGAGGACACACCTTTTTGATCATTATTGATGCCCATTCAAAGTGGCCTGAGGTCGTTCCTGTTACTCAGCCAACGACTAAGGCGACGATTTCCATACTGTTACATCTCGCTGCTACGTTTGGATACCCCAGAGAAATTGTCACAGACAACGGTGCACAATTCACAAGCCAGGAGTTTCAGGGTTTCCTGACTGCCCACAACATCAAACACAAGTTGACCGCACCTTACCACCCGGCTACAAATGGTCAAGCAGAAAGGTTTGTACAGACCTTCAAACGCTATTTCAAAGCTACTGTGGCTACAAGTAAACAACAGTCCCTGTCACCCCAGCAGCTGGACTCCTTCCTTTCTGCTTACAGAACCACACCACATGCAACCACTGGGAAAACTCCAGCTGAACTTCTTTTGGGTCGGCAGCCATGGACTGTTTTGGATATGCTCCGCCCTCAAACGGTCCAGGAACATGTACGGCAGTCCCAAGACAAGAGGGTCGAACACGACGAGATTCCCCGGTTTACAGCCCAGCAAAAGGTATGGGCCCGATCTTATGGCGCTTCCAACACTCGTTGGCTTCCTGCTATCGTCGCAGAGACTTTGGGACCCAAAATGTATAGGGTCTGCCTGGAAGATGGTTCCATTTGCAGAAGGCATGCGGACCAATTGCGTCCTCGTTCTCAGCTGCCCGAATCCCTGACATCGGCTGCACCTCCAGTGTCTCAAGGATCTGCTCCTACCGGATCAGGAGGCATTGAGACTGATGCTTGGGGAGACTCTGAACTTTTGAACTCAGCTCCAACAGAGCCCTCCAGCCCTGGACCAGAGGTCTGCTCACCCTCTGAGCTAGGGAATCCCCTCTTGGCCCCGCCGGTGTCCATTCCGGCCAGCCCTGCTTCCTCCAGCCCCGAGTCGCTGGGTGCCCGTCCTCAACGACACTGTCGCCCTCCTGACCGGTTTCAAATGCAAGACCGGTTACGAGACTTTCGACGGGCCCGCCGAAAGTGATCCGCTGCCATTTTCTCCCCGGAGCTTCCCTGGAAGTTGTTCTCACATCCGGACATGGAAGAAACCATGTAAGTCTCCTGAGTTGGAGGACTGTATTGGACAATTATGAGTACTGTTTTATGCCTGTTCTTGTTTTGTTGTTTTTTTTTTTTGTTTTTTGTTTTTTTTTTAGGTATGGATGGAAGGTGTTATACCTGAAGGGTTTCACATGTACTGTCACTTTAAGGCTGGCTCCACCCAGGAGTGATGACAAGGGTCAAGGGGCAGAGTGGCCATCTTTAGACACATGCAGAGATGTATTGATATGCAGAGCTGTCCTGTAATGCTGTACAGTGAGTCCTGAATAAACAACCGTTGTTCCAGACCAGAGTCCTGTGTCTCTCACAACACGGAGAATATAACATTTTGTCTGTGTGGGAGGGATTACTGGGAAAATGGCTTTCAGAAAGTCTACTTATTACATCGGATCAAATGTTTTCTGGTGGGCCGTTTGGGAATATAAGGGCAGTGAAGATTTCCTCCAGGTAATAAAGGAAGGGTTGGTGGCTTTCGGTGGACTTGTGGTAAATTATGTAGGAATCGTATGTGGCCAAATGAAAAAGATAAATTGAGACTTTTTTATACCAATGGTACAGTCAGGTCCATAAATATTGGGACATCAACGCAATTCTAATATTTTTGGCTCTGTACATCACCACAATGGATTTGAAATGAAACAAATAAGATGTGCTTTATCTGCAGACTTTCAGCTTTAATTTGAGGGTATTTACATCCAAATCAGGTGAACGGTGTAGGAATTACAACAGTTTGTATATGTGCCTCCCACTTTTTAAGGGACCAAAAGTAATGGGACAGATTAACAATCATAAATCAAACTTTCACTTTTTAATGCTTGGTTGCAAATCCTTTGCAGTCAATTACAGACTAAAGTCTGGAATGCATAGACATCTCCAGACTCTTTGGTTGCTTTTACAGTATGCTTTGGGTCATTGTCTATCTGCACTGTGAAGCGCCGTCCAATGAGTTCTAAAACATTTGGCTGAATATGAGCAGATAATATTGCCTGAAACACTTCAGAATTCATCCTGCTGCTTTTGTCTGCAGTCCCATCATCAATAGATACAAGAGAACCAGTTCCATTGGCAGCCATACATGCCCATGCCATGACACTACCACCACCATGCTTCACTGATGAGGTGGTATGCTTTGGATCATGAGCAGTTCCTTTCCTTCTCCATACTCTTCTCTTCCCATCACTCTGGTACAAGTTGATCTTGGTCTCATCTGTCCATAGAATGCTGTTCCAGAACTGTGAAGGCTTTTTTAGATGTTGTTTGGCAAACTCTAATCTGGCCTTCCTGTTTTTGAGGCTCACCAATGGTTTACATCTTGTGGTGAACCCTCTGTATTCACTCTGGTGAAGTCTTCTCTTGATGGTTGACTTTGACACACATACACCTACCTCCTGGAGAGTGTTCTTGATCTGGCCAACTGTTGTGAAAGGTGTTTTCTTCACCAGGGAAAGAATTCTTTGGTCATCCACCACAGTTGTTCTCTGTGGTCTTCCGGGTCTTTTGCTGTTGCTGAGCTCACCGGTGCGTTCTTTCTTTTTAAGGATGTTCCAAACAGTTGATTTGGCCACACATAATGTTTTTGCTATCTCTCTGATAGGTTTGTTTTGTTTTTTTAGCCTAATGATGGCTTGCTTCACTGATAGTAACAGCTCTTTGGATCTCAGATTGAGAGTTGACAGCAACAGATTCCAAATGCAAATAGCACACTTGAAATGAACTCTGGACCTTTTATCTGCTCCTTGTAAATGGGATAATGAGGGAATAACACACACCTAGCCATGAAACAGCTGAGCAGCCAATTGTCCCATTACTTGTGGTCCCTTAAAAAGTGGGAGGCACATATACAAACTGTTGTAATTCTTACACCTTTTACCTGATTTGGATGTAAATACCCTCAAATTAAAGCTGAATGTCTACAGTTAAAGCACACCTTGTTTGTTTAATTTCAAATCCATTGTGGTGGTGTATAGAGCCAAAAAGATTAGAATTGTGTCGATGTCCCAATATTTATGGACCTGACTGTATGTTCGTCTTGTGTGTAGATAGGGTTCCAACATTTTTCTGACAGTGCCACATGCCAGAGTCTTCTTCCTGTGAAGGTTGCAGAAAAGGGGCAAACTTGTGTAGAAGTTATCTACGTAAAGGTGGTAGCCTTTTTCTAGGAGAGGGCATATGAGGTCCCAAACAACTTTCCCGCTTGATCCCAAGTAGTCTGGACATTCAGGGGGATGCGGCTGGGTGTCCTTCCCTTCATACACCATGAAGGCATATGTGTACCCTGTGGCTCGGTCACATAATTTATAAAGCTTTACCCCATAGCAGGCCCGTTTGCTGGGGATAAATTGTTTGATGCTCAGCCTGCTGGTAAATTTAACAAAGGACTCATCCACACATATATGTTGGTCTGGGGTAAATAATTGAGGGAATATTTCCGAAAAATAATTTAGAAGTGGCCGAATTTTATAAAGCTTGTCATATGTTGGGGAATTTCGGGGAGGGCATTGGGTATTGTCATTATAATGTAGGAACCTCATTATCATTAAATATCTGGTCCTGGGCATTACTGCGGAGGAGATTGGCATGTGGTTGACCAATATGCACGCAATTCATTTTTTTGTTGAGTCCCATATTGAAGGTGAGGCCTAAAAAAATCTTAAACTCCTCTACTGTTAGGTCTCTCCACTCATAGGGAGGGGAATAATAAGACGTGGGGTTACTCAGAATAAATTGCTGTGCGTACCGGTTGCACTGGGCCACAATTGACGAAAGCAGGTCCTCTGTAAAAATTAAATTGAAGAAGTCTATCGGGGCAAAGTTCTCAGTGTTAACCTGGACTCCTGGCTGGGCAGTGAAAGAGGGATGATGGCTTCTCCTGAGTTAGGAGGAAGCCACAAGGGGTTCTGAAGGGCATAGGGAAGGCTGGCATGGATCCTAACCTTTTGGGGGTGAGGTGACACCCCACTTGTACTTGGCCTTTCTTGCCGAGGCACGGTGGTGCTGGTGGATAGCACGTTGGCGCTGGTAGATGGCACGGTGGTGCTGGTGGATGCCACTGCCTCATCAGAACACCTTTGTTTGGTAGGCACACGATATTCTTCTTCGTCATGGTCTGTCAGCGTCCCACTGCTTACGACCGGCTCTGAATCCGAAGAAGAATCCGAAGCAGTGAGCTCCCAGTTGCTCTCGTCGGCCACACTAAGGATATTTTCAGCTGAGGAGGCGTACAATAATTTCTTTGCCATCGTTGGTGGTGTTGATCCTACACTGATGGATGCTAATGAGGTTCCAATGATAGGTGGCACTGATATGCAGCACTGTGTGACACTAATGGCACGTTGACACTATGGGCACTGTGATACTATGGGCACTGACAATGAAACACTGATGGCACAGCGAGGAACGTTGACACTGTTGACACTGTAGCGGTGATGCTGATGGCAATTATGGCACTGTGGGCACTGGCACGGTAACACTAATAGCACTGATGACACTGATAGCACCGATGACACTGATTACACTGTAGGCCCTTTTGACACGGTGAAACTGAGACGTGACACTGGTGGCACTGATGACTGATGGGCACTGTGACACTGATGGGCACTGTGACACTGGCACACTGATGGGCACTTTGACACTGATGGGAACTGTGACAGTTATGGGCACACTGATTGGCTTTGTGATGGGCACACTGGCACTGTGGGAACACTGATGGGCACTGTGGGCACACTGATGGGCACTGTGGTCACACTAATTGGCACTGTGGGCACACTGATTGGCATTTAGATCGCTCTCAACGCTCAATTTCACTCACAGATCTCTCCTTCCTCACAAGCAGTCTCTGTGTGAGGAAGGAGAGCTGTCACTGAGAGATGATCTCATATGTTTACATTTGAGATCATCTCTCATTGGACGTTCCGATCACGTGGCAAAATGGCCGCTGTGATTGGCCATTCACCACGACCTGTGATTGGCTGTGTCCAAGGGACACGGCCGACACAGATTTTCCCTGATGCGTGCTCGCGGGAAGCATGTTACTGGGAGGCCGTTTAAAGACGGCCTCCCGGAAATTAGAGTCCGCGCTGTAGCCGTCTTTCGGCTATAGCGCGGGCGCGATCAGGTTAAAGAATGTGGTGAAAGCCATGTATTGCAAGCGTGTTTATGCACGTTAATCCATTCTTTTGCGTCTAGTGTTTATTTCTTTTTCTGCCTAAAATCTCCTCTCCTGAATGTGCTGGTAAAGCTTTTTTTTTTTTTTTTTTTTTGCCTGTAGATACCTGTGTGTGCATGGACAGACAGGCTAACTTAGAGCTGCTTTTACAGCCATGAGGAAACTGCCGCAGCATTTTGTTTAAGACCAGTGTTCATGAGCCCTAATAAGCATTTAGTGATGACCGTTTTTGATGCACAGGGAAAGAACAAATAAAAAGTCATCTTTTAAAGTTGCTTAGTGTGCCTTAAAGTAAAATAATGTGTCTAAATTACTTTTCCTTTAAATTTCAACTGATTGTACCATTTTGTATATTTCAGATTGTGCTTCTGCCAAAAATCGCAGGTTTGTTCTCCATGTTCCTTTCAGATCCAATGTGGCTGGTAAATCAACATGCATTAGAGACATTCACTCGGTTTGCTGAGGTATATGTTGCATTTATTAATACCTTATATGCATAAAATGTAGCAGCTCTTAAGTTAGTGTTTCACAAAGCCACAGTATGTTTACATGTAACAGAACATGCATATAGATGCAGTCAGAGCTTGTAGTAGTACTGCATCAGGGCCACAATCAGAGGGAATAGTCCACACATATGTAGGGGGCCCGAGCGTCCTAAAGGGGCCTGTTAGGCCTAAAGCTGCATAAGAGGCCCCAAAATTTCTGATTGCTGCCCTGTGCATCAAATCTTATTGTGTATCTTTTTACTTCAGCAAGTTCAACCTTGTGAGTTATCAGTTATAATGTGGAGATCATCTATGTTTTAATTATGATGAAAATCTAGTACTAATGGGTTTTGTTCGTGGATACATTTACAGTAAGTTTGAAGAGTTACTTGTTAGAGGATGCAAGCATTATTTTCAGTAAATTAAAGCAGTATTAAACTCAAAAGTAAACATTTATTATATTGCATCTTACCAATTCCCAGATGTGATGGCTGCATTCGTTTCCATTTTTTAGGCTTTCCTTTATTTTCATCTGGTGATACAGCCAGCAAGTCTGTGGTTTTTAACTAAATCAAGCTCTCAAGCAGAATGTATAAACATGGATGAAATAATCCACTTAACACTGGCAGGGGTAATTTTAAATGATCAGCTTTTATTTATTCATGCAAACCCTTTATTCCAAAAGAAAAAAAAAAAAAACACTGCTTACTGTGCTTATAATGTGCGAATTTGGCTTAAATTTGTTAGTGTACCCAAATCTTCTAATACATTTAACACTACCCTCCCACCACAGACTGACAGTGCTACTGTGCCACCTGTGTTCATTCCCCCAGAGTTGTCTCGCTAATAAAGGAGGTGTGTTACTGGCCAGATCACTAGGTGAAAACAGAGGGGGAAAAAACAGAAAAGTGATGCAACTGATGACACTTCTGTACAGTCAAATAGTGAACAAATATCAATGCATAAACTAGTGCAGAACTACCTCAATATAGTTACCCAAATAAAGAAAATAACTTTTAATGTGACAAAGTAAAAAATACTAAAATAATCCCCAAAAATTATAATGATGAAAACCTCAAATACAAGAGGTCTGACTGTCTGTATGTGTGTATATATATATATATACACACACAGTGCATCCGGAAAGTATGCGCAGCACTTCACTTTTTCCACATTTTGTTATGTTACAGCTAGTGTTGAGCGAACACGGACTGTATTATTCGTGTTCGTACCGAATAATTGGATTTTTTTTACCCGAACACGGACACGGACACTTTACTGTATGTTCGGGTAAAAATCCGTGTTCGGTCGTTTTATTTCCGGGTTTTGCATGCTTTGGCGCTCTTTTCATGGCGGGCTTTCAACAGCCAATCAACAATCGTTTAACTGGTGTGCCTTAAGCCATCCCAGCCATGCCTGCAAATGTCTTAGTAGCTGTGATTGGCCGTCTGAAGCATGTGACCAAGTCTTTATAAGTTCGAGGCAGCCGCCGCAGCAGCGTCATTCTGCTGCTTAGCTAAGGGACAGAGCACACATCAATGTGCTGGCTGCTGATTAGGGAAAGATAGGCAGGAAAAAACCATTTGTGTCCGGATAGAATTGAGGGACAGGTCGGAGTGTTTAGGCAGGGCGAGTTGTAGGCATTTTAGGGATAGAGTCTGCTGAATTATAGGGTCAGTGTCTTCTACAAACTACAATCGATATTGCTGTGTGGGGGGTGGGGTGAATCTGCACTCAATCCTGATCTACGATCTCTTCTCAATCCTGTTAGGGACAGAGTCTGCTGAATTTTAGGGAAACTGTGTTCTACAAACTACAATCGATATTGCTGTGTGGTGTGGGATTGGAGATAGGCAGGTGTCAGTGATCCACATCCATTTTTCTGTGTGTGAGCTGCAGTGAACACAATCTTTTTGGGCTGCAGTGAACACAATCTTTTTGGGCTGCAGTGAACACAATCTTTTTGGGCTGCAGTGAACACAATCTTTTTGGGCTGCAGTGAACACAATCTTTTTGGGCTGCAGTGAACACAATCTTTTTGGGGTGCAGTGAACAAAATCTTTTTGGGGTGCAGTGAACACAATCCTTTTTGGTGTGCAGTGAACACAATCTTTGTGGGGTGCAGTGAACAAAATCCTTTGTGGGGTGCAGTGAACACAATCTTTTTGGGGTGCAGTGAACAAAATCCTTTTTGGGGTGCAGTGAACAACATCCTTTTTGGGGTGCAGTGAACACAATCTTTTTGGGGTGCAGTGAACAAAATCCTTTGTGGGGTGCAGTGAACACAATCTTTTTGGGGTGCAGTGAACACAATCTTTTTGGGGTGGAGTGAACAAAATCCTTTTTGGGGTGCAGTGAACAAAATCATTTTTGGGGTGCAGTGAACACAATCTTTTTGGGGTGCAGTGAACACAATCTTTGTGGGGTGCAGTGAACACAATCTTTTTGGGGTGGAGTGAACATCCTTTTTGGGGTGCAGTGAACAACATCCTTTTTGGGGTGCAGTGAACACAATCTTTTTGGGGTGCAGTGAACACAATCTTTGTGGGGTACAGTGAACAGAATCTTTGTGGGGTGCAGTGAACACAATCTTTGGGGGGTACAGTGAACACAATCTTTTTGGGGTGCAGTGAACACAATCTTTGTGGGGTGCAGTGAACACAATCTTTTTGGGGTGGAGTGAACAAAATAATTTTTGGGGTGCAGTGAACAACATCCTTTTTGGGGTGCAGTGATCAAAATCCTTTTTGGGGTGCAGTGAACACAATCTTTTTGGGGTGCAGTGAACAAAATCATTTTTGGGGTGCAGTGAACACAATCTTTTTGGGGTGCAGTGAACACAATCTTTGTGGGGTGCAGTGAACACAATCTTTTTGGGGTGGAGTGAACAACATCCTTTTTGGGGTGCAGTGAACAACATCCTTTTTGGGGTGCAGTGAACACAATCTTTTTGGGGTGCAGTGAACACAATCTTTGTGGGGTACAGTGAACAGAATCTTTGTGGGGTGCAGTGAACACAATCTTTGGGGGGTACAGTGAACACAATCTTTTTGGGGTGCAGTGAACACAATCTTTGTGGGGTGCAGTGAACACAATCTTTTTGGGGTGGAGTGAACAAAATAATTTTTGGGGTGCAGTGAACAACATCCTTTTTGGGGTGCAGTGATCAAAATCCTTTTTGGGGTGCAGTGAACACAATCTTTTTGGGGTGCAGTGAACAAAATCCTTTGTGGGGTGCAGTGAACAGAATCTTTGTGGGGTGCAGTGAACACAATCTTTGGGGGGGTACAGTGAACACAATCTTTTTGGGGTGCAGTGAACACAATCTTTGTGGGGTACAGTGAACAGAATCTTTGTGGGGTGCAGTGAACACAATCTTTGGGGGGTACAGTGAACACAATCTTTTTGGGGTGCAGTGAACACAATCTTTGGGGGGTACAGTGAACACAATCTTTTTGGGGTGCAGTGAACACAATCTTTGTGGGGTGCAGTGAACACAATCTTTGGGGGGGTACAGTGAACACAATCTTTTTGGGGTGCAGTGAACAACATCCTTTTAAGGTGCAGTGAACACAATCTTTGTGGGGTGCAGTGAACAACATCCTTTTAGGGTGCAGTGAACACAATCTTTGTGGGGTACAGTGAACAGAATCTTTGTGGGGTGCAGTGAACACAATCTTTGTGGGGTACAGTGAACACAATCTTTGTGGGGTGCAGTGAACACAATCATTGTGGGGTGCAGTGAACTCAATCTTTGTGGGGTACAGTGAACACAATCTCATACTTCTGAAGATTTGAGGGTGCTGCCTGTTCCATACTCCCCCTACTCCTCATCTAGCCTTTTAGGGGTACAAACAATAGTAATTGGGGCCTAGTGTGGTTGTGTACGTGTGATATACATACACTTTTTTTGGATCATATTTTCTATTCCGCTATTTAATCAAAAACCTTTGGGGATCAGTTAAATTGGGGGATAGTCTGTGTTGGTACGTGTGAGAGAGATCCACCTTTCCAAGTTGTTGGGGTTCATCTCATACTTCTGAAGGTTTGAGGGTGCTGCCTGTTCCATACCCCCCCTACTCCTCATCTAGCCTTTTAGGGGTACAAACAATAGTAATTGGGGCCTAGTGTGGTTGTGTACGTGTGATATACATACACTTTTTTTGGATCATATTTTCTATTCCGCTATTTAATCAAAAACCTTTGGGGATCAGTTAAATTGGGGGATAGTCTGTGTTGGTACGTGTGAGAGAGATCCACCTTTCCAAGTTGTTGGGGTTCATCTCATACTTCTGAAGGTTTGAGGGTGCTGCCTGTTCCATACTCCCCCTACTCCTCATCTAGCCTTTTAGGGGTACAAACAATAGTAATTGGGGCCCAGTGTGGTTGTGTACGTGTGATATACATACACTTTTTTTGGATCATATTTTCTATTCCGCTATTTAATCAAAAACCTTTGGGGATCAGTTAAATTGGGGGATAGTCTGTGTTGGTACGTGTGAGAGAGATCCACCTTTCCAAGTTGTTGGGGTTCATCTCATACTTCTGAAGGTTTGAGGGTGCTGCCTGTTCCATACCCCCCCTACTCCTCATCTAGCCTTTTAGGGGTACAAACAATAGTAATTGGGGCCTAGTGTGGTTGTGTACGTGTGATATACATACACTTTTTTGGGATCATATTTTCTATTCCGCTATTTAATCAAAAACCTTTGGGGATCAGTTAAATTGGGGGATAGTCTGTGTTGGTACGTGTGAGAGAGATCCACCTTTCCAAGTTGTTGGGGTTCATCTCATACTTCTGAAGGTTTGAGGGTGCTGCCTGTTCCATACCCCCCCTACTCCTCATCTAGCCTTTTAGGGGTACAAACAATAGTAATTGGGGCCTAGTGTGGTTGTGTACGTGTGATATACATACACTTTTTTTGGATCATATTTTCTATTCCGCTATTTAATCAAAAACCTTTGGGGATCAGTTAAATTGGGGGATAGTCTGTGTTGGTACGTGTGAGAGAGATCCACCTTTCCAAGTTGTTGGGGTTCATCTCATACTTCTGAAGATTTGAGGGTGCTGCCTGTTCCATACCCCCCCTACTCCTCATCTAGCCTTTTAGGGGTACAAACAATAGTAATTGGGGCCTAGTGTGGTTGTGTACGTGTGATATACATACACTTTTTTTGGATCATATTTTCTATTCCGCTATTTAATCAAAAACCTTTGGGGATCAGTTAAATAGGGGGATAGTCTGTGTTGGTACGTGTGAGAGAGATCCACCTTTCCAAGTTGTTGGGGTTCATCTCATACTTCTGAAGGTTTGAGGGTGCTGCCTGTTCCATACTCCCCCTACTCCTCATCTAGCCTTTTAGGGGTACAAACAATAGTAATTGGGGCCTAGTGTGGTTGTGTACGTGTGATATACATACACTTTTTTTGGATCATATTTTCTATTCCGCTATTTAATCAAAAACCTTTGGGGATCAGTTAAATTGGGGGATAGTCTGTGTTGGTACGTGTGAGAGAGATCCACCTTTCCAAGTTGTTGGGGTTCATCTCATACTTCTGAAGGTTTGAGGGTGCTGCCTGTTCCATACTCCCCCTACTCCTAGCCTTTTAGGGGTACAAACAATAGTAATTGGGGCCTAGTGTGGTTGTGTACGTGTGATATACATACACTTTTTTTGGATCATATTTTCTATTCCGCTATTTAATCAAAAACCTTTGGGGATCAGTTAAATTGGGGGATAGTCTGTGTTGGTACGTGTGAGAGAGATCCACCTTTCCAAGTTGTTGGGGTTCATCTCATACTTCTGAAGGTTTGAGGGTGCTGCCTGTTCCATACTCCCCCTACTCCTCATCTAGCCTTTTAGGGGTACAAACAATAGTAATTGGGGCCTAGTGTGGTTGTGTACGTGTGATATACATACACTTTTTTTGGATCATATTTTCTATTCCGCTATTTAATCAAAAACCTTTGGGGATCAGTTAAATTGGGGGATAGTCTGTGTTGGTACGTGTGAGAGAGATCCACCTTTCCAAGTTGTTGGGGTTCATCTCATACTTCTGAAGGTTTGAGGGTGCTGCCTGTTCCATACCCCCCCTACTCCTCATCTAGCCTTTTAGGGGTACAAACAATAGTAATTGGGGCCTAGTGTGGTTGTGTACGTGTGATATACATACACTTTTTTTGGATCATATTTTCTATTCCGCTATTTAATCAAAAACCTTTGGGGATCAGTTAAATTGGGGGATAGTCTGTGTTGGTACGTGTGAGAGAGATCCACCTTTCCAAGTTGTTGGGGTTCATCTCATACTTCTGAAGGTTTGAGGGTGCTGCCTGTTCCATACTCCCCCTACTCCTCATCTAGCCTTTTAGGGGTACAAACAATAGTAATTGGGGCCCAGTGTGGTTGTGTACGTGTGATATACATACACTTTTTTTGGATCATATTTTCTATTCCGCTATTTAATCAAAAACCTTTGGGGATCAGTTAAATTGGGGGATAGTCTGTGTTGGTACGTGTGAGAGAGATCCACCTTTCCAAGTTGTTGGGGTTCATCTCATACTTCTGAAGGTTTGAGGGTGCTGCCTGTTCCATACTCCCCCTACTCCTCATCTAGCCTTTTAGGGGTACAAACAATAGTAATTGGGGCCTAGTGTGGTTGTGTACGTGTGATATACATACACTTTTTTTGGATCATATTTTCTATTCCGCTATTTAATCAAAAACCTTTGGGGATCAGTTAAATTGGGGGATAGTCTGTGTTGGTACGTGTGAGAGAGATCCACCTTTCCAAGTTGTTGGGGTTCATCTCATACTTCTGAAGGTTTGAGGGTGCTGCCTGTTCCATACTCCCCCTACTCCTAGCCTTTTAGGGGTACAAACAATAGTAATTGGGGCCTAGTGTGGTTGTGTACGTGTGATATACATACACTTTTTTTGGATCATATTTTCTATTCCGCTATTTAATCAAAAACCTTTGGGGATCAGTTAAATTGGGGGATAGTCTGTGTTGGTACGTGTGAGAGAGATCCACCTTTCCAAGTTGTTGGGGTTCATCTCATACTTCTGAAGGTTTGAGGGTGCTGCCTGTTCCATACCCCCCCTACTCCTCATCTAGCCTTTTAGGGGTACAAACAATAGTAATTGGGGCCTAGTGTGGTTGTGTACGTGTGATATACATACACTTTTTTTGATCATATTTCCTATTCCGCTATTCAATAAAAACCTTTGAGGATCAATTGAATTGCGGGATAGTCTGTGTCGGTACGTGTGAGATCCACCTTTCCAAGTTTTTGGGGTTCATCTCATACTTCTGAAGATTTGAGGGTGCTGCCTGTTCCATACTCCTCCTCCTACTCCTCATCCATCCTTTTAGGGGTACAAACAATAGTAATTGGGGCCTAGTGTGGTTGTGTACGTGCGAGATACATACACTTTTTTTGATCATATTTCCTATTCCGCTATTCAATAAAAACCTTTGAGGATCAATTGAATTGCGGGATAGTCTGTGTCGGTACGTGTGAGATCCACCTTTCCAAGTTTTTGGGGTTCATCTCATACTTCTGAAGATTTGAGGGTGCTGTCTGTTCCATACTCCTCCTACTCCTCATCCATCCTTTTAGGGGTAGAAACAATAGTAATTGGGGCCTAGTGTGGTTTTGTACGTGCGAGATACATACACTTTTTTGGATCATATTTCCTATTCCGCTATTCAATAAAAACCTTTCTAGGGCAAGATCTTAAATTACAGAAATATGAGGAGACCGTCAAATAAGGGCCGTGGCCTGGGTCGTGGTGCTGCTGGTAGAGCTCCTGTTGCAAGGAGAGGACGTGGTCGATCTGTGCCAGCTACACGCACAAGTGAAACACCTTCCTCAAGTGTGAGTAGGCGACAGAACCTGCATCAGTATTTGGTAGGGCATCAAACGCCCCTAGAAGTGATGAGGCCAGAACAAGTTGAGGCGATAGTAGATTGGTTTGCTGCTGACAGTGCCTCCAGTTCCTTCACATTGTCTCCCACCCAGTCTACTGCAGAAAGGTCAGAGTTGGCACCTGCAGCCAATGTCCAACCGTCTTTCACCTCACCCCCTTGCAAATCAGGCCAGCAGTCTGAGCCCCAAGCCATACAGCAGTCTCTTATTCTTTTTGAGGACTCTGTCAGCAGGGTTTCCCAGGGCCATCCACCTAGCCCTGCCCCAGAAGTGGAAGAGATTGAGTGCAGCGATGCCCAACCACTTATTTCTCAAGATGAGTACATGCAAGGATCATCGCAGCACGTCTCCGATGATGACGAAACGCAGGTGCCAACTGCTGCGGCGTTCAGCATTGTGGAGAGCGACAAGGAGGGCAGGGGTGAAGACTGGGTGGAAGATGATGTGGAGGACGATGAGGTCCTCGACCCCACATGGAATGAACGTCATGCAGGTGACCTGAGTAGTTTGGAGGAAGAGGCGGTGGTCGCACAGAGCCACCAGCACAGCAGAAGAGGGAGCAGGGTGCAGAAGCGGAGCGGCCGTGCCCTAGACACTACGCCCGCTACTGCCCAACGCAGCAAGGGAACGAGCGCACCAAAGTCAGCTCAAAGGAGTTCTCTAGCGTGGAAGTTCTTTAGAAAATGTGCTGATGACAGGACACGAGTGGTTTGCACCCTGTGCAATCAGAGCTTGAAGCGAGGCATAAACCTTCTCAACCTGAGCACAACCTGCATGATCAGGCATCTAAGTGCAAAGCACGAGCTGCAGTGGAGTACACACCTTCAAAACCAAGAAACGTCTCTGGCTCATCCTGCTTCCTCTTCTGCTGCAGTCTCGGCCGCTCCAGCCACATCTGTAGTGATACCGGCACCTGCCACCCCGCAAACAGACGATCTGTCAGCAACACCACCACCTGGGTCACCAACAACCATCTCCACAATGTCCCGTGGAAGCGTTCAGCTTTCCATCTCCCAAACACTTGAGAGGAAGAGGAAGTACCCCCCTACCCACCCGCGATCCCTGGCCCTGAATGCCAGCATTTCAAAATTATTGGCCTTTGAAATGCTGTCATTCTGTCTGGTGGAGACGCACAGTTTTAAAAACCTTATGTCGGTGGCTGTCCCACAGTACGTCGTGCCCAGCCGCCACTACTTTTCCAGGCAAGCCATCCCTTCCCTGCACAACCAAGTGGGGGAAAATATCAGGTGTGCACTGCGCAACGCCATCTGTGCCAAGGTCCACCTAACTACGGATACGTGGACCAGTAAGCACGGTCAGGGGCGTTATATCTCCCTAACGGCACACTGGGTAAATGCAGTGGCGGATGGGCCTGAGGCGGATAGCAATTTGGCGCATGTCCTTCCACCACCGAGGATTGCAGGGCGCTTCAGTTTGCCTCCTGTTCCTAACTCCTCCTACTCCGCTTCCTCATCCTCTACCGCCTCCTCATCCGGACAGCGTAACACCTTCACCACCAACTTCAGCACGGCCAGGGGTAAACGACAGCAGGCAGTTTTACAACTTGCCTGTTTGGGGGACAAACCACACACCGCGCAGGAGTTGTGGAGGAGCATGGAACAGCAGACAAATGAGTGGTTGCTGCCAGCGAGCCTCAAGCCCGGCCTGGTGGTGTGCGATAACGGGCGAAATCTCATAGCAGCTCTGGGCCTAGCCGGTTTGACGCACATCCCTTGCCTGGCGCATGTGCTGAATTTGGTGGTGCAGAGGTTCCTTAAAAACTACCCCGATATGTCAGAGCTGCTGCAGAAAGTGCGGGCCGTTTGTGCGCACTTTCGGCGTTCTCACCCTGCTGCTGCTCGCCTGGCAGCGCTGCAGCGTAACTTCGGCCTTCCCGCTCACCGCCTCATATGTGACGTGCCCACAAGGTGGAACTCCACCTTGCACATGCTGGAAAGACTGTGCGAGCAGCAGCAGGCCATAGTGGAGTTTCAGCTGCAGCACGCACGCGTGAGTCGCTCTGCGGAACAGCACCACTTCACCACCAATAACTGGGCCTCCATGCGAGACCTGTGTGCCTTGTTGCGCTGTTTTGAGTACTCCACCAACATGGCCAGTGGCAATGACGCCGTTCTCAGCTTAACTATCCCACTTCTATGCCTCCTTGAAAAAACAATTCGGGCGATGATGGAAGAGGATGTGGCACAGGATGAGGAGGAGGAGGAGGATGAAGAGGTAACATTTCCAAGGCTTTCAGGGCAGTCATTCGCAAGGGGCTCCGAGGGTGGGTTCCTGCACACGCAAACGCCAGGGACGCAATTGTCCAGCAGGGGCACAGTTCTGGAGGATGAGATGGAGGAGGAGCTGGAGGAGGAGATGGAACCATGTTCACAGCAGGGTGGCACCCAGGCCAGCTCATGGCCATCACTGGTGCGTGGCTGGGGGGATACAGAGGACACGGACGATACACCTCCCACAGAGGACAGCCTTTCGTCGCCTCTGGGCAGCCTGGCACACATGAGCGATTACATGCTGCAGTGTCTCCACAACGACCGCCGAGTTGCCCACATTCTAACTTGTGCTGATTACTGGGTGGCCACGCTGCTGGATCCCCATTACAAGGACAACGTACCGTCCTTAATTCACTCACTGGAGCGCGATCGCAAGATGCGCGAGTACAAGCGCACGCTGGTAGACGCCATGCTGCTGGCATTCCCATCTGACAGCGGGGCCACAGTGGAAGCACAAGGCAGAGGAGGAGGAGGAGGAGGTCGCCAACGCAACCAGGGCACCGCCAGCACCTCAGAAGGCAGGGTTAGCATGGCCGAAATGTGGAAAAGCTTTGTCAGCACGCCACAACAAACAGCAGCACCAGCAGCTCAGATGGAACGTCTTAGCAGGAGGCAGCATTTTACCAACATGGTGGAGCAGTATGTGTGCACACGCCTACATGTAGTGAATGACGGGTCTGCCCCCTTCAACTTCTGGGTCTCCAAATTGGGCACATGGCCTGAGCTTGCCCTTTACGCCTTGGAGGTGCTGGCGTGCCCTGCAGCCAGTGTATTATCTGAACGGGTATTTAGCACGGCTGGGGGCGTTATAACAGACAAGCGCAGCCGCCTGTCCAGAGACAATGTGGACAAGCTCACGTTCATTAAAATGAACCAGGCATGGATCCCACGGGACTTTTCCGTACCTTATGCAGAATAGCAATGGATACCGACCTTACCCACCCATTGTTCCATTTTTGCTCTTTCTCACTCTTTTGGGGTGTACCCTCATTTAAAATTTTTGAAAAGAAGCAGTGTTGGCTACCTCGTCCTCCTCCTCAGGGCCAGATTAATGTAGGGGCTATTGGAGCTGCAGCTCCAGGCCCCTACCTTTTATATAGGCCCCGGGTTGGCCATATTCACTGTTACCGCTCTTCTGTCACTTGTAAACACAGAAGTCTGGCTTCTATGCTCGCTTCCCCAGGCAGCACCCTCAGAACCTCCCCACACAGCGTGAAGGCCGGACAAGGAGGGACAGTTGGCGATGCATGGATGTGTTTATGGGCTTCAGAGACAGCATCCCATGTTGAATTAGGCATGCATGGCTGCACCCTTCCTCCTCTGGGTGCATGGCAAGGCACGGCCCTTAAGGCCCTTCAAAATCCTCAGCACCAAGCCCATGATGCTGTTAATCCGGCCCTGGTCCTCCTCCACCGCCGCTTCCACCTACACCGCCCATAGGTGTGCGCAGCCTATTGCATTAAGGTGTGCACCCCAAAGTTGAAATACACATGCATGTGTTTGCCAGCAGGGAGAGTAATGTATCGGGGCCATGTACCTGTAGGCAAGGAGAAATAGAGCAGAGCAGGTCCCAGGGAGATCTTTCCCATCTCCTCACTGGCAATGCTATGTGCCCTAGGTGATTAGGGTGTGCCCAGGCACACCCAGCACACCCTGTGCGCACGCCTATGTCACCGCCACATCCACCACCACCTCAACCTCCCTCCTACTCCATATGGGCCTCGTCCTTCAGAGATGAAGAAGAACATTGTTTTATTTTTCTGTTTTTTTTTGTTGTTTTAAGTTATTTCCCTATCCACATTTGTTTGCAGAGCACTTGCCATGCTCTTAATTACGTTTTGCTGCCATTTGCAGCACTCTAGCCCTTTCCTTTGGTGTTTTAGAGCCATTTTAGTGCCTTAAAGTTCGGGTCCCCATTGACTTCAATGGGGTTCGGTGTCCGGGAAAAGTTCGGTAAAAGTCCGGGACACGGACCCGGACTTTTTTTTAAAGTTCGGCCGAACCCGTCGAACACGGACATCTAGGTGTCCGCTCAACCCTAGTTACAGCCTTATTCCAAAATTGATTAAATTCATTTTTTCCCTCAAAACTCTACAAACAATACGCCATAATGACAACATGAAAGAAGTTGGATTGGAAGTTTGTTTGAAATCTTAATCCCATGTACGTAAGTATTTGCAGCCTTTGCTCAATACTTTGTTGCCTCAAGTTTTTTTTTTTTTTTGAGTGATGCTACAAGCTTTGCACACCTATTTTTGGGCAGTTTCTCCCTTGTTACAGGACCTCTCAAGCTCCATCAGGATGGATGGGGAGCGTCGGTGTACAGCCATTTTCAGATCTCCCCAGAGATGTTGAATCGGGTTAAAGTCTAGGTTCTGGCTGGGCCACTCAAGGACATTCACACAGTTGTCCCTTAGCCACTCCTTTGTTATGTTGGCTGTATGCTTAGGGTCGTTGTCCTGCTGGAAGATGAACCTTCGCTACAGAGTTCTCTGAAGCAGGTTTTCATCAAGGATATGTCTGTTCAATGATGCATTCATTTTTTCCCTTGATCTTGACTATTCTCCCAGTTCCTGCCCCTGAAAAACATCCCCACAACCTGATACTGCCACCACCATGCTTCACTGTAGGGAGGGTATTGGCCAGGTGATGAGCGGTTTCCTCCAGACATGCTTGCCATTCAGGCCAAAGAGTTTAATCTTTGTTTCATCAGACCAGAGAATTTTGTTTCTTTTTTATTAATTGACAAACACAGCTCCTGATTCTTCTTAACCATTGGGTTATACTGCCCCCTACAAGAGTAGGACATAAGGAAGGAAAAAGCTTGACTATGGGCAATCCCAGGGTGTATACACCCACTCTCAGCTATAGGCACTCATTTTTTTTCTGCCTAGTCAGGAATAAAGTCCTAGTTCCTTGCTGGGATCTCTGGTCCTGGAATATTTTTTATTTTTAAATATACTTTTCTCTTACATCCTCCGACAGTCGCCGCCTCTTCATATTCGTCACAATGGGGTAATTGACCTTTGCTCCGTAGGAGTAGCTAGGCAACAGAATATGTCAATATTAAAGCTTTTAACATATCCCACCCCCAGGGGGTGGTCCCCTCAGTCAATACCCTCCTACTTCCTGTAACCATACCTCAGTTTCATTGTCTAGCTTTCAGGAGTTAGCTGGCTGTTTCTGTGCTGGGGCATTTTGTCTCAGCCTTTATCTTCTTTATGATTTTATTTGAGTTTTTTTTCTCTCTCTTTACTTAGCTGTTACTTTTGTCAGCATTAGTTAGTTCTTCTGATGAAGAGGATCGTGCGGGCTGGGTCTCGGGCTGGCCCCCCTGGTCGCAGGTTGTGGGTCAGTGGCTTCCCAGCCTGCCATCGAGTGTTCAGTCAGGTATTTTTCCTGGCATATGTGAACGACGCATCCCT
The DNA here is from genome assembly GCF_965119305.1 of Pelophylax lessonae. NCBI lineage: Eukaryota > Metazoa > Chordata > Amphibia > Anura > Ranidae > Pelophylax > Pelophylax lessonae. The sequence continues at coordinate 144,143,694 of NC_138775.1, read as the reverse complement.
GTTCGCTGCAGGGATGCTGTGGTGAGGTGGCTACCTCACTGGACGCCATGCGGTTTCGCACCGCAGTTCTTCTGCGTCCTGGCTGCGACTCTCCCTGTCCCATGTGCAGTGGCTTGATCGCTTGTGCGGGCTCCCCACGCCATTCAGAAGGTAAGTGTACTCTGTGTGGGGACCTGTCTGTTTAGTGGGTGTCAGTCTGGGACTGTGTAACCCTGCATGTCTGTTCACACTATTGGGCTCCCTGTCTGGTTTGATGCTGCTGTGGGCTGCAAGGAGGGGGGCTGTTATACACTGTTCTGTGTTACAAACTGTGTGATTATCTGTGTGACATGCTGTATGTTGTAGGGCATGCTGTGGAACATGTTTTGTGCACCATGCGGCGGCCGCTGCTGCGGTCCGCCATTTTATTAATAGCTGCAGGCATGTGAGGGCCATTTCTATGTGCTGGGAGCAGCGTTTTTGGCGCCAAGCGCCGCCATTTTGGCGGCGATCGCTCGGGCCACATGTCAGCGCTGCATGCTCTGCCTTTGCAAGTCCCTCACTGGCGGCCATGTTTGTGGAGCCTTCCATAGGCTTTGTAGGAGCGGTCTGTGTTACTTCACTTCCTTTCCCTGAGAACAGCGATCGGTGCAGCAGCCTGAGTGGTCTCTCCAGGTTTTATCTTCCTTATTCTTGTATTCCTTGCCTAAGTTTTTGTGATTCTCCCTGTGGGGGTCGGTGTGTGCTGTGTTTGCGGTGGGCTCCGCTCACCGCGATCTTAAAGAGGCAGTACTCCTTTTTTTCCTAGACACTTTTGGGGGCATGGATTCTCAGGAAAGCAAATTTCCTCCCACTTTAGTGGGGGGCCAAGGGACTGCTGCTGCTCCCCCCGCGGGGGGTGATTTGGCTACTGTCGTGGCTAACCTACCTGCTCAGGTGCAGATGCTTGTGGCTGCTCAATCCACAAAACGGCCCAGGGTTTCAATTCCCTCTGATTCAGAGGGCGATGGTGATGGGGCTGCTATGGCTGGGGTCACCTTATCGTCACTGGACCTTGTGGGGTCTGAATGGGAGGCAGAAGTTGAAGGGGTTGATAATTCCCCCCCTGGCTCGTCTGAAGAGCTTGCACTCATGGATGAATTGGTTGCTTCTATCAAACAAACACTGCATTTGCAGGATGAACCATGTCCTCCTGCCGTCCTGGCCTCTTATGGGACGCAGCGAAGACGCAAATCATCGCAGGTTTTTCCTTGCACTGAGGATTTTCAGCGCGCTGTTAGTGAACAATGGCGCATTATACGGAAGCCTTTTGCTGTGCCAAGTAGGTTCAAGCTACGTTATCCTTTCACACCCGCTACTGAGGAACGTTGGTGTGTGCCACCTCCGGTGGATCACGCGGTGGCAGTTTTGCATAAATCTACTGCGATTCCGGCGGAGGATACCCCGGTGTTCCGGGATGCCATGGACAGGAGGCTGGAGTCTCTTGCACGCCATACTTACTCGGTTACCGGTTCCATGCTGAAAGCTATTTTTGTTTCACTTATGGCAGCTCAGGCTGTCGCGGATTGGACGCAGGTGCTCAGGCGCGTCCTGGTGGCTGACTCTGCCCCTCCGGCGACGTTGGCTATGGTGGATCATATCCATCAGGTTGTATTTGTGTGATGCGGACTTAGATATAGTCCCTTTGGCTGCACGTGTGCACAGCGTGGCGGTGTTGACACGCCGCCTGATTTGGCTGAAATGTTGGTCTGTGGACCCAGCTTCTCGCAAAACTTTAGCTAATCTACCCTATACGGGATCTCGCCTTTTTGGCGAACCCTTGGATACACTGATAAAGGGGATCACGGGGGGTAAGTGCACGCTCTTGCCCTAATCCCACAAGGCTAAGGTTGCTCATGGTAAGAAGCATGCTTCTTTTAGACCCTCTCAGGGGTCCTTTCGTGCCTTTCGGTCACACTATAAGGGCAAACCCTTCAAAGGTCAAGGCTCCCAAAAGAAGCCGTGGATAAGCAGAGATCGGGTTTCTCTCCTGGCCGGCGAGCAGATTTTTTCCCTCAAATCTTCGACTGTCTCCGGAGCGTTTGCGGGATCTGCACCTGGCGGTGCGGGACCTGCGGGCTCAGGGAGTGGTGGTTCCGGTGCCTCATCGGGACAGATTTCGGGGGTTCTATTCAAATCTGTTCACTGTGCCCAGGAAGGTGGGCAAGGTACGTCCAATTCTGGACTTAAAAGCTCTGAACCGCTTGTGCGGGTTCGCAAGTTCCGCATGGAATCCCTGCGGTCGGTGGTGGCTGCCCTGGTTCTGGGGGAATTCATGGCCTCCATCGATTTGAAGGATGCGTACCTTCACATCCCCATTTTCGAGGGTCACCAGAGGTACCTTCGATTCGCCATTGCGGAGGATCATTGCCAGTTCGTGGCCTTACCCTTTGGTCTCGCTTCGGCTCTGCGGGTGTTCACCAAGGTGCTTGCACCGGTTCTAGCTTTGTTGAGAGCCCAGGGCATCTCTGTCCTGGGGTATCTGGACGACATTCTGGTTCGGTCTGCGACCAGTCAGGGTCTGGTGAAGGACCTGTCCGTCACAATGCAAACTCTACAGGAGTTTGGTTGGACGATAAATTTTCCAAAATCGACACTGTGCCCGTCGGTTCGTCTTCCCTACCTGGGAATGATCCTGGACTCGGTCCAGGCGAAGGTCTTCCTACCGGACGACAAGCTCAGGACACTTCAGGAAGAAGTCAGGTCCCTCAGGGACAATCAGTGCTCGTCCCTCCGGACGTGTATGAGGTGTTTGGGATTGATGGTCTCGGCTTTCGAGGCGATTCCTTTCACCCAATTTCGCACGCGGGGTCTCCAAGCAGAGATCCTGTCCAGGTGGGACGGGCGACCGCAATCTCTGGATCTCCAGATTTTGTTGAGTCATCGTACCAGAAGGGATCTTCTGTGGTGGCTACAGTCCCCGGCGGTGTCGGGGGGCAAGTCTTTTCGTCCTTTCTCATGGACGGTGATCACCACGGATGCCAGCCTGTCGGGCTGGGGTGGTGTTCTGGGCGTTCTGTCCACCCAGGGAACTTGGTCGGAGGAGGAATCCTCCCTTCCGATCAACATTCTGGAATTGCGAGCGATAAATCTCTGCCCTCGACGTTGGACGGACAGGCTGCAGGGCCGTCCGGTTCGGGTGCAGACGGACAATGCCACGGCGGTGGCCTACATCAACCACCAAGGGGGCACCAGGAGTGCCCGAGCGGCTCGGGAGGTGGCCGACATTCTGTCTTGGGCCGAGACGCACGTCCCGGCGATAACGGCGGTTCACATTCCGGGGGTGGAGAACTGGCAGGCGGATTATCTGAGTCGCCAGACCTTGGACCAGGGAGAATGGTCCCTCCACACGGATTTCTTCCAGATGTTGTGCGCGAAGTGGGGTCTTCCGGAGGTAGACCTGTTCGCGTCTCGTCTGAGCAACAAGGTGGAAAGGTTCGTGGCAAGGACGCGCGATCCTCGGGCAGACGCGTCAGACGCGTTGGTAACTCCGTGGCATCAGTATCGGCTGGAAAGTATGCATTTCCACCGATTCAACTGCTGTCCAGGTTCCTTCGCAGGTTGACCTCGGAACCGCACACGGTGATTCTAGTGGCACCAGACTGGCCTCGCCGGTCCTGGTAAGCAGACCTCGTGAATCTGGCGGTCGACGCTCCGTGGCGTCTGCCTCTTCGAGAAGATCTTGCTGTTGAATCCGAGGTCCTGACGGATAGGGGTCTATCCCCTGAGGTCATTCACACTTTGATCAACGCGAGGAACTCTTCCTCGGGGAAAGTCTACTACCGTACTTGGAAGGCCTATTTTGCCTGGTGTGAGTCCAGGGGGTATCCCCCTCGCTCATACTCGGTGTCTAGGGTGTTGTCTTTCCTTCAAACGGGTGTGGACCAGCGTTTGGCGTTGGCTACAATCAAGGGCCAGGTTTCTGCGCTGGCCGTTCTTTTTCAACGCCCTGTGACGTCTAACCCCTTGGTTAGCACTTTTGTTCAAGGGGTGCGACACCTGGTCCCTCCTAGGAGGGAACTTTTGCCTCCATGGGACTTGAACCTTGTTCTGTCCGTATTTCAACACGCTCCTTTTGACCAGATCAGGAAGATCTCGTTGTCTATGTTGTCCACGAAGGTCGCGTTTTTGGTGGCGATCACTTCGGCTCGCAGGGTGTCGGAGCTGGCAGCTTTGTCCTGCAGATCTCCGTATTTGGTCATTCACTTGGATAAGGTGGTCTTGCGACCTAACCCTTCTTTTCTTCTGAAGAGGATCTTGGAATTTCACCTCAATGAGGACGTTGTCTTGCCTTCGCTCTGCGCGAAGCCTAAACATCCGAAGGAGGTGGATTTGCGCTCCTTGGATGTTGTTCGGGCGATCAGGGTTTACCTGAAATCGCCGGAATCTTTTCGCAAGTCGGATTCTTTATTTGTCCTTCCGGAGGGTCCTCGGAAGGGCTTGGCGGCGTCGGCTTCTACCATCGCCAAATGGATCAGACAGACCATTGAACAGGCCTATGCTCTGAAGGGGAAAGTTCCTCCCATGCCTGTGAAGGCGCACTCTACCAGATCTCTGAGTACGTCTTGGGCCTGTCATCATCGGGCTTCTGTGGCCCAGGTGTGTAAGGCGGCGACTTGGTCGTCCGTTCTCACCTTCTCAAAATTCTACAAGGTGGATGTTCAGGCATCGGCAGATGCTTCCTTTGGCCGCAAGGTTCTTAGTGCGGCGGTACCTTAGGGTCCCTTGTTTTTGGGCCCTTGGCTGTTTGGGATGTCGTTTATCCCTAGGTTATTTGTTTTTTCCTGGGTTGTTGCTCCTGTTGAGCAAGTTTTTTTCATGCTACCCAGCTGGTTTCCTTCCTTTGGTAAGGTTCCTTTGTTTCTGCTGTGGAGACTGCGTTGCCTTAGGCGCGGCTGCGTTTCCCACCCCTCCTGTTTGTACTGCTTTGGGACGTCCCCATTGTGACGAATATGAAGAGGCGGCGACTGTCGGAGGACGTAAGAGAAAACTGAATTTTTGTAAAATCTTACCTGTAAAATTCCTTTCTCTGAGTCCTCCGAGAGTCGCCGCCCCCGCCCCTCTTTTGGGGTTTGGTTATATACTCTACTGCTATTCTACTGAAACTCAGGTATGGTTACAGGAAGTAGGAGGGTATTGACTGAGGGGACCACCCCCTGGGGGTGGGATATGTTAAAAGCTTTAATATTGACATATTCTGTTGCCTAGCTACTCCTACGGAGCGAAGGTCAATTACCCCATTGTGATGAATATGAAGAGGCGGCGACTGTCGGAGGACTCAGAGAAAGGAATTTTACAGGTAAGATATTACAAAAATTCCGTTTCTCTTACGTCCTCCGACAGTCGCCGCCTCTTCATATTCGTCACATATGGGGTATTAGACTTTGCTCCGAAGGAGTAGCTAGGCAACAGAATATGTTAACAATAAAGCTTTAACATATCCCACCCTCAAGGGGTGGTCCCCTCAGTCAATACCCTCCTACTTCCTGCAACCATATCTCAGTTTTAATGTCTAGCTTGTCAGGAGTGGCTGGCTCTCTCTGTGCTGGGACTTTCTGTCCCAGACTCTTTCTTCTTTTTAATATTTTGTTTGAGTTTTTCTCTCTACCTTTAATTAGCTGTTATTTTGTCAGCGTTAGTTAGTTCTTCGGACGAAGAGGATCATGCGGACTGGGTCTCGGGCTGATCCCCCTGGTTGCAGGTCGTGGGTCAGTGGCTTCCCAGTCTGCCATCGAGCGTTCAGCCAGGTAACGCTCCTGGCATAGTGAACGACCCATCCCTGTTCGGTGCAGGGATGTTTGGTGAGGTGGCTACCTCACTGGACGCTGTGCGGTTTCTTAACCCCCATTTTGTGCGTCTTGAATTGCGACTCTCCCTGCCTCATGTGCAGCGGCTTGTTCGCCTGTGCGGGTCCCCCACGCCATGTGAGGTAAGTGTATTTATGTGGGGACCTGTCTGTCTGGGGGGGTGTCAGTCTGGGACTGTGTAACCTGCCTCTATTCACACTGCTTGTCTCCCTATCTCTCGGCTGCATGCTGTGGGCTGCAAGGGGGGGGGGGGGGAGCTGTATGACACTGTGTGTGTCAGACTGGGCAGTGTGAGAAGCTGTGTGCTGTGGGGCATGTTTTTTTGGCATGTTTGGGCATATACAGCGATCGCTGCGGCGATCTGACATGTATTCTTATATTGGAATGTAATGTGTGTTTTAATGCACTGTGGAGCGGCGGTTTCGGCGCCAAACGACGCCATTTTGCCTACACCCGCTCCGGCCGCATGGTTTACATGCATGGCGGCCATTTTCTTGTAGCCTCCATAGGCTTACATAGAGCGCCCTGGCAGCATCACTTCCCCTTTCCAGGAACACCGATCGAGGCAGCAGCAGCAGCGAGGGTCTCCTCAGGTTTTATCCTTCTGTTCTTGCTATCCATTGCCTGTGTTCAGTTTGCATATTCCCTGTGGGGGTCTCATTGTGCTTGAGTGTGGTGCGGTGGGCTGCGCTTGCCGCGCTTGCTAAAAAGGGGCAGTTAACCCTTGGTTGTCTGGCATTTCAGGGGCAATGGATTCTCAGGAGGGCAAATTTCCTACAGTATTGGTGGAAAGCCAGGGGACCGCTGTCTCCCCCCCAGGGGGGGATTTAGCCACTATTGTGGCTGGCCTTGCTGCTCAGGTGCAAATGCTGGTGGCTGCTCAATCTACTAAAAGGCCCAGAGTTGCTCTTTCCTCTGATTCTGAGGGTGAAGGTGATGGGGCTGTTCTGGCAGGGGCCTCCTTATCGGGGTCCCGCTCCTCTCTTGATCTAGTGGGGTCTGAGGTGGAGGCTGAAGTTGAGGGGGTCGATAATTCTCCCCCTGGCTCGCCTGAAGAGCTTGCAATCATGGATGAGTTGATTGCTTCCATTAAGCAAACGCTGCGTTTGCAGGACGAAGTGTGTCCCCCCGCTGCCTTGGCGGCTTATGGGACGCAGAGAAAACGCAGGACGCCGCAGGTTTTTCCCTGCAATGCTGATTTTCAGCGCGCTGTTAAGGATCAATGGCGCGATCTGCGCAAACCTTTTGCGGTACCAAGTAAATTCAAGCTGCGTTATCCTTTTTCGCCTGCCACTGATGAAAGGTGGTGTGTGCCTCCACCAGTGGATCATGCAATTGCGGTTTTGAACAAAGCCACTGCGATTCCTGCAGAGGGTTCCCCTGTTTTCCGTGATGCCACGGATAGGAGACTGGAGTCTCTTGCCCGTCATACTTATTCTTTTACGGGTTCTATGCTTAAGGCTCTGTTTGCTTCTCTCATGGCGGCCCAGGCGATCGCAAGTTGGACACAGATGCTTAGGCGCGTCCTAGTGGCCGACTCGGCCTCGCCGGCGACCCTGGATATGGTGGATCAGATCCACCAGGGTGTCATGTATCTGTGTGATGCGGACCTGGACCTGATTCCGTTGGCTGCACGTGTGCACAGCGTGGCGGTGTTGTCTCGCCGCCTGGTTTGGTTAAAATGTTGGTCGGTGGACCAATCTTCACGTAAGACCTTAGCCAATCTGCCTTATGATGGGTCTCGCCTTTTTGGGGAGTCCCTGGATGTGTTGATTAAGGGGATCACCGGGGGTAAGAGCACTCTCTTGCCCCATTTCCCCAAGGCTAAGGGGGCTTCTGGGAAGAAGCATGCAAATTTTCGGCCCCCTCAGGGGTCCTTTCGTGCCTTTCGGCCGCACTACAAGGGCAAACCGTTCAAAGGTCAAGGCTCTCAGAAGAAGCCCTGGTCTGGGAAACAGAAGTCCGGCCAATCCGGACCTGCAGCCCATAACAGTTCGGCCTGAAGGGGCGCCCTCACCCAGTTTTGGGGTGGGGGGACGCTTGCTCGGTTTTCTTCAGCCCTGGTTGGCCCGTGTGCGGGACAGATGGGTTCTGGAAATCGTTCGATCTGGTTACAAGATCGAGTTTCTCTCTCGGCCGGAGAGCAGATTTTTTCCCTCAAATCTTCAACTGTCTCCAGAGCGCTTGCGGGACCTGCACCTGGCGGTGCGGGACCTGAGGGCTCAGGGAGTGGTGGTTCCGGTGCCTCATCGGGACAGGTTTCGGGGGTTTTATTCCAATCTGTTCACCGTGCCCAGAAAGGAGGGCAAGGTTCGTCCGATTCTGGACTTGAAGGCTCTGAACCGCTCTGTGCGGGTTCGCAAGTTCCGCATGGAATCCCTGCGGTCGGTGGTGGCTGCCCTGGTTCCGGGGGAATTCATGGCCTCCATCGATTTGAAGGATGCGTACCTTCACATCCCCATATTCGAGGGTCATCAGAGGTACCTTCGATTTGCCATTGCGGAGGATCGCTACCAGTTCGTGGCGTTGCCCTTTGGTCTCGCCTCGGCTCCGCGGGTCTTCACCAAGGTGCTTGCACCGGTTCTGGCATTATTGAGGGCCCAGGGCGTTTCTGTCCTGGGGTATCTGGACGACATTCTGGTTCGGTCTGCGACCAGACAGGGTCTGGAGGAGGACCTGTCTGTCACAATGCAAACTCTGCAGGAGTTTGGTTGGACGATAAATTTTCCAAAGTCGACACTGAGTCCGTCGGTTCGTCTCCCCTATCTGGGAATGATACTGGACTCGGTGCAGGCGAAGGTCTTCCTGCCGGAAGACAAACTCAGGACTCTCCGGGAGGAAGTCAGGTCCCTCAGGGACGTTCCGAACTCGTCTCTGCGGACGTGTATGAGATGTCTGGGATTGATGGTCTCGGCCTTCGAGGCGATTCCTTTCGCACAGTTTCACACGCGGGGTCTCCAAGCGGAGATCCTGTCCAGGTGGGACGGGCGACCTCAATCTCTGGATCTTCAAATCTCGTTGAGTCTTCGCACCAGGGAAAACCTTCTGTGGTGGCTCCAGTCCCCGTTGGTGTCCGGGGGCAAGTCGTTTCGTCCGATCTCGTGGACGGTAATCACCACGGATGCCAGCCTGTCGGGCTGGGGTGGAGTTCTGGGCGTTCTGTCCGCTCAGGGGACTTGGTCGGAGGGGGGAGTCTTCCCTTCCGATCAACATTCTGGAATTGCGTGCGATAAGGCTCTGTCTTCATCGCTGGACGGACCGGCTGCAGGGTTGCCCGGTTCGGGTGCAGACGGACAATGCCACGGCGGTGGCCTACATCAACCACCAAGGGGGCACCAGGAGTGCCCGAGCGGCTCGAGAAGTGGCCGACATTCTGTCTTGGGCCGAGACTCATGTCCCGGCGATAACGGCGGTTCACATTCCGGGAGTGGAGAACTGGCAGGCGGACTATCTGAGTCGCCAGACCCTGGATCAGGGGGAATGGTCTCTCCATCCGGCTGTCTTCCAGACGTTGTGCGCGAAGTGGGGTCTTCCAGATGTGGACCTGTTCGCGTCTCGCCTCAACAACAAGGTGAAGAGGTTCGTGGCAAGGACGCGCGACCCTCGGGCAGACGCGTCGGACGCGTTAGTGGCCCCGTGGCATCAGTACAGGCTGATGTACGCGTTTCCACCGATTCAGTTGCTGTCCAGGTTCCTTCGCAGGTTACACTCGGAACGCAACACGGTGATTCTTGTGGCACCGGACTGGCCTCGCCGGTCCTGGTACGCAGACCTCGTGAATCTGGCGGTCGACGCCCCGTGGCGTCTGCCTCTTCGAGACGATCTACTGTCTCAAGGACCGATATACCATCCTGCTTTACAGTCGCTGGCTTTGACGGCCTGGCTGTTGAGACCGAGGTCCTGAAGGAGAGGGGTCTCTCTCCGGAGGTCGTTCATACTTTAATCAACGCGAGGAAGTCTTCCTCGGGGAAGGTTTATTACCGTACTTGGAAGGCCTATTTTGCCTGGTGTGAGTCCAGGGGGTTTTCACCCCGCACGTACTCGGTGTCCCGTGTGCTGTCTTTCCTTCAAACGGGTGTTGATCAGCGTTTGGCGCTGGCTACGATAAAGGGCCAGGTGTCTGCTCTGGCCGTTCTGTTTCAACGTCCCGTGGCTTCCAACCCATTGGTTGGCACCTTTGTTCAGGGTGTGCGGCATCTGGTTCCCCCGAGGCGGGATCCTCTGCCCCCTTGGGACTTGAATCTCGTTCTATCTGTGTTACAACGTGCTCCTTTTGAACAGATCAGGGAGATCTCGTTGTCTATGTTGTCCAAAAAGGTCGCCTTTTTGGTGGCGATCACTTCGGCTCGCAGAGTGTCGGAGCTGGCGGCTTTGTCCTGCAAGTCTCCGTACCTGGTTATTCATTTGGATAAGGTGGTCTTGCGACCTAATCCTTCTTTTCTGCCGAAGCGAGTTTCGGAATTCCATCTTAATGAGGATATTGTCTTGCCTTTGTTGTGCACGAAGCCTAAACATCCAAAGGAGGTGAGATTGCACTCTCTGGATGTTGTTCGGGCGATAAGGGTTTACCTTAAATCGACTGAGTCTTTTCGAAAGACGGACTCCTTGTTTGTTCTTCCAGAGGGTCCTCGGAAGGGCATGGCGGCTTCGGCCTCTACCATCGCCAAATGGATCAGGCAGACCATTGAACAGGCCTATGCTTTGCAGGGGAAGGTTCCCCCTGTGCCTGTGAAGGCGCACTCTACTAGATCTCTGAGTACGTCTTGGGCCTGTCGTCATGGGGCTTCTGTAGCCCAGGTGTGTAAGGCGGCGACTTGGTCGACCGTGCACACTTTCACAAAATTCTACAAAGTAGATGTTCAGGCATCGGCGGATGCTTCCTTTGGCCGCAAGGTTCTTAGTGCGGCTGTTCCCTAGGGTCCCTTGTTGGGGACTCCTGGCTGTTGGGATAAGTTTTGTATCCCCTGGTTTTTTTGTCTTTTCCTGGGTTGTTGCTCCTGTTGAGCACTTGTTTTTTTGCTGTTGCCCAGCTGGTTTCCTTCCTTTGGTAAGGTTCCTTCTTTGATGCGGAGACTGCGTTGCCTTTCGGCGCGGATGCGTTTCCCACCCCTCATGTTTGCACTGCTTTGGGACGTCCCCATATGTGACGAATATGAAGAGGCGGCGACTGTCGGAGGACGTAAGAGAAAACGGAATTTTTGTAAAATCTTACCTGTAAAATTCCTTTCTCTGAGTCCTCCGACAGTCGCCGCCCCCGTCCCTCTTTTGGGGTTTGATTGTATACTCTACTGCTATTCCACTAAAACTGAGATATGGTTGCAGGAAGTAGGAGGGTATTGACTGAGGGGACCACCCCTTGAGGGTGGGATATGTTAAAGCTTTATTGTTAACATATTCTGTTGCCTAGCTACTCCTTCGGAGCAAAGTCTAATACCCCATATGTGACGAATATGAAGAGGCGGCGACTGTCGGAGGACTCAGAGAAAGGAATTTTACAGGTAAGATTTTACAAAAATTCCGTTTTTTTCCTATCTTTGTTATTTTGTGAGAATCTACAATCAATTGGCAGACTGGGCCACAGACTGGATAATCTAGATCCAGAGGGTCCCCCCAGACTGGCCAGCGAGCCTGTACTGACCACAGCTCTGTGCTAAGTAGGCCGCGACATAGCCCCACTGGACGGGGGCTGGCCTGCGAGTTAAACATCGGGCATGAGTCACAGTGTTTTCTCCTAGCTGACAGCACCCACATCACGATGGACCGGTGGTCTGTCCGGAGCAGTGCCCACCTTGTTCCTGTTAGAAGTAGCTGTCCCCCCTCTACTCCTGGAGGGTTTTGGGGTGGACGTAGGCCCCTCCCTGGGATGGTGGGACCCCCGGTTTCCCCTCCACCCCCCCCCCCCCCAGCCCCTCTAAAATTTTGTTGGTCACTGTGGGTCTTTCGGGCCTCCCCCACCCTCCCTGGGTGAGGTTATGAGCTGGCTGTTGCCACATGCTCTTAAGGGGGGCTGGTTTGAGTTGCTGCTGGCTGGGTTTCCTGGTGCACAATGGGGGGTTAAGCATGGTTCCTTGCCACCCTGGGGATTGGTGACTAGAGCAGGGATAACCTCTGGGCTCCCTGCGACGGTCGTTGGGCTGGGGGAGCAGTTAGTTTAGCATCGGCAAGCCTCACGCAGCCGTATCCGGCTGAAAATTTAGGCCACGGCTTTGCGGCCTACTACTCGGAAACTACGTGAGTACATGAAGCCTTCCCTGTGAGCGTGGCTGAAGCCACTGCCTCCCGTTTGGGCATCCGCCCTCCCCTCCGCTGCCCCTAGCTGGTCAGCTTCGCTGGGGCTCACGTCCACGTGGCTGGGCGCCCACAAAATTTTAGGCATGCGGCCCCAGTGCATTTAGCTGAAGCCCCCACTCTTCCTTTGGGCATATGCCGGACTGGGATCCATGCACTTGCGACTGGGCCTCCACAAAAAATTAGGCCACAGCTTGCGGCCTATTAGGCCATGTTGTCAGCTTGGCGCCTCCCTTGGAAGGGGTGGCGATGTGGGGGCGCTTGATTTTTTTGACAGCCTTGCCGCCATTATTGTTTGGGGCACCTGCACCTTTTAGCACTGTGGTACCCTCAGGGTACCCTGCCTGCGCGTCCTGCAGACGGCTACCTTTTAAGGGGGCTATTTCCTATTTTGCCCTTTATGGAGAGCTACATCCCCTCTTGGCATATGAATGGAATAAGGAGGTTGTAGAGGTTTAATAACTATATCAAATTCATTTGACAATGCAGTTCTAATAAACTCAGGTTAATGAATGAAATGGCCTGTCTTTTCACGGTCCCTTTGTTATTTATCTTTCCATAGTTCAACAATGGTCTATTTGCTAGGTAGGCTTTTCTCATGAAACCTCTTTAGGATCTGCCATTGTATGGAAACGGTTTCAGCGCCACATGCAACATCCCCCAAACCTCTTTAACCACTTAAGCCCCCTGAAGATTTTACCCCCTTCCTGACCAGGGCCTATTTTGCGATTCGGCACTGCGTGACTTTAACGGACAATTGCGCGGTCGTGCGACGCTGTACCTAAACGAATTTGGCATCCTTTTTTCCCACAAACAGAGCTTTCTTTTGGTGGTATTTTATCACCTGTGCGATTTTTTGATCATGCGCTATAAACAAAAAAAGAGCGTAAATTTTGCAAAAATAACAATATTTTTCACATTTTTTATATGAAATTCCCCAAAAAAATTTAAAAATCAGAATTTTTTAACATTTTAGGCCATATTTTTTTTTACCATATGTTTGGTAAAAAAAATCGCAAAAAGCGTATTTTGATTGGTTTGCACAAAAGTTATTGCGTTTACTAACAAAGGGAAAGATTTTTGTAATTTTTGTTGTTTTTTTTTTTTTAACGTGTAATGGCGGCTATCTGCGATTTTTTTTTTTGCGGGACTGCGACATTGGGGCGGACAGATCGGACACTTGACTGACATTTTTGACACTTTTGGGGTTACCAGTGACATTACTACAGTAATCAGTGCTATAAATATGCACTGTTACTGTAAAAATGACACTGGCAGTGAAGGAGTTAACTGTATTGGAGAGGGAGGAGTTAAGTGTGTCCTAGGGTCGTGTTTCTAACTGTGATTGGCTGTGGCTTGATGTGTAAGAACAGTGATCAACGGTCCTACATAGTAGAACCGTTTGATCACCATTCTTACACAGGGGAGACTGACAGGCGGCTTTGTTTACACTAACCGCCTGCCTTTCTCCCGCTGTCACGGACGATCGCGAGTGCCCGGCGGACATCGGGTCTGCCGGGCACACGCGCGGGGGGTCCGTGACCGAGCGGGAGCGCGCATCCGGCGGCGCGCGCTCGCTCCCAAAACCCTTATAGGCTAGCGACGTAGCCCTACGTCGCTTTGCCTGTGAGGGGCTGACTGCTGACGTAAATAGTCGTGCAGCAGTAGTGAAGTGGTTAAACATTCTCTTTTCATGACCAGAGGATATAGGTGTTATCTTCAGAAAGTGTCAATAGTGGCTCAACACTGTTCAACAATAAACAATGGACACTTGAAAACCAAAAGTTCCTCACTGCACTTGTAGTGAAGTCACTAATTGAACTTTGACACTGAGGCCTATTGCAGTTCATAATTCCTTACATGTAATATGAAAAATATATGTCTATTTCGTATCATAGGCCTGACAGTACCATCAAAGGCCAGGTATCGGCTTTGGCTGGGTTTTTTTTCCAACAACCTTTGGCCTCACATTCCCTGGTGCATACCTTTCTTCAGGGTGTCCGACATTTGGTTCCTTCAGTGCGGGCTTCGTTGCCACCCTGGGATCTTAATGTGATGCTTTCAGCTCTACAGAAGTCTCCCTTCGAAAATATTCGGGAGGTTTCCCTGCTTGCGCTGCCCCGAAAGGTGGCCTTTTTTCATGGCTATCGCCTCTGCGCGCAGGGTATCCGACCTGGTGGCGTTATCCTGTAGATTACTTTATTGGTGATTCACAAGGATAAGGTGGTCCTTCGCCCCTGTCCATCATTCCTTCCTAGGGTGGTCTCTGACTATCATTTGAATTAAGACATTGTGTTACCATTCCTGCGTCCCAGGCTAAACATCCAAAGGAAATTGCCTTGCCTGCCCTTGATGTGGTCCGGGCAATTAGGGTGTACCTGGCAACTACGGAGTCTTTTAGGAAGTCAGACTCTCAATTTGTGCTCACAGATGGACAAAAGGGTTGTCCGCTTCTTCTGCAAGCATTTCCAGATGGATCAGACAGAGAGTTGTTCAGGCTTATTGCATTAGGTGCCAGGTTCCTTCTTTCCCTGTCAAGAAGCACTCTACTAGGGTGCTTAGTGTTTCCTTGACTTTCCATCATCAAACGTCAGTGACGCAGGTTTACAAGGTGGCCACCTGGTCGTCGGTGCACACTTTTACAAACTTTTTATAAAGTAGATGTGTTGGCATCTGCGGATGCTGCTTTTGGCCGCAAGGTTTTGCTGGCTGCTGTTTAGAGGACCTGGTCCTCTTTGAGGGTGTATTGTTTTTTTCAGGTGAGCTCCAGTTGTTTATGGTTGCGCTCAATGTTACCTGGTTGGCTATGGTTAGCCTTGGGAATTTTTTTCAGATTTTTTTCCCACCCCTCATGTTTAACACTGTTTTGGGACGTCCCAATGGTTAATAGTTAAAAAGAATCAGAAGCTGTGTCCATCAAATGAACGAAAGAGAAAATGGGATTTTTGACTTACCGTAAAATCAAGCCCTCTGTGTAGTTGGCTTTCTTCTGACACTGCTTGTAACAAAACTGAGTGCCTATAGCTGAGAATGGGTGTATACCCCCTGGGACTGCCCATAGGCATAGTCAAGCTTTTTCCTGCCTAGTGTCCTACTCCTGTTAGGGGGCAGTATAATCCAATTGATGGGAAGAATCAGGAGCTGTGTTCGTCAACTAACATCGGAGAAATTGATTTTACGGTATGTCAAAAATCCCATTTTCAAATGGTCTAAGGGTCCTTCCAATACCTTTTTGTCAAACTCCAGGCTGGCTGTCATGTGCCTTTTACTAAGGAGTGGCTTGTCTGGCCACTCTACCATACAGGCCTGATTGGTGGAGTGCTGCAGAGATGGTTGTTCTCCTGGAAGGTTCTCCTTTCTCCACAGAGAAATGCTGGAGCTCTGTCAGAGTGACCATCCGGTTCTTGGTCAACTCCCTGACTAAGGCCCTTCTCCCCCGCTCGCTCAGTTTGGCCGGACAGCCTGCTCTAGGAAGCTTTCTGGTTGTTCTAAAATTGTTCCATTCACGAACGATGGAGGCCACTGTGCTCATTGGGACCTTCAATGCTGCAGACATTTTTCTGTACCCTTCCCCGGATCTGTGCCTCGATACAATCGTGTCTTGGAGGTCTACAGACAATTCCTTGGACGTCATGGCTTGGTTTGTGCTCTGACATGTACTGTTAACTGTGGGACCTTATATAGACAGGTGTGTGCCTTTTCAAATCATGCCCAACCAACTGAATTTACCACAGGTGGACTCCAATCAAGTTGTAGAAACATCTCAAGGATGATCAGTGGAAGCCAGGATACACCTGAGCTCAATTTTGAGTGTCATGGCAAAGGCTGTGAATACTTAGGTACATGTGTTTCTTTCTTTCGTTTTTTTTTTTTTTTTACTTTTTTAAAGATTTCAAACAAACTTCTTTCATGTTGTCATTTATGGGTATTGTTTATAGAATGTTGAGGAAAATAATGAATTTAATCCATTGTGGAATAAGGCTGTAACAGAACAAAATGTCAAAAAAGTGAAGTGCTGTGAATACGTTGCGGATGATCTATTATATATATATGTACACACACATATGCACAGTGAGGAGGAAAAAAAAAGGTTGTGATCCCCTACTAATTTAGTACGTTTACCCACTAACAAAGGAATAGAACAAAGAGATCTGTTCCCCTGGTGGTGGGACTTTTCAGGCACTCAAATGAATTTACAAAATATAATGTACAAAAATATATTTTATTGAGAACATAATAGTGAATTAAAAAAGGCAAACCGTTACATTACATATAGTGCAGATGACATGGGTACTATAGCAGAAGAAACCCAAAGTGTTTCGAAGTAAACACTTCTTCAGGTGTAAATCTGACTTTATAGTAATTTTTCTATAGTTGACAACAGTAGATTCATAATTAGTACATCAAGTTGTTGTTATATACATGTTGTGGAATTTTTCCTCAGGTACAAAATACCTGTTACCTGTTAGTCAGTGATACCAAATCAGACAATATATAGCTATATATATAATGAGATCAGACAAGACTCAAGATGGCTGAATCATAGTGACCTGATTTATTACAGCGTTTCTGGAGTTTATATATACTCAAAAATGGGTTTGTCATTACAATCTGACGTACAAGAAATGGGTTGTTATTAACATCTTTTATCCAATCAAAGTTAACAACTAATTATAGTAAGCATTATGTCAATCTAGATCGTGATTCTCTGTCATAAGGGAAATTTCTTGGTGACGCTCAATAAAAGTTCCAAAGGGGTTTTTAGAAGATATTATTGGCTTTGTGGTCAGCTGTCCAGACAGAGTTGATATTCTGAGAGATAGGGAATTTCCACTGTTTCGGTCATCTGATATATTCTTAGCCTTTGCAAGCTCAGTGACACATGTAAAGAAATCAAAGTAAAATGAGATTAACTCAAGACATTTTGTTTAAGATAACCATTCTAAATGCCAGTCAAGGCATCCTGCATATCCAGCAAGGTATCTTGTAAAGGCCAATAAGGTATCCAGAAAATGCGAGATAGGTATGCCACAACATCTTCCCCCTCTTGAGAATTTATTGATCAGGTTAACTAACTACCTATTCCGCTTATCAGATTCCTCCAAGGGAGCAGCCCCTTACGCTTGGAACACTGGCCCAGAGGGCAAACCTCAGTGGGGGGTGTCCGAGTCTTGGTAAGGTTCTGAGGCGGAGATTACTTCATACATGGGGGTTTGAGGTGACAGATGTCTCATCACAGCATACTCAGCATCATCAATCCCTTCTTATTTCCGTATAGAGTTGAAATAGGTTGTCTCCTTGGCCTTGGTAACCTTATCAACCAAACACATAATTATTTTAATTCAACAGATAACTAGAGATCATAATTATCATAAACATCAATATAAATATACCACTTTCATTATTTTAGGAGATAAGGCAAAACCTCCAAAAGACTGTGTTCATTAGGATGGGCGGACACCATTGGAAATAAAGAGGCTATAGTACCTGTTCCTGTGACACACTGAGAAAGTCAACTATGGGCCTTATTGCCACAGAGACAATAGATTCCCAACCCTGAATGTGACCACCCTGGGGTGAAAATGGGTATTAATAACTTTTCTGCATAATACCCCAGTTTCTGTCTGAACAGAAACCTGAGGGCTTCTCCTAGGTGAGAAATGTCCATATTGTCATTTAATATGGCTCATATTTTATGTTTAACAGTTTTATTTCTGTAATGCATGCATGTTTCATTTCATGGGCTGTTCACAGTCAGCTGTAGGCAGGATATGTTTATCAGTGCTTGTGAACAGTCCACCCTCCCTACATCAGTTTTATTTCCATAGAACACTATACACACTGTAGGATTCTTGAAACCTGCAACTTTTGGGGGAATTAACATGTAAAACTCTGTCTGATTTAGATCCTCTAATGCAAGTGGGTTTACTAGCACAGGTATAGTCTGGGACTCTGGGTGTAATTGTGGACATATCTAGCACCCTGAGTACCCTGACTTCCTGGCTACCTGGTATTTAAACTTAACAGTACATTGGGCCTTAGGTTGTCTGTCTCTTTTATTGTCCTGCCCCTTCATTATACCCAACATTCCCATACATATTAAAAATTAAAAGAAAATCATTGTACCACCTTTTTTCAATGACTGGCATGAATCCATGTATCCCTTCTACCTTGAGGGATGTTGGTGTAACCAATTTCACTCTTAGTAGCCTTACTTTATGACTTAGTATCCTCATTTGGATCTGGTAGGGATGAAAACACACTATTATGCATTTTTGTCAATTGCTTTTAAAGCGCTGCAACGCATCTAGTGAGATCTGAGTGTGTGGCTTGCAATTGCTGTGGTAAATAGAGACCTGCTTCAGGTACCCACACCTCTCTTGGGAGTGTTCCTGACAAAGGAAAAAACGTAAAACAATCTACCTGTTTCTGCTATTATTTTACTCAACTTGTTTTTTTTTTTTTTTTTCACACAACCTTTTGTACCTTTCCGCTACTCTGTGAATGATATGGAGTGTGAAAGGCTTTCTCAATATTTAGTGCGGATAGGATCTCTTGTAGAACCCTTCCTGTAAAGTGAGTACCCCTGTCACTTTCCATAGTTTCTGGGATTCTATACCTGCACATTACCTGGGGCAAAGGCCTTTTTCCTGTGGTTTGTACTGTACCCCTAGAGACTGGCCAGGCCGTAGGCCATCCTGAAAAATGTCTATACAAACTAAAACATGTGCATCGGGACCAGACTGTGGGAAATCAATGTAATCTATTTGAACTCCTTGGAAAGGACAGTCTGACTTACGCGGTGCTTTTATGGGGTGTTTACAGCTCTACCACCATTGTACCTAGCACAGGTAAGACAAGAAGCAGTATATTTTGCAGCTACTCCAGGAAAACCTGGCGCTAACCAGTGTTGCATTACCAAGGTGGTCATTAGAGTCTTTGAGATATGACACGATCCGTGAGCTGCGGCTGCCACCCTCGGGTATAGGGCCTGAGATCAGACAGAAATGCTCCTCCTTCCTCCAGCAACCAGTTACATCCTGTGTTGCACTGTTCTTCCGCCACTTCTCACGCTCCTGTGAGGGGGCTTTTTCTGCAATGATATCAAGATTGCCATACTTACAGGAGTTGGTTGCTTTCCTACGAGTGTCAGTACCCGGATAGGGACCTGTTCCAGTGCAGCCTTCTTCGCTGCTCTGTCGGCCCTTGCGTTTCCTGCAGCTTCTTCTGTGTCCTCTCTTGCATGTGCCTTGGGTTTTTTAATAAATGGCCACCTTGGTGGAACACTGGAAGACTAAGAACAGTCTCTATTATATCTGCATGCTTTATTGGCTTACCGAGAGAACTTGGGCTGAGGTCAAAAAGTTATAAGCTTTAAAAAAATATGACCAAAATCATGTCAATGTGAATGTTAACTCTTTAAAATTCGCAGGCCTTTGCCAAAACCATCAGCTGCTTGTGCTTAGAACTTTAGATTTAATGCCTCTGCATTCCTTTTGTTTATTTATTGCTGTTACTACTGCATACCCAGTTACAGGCTTACCCTCCTCTGTTTATAAACATGATTTATCTACATAAAGGGTCTCATCAGGGCTTTAGAGAGGAGCCTTTTATCACTGGGTCAAGCTGGCAAGAGACATATGCTACATACTGGATTAATGGGCACTTCATCTGAAACTGAACACTGAAAATTTAACTCAACACAAACATTTTTTTTTTTTTTTTAAATGACTTCCCCTTTTCCTTTGAAGCCAGGCAGGAAACCACTCCCACCCCTGCTACTGTTATTCCTACTGTAAACCTCTCGGACGCTTCTGATGGGACATGCGGACACAGGTTAGCTGA
Organism: Pelophylax lessonae; assembly: GCF_965119305.1. Taxonomy (NCBI): domain Eukaryota; kingdom Metazoa; phylum Chordata; class Amphibia; order Anura; family Ranidae; genus Pelophylax; species Pelophylax lessonae. The sequence goes on along the minus strand of NC_138775.1, from coordinate 144,123,736 downwards.
ATACCTTATTTCCTGTCTATCTTCTGGGGGAGAGGGGGTGGTTGCAATTCTTTGCTCTAATGTCCTGTCTTTACACTATTTGTAGTAGGTCACTTTTTATACACCCATAATGACAGGAAGTAATGTACTTTTATCTTTCAAACAAATATCCTCTAAAACTTTGTCCCGAATTTCAAAAATCTTATGAGAGGTTCCCCTTTGGTTATGGAGGGTGCCCCTGAAATACCACTTAATATACCATAATTATATAAAAAGTTATTCTATTTTAAAACTTTTGGCTCAGTGCCAAATAGGGTTCAATGGTCATGTTAATTGCGGTAACCCTTAATGTCTAAACAAAGATTCCTGGTTTAAAGGGCAACCTATTATTTTTCATCTTAGTTTAATTTAATACAAAATAACCCCAAAAATATCATATGCCGTTCATTTATCATATAAAGAAACAATCTTTTTCTCCGTGCTACAAACTCCCAGCTTACAAACTCAGAGGACTACTTCCTCTTTTTATATCAAAGACACAGAGCCTGTTTTTTTTCCCTGTCTTAAAAGGAACCACAACAGGCTTATGAATTAAAGGGCAACGACCATCCTTACTTTCTTCTTATGAATACAAGATTTGCTGTGTTTTCTCATGAAACAATTCAACACATTATTGTTTATACTTGTTTCAACTCATTTATCATAATATCAATACTCATTCAACTTCATACTCTCCTGCTTCCATATTTCTGCAACTGATTTTAAGTTTGTTCTTGCCAAATCTGTTTCATACACTTTACAAAAATCTGTCATATCCTATCTTATCTTATCTTATCCTACAACTAGGATTATTAGCTGTCCAACTACAGAACACTTTAATTGGCTGTGTAGCCCAGAAACTATGCTCCCAGAGCATTTAATCTTCAAATGCAAACTCCCTGGTCTGCCCCATTTATCTGGTAACCCTGTTACCCATAGACTCTAAGGCCATGGTCCTAATGACCTTTCTCATCGACCCCTGGTCGGTATCTACGGAAACCCAGTTTCCCATTTCACTGTTATCCAAAAAATAGAATAACTACCTCTAACTTCCAAGTTCTCTGTGACCTGGACTTACCTATAACTTCCAAGTTCTCTGTGACCTGGACTTACCTATAACTTCCAAGTTCTCTGTGACCTGGACTTCGGCCCTCACACAGCCGATAACTCTAACTTCCAAGTTCTCTGTGACCTGGACTTACCTATAACTTCCAAGTTCTCTGTGACCTGGACTTAAAAACAGCCTATTACCATATGCATATGTTTACATATATACTATAACATAGAGATAGAAACCTTTACATGTATATGAAATGTCAGGCTAAAACAGTCATATACATTCAATGCTTGCTACGTCTCAAATGGACACTCCGAAATGAGACCGCTTTACCAGAACACAACTGGGGGTCACGTTCCTGCGTGTCCAAGACACCCACAGCGGTGAGGGTTGACCCAACCTCACCTTTCGCAACAAATGTTAGTAGCAATATATACACCGACTAAGGGTTTAGGTTCTTTAAGAGGGTATTACGTCAAAAATAAAACAGAGTTACCTGGACGTCATTGGATGGACTGAAAAACATTGTAAGCAGACAATGGGCTTACCTGGCCAGATATTTTCAGTGTATCCAATGCAGTCCAGATGTCTCACTCCGTCCGCAGATGACGTCACCTCTCCTGGCTGGCTCGCCAAATTGTTGTGGAATTTTTCCTCAGGTACAAAATACCTGTTACCTGTTAGTCAGTGATACCAAATCAGACAACATATAGCTATATATATAATGAGATCAGACAAGACTCAAGATGGCTGAATCATAGTGACCTGATTTATTACAGCGTTTCTGGAGTTTATATATACTCAAAAATGGGTTTGTCATTACAATCTGACGTACAAGAAATGGGTTGTTATTAACATCTTTTATCCAATCAAAGTTAACAACTAATTATAGTAAGCATTATGTCAATCTAGATCGTGATTCTCTGTCATAAGGGAAATTTCTTGGTGACGCTCAATAAAAGTTCCAAAGGGATTTTTAGAAGATATTATTGGCTTTGTGGTCAGCTGTCCAGACAGAGTTGATATTCTGAGAGATAGGGAATTTCCACTGTTTCGGTCATCTGATATATTCTTAGCCTTTGCAAGCTCAGTGACACATGTAAAGAACTCAAAGTAAAATGAGATTAACTCAAAAGACATTTTTTTTAAGATAACCATTCTAAATGCCAGTCAAGGCACCCTGCATATCCAGCAAGGTATCTTGTAAAGGCCAATAAGGTATCCAGAAAATGCGAGACAGGTATGCCACGACATCTACATAAAAATAAAAAATCTGTAAATATCATGTACATTGATTCTTACTGTTATACACTTACATCAACTGCGTTATGTGACGTTTACACTGTTTGCGGATATATTGAAAGCAACCGGACCGTGGAAACCTGTGTGGTGGGTGAAGGTGAGAACATGCGTCCAAAAAGAGTAAAGCCCCGTACACATGTACCGAATGTCGGCCGAACGATCGGCCGTCTTTTGTCCGGTGCTGTCCTGTCGGTTGAAAAGTGCTAAAGACTGCACACGAATTTTGTCGGCCAACAACAGCCGACTGCAGAAGTGATATCATGTGATGGTTAACTTTCTGTGTGTTTTTTCTTCTCTGCCCAGTCTTGCTCATCTGCTGTTTTGTCGGCCGAATTCTGTACTGACTGAGGAACAATCGGCCGTTCTGGTGTTGGCCAACAAAAATTTCTCTATCGCTCATTGACAGACGTAGTCTTCTTGATTCTCAAGAGCTGGGTTATGTTGTCTCCGCAGGAGTAGGACTAGGCAGAAAGACAAAACGTTCTGGCTCCACCTTAGGGGCAGTCCCTGAGGGTATATCCTCCCTCTCTCTGCTACAGGGAATCAGTTTTTTTCTGTCTAGTCAGGAGTAAGGACCTAAGTTCCTTGCTGGGATCTTTTGGTCCTGGCAAGACTTTTTTTTCTTTAAGAAAAAGACATTTTTTAGGTAGTTTTCTCCAGTGTTTTTTTCCTGTGAGATCTTCAAGCAAAAATGCCGGACTGGGCGACACTTGTGGTCACCCCAGCCGGCCTACGAGCGCGCGCAGACCATGGCATTGCGCTTGGTCGGCCGCGACATATTCAAGTAAGTATGCGGGGCCGGGCGACGGGCTGGATGTTGAGATCCAGTGGTCACCCCGGTTTCTGCCTACGAGCGCGTGCAGACCAGAGCTCCGCGCTGGGTCGGCCGCGACGGAGTCCCAGTGAAGGGACTGACTTTGCGAGTTAAGTCTCGCTTGGACGCCAGGTACCAGAGAGTCGAGGCGTCCGGAGTGGTCCACAAACCCCCACCCCGGTGGAGAGGGTATTGTGAAGAGAGGGTGCCTGTCGGTTCGGTATGGTGAGTAAACGTTCCCTTTTTTCCTCGTTATGAGGCAGTATGTATTATGGGCCCCTCCATATATGGTCAGTATATATCTGATACTTACAAGTCCCCCTTGTAATACAGCATGTGTTTGTGGGAAGTGGACTTGGTTTAAGAGCTAACACTCTACCCAGCAGACTGTAACATTACAGCAGACATAGGAGGTATAATCCTACCTTATGTGTAGTGTATCTTCTGTAGATCCATATATCGCCTCTTAGCAGAGATGCAGGTGGATGTGCTGGGAAAACGATTTCGGCGGTCCGCCGCCATTTTGCCGTAGACCGAATGCATGTATGTCCTCAGGTCACGCCGGCCGCCATGTTTTTGGAGTCTTATGTCTCTTCTATGGGGGCGGCCATGTTTTGCGAGCCCAGCTACCTCGTGGAGAGCTGGGAACGCCGGAAGGCGTACACAGGGGGCGGAGCCACGCCTTCTACCCGGGAAAAAGCAAACAGCTCCTTCCAGTCTGTGTAAGACAGACGCTGACTGCAGTTGGTTGGAAACTGCACTGCATCGGTTGGTGAGCCTTGGGGGTCCCTCTCTCTCTCTGTGGGATCGAGAAGCAGGTACTCTGAGGGGCGCTATTGCGCTAGGGGGAGACACACAAAAAAAAAAAAGTTTTTTTGTTTTGCTGGCAAAGGTGTCCTGTATTAACATGGACCCTGCCACTCATGTATCTCCTCCGGATCCCCTCGAGGGGTCTGCGGGATCCTCCAGCACCCCATTGACAATTGAATCATTGTCAGCTATTATGGAAACTTTTGTGTCCCGGGTGGAAGTGGCTTGTCAGGGACAGGGCGCAAGAAAGCGACCCCCGCCTAACCCCTTATTATCTGAAACCTCGGACTCAGACTCTGAGCCTATTTCTGCAGTTGCAGGTACTTCATCTGGGATTGGTGTCTCGGGTCCTGTCTCTTCAGACAGTGAGGAGGATGTTTCGGCATCCGCCATAGCCCGAGAGGAAGCGTTGGTAAACGCACTCATTGTATCTGTTCAAGAGACCTTAAGGTTACAGGGTATTCCATCAGAAATAGCTGAAACTGAAATCCCTTTTGGGACTAAAAAACGCATCAAAGTGGCGAAGGTTTTTCCATTGCCCAAATGTTTTGGCAATCCAATCGAAGAAGAATGGCGTCTGCCAAAACGCACTTTTACTATTTCTAAACGCATTGACAGGCGTTATCCGTTTGAGGAAACCCTTATTAAGAAATGGACAGAACCACCTGTGGTGGATTCACCAATTGCTAGATTGAATAAAGCCACGGTTATTCCTTTAGAAGACGCTCCGTCTTTTAAAGATCCAGTGGATCGCAAGATAGAAGCTATGTCTCGCACCATGTTTTCCTTGATTGGATCAGCTTTCAGACCTATAATAGCTATTGGTCTGGTTTCGCAGGCTGTAACTGAATGGACCAAGTGGTTACGCCGGGACTTAGAAGAGGTCCCTCAGGCGGTATCAGATTTGTTGGAACAAATGATACAGGGGTTACGGTTTGTGTGTGATGCGGCGTTAGACGCCACTCCATTATTGGCGCGAGCATCAGTCTCAGCAGTGGTTCTCAGACGTACACTGTGGCTAAAAGGTTGGTTAGCCGACCAAGGTTCCAAAAAAGCATTGGCTAATATCCCCTTTTCAGGAGAGCGTCTATTTGGAGCCAACTTAGATGAGATCATTAAAGATCTCACGGGTGGAAAGAGCACCTTTTTACCGCAAAATTTTAAAGGTAGAGGAACTCGTCAAAGACGAGGGCCTTCTTTTTCTGCTCACAAGAGGTTTTTTCGTCCCGCGGGTGAAAAAACTAAGTCCTCCAAAGCTCCTGCAGGAGGCGTCAGGGGTCGTTGGTCGGGCAAGCAAAAGCCCGCCCCCTCCAGACCTGAAGATAAACCATCCAAAGCCTGAAGGTGCGCCCCCACCCATAACTGGGGTGGGGGGACGTCTTCGCCGGTTCCCGGATCCATGGCTTTCCAGAATCCCGGACAAATGGGTTTGCGAAGTCATAAGGTCAGGGTACAAGATCGAGTTTCGATCTCTCCCACCGGCGCGATTCTTCCCTTCCAATATCCGACTATCCTCAGATCGTTTAGAAGATCTGCGGAGAGCAGTCACAGATTTACTACAACAAGGAGTGGTAGTCCACGTTCCTTGGACAGAACGGTTTCAAGGGTTTTATTCAAACCTGTTTACAATACCCAGGAAAGAGGGCAAAGTGCGTCCAATTCTGGACTTAAGAGCACTCAATTCTTTCGTCAACATAAGAAGATTCAGAATGGAGTCCATTCGCACGGTAGCAGCCTTCCTGCATCCAGGGGATGTCCTAGCGTCCATAGACATCAAGGACGCCTATCTTCACATTCCCATTTTCGCAGGACATCAGCGGTTTCTACGCTTTTCCGTAGAGGAGAACCACTATCAGTTCGTGGCGTTACCTTTCGGTCTCGCCACGGCTCCGCGGGTCTTCACAAAGGTGTTGGCCCCAATGTTGGCACTTCTGCGCCAAAGAGGCATATCGATCCTTGGTTACCTAGACGATCTTCTGCTTCATGCAGAGTCTCCTCAGACCTTGCTACAAAACATAGAAATTACTATGATTTCTTTACAGGAATTCGGGTGGCTGGTGAACCAGCAAAAGTCATTTCTGGTTCCCACCCAGAGGCTCGAATATCTGGGTCTAATTCTAGACACAGTCAGGACAAGAGTTTTTCTTCCGGTAGGGAAACTCCGAAAGATTCAATCAGCAGTCCAGTTGTTACTGTCCAACAGCTGGTCTTCCCTTCGGACTTGCATGAGGGTTCTGGGGTTGATGGTGGCTTCGTTCGAAGCAGTCCCATTTGCCCAGTCCCATACCCGAATTCTTCAGCAAGAGATTCTTCTCAGATGGAATCGGAATCCGGAATCCCTGGACAATCAGATCCGAATGAGCAAACAGACCAGAGAGTCTCTGGTCTGGTGGCTTCGGTCTCCGATGCTCAGCCAGGGAAAGTCATTTCTGCCAATATATTGGACGATAGTGACCACGGATGCCAGTCTATCCGGATGGGGAGGAATTCTCGGTCAGTTATCTGTCCAGGGACTTTGGTCCCCGGAAGAATCCAGGTTACCGATAAATGTATTGGAACTGAGAGCGATCAGACTTTGTCTGATTCACTGGACCGAGCAGCTCCAGGGCAGCCCGGTTCGGATCCAGTCGGACAATGCCACGGCCGTGGCTTATGTCAATCACCAGGGGGGCACCAAGAGTGTCCGAGCGGCCAAAGAAGTGGCTTGCATTCTTCGCTGGGCGGAACGATTTGTTCCAGCAATCTCTGCGGTGTTCATTCCGGGGGTGGAGAATTGGCAGGCAGATTATCTCAGCCGTCAGACCCTGGATCAGGGGGAATGGTCCCTCCATCCAGACGTTTTCCACCAGTTGTGCCTACGGTGGGGCACCCCGGATGTGGATCTGTTGGCATCACGATTCAACAGGAAAGTTCAGAGATTCGTGGCTCGCTCCCGCGATCCTCTAGCAGAAACCGCAGACGCACTGATCGCCCCGTGGGGGCAATACCAGCTAATATATGCCTTCCCTCCTCTCGCGTTACTGCCAAGACTTCTTCGCAGGATAGAGGAGGAAGGAATTCCAGTAATTCTGGTAGCTCCGGACTGGCCTCGTCGAGCTTGGTACGCCGACATGGTCAGACTGGTGGCGGACGTCCCGTGGAGACTTCCTCTCAGGGAGGATCTACTGTCTCAGGGACCGATCTTCCATCCTGCTTTACGATCGCTGGCTTTAACGGCCTGGCTATTGAGACCCAGGTGCTGAAGGACAAAGGTTTGTCAGCTTCAGTTATTCCTACTCTAGTGGAAGCAAGGAAAGCGTCTTCCAGAAAGATTTATCATCGCACATGGAAGTCCTACATTGCATGGTGTGAACCTTTGGGGTTCCGTCCTCGGTCTTATTCGATTAGTCGAATATTGGCTTTTCTGCAACAAGGGGTTGAGCAGAAACTGGCCTTGAGTACTATCAAGGGTCAGGTCTCAGCATTAGCCATCTTCTTTCAGAAGCCTTTGGCTACTCATTCCTTGGTGCGGAACTTCATCCAGGGGGTGCGACATCTGGCTCCGCCAGTGCACGCGCCGTTACCCCCCTGGGATCTTAATTTAGTGTTGTCGGTTCTTCAGAAACCTCCCTTTGAAGATATTAGGGAGATTCCTCTACCCACGTTGTCCCAGAAGGTGGCCTTCTTGGTGGCTATTACTTCTGCACGCAGGGTGTCAGAACTGGCCGCATTATCTTGTCGTTCACCATATCTGGTGGTTCATAGAGATAAGGTGGTTCTTCGTCCGAATCCATCCTTCCTACCAAAAGTGGTTTCAGAATTTCATCTGAATGAAGAAATTGTATTACCTTCCCTGTGTCCTAAGCCCAGTCATCCTCGGGAGTTTGCTTTACACTCCTTGGATGTGGTCCGGGCGATCAGGGTATACTTGAAAACGACAGACTCGTTTCGCAAGACGGATTCACTTTTTGTGATCCCAGATGGACCCAAAAAGGGGTTGCCTGCATCTGCCGCGACCATTTCCAGATGGATCAGACAGACGGTAGTACAGGCTTATTCTATTAAGGGTCGGGAGCCCCCGTTCCCTGTTAAGGCGCACTCCACTCGGGCACTTAGTGCGTCATGGGCCTTTCGCCATCAGGCGTCAGTGGTCCAGGTGTGCAAGGCGGCTACCTGGTCGTCGGTGCATACCTTTACTAAACATTATAAAGTTGATGTAATGGCATCGTCTGATGCCTCGTTTGGCCGCAAGGTTTTGCAGGCCGCAATTTGAGGAGACCAGTGGTCTACCTCGAGGGTTTTTTTCCGTTGGAAAATTTTTCTTTAGTCTCATTCTTTGTTTATAATGAGCCTTTAAAACTTCTAGTTTGGCACCAGTTGGGCCTTCTAGATTGGATTTGATTTTGTCAATCCCACCCCTCATTTGTGGCACTGCTTCTGGATGTCCCAGCTCTTGAGAATCAAGAAGACTACGTCTGTCAATGAGCGATAGAGAAAAATGGATTTTTGTAAGATCTTACCGTAAAATCCTTTTCTCTTAAGCTCATTGACAGACGTAGTACCCGCCCCTCTATCATTGAGTTGGGTTGGGTTAAATTCTCTGTACTGCTTTAAAACAGAACTGATTCCCTGTAGCAGAGAGAGGGAGGATATATCCTCAGGGACTGCCCCTAAGGTGGAGCCAGAACGTTTTGTCTTTCTGCCTAGTCCTACTCCTGCGGAGACAACATAACCCAGCTCTTGAGAATCAAGAAGACTACGTCTGTCAATGAGCTTAAGAGAAAAGGATTTTACGGTAAGATCTTACAAAAATCCATTTTTTAAAGCCTGCACACCAGATTCTGTTCGGCCGAAAAGTCGCAGTCGGTTGTCGGAAGCATCATACTAACAAGCCGACAATTGGCCGGTGGCCGAATATTTACGCCCGACAATCGCTACGTGTGTATGGGCCTTTAGTATCCCAGTAAATCAACCAAGGCAAAAATTCCACAGGAAGGGCCTGTTGGACAGCTGAAGTCCAGTAAATATGGAGCCCTAGTGAAAAAGAGTAGGGAGGAGAAAAAGTTTTTGAATCCAAGAATGCATATAAAAAGCAAAAAGGAGGGGAAGAAAAAAACAAGGAAAAAGAAAAATATATATTAAAAAAAGGGAAATATGAGAAGTGGATGAGAGAATCCAATGCATTTCTACAGATCATCTCATTAACGTGGGAAAGCTAAAAATTACCATGGAAAATAATACAAAAGTCTATATGTGGGCACCTCAATGTATATATGCCATAAATATAATGGTTAAATAGTACAACCTAAAATGAAGGTGAAAAATGCTAAGGTTGTTCAAAAGAGATAAGGGGTATCTAAAAAAGTCATAAAAAGGATCTTGATATTAAACAGTAAACCAAAAAAGCAAAGTAGGGGAAACTAAAAAGTGGAAGGAAAATAGCTAAATATGGGACAAGATGATAAATATATATATATATAGGTGAAGAGACTGTTATAGACCGAAGCCTGATATAATAAAAATCCATGAAAAGGAAAGAATAAAACAATATTTACCCAGGTAGATATTGCAGAGTAAATAGACATGTTCAGAACTTATGAATATAAGGGGTAATAGAGTAAGTACAACATTGAATTTACCTTATAATCACGTCAAGCAGTGCATTAATGCCGACAACCGAGTGTGTTTACGTATTACCTGTAATGAGAGTATTGGAAACAGCTGCTCTTGCATGTATTTCTGACCACTGAGTCAGCTGGGCTCCAACAAGGGCTTCCTGAGATGCCGGAGCTTGGCGCCACCCCAACCATCCGCGCATGCGTCAATGGAAGATCAGCTTCTACGTCCAACCGTCACGGAAGCTCTCAACCACCGTGCGTTCCACGGCGGAGAGAGGTAAATAGTGCATGCGTGGAATGCACAAGGATAGTATGGAATGCTCTAATAGGGGCAGACGTTCATAAGAACGGTGCCCTTTCCGTGCCGGGCTGTCCAAAGAGGGTAAGAACTACTGGGGAGAGTGTCGGGAAACTGGGATCCATAAAGATAAAATAGCATGTTAAACATAAAAATGTACAAAAAGGAAAAAAATTGATTTAAGGTAGTTCACAGAAAATGCTGTGTTAATACTGGCAACATATTGTGCTGTATGCACCTTTATCCACCAGTATGGAAAAACCCACAGTGCGGCAGTAACAACAACATAGGTAAGGTGGGAACCTACATCATAAATATAGATCCTGGTAGTATATCCAATAGCATAGATAAACATATACCATACTCAAGCACAACAGAAGAGGCAAAAATAATATAAATTACATATGACAATCAAATAATGTTTAACCACTTACCAACCGCCCATTGTATATTTACGTCCTAAGTTTAAACCTAAATACCGGTGTTATGGCAGCAGATAGCTGCCATAACCCCGGTATTTTTTTAAACGGTGGGCGGTTGGCTTTCCGATAAGGGTGGTCCCAGCGGTGGATTCGACAAGAGATCACCCTTCCGGGATGGTGGAAGGGGTGCCCCTCCCGCCGCGTCCCGATCCTTTTCCCCGCTTACAGCCAGTACTTACGTGTCAAACGTAACTGTACTGATACTGCTACTTTTGAGACAGCTGCTGTGGGGCTTCGGGACAGGCTGCTGCAGAGAGGCTACTCCAAATCCACCCTCAAAAAAGCCTATAGAAAGGCCTGTGACAAGGACAGACAGCAATTATTGTTCCCCTCTCCTCGCCAGGACAATAAAACGTTGAGAATTATAACTAAATTCTTTGAACAACATCTCACGATTAAGAAAATCGTCAACAGATATTGGCATTTGCTAGCAATGGATCCCATTTTGGGATGCCATGTTCCAAAAACCCCCCATTTTACTTTTAGAAAAGTGCCAGCACTCCAAGACAGATTAGTACGGAGCGAGTTTCGAGGTGACAATGCATCAGACCCCTCCAAATATAAGGGCACGTTTATGTGCGGCAGCTGCAATTATTGCAGATACATGTACATAAAGAAACATCCAATACTCCCTAATGGCCAGAAATTTGTGGCTAAACACTTTGCAAACTGTCGCACATATCTTCTCCTCTGTGACTGTGGTTGTTTCTACGTAGGGAAAACCAAATTAGAGTTCTTGAAAAGGGCATATCGCCACATCAGAAGCATGAAAACATGCAACCCAGAACTCCCCCTAGGTCGTCACACCACTCTTGTACATGCTGGCAAGTTCCCCAATATTAAATTCTTAATTTTGGGATAGAATTCACCCTAATCCAAGAGGGGGAGACTGGAACAAAAAGCTTCTACAAATGGAACTAAGGTAGATCCATTTCTGCAAAGCTACCCAGCCCCCTGGCCTCAATGAAATGATTTCTTTCCAGCCATGTCTTGATGGTTTTGTCTCAGGGGGCATGGAAAAACGAACTGACCTGTCTGGTTTTTGCCTCATTATTTTTCTTTTCAACATCAGAGAATCTTGTCAACATATTTAAACATTATTTGATTGTCATATGTAATTTATATTATTTTTTCCTATTCGGTTGTGGTTGAGTATAGTATATGTTTATCTATGCTATTAGATATACTACCAGGGTCTATATTTATGATGTAGATTCTCACCTTACCTATATTGTTGTTACTGCCGCACTGTGGGTTTTTCCATACTGGTGGATCAAGGTGCATACAGCACAATATGTTGCCAGTATTAACACAGCAGTTTCTGTGAATACCTTAGATCTATTTTTTTCCTTTTTTGTAAGTTTTTATGTTTAACATGCTATTTTATCCTTATGGATCCCAGTTTCCCAGCACTCTCCTCAGTAGTTCTTGCCCTCTTTGATCAGCCTGGCACGGAAAGGGCACCGTTCTTATGAACGTCTGCCCCTATTAGAGCATTCCACGCATGCTCTATTTACCTCTCTCCGCCATGGAACGCACGGTGGTTGAGAGCTTCCGTGTCAGTGGGGAGCTTCCGTGTCAGTGGGAATCTTCCATTGACGCATGCGCGGATGGTTGGGGCGGCGCCGAGCTCCGGCGTCTCAGGAAGACCTTGTTGGAGCCCAGCTGACTCAGTTGTCATCAATACGTGCAAGAGCAGCTGTTTCCAATACTCTCATTACTGGTAATACTAAACACACTCGCTGGCCGGCATTAATGCACTGCCTGCCGTGAGCTGAGGTCATGCCAATATAACTCCCATACTATTATAAGGTAAATTCAATGTTGTACTTACTCTATTACCCCTTATATTCATAAGTTCTGAACATGTCTATTTACTCTGCAACATCTACCTGGGTAAATATTCGGTCTAGAACAGTCTCTTCAACTATATACAGTTGTATTCAAAATTATTCAACCCCCACTGAAATTGATTGTTTTGGCCAGTTTGACATTGATTTTGATCATTCAGTCATCCTTCTTACAATTAAATCAAAGAGGCACGTGTAGGTCAGACAAATATAACATAACATTTATAATGAAATAACCACAAATGTCTTTTCTGTGCTCACATCATTATCAGTTTTCTTCAACCCCAAGTGACATTCAATCTTAGTACTTAGTACAACATCCTTTTACAGTTAGAACAGCTTTTAAACGTGAAGCATAGCTTGACACAAGTGTCTTGCAGCGATCTACGGGTATCTTCGCTCATTCGTCATGGGCAAAAGCCTCCAGTTCAGTCACATTCTTAGGCTTGTACACTGCAACTGCTTTCTTTAAGTCCCACCAGAGGTTCTCAATTGGATTTAAGTCTGGTGACTGTGATGGCCACTCCAAAATGTTCCAGCCTTTAATCTGCAACCATGCTCTAGTGGACTTGGAGGTATGCTTGGGATCATTGTCCTGTTGAAAGGTCCAACGTCTCCCAAGCCTCAGGTTTGTGACGGACTGCATCACATTGTCCTCCAATATCTCCTGGTACTGAAGAGAATTCATGGTACCTTGCAAACGCTGAAGCTTCCCTGTACCTGCAGAAGCAAAACAGCCCCAAAGCATGATTGACCCCCCGCCATGCTTCACAGTAGGCAAGGTGTTCTTTTCTTCATAGGCCTTGTTCTTCCTCCTCCAAACATAGCGTTGATCCATGGGCCCAAACAGTTCTAATTTTGTTTCATCAGTCAACAGAACACTATCCCAAAACTTCTGTGGTTTGTCCACATGACTTTTGGCATACTGCAGTCGACTCTTCTTATTCTTTGGAGACAGCAAGGGGGTGCGCCTGGGAGTTCTGGCATGGAGGCCTTCATTACGCAGTGTGCGCCGTATTGTCTGAGCAGAAACTTCAGTACCCACATCTGACAAATCTTTTCTCAGTTCCTCAGCAGTCACACGGGGACTTTTCTACGCTTCAGGTAGCGCACAGCTGTCGAAGTCAGCATCTTCTTTCTGCCACGACCAGGTAGCGTTTCAACAGTGCCCTTTGCCTTGAATTTGCGAATGATGCTTCCTATGGTGTCTCTTGATATGTTTAACATCTTTGCAATCTTCTTATAGGCATTGCCCTTCCTGTGAAGAGTAATCACCTCTTCTCTTGTCTTCCTGGATCATTCTCTTGACTTCACCATGTTTGTAACCACACCAGTAAATGTCTAGAAGGAGCTGAGTATCACAGTCATTTTAAAGCTGCCTAATTGGTGCTTATTAGGCTTTATTGCTGCTCCCTGACATCCACAGGTGTTTTCAATACCTGATTGAAAACACTTCAATGAACCTCTGTTCTTCAGAGTGGTAGTCTTTAAGGGGTTGAATAATTGTGTCAATGAAGAATTCACAAAAGAAACATTTACTACTGTATTACAAAACCAATTCATGTCATTTTAGTTGCATATGGTTCTTTAAGAAGTCCTTGTAGGATTTCATTCTGAATACAATTACAAATGTACACTAAATTCCCTAAAACCCTTTACAGCATTGGGGGGGGGGGGGGGGGTTGAATAATTTTGAATACAACTGTATATATTTATCATCTTGTCCCATATTTAGCTATTTTCCTTCCACTTTTTAGTTTCCCCTACTTTGCTTTTTTGGTTTACTGTTTAATATTGAGATCCTTTTTATGACTTTTTTAGATACCCCTCATCTCTTTTGAACAACCTTAGCATTTTTCACCTTTATTTTAGGTTGTACTATTTTACCATTATACTTATGGCATATATACATGGAGGTGCCCACATATAGACTTTTGCATTATTTTCCATGGTAATGTTTAGCTTTCCCACATTAAAGAGATGATCTGTAGATATGCATTGGATTCTCTCATCCACTTCTCATATTTCCCTCTTGTTTTTATATTTTTTTATATATATTTTATATATTTTTTTCTTTTTCCTTGGTTTTTTCTTCCCCTCTTTTTTGCTTTTTATATGCATTCTTGGATTCAAAAACCTTTTCTCCTCCCTACTCTTTTTCACTAGGGCTTCATATTTACTGGACTTCAGCTGTCCAACAGGCCCCTCCTGGGGAATTTTTGCCTTGGGTGATTTACTGGGATACTTACTCTTTTTGGACTCATGTTCTCACCTTGACCCACCACGCAGGTTCCCAAGGTCCGGTTGCTTTTAATATATCCGCAAACAGTGTAAACGTCACATAACACAGTTGATGTAGGTGTATAACAGTAAGAATCAATGTACATGATATTTACAGATTTTTTATTTTTATGTGTATATAACAAGTTGATATACTAATTATGAGTCTACTATAGAAAAATTACTATAAAGTCAGATTTACCCCTGAAGAAGTGTTTACTTAAAAACGCGTTGGGTTTCTTCTGCTATAGTACCCATGTCATCTGCACCATATGTAATGTAAATTACTGTTTGCCTTTTTTAATTCATTATTATGTTCTCAATAAAATATATTTTTGTACATTATATTTTGTAAATTCATTTGAGTGCCTGAAAAGTCCCACCACCAGGGGAACAGATCTTTGTTCTATATCTATATATGGGATGTGGCACCATTATCAGGGTTACCGTTGAGAGCAAATCTTTCTCACTAAGAAAGGAATGATCAGTCTAACATCCAGAGAAACGCATTTCAAAATAGTTATAAATTGATTTGCATTTTGATGACTGAAAAAGTATTTGATCCTCTATCAATCAGCAAGATTTCTGGCTCCCAGATGTCTTCTTTACAGGTAACGAGTTGAGATTAGGAGTGCACTCTTAAAGGGAGTTATCTGTATAATAGAATCTAAACATTCACATAAAGCTTGGTTACAAACTTTTGGTTGATATATTTGTGGTACCAATGCATGTCGTTTTTGTAATAGGCATTCCAAACAGCAAAGAACTGTTGTTTCATGTGCAACTGGGAAAGAATTCTCAGAATTCTCAGTTAGGGATTATATTAATTGTGCACCATGGAGATATGGCTTCTTTTACCTTTCAGGGGTTGGAAAGGGTTGGTTTGTCCTCTCGAGGGGTTGACATCCACTATAGGCTCCTATCTTGTGAGGTATATTTAACCTCCATACAAGGTTGTGTTTAAAAATGAATCATCGTTCTCATGTGGATCTTTTTTTCTTAAGTGAATTATTATATGACCTGTGTATGTTTTATGTATTTTAATGTATCTTAATATATTATATACGTATATTCTTATGGCTGTTATCGGTTTTAATTAACACACATTGGAGACCACTTCCCTCCTACAATCTTTGTAACAGCTGTTTAACCTTTTGGTCACCACAGCACTCAAGTTAATTACTAATTGATTGGTGTGGGGGTGGAGTCTCCTATCGTGTGTGTGTGTGTGTATATTTAGATATATATATTTATATTTATAAATGTTTCTTCATATGTTGTGTGTGCTGTGATTAAGGCTCATTGCCGAAATGCATTAGCCACCTTGTTTTTACTCACTAAGGGGTGACCGTAAAGTATTGGAAGATTTAAACAGAGTTGCTGGCTCACTTTTGCTTGGTATTGTTCCTGTATAAAAGACACCTGTCCACAGAAGCAATCAATCAGATTCCAATCTCTCCACCAGGAGCTACTCGTGGAGTTTCAATAATCATGAGAACGGTGAGGAATCAGCCCAGAACTACACGGGAGAATCTTGTCAATGATGATAGGGCAGCTGGGACCATAGTCACCAAGAAAACAATTGGCAAAACACTACGCCGTGAAGGACTGAAATCCTGCAGCTCCCGCAAGGTCCCCATGCTCAAGAAAGCACATGTACAGGCCTGTCTGAAGTTTGCGAATGAACATCTGAATGGTTCGGAGGAGAACTGGGTGAAATTGTTGTGGTCAGATGAGACCAAAATTGAGCTCTTTGGCATCAACTCACCTTGTTTGAAGGCGGAGGTGTTCTATGACCCCAAGAACACCATCCCCACCGTCAAACATGGAGGTGGAAACAACATGCTTTGAGGGTGTTTTTCTGCTAAGGGCACAGGACAACCTAACTGCATCAAAGGGACGATGGACGGGGCCATGTACCATCAAATCTTGGGCGAGAACCTCCTTCTCTCAGCCAGGGCATTGAAAATGGGTCTGGATGGGTATTACAGCATGACAATGACCCAAAACACATGGCCAAGGCAACAAAGGAATATCTCGAGAAGAAGCAAATGAAGGTCCTGGAGTGGCCTAGCCAGTCTCCAGACCTTAATCCCATAGAAAATATGTAGAGGGAGCTGAAGGTTCGAGATAGCAAACATCAGCCTTGAAACCTTAATGACTCAGAGAGGATCTACAAAAAGGAGTGGGACAAAATCCCTCCTAAGATGTGTGCAAACCTGGTAACCAAATAGAAAGAACGTCTTACCTCTGTGATTGCCAACAGGGGTTTTGCCACCAAGTACTAAGTCATGTTTTGCGAAGGGATCAAATACTTATTTCACTCATTACAATGCAAATCAATTCATAACCTTTTTGAAATGCGTTTTTCTGGATATTTTTTTTTTGTTCTGTCTCTCACTGTTAAAAGAAACCTACCATTAAAATTCTAAACTTATAATTTCTTTGTCATTGGGCAAACGTACAAAATCAGCAGGGAATCATATACTTTTTCCCCCTCACTGTTAGTGTATGTATATGGTATATATATTTTGTATGCTGTATATGGGAAAAGATCCTCTTTCAATGTAAGTTCATAACGCAACCTGCATACAGTCCTATAATAGTTACACCCCTCTGCCACAAAGTGCCAAATACACTTCACCCGATGTAACGTGAGTCTGCTCACCTCGATAATTGACATCAAAGCTTCCTAACCGGTCAAAACAGCTTCAGGTCTGTCTTCCATCTTTATTCCTCTGATATACATCAACCATAGACCATCACGTTTTGTACCAGAAAGCTTGTGATGAGCTGCAGAATTGCTATGTGATATGCAAGTTATTCATGTTTTCGGTTTTATGTGTATTTTAATCCTTTTTTTTTATAGATAAATCCATGCAGTGAGCACTATAGGTCATCTTTTGTGTTCTGCTGTTCAACCTTGCATTGTCAATGGTGGATGTATGTCAGAGGAATAAAGATAATACAGACCTGAATGATATACCCTCATATAAGAAAAGTTGTTTAGACCTCTTAAGCTTTGAAGTAAATTTTCGAGGTATTCATCGTATCTTTGGGGATTTTGTTAGTATTTTTTACTTTGCCATATTAATAGTTCTTTTTTTTTTTTTTTTAAGTCTAGTGCTGCACAGGTCTATGGATTGATATTAATACTTAGTGCTGTGTGGAATCACTGTTTTTGTTTAAGCTTGCAATCTATTCTTGTATATGTAAGACTGATCTTTCTTGATCACAAATGGTAAATAAAGACACAGTTAAGGTTCTACTGTATTCTGCTTTTTCTTTTAACTGAATTAAAACTGTTTATAGGAAACCAGCTATGAAGAAATTGTTACACAAAGTATGAATTCAGAAGAAATCAAGAATCGTGTAATATCTTTCTTAAACAAGGTAAACTGTAGTGCTTAATTCAAACTTGGGATGTTTAGCTTTGGAAACAGGCTTTTTAAAATAGGAAACAAAAAAATGTGAAAAGATGATGATAAACCTACCTGCTGGTTACCTGTGAAATAGAAAATAAAATCAAATATATATATATAAACTATTTGTCTAACTAAAAGACATTTTTAGTATATGCTTTGTCCTACTGCAAAAAAACCTACATTATAGAATAACTCACTGTATTTGTTTAATGAAGATCTTTGTGCTAGTATGTTAAGTATGTCTTGCTTTTGTTAGGATTACCCTCTATAGCACATCTAAAGAAAGTGGAAATCCTCTACTTATGGAAAATGTCGTTGTACTTGTTATCATTATTAGCAATTCATCCTTTGCTATAGTCAGCCATTAGACTGCACAAAAAGGCTGGTTAGACCAAAACATTTCAGTAGATTCTTTTACCCACTCTTAAGGCCCCTTTCACACTTGTGCGACCTAAAAGTCCGGCAATTTTGCAGTGATTTTACCGCGATTTTCACTGGACCTGATGCAATGCCTGTGTAATCTTATGGTCTGTTTACCTCAAAACGCATCAAAGTCGGACCAAAATAGTGCAGGGACTATGTTGAAGTCATTGTGACTTGAAGTCACACATATTTGAATGGTATTCATTGGAAATCATGGAGTACGACTTGTCATGCGACTTTTTACATAGTTACATAGTGAGGTTGAAAAAAGACATCAGTCCATCCAGTTCAACCTATGATGTGTGTGTGTGTGTCTACTGTTAACCACACATTGTATACCCCTGTATGTTGTGGTCTTTAAGGTGCCCATCTAATAGTTTTTTGAAACTATCAATGCTCCCTGCTGATACAACTGTTTGCGGAAGAGAATTCCACATCCTTACTGCTCTTACAGTGAAGAACCCCCTGCGTACTTTAAGGTTAAACCGCCTTTCCTCTAGTTTTAGTGAGTGGCCACGCGTCTTATTGTATTTCCTTTCTCTGAATAGGTTTTTCCATATGCTAGGGTTTCCAGTACAATATTTGTACATTGATATCATATCCCCCCTCAATCGTCTCTTCTCCAGAGAGAATAAATTCAGTGCTTGTAGTCTTTCCTCATAGCTGATGTCCTCCATTCCCCTAATTATTTTTGTAGCCCTTCTCTGGACTTTCTCCAGTACCAGCACATCCTTCCTGAGGACCGGTGCCCAGAACTGGACAGCATACTCCAGCTGTGGCCGGACCAGAGTCTTGTATAGTGGGAGAATAATCTCTTTATTTCTGGAGTGAATCCTCTTTTTTTATACATCCCAGTATTCCGTTGGCTTTGCTTGTAGCGGCTTGGCATTGCATGCCACTACCAAGCCTGTGGTCTACCAGTACCCCCAGGTCCTTTTCCATCCTAGACTCACCCAGAGGTTCCCCCCCATTGAGTAGCTTGCTTCCTGGCTTCTGGCACGCAGGTACATTACTTTACATTTATGTTTATTCAACATTGAACCTTATCTGCCATGTAGTTGCCCACCCCATAATTTTGTTCAGGTCCGCTTGTAAGGTTTCCACATCCTGCCCATCAGATATAGGCATGCTTAGTTTAGCCATGGCGGTATTCCCTGAGGTGTGTTGTTTAGTTTGGCCTTACAACCTGGGTTAGTGTAGCCCCCCCGATTCTTTTGTGAAGACTGAAGAGAAGAATTTATTTAACACTACCGCCTTTTCCCTGTCCTCTGTGGCCAAAACTCCCTTATCGTCTTTTATGGGGCCAATGTGTTCTGGCCTCGCTTTCTTACTGTTTATATACTTAAAGAATTTCTTGGGGTTCTTTTTACTCTCTTCCGCTATATGTCTCTCGTGTTCTATTTTAGCCGCCCTGATTTCGTCTTTACATTATCTTATTACACATTTTGTAATGCTTGAATGCTGCCAATGACCCCTCAGTCTTGTATTTTTTGAAGGCCTTTCCTTTAGCATTAATATGCATTTTTATGTTGGAGTTTAGCCACCCAGGGTTTAGTTTTGTTTTTTTTAATTTATTTGCCTTTGGAATGCACTGGTCAATCCCTTTGTTAAGTATGCTTTTGAAGCACTCCCATTTTTCCTCTGTGTTCTTTGTTCCCAGGGTTCTATCCCATTTGATATTTTCTACCAGAGAGCGCAGTTTTGGGAAATTGGCTCTTTTGAAATTCAGTGTCCTTATATTGCCCTTGTGTTTCCTATTACTGTAATTAATACTGAAACTAATTGACTTTGCAGTCTTAAGTCACAGGACAACTCACACAAGTGTAAATGGGCCCTAAATAGCACAGATTAATGAATCGGCCACTGCTGTTATGATTGATTTTTATGCAATGGACCATTTTTTTGTCTGGCTTCAACTCTTTAAAGGATGTCAGGCAGGAGGATGTCAACACAGCCACCCACAAAATGAAGTTTTGGATGGTTCATCTTGAACCAGACGAAGCTGGATCAGTTGTTAGCCAGCTTTAGTATTGCAGGAACAAAGTATAAAGATCATCATAAATATCTGGCCTCTCTTATACAATAGCAATTTCTCTATCGTTCATTGACAGACACAGCTCCATATTCATCTTGACCATTTTTATGCTGCGCCCTACAGGAGTAGGACACTAGGCAGGAAAAGCTTTACCACGCCTATGGGGCAGTCCCTGCAGGCATATACCCACTCACTCTGCTATAGGATTCATTCTGTTTGTTTCTGCCTAGTTTAGGAGTAGGACCTAGTTCCTGGCTGGGACTTCAGTCTTAGCTTGTCTTTTTTATTTTAACGGGACCTTTTGTTAAAAAATTTAACTTTTTAGCTAGTTTTTTACTGAGAGAGCTGCATTCAACAGCCGGACTGGGTTTTGGACTGGATATCCTAGATCCATAAGGTCTCCCAGCCCGACCAGCGAGCGTGTGCAGGATAGCCCAGTGCTAGGCCTCACCACGACAGAGCCCCAATGGACAGGGGCTGACCCTTTAGTGAAACAGCTCGCCTGGACACATACGACCTAGTTCGACCAGAGTTGCAGTGTACCCCTTAGCCATCAGCACCCCCACCCCAAGTGGAGATGTAGTCTGTCCAGAGTGGCGTCCACCCAATGTCGTTGGTATAGTGAGTAGTGTCCCCCCATAGCTCTGGCGGTCTCGGGCGGACGTGGGCCCCACCCTGGGAAGGTCGGACCCTTGGGTACCCCTCGCTTCCCCTTGCCTCTCGGTATGTGCCAGGCTCCCCCAAGACCTCCCTCTCCGCCTTCAAGAAGGTCCCTACCTTAGCCTTTGGACAAGAACCAATGGGACTGTACTCGACTGTGCACTAACACTGTCAGGCCCATGCTGTGATGTGCTATATGGGTTTGATTGCTTATGTGGTTGTTTAACCGTTTGTCATTGAAATCCCACTTTGTGGAGATGTTTTAACTCCTATTAATACATTTTATAACTTTTTATTTAACACTGTTCCTATTGATTACATTATTTTTGGCATTATTCAAAGTCCCACCTCCTCCCCTTCTGGCCTGTTTGGCAATTTTTGTCTATCAGGGAGGGATGCCTCTTTTTCATTATTGATATGGCCAACGGTTAAATAGTTGCTAATATTGCAAAAATTCCTATTAAAGTGCATGGACGGCCATGTTTTTGTGGTTTTCCCATAAGAATGCATTGGGCGGCCATTTTCTCGGAGTCCGCGAACAGTGGACAGCAGGGAGCAGCAAGGCCTTTACTCTAGTGTATGACCCAGGTACTTCCTGTTCCTGTGAAGATAGTTTTTTTCTACACAGCAGAACGATCCTGTTCTTCTCCATATCGAATGTTGGTATGTCTGTTGGGGTTCCTGTAGGTCTCCCTCACTCACCCTGCAATTGATCCTTTTTCAGCCCAGGGAGGCATTAAGCGTTTTTTTGACTGAGCTTAATCGCAAAGTCACACGTGATAATGTGAACGCCCGATCACAAGGGTTTTTGTTCTTTACTGTGGCACTTTTGGAGCACATTGTCACTTTGTGTGGTTTTATACCTGCATGTTCACAGCATTTGGCACCTTTTGAAGAATCGATTTTTTAAGTGGCAACACTTCATACATTGGGACTTATTTGCACATTACAGATTTTTGTACATGTTTGCTTACACTAATATTCATTTATTTATGTAATTGTTCACTATTGATGGTATTTAATTTTTTCACTTCTATGATATTTACTTATTTATTTATATATTTGATCACTGGTTGTTTCACTATTGATTGCGCAGCATGTTTTGATATATTGTGATTGCACTTGTGAGATAGTGGAGTGGTTGCAGCAATTAATTTCATCCTGGTTGCTCGTGGGGTTTTATTGATTACCAAAAACGTAAATGTATTTTATTGGGATTTTATGTGATAGTGTGTCACAAAGTGGCACATAATTGTGAAGTGGAAGGAAAATGATAAATGGTTTTCAAATTTTTTTTTACAAATAAATCTGTGAAAAGTGTGGCGTGCATTTATTCACACCCCTGAGTCAATACTTTGTAGAATCACCTTTCCCTGCAATTACAACTGCAAGTCTTTTTGGGGATGTCTCTACCAGCTTTGCACATCTAGTGACAGACATGTTTGCCCATTCTTCTTTGCACAATAGCTCAAGCTCAGATTGGTTGGAGAGCGTCTGTGAACCGCAATTTTCAAGTCTTGCCACAGATTCTCAATTGGATTTAGGTCTGGACTTTGACTGGGCCATTCTAACACATGAATATGCTTTGATCTAAACCATTCCATTGTATCTCTGGCTGTATGTTTAGGATTGTTGTGTCCTGCTGGAAGGTGAACCTCCACCCGAGTCTCAATTCTTTTGCAGACTATAACTGGTTTTCTTCTAAGATTGCCCTGTATTTGGCTCCATCCATCTTCCCGTCAACTCTGACCAGCATCCCTGTCCCTGCTGAAGAAAAGCATCCCCACAACATAATGCTGCCACCGCCATGTTTCACGGTGGGGATGGTGTGTTCAGGGTGATGTGCAGTGTTCGTTTTCTGCTACACATAGCGTTTTGCATTAAGGCCAAAAAGTTAAATTTTGGTTTCATCTGACCAGAGCACCTTCTTCCACATGTTTGCTGTGCCCCCCACATGTCTTCTCACAGACTGCAAACAGGACTTCTTATGGCTTTCTTTCAACAATGGTTTTCTTCTTTCCACTCTTCCATAAAGGCCAGATTTATGGAATGCACGACTAATAGTTGTCCTGTGGACAGATTCTCCCACATGAGCTGTGGATCTCTGCAGCTCCTCCAGAGTTACCATGGGCCTCTTGGCTGCTTCTTTGGTGAATGCTCTCCTTGCCCGGCCTGTCAGTTTAGGTGGACGGCCATGTCTTGGTGGGTTTGCAGTTGTGCCATACTGTTTCCATTTTCGGATGATGGATTGAACAGCGCTCTGTGAGATGTTCAAAGATTGGGATATGTTTTTTATACCCTAACCCTGCTTTAACCTTCTCCACAACTTTATCCCTGACCTGTTTGGTTTGTTCCTTGGCCTTTCTTGTTGCGGTTTGTTCACTAAGGTTCTCTAACAAACTTCTGAGGGCTGCACAGAACAGCTGTATTTATACTGAGATTAAATTACACACAGGTGGACTTTTACACACCAGTGTTTTGTATCTATTTTAATCTCACAGACGGTGACTGATGGATTAGGGGTTTGCATGAGTCTTTGGACCCCGAGACTGTTCTTCCAGAACAGCTGTAACTTTTGGACCAGGTGATCCAGGCTCTGGTGTTCCTGTGTGATGTGTCCATGGATGCGGCTCCCCTGGTGGCCAGGGTTTCGGCTGTGGGCATTGCCTTGAGATGCATGGCTTGGCTAAAGAGCTGGTCGGCTGACCAAGCTTCCATAAGGCCTTAGCT
The DNA here is from genome assembly GCF_965119305.1 of Pelophylax lessonae. NCBI lineage: Eukaryota > Metazoa > Chordata > Amphibia > Anura > Ranidae > Pelophylax > Pelophylax lessonae. The sequence goes on along the minus strand of NC_138775.1, from coordinate 144,099,955 downwards.
GACCTCCCCTTTCTGGGAGAGCTTTTGTTTGGTGACTTATTGGATGAGTTGATCATGGGTTTGACTGGCGGGAAGAGTACTCTTCTTCCTCAATCCTCCAAGGGTAAGACTCCCTGTACTAAGCGGGGTCCTTCTTTTTCTGCTCACAAGCGTTTTTTTGTGCCTCCAGGGCGCAAGAAAAGGTGAGCCATTCAGGGCTTCTGGAGGGGCTAAAAAGCATTAGGGCAAGCCCAAGGCCGGCCAGTCAGGTACTGCTGCCAAGTCCTCTTCAGCATGAAGGGGCGCCCTCACTCGGCTCAGGGGTGGGGGGTACGCCTGCGCTTCTTTCAGGAACCCTGGACTTCCTTCATTCAGGGCGACTGGTTTTACGAACTGATTTGTTTCAGGTACAAGATCGAATTCTGGTCCCGACCAGGGGACAGTTTTTTTTTTCCAGTCAGATCTTCACCTTTCTCCAGAGCGTTTAAAAGCTCTGCAGGAAGCTGTGTAAGATCTCCTGTCTCAAGGGGTGATTGTGCCGGTTCCTCAGCAGGAACGCTCTCAAGGTTTCTATTCAAACCTGTTCACGGTGCCCAGAAAAGAGGACAAAGTGCGCCCAATTCTAAACCTCAAGGCTCTGAACTGCTTTGTGCGGGTGCAAAAGTTTAGAAAGGAGTCCATTTGGTCGGTGGTGGCCTCATTGAATCGGGGGGATTTTCTGGCCTCCATCGATCTCAAAGATGCGTATCTCTACGTCCCCATTTTCGAGGGACACCAGAGATTCCTCCGCTTTGCGGTGGCAGAGGAGCACTTTCAATTTGTGGTTTTACCCTTTGGTCTCGCCTCGGCTCCCAGAGTATTTACCAAGGTCCTGGCCCCAGTGCTGGCATTGTTACGTCAGCAAGGTATCTCAATTGTGGGATATCTGGACAATCTCCAGTTGCGAGCAGACGCCCACTCAGATCTGCTGGGCAACGTCTCTATCATGATTCAGACCCTTCAGGAATGCGGGTGGACGATCAATTTAAAAAAATCTCCCCTGACGCCTTCAGTATGGGTTACTTATCTGGGGCTGACTCTCGACTCTGCTCTGACGAGGGTCTTTCTCCCCCTGGACAAACTTCGGAAGCTGCAAAATGCAGTCAGGTTTCTGATGGAGACCGATCAGTCCTCCTTGCGGGCTTGCATGCGGGCCCTGGGTCTGATGATGTGGACCTTTGAAGCAGTCCTGTTTGCTCAGTCTCACTCGAGACCCTTGCAAAACAGATTCTGGCAAAATGAAACAGAGATCCTCGGTCATTGGATCAGAAGATTTGCTTGAGCCATCTTACAAAGGCGGCTCTTTCTTGGTGGCTCCAGTCTCCTCTCCTGTGCCAGGGCAAGTCCTTCCTGCTGGTGTTTTGGACGGTGGTCACCACGGACGCCAGCCTATCAGGCTGGGGTGGAGTGCTGGGGAAGCTCTGTGTCCAGAGGACTTGGGTGAAGGAAGAGTCTTCCTTGCCGAACAATATTCTGAAGCTGAGAGCGATCAAGCTCTGCCTGCTTTACTGGATGAGTCGGCTAGGCGGCTCTCCAATTCAGGTTCAGTCGGACAATGCTATGGCCGTGGCTTACATCAATCATCAAGGGTGCTCCAAGAGTGCTCTGGCGGCCAAGGAGGTGGCCGAGATTTTGATTTGGGCGGAGGCCAATATTCCGGCTCTTTCCGCAGTCCACATTCCGGGTGTGGAGAATTGGCAGGCGGATTACCTCGTAGTAAGGTGTTGGATCAAGGGGAATGGTCCCTTCATACAGAGGTGTTTCATCTCCTGTGTGTCCGGTGGGGGACCCTGGACGTGGATCTGTTTGCGTCTTGTCTCAACAGAAAAGTTCAATGGTTTGTGACCAGGTCTCGGGATCCTCTGGCCGACGCCACAGACGCTCTGGTGGCTCCTTGGAGCCAGTATTGGCTGATTTATGCCTTTCCTCCGCTCATACTCCTGCCGCGGTTTCTTTGCCGGGTGGCAATGGAAGGCATTCCGGTCGTTTTGGTGGCACCAGACTGGCCTCGGCAGTCTTGGTATGCAGAGCTGATAAAAATGGTCGTGGATTCTCCATGGCGTCTTCCTCTGCGGGAAGATCTACTATCTCAAGGACCGATCTTCCATCCTGCTTTACGGTTGCTGGCTTTAATGGCTTGGCTATTGAAAGCAAGGTGTTAAAGGATAGAGGTGTCTCTGACTCAGTGATTCCGACTCTTTTGAAGGCCGGGAAGTCGATATCCAGGAAGATCTATCATCGTACGTGGAAATCGTACATTTCATGGTGTGAATCGCTGCAACTGCACCCTCGCTTGGTTTCTGTTGCTAGGGTTTTGGCCTTTTTAACAAAAAGAGGAAAAGGGGTTGAGCAGTGCTTGGCGTTGGGTACTATCAGTTGGCTACTAATGGCTTGATTTGCACTTTTATTCAGGGGTGCGTCATCTGGCTCCTCCGAGGAGATCCCGTTACCACTGTGGGATCTCAATTCTGTTCTTCAAAAGCCTCTCTTTGAGAATATTAGGGAGATTTCTCTGCTTTCCTTGTTACAGAAGGTTGCCTTCCTAGTGGCTATCACTTCTGCTCGCAGAGATTGATTTGGCGGCGCTATCCTGTCTGCCTTATTTGGTGGTCCACAAGGATAAAATAGTCCTCCAGCCCAAACCGTCTTTTCTCCCTAAGGTGGTGTCGGATTTCATCTTAATGAAGACATCGAGTTTCCTTCCTTATGTCATAAGTCTAAACGTCCCAAAGAGATTGCCTTGCACTCTCTGGATGTGGTTCGGGCGATAAGGGTTTATCTGACGGTTACTGAGTCCTTTTGAAAATCAGACTCTCTCTTTCTCCTTACAGACAGTCCTTGCAAAGGTTTGGCTGCATCTGCTGCGACCATTTTGAGATGGATCAGGCAGACGGTTGTTCAGGCTTATTCACTCACGGGTCAGGTTCCTCCTTTCCCTGTGAAAGCGCATTCTACTAGAGCGCTGAGTGCTTCTTGGACTTTTCGCCATCAGGTCTCTGTTCTACAAGTTTGTAGGGTAGCGACTTGGTCGTCTGTACACACCGTAACAAAATGTTTCAAGGTGGATTTGTTGGCCTCTTCGGATGCCTCTTTTAGCCGCAAGGTTTTGCAGGCTGCTGTTTCATAAGAGAATGTTTTTTCTTATTCTCTTAGGGGTCTTTTACCTGGGTGAGCTCATCTTGTTTGGTTGAGCTTCACGTTACCCAGTTGGCTAGGTTTGGCCTTTAGGAATTTACGTTACTTTCTGGTTGTGTCTTTCTCACCCCTCATGCCTATACTGCTTTGGAACGTCCAACACAGTTCATGAAGATGAGACTGCATCTGTCAATGGACGATAGTGTATGATGTAAGATCTTACCGTAAAATCTTTTTTCTCTGATGTCTATTGACAGACACAGCACCTGCCCCTCCGATGGAGATGTGTTTTTTTGTCTTCACTGCTTGCAACTAAATTGATGTGCTGGGTTATGTCTGGAGGGACAGAGCCCCTTCTGCGTGTATATGTAAAAACTTTGTACTAACGTACTGCCTAGATTACTCCTGCAGGTGGCAGCATAACCCACACAGCTCATGAAGATGAGTCTGCGTCTGTCAATGTACATCAGAGAAAAAGATTTTACAGTAAGATCTTACAAAAATCGTATTTTTCCTTCCACTTCAAAATTATGTGCCATTTTGTGTTGGTCTATCACATAAAATCCCAATAAAATACATTTAAGTTTTTGGTTGTAACGTGACCAAATGTGGAAAATTTCAAGTGGTGTGAATACTTTTTCAAGGCACTGTATCTCAATAAAATAAAAGACAATATGAACATATTAAAAACATGAAAATAATTAATGTTTGATATCCATCAAGTGAATTTGTTACAGTTGTTTGTCATGATGTAGCAATCCTGACATCTTTCACCATTTAATAGGTTTTTTCAGGGGATATATACTACTACACCTAAAAGGATAATTCAAATACAAAAAAAGGTGTATGTATGTGTATATATATATTTTGCCACATTTCAGGATTCAAACATAAAGATATAAAACTGTAATTTTTTTGTGAAGAATCAACAAGTGGGACACAATCATGAAGTGGAACGAAATTTATTGGATATTTCAAACTTTAACAAATAAAAAACTGAAAAATTGGGCGTGCAAAATTATTCAGCCCCTTTACTTTCAGTGCAGCAAACTCTCTCCAGAAGTTCAGTGAGGATCTCTGAATGATCCAATGTTGACCTAAATGACTAATGATGATAAATAGAATCCACCTGTGTGTAATCAAGTCTCCGTATAAATGCACCTGCACTGCGATAGTCTCAGAGGTCAGTTTAAAGCGCAGAGAGCATCATGAAGAACAAGGAACACACCAGGCAGGTCCGAGATACTGTTGTGGAGAAGTTTAAAGCCAGATTTGGATACAAAAAATTTTCCCAAGCTTTAAACATCCCAAGGAGCACTGTGCAAGCGATAATATTGAAATGGAAGGAGTATCTGCAAATCTACGAAGACCTGGCCGTCCCTCTAAACTTTCAGCTCATACAAGAAGACTGATCAGAGATGCAGCCAAGAGGCCCATGATCACTGTCGATAAACTACAGAGATCTACAGCTGAGGTGGGAGACTCTGTCCATAGGACAACAATCCGTCATATACTGCACAAATCTGGCCTTTATGGTAGAGTGGCAAGAAGAAAGCCATTTCTTAAAGATATCCGTAAAAAGTGTCGTTTAAAGTTTGCCCCAAGCCACCTGGGAGACACACCAAACATGTGGAAGAAGGTGCTCTGGTCAGATGAAACCAAAATCAAACTTTTTGGCAACAATGCAAAACGTTATGTTTGGCGTAAAAGCAACACAGCTCATCATCCTGAACACACCATCCCCACTGTCAAACATGGTGGTGGCAGCATCATGGTTTGGGTCTGCTTTTCTTCAGCAGGGACAGGGAAGATGGTTAAAATTGATGGGAAGATGGAGGGAGCCAAATACAGGACCATTCTGGAAGAAAACCTGATGGAGTCTGCAAAAGACCTGAGACTGGGACGGAGATTTGTCTTCCAACAAGACAATGATCCAAAACATAAAGCAAAATCTACAATGGAATGGTTCACAAATAAACATATCCAGGTATTAGAATGGCCAAGTCAAAGTCCAGACCTGAATCCAATCGAGAATCTGTGGAAAGAACTGAAAACTGCTGTTCATAAACGCTCTCCATCCAACCTCACTGAGCTCGAGCTGTTTTGCAAGGAGGAATGGGCAAAAATTTCAGTGTCTCGATGTGCAAAACTGAGAGAGACATACCCCAAGTGACTTACAGCTGTAATCGCAGCAAAAGGTGGCGCTACAAAGTATTAACTTAAGGGGGCTGAATAATTTTGCACGCCCAATTTTTCAGTTTTTTATTTGTTAAAAAAGTTTGAAATATCCAATAAATTTCGTTCCACTTCATGATTGTGTCCTACTTGTTGTTGATTCTTCACAAAAAATTACAGTATTATATCTTTGTTTGAAGCCTGAAATGTGGCAAAAGGTCGCAAAGTTCAAGGGGGCTGAATACTTTCGCAAGGCACTGTATATAAAATGTATTCAATTTAATTTATAACCACGGTTACGTTCATATGATGATTTGAACAGATTTCAACCAAATTTGGTCATACAGAGATGTCATAATCCACACAAGTCACTACCCAATTTCAGTATAAATCAAAGAAATGGGAAACACAAGGGTAATATAAGGACACTGAATTTCAAAAGAGCCAAATTCCCTAAACTGCGCTCTTTGCTAGACAAAATAAAATGGGATAGAACCCTGGGAACAAAGAACAGAGGAAAAATGGGAGTGCTTCAAGAACGTACTACACAAAGGGATTTGCCAGTGCATCCCAAAAGGCAATAAGTTTAAAAGAGCAAAAATAAACCCTGGGTGGCTAAACCCCAATATTAAAATACATATTAAAACTAAATAAAATACAAGGTTGAGGGGTCATTGGCAGCAGTCCAACATTTGAAAGAGTGCAATAAGAAATGTAAAGGCGAAATCAAAGCGGCTAAAATAGAACACGAGAGACATATAGCGGAAGAGAGTAAAAACAAAAGTATATAAATAGTAAGAAAGCGAGATCAGAACACATTGGACCTATAAAAGATGACAAAGGGAATCTGGCCACAGAGGACAGAGAGAAGGCAAAAGTGCTAAACAAATTCTTCTCTTCAGATTTCACAAAAGAATTGGGGGGGGGGGGGCTACACTAACCCAGCTTGTAATGTTAAAATAAATAATACACCTCAAGAAGCACCCCCATGGTTAACAGAAGATAGACTTAGAACTAAACTTGAGAAAATTAACATAAATAAATCACCAGGACCGGATGGCTTGCACCTGAGGGTTCTTAAAGAACTCAGCCAGGTGATCATTGTTATTGATCTTTATGGATAGTCTACAGATGGGTATGGTGCCAGCTGATTGGAAAAAAGCCAACGTGGTACCGATATTTTAAAAAGGGCCGAGATATATCCCAGGGGAATTATAGGCTGGTTACCTTAACATCAGTAGTCTGCAAAATTTTGGAGGGGATGTTAAGGGATTATATACAAGACTATAGTAATAAAAACTGTATTAGTAGTAATCCACATGGATTCATGAAAAATCGTTCTTGCCAGACTAATCTATTAACCTTCTATGATGAAGTGAGTTGCCATCTAGATAAAGGAAAGCCTGTGGATGTGTTGTATCTGGACTTTGCAAAGGCATTTGACACAAACGCTTACTGTACAAACTAAGGTACGTGGGAATGGACCATAGGGTGAGTACCTGGATTGAAAACGGGCTCCAGGGGTAGGTCCAGAGGGTGGTGATAAATGGGGAGTACTGGGATTGGGCGGGTGTGGAAAGTGGGGTCCCCCAAGGATTTGTCCTGGGACCAATCCTGTTTAATTTCTTCATAAACGACCTAGAGGATGGGATATCCAGCACAATCTCGGTATTTGCTGACGATACTAAGCTAAGCAGGCCAATATCTTCTATGCAGGATGTGGTAACCTTACAAGCAGACCTGAACAAAATAATGGGGTGGGCAACTACATGGCAGATGGGGTTTAACCACTTAAGCCCCAGAAGATTTTACCCCCTTCCTGACCAGGGCCTATTTTGCGATTCGGCACTACGCGAATTTAACAGACAATTGCTCGGTCGTGAGACGCTGTACCTAAACGAATTTGACGTCCTTTTTTTCCCACAAACAGAGCTTTCTATTGGTGGTATTTGATCACCTGTGCGATTTTTTGATCATGCGCTATAAACAAAAGAGCGTAAATTTTGCAAAAATAACAATATTTTTCAAATTTTTTTATATGAAATTCCCCAAAAAAAAAGTAAAAATCAAAATTTTTTAACATTTTTGGCCAACTTGTTTTATGCTACCTATGTTTGGTAAAAAAAAAATCGCAAAAAGCGTATTTTGATTGGTTTGCGCAAAAGTTATTGCGTTTACTAACTAAGGGAAAGATTTTTGCCTTTTTTTTTTTTTTTTTTTTAACAAGTAACGGCGGCGAACTGCGATTTTTTTTTTTGCGACATTGCGGCAGACAGATCGGACCCTTGACTGACATTTTTTACACTTTTGGGATTACTACAGTAATCAGTGCTATACCTTTGCACTGTTACTGTAAAAATGACACTGGCAGGGAAAGAGTTAACTTTGAGAGGGAGGGGTTAAGTGTGTCCCTAGGGGCGTGATTCTTACTGTGATTGGATGTGGCCACTAGTGTAAGAACAGAGATCAACGGTCCTACATAGTAGAACCGTGTGATCTTCATTCTTACACTGGGGAGAATGGAAGGCAGCTGTGTTTGCATTAGCCGCCTGCCTTTCTCCCACTCTAACGGACAATCGTGAGTGCCTACGCACGGGGGGGTCCGTGAGCGAGCGGGAGCGCGCCTCCAGCGGCGCAAGCTCGCTCCCCGGAGCCTCACAGGCTAGCGATGTAGACCTATGAGGGGCTGACTGCCGACGTAAATCGTCGTTAAGCAGTCGGCAAGTGGTTAATGTTGAAAAATGTAAGGTAATGCACTTGGGTATCAGAAATACGAACGCAAGTTACTCGCTGGGGGGGAACCTCTGGGTGAATCTAAGATGGAAAAGGACCTGGGGGTCCTAGTGGACAACAGGCTTGACAGTGGCATACAATGCCAAGCCACTGCAAGCAAAGCCAACAGAATACTGTCAGAATCTGTCAGAGATTGTTTCAAAAGACTATTAGATGTGCACCTTAAGGGGTATACAATGTACGGTTAGCAGCAAACACACACACATTATGGGTTGAACTGGATGGACTGATGTCTTTTTTCAACCTCACTAACTATGTAACTAATTGACATTCACAAATATGACCATAAAAATACAAAAAGATTGTTGAAGGGCATCTTAGCAGAATTGACAATAGTTGCATGTACACTGGATTCACAAGAATTGTTCGAACACAAATTTAAATCCAACTTATGCACGAGGGAAGAGGGAAAATAAGTCCCTCCCTATAGGCCAGGGTGAAAGCTGTTACATAGTTACATAGTTAGTGAGGTTGAAAAAAGACACCAGTCCATTCAGTTCAACCTATGATGTGTGTGTGTGTTTGCTTTTAACTGTACATTGTATACCCCTGTATGTTGTGGTCTCTAACAGTTTTTTGAAACTATCAATGCTCCCTGCTGATACGACTGCTTGTGGAAGAGAATTCCACATCCTTACTGCTCTTACAGTGAAGAACCTCTTACGCATTTTAAGGTTAAACCGCCTTTCCTCTAGTTTTAGTGAGTGGCCACGTGTCTTATTGCATCTCCTTTCTCTGAATAGTTTGTTCCTTATGCTAGGGTCGCCAGTACAGTATTTGAACATTGATATCATATCCCCCCTCAGTCGTCTCTTCGCCAGAGAGAATAGGTTCAGTGCTTGTAGTCTTTCCTCATAGCTGATGTCCTCCATTCCCCTAATTATTTTTGTTGCCCTTCTCTGGACTCTTTCCAGTTCCAGCACATCCTTCCTGAGGGCTGGTGCCCAGAACTGGACAGCATACTCCAGATGTGGCCGGACCAGAGTCTTGTAGAGTGGGAGAATAATCTCTTTATTTCTGGAGTGAATCCCCTTTTTTATACATCCCAGTATTCTGTTGGCTTTACTTGCAGCGGCTTGGCATTGCATGCCACTGCCAAGCCTGTTGTCTACCAGTACCCCCAAGTCTTTTTCCATCCTAGACTCACCCAGAGGCTCCCCCCCCTAGTGAGTAGCTTGCTTTCTGGTTTTTGGCCCCCAAGTGCATTACTTTACATTTTTCAACATTAAACCTCATCTGCCATGTAGTTGCCCACCCCGTTATTTTGTTCAGGTCCGCTTGTAAGGTTTCCACATCCTGCATAGAAGATATTGGCATGCTTAGTTTAGTATCATCTGCAAATACTGAGATTGTACTAGATATCCCCTCCCCTAGATCATTTATGAATAAATTAAACAGGATTGGTCCCAGGACAGAACCCTGGGGGACCCCACTTTCCACACCCGCCCAATCCGAGTACTCCCCATTAATCATCACCCTCTGTACTCTCCCCTGGAGCCAGTTCTCTATCCAGGTACTCACCTTATGGTCCATACCTACCTTCCTTAGTTTGTACAGTAAGCGTTTGTGCGGGTAGCCGCAGAAGGAGTAATCAGACAGGCAAAAAGGGCCTAAAAAATGAAGATAGATTTTTAGTACTCCATTTGCATATGTCAATAAGTAGGTACCTCTTGGTGAGAGTAAAACAAATATCTAAATCTTTACCTGTTCCCGTGGCCTAAATACAGACCAAAGGACCATAGCTGAAAAACGCCCCTTAGTTGCAAATTCCTATTCAAAAGGTACCTCCAAAGGAAATAGAGGACCTTGCAGTAACACACTGAAAGGGCAGGGCAGGGCCGCTGATAGGGGGGCAACCATTGGTCCTCTTGTAGGGGGCCCCAACACACAGGGATGCCCACACAGGGAGGGGGATTAGTGATGGACGACAATTGCAGAGCTTTCTCCAGCAGCTGAAAGCTGGTCTCTCCCTGCTGCCAGCTTTTATCTGCTGAAAAAGAGACAGACCCCCCCCCCTCCCAGCGCTGGCTTCAATGTTAGCTCTGCTCCTAAGTTAGCTCTGCTCCTAAGTTATCTCTGTAACTTTGTTTCTTTTCCTCGGTCTCCCTGATCCCGGAGCTCCAACTGCCCAGCCTGTTTATTTTTTTCATCTCCTCTTCATTTTTATTTTATTAACTTAGTTTTGTCTTTTATCTTTAGCAGGAATTATGTGAGTTATGTTGTATTTGTGTCTGCTAACAATGATTTTATTGTATTTTTAACAAAATATAGCTTTAATATATTCTTTGGGGGGGGGGCCCTGGGGCCCTGTCAGGTAGCTTGTATGGGGCCCTGCAATTTCTATCAGCAGTCCTGTGAAAGGTTAACATAGTAGGAGAGGTAAAAGGATACATGCCTTGTTCGGTTTAATAAATAAGAGATCCAAAGTCATGAAGATATGGCACAATATCGGTGTTTATCTTACGATCAAAATAGCAAACTTCACTGGCCAGAGATCTGCCTGCCACGGCTCCCCACCGACACTGCTGAGTGTCGGTGGGGCCCGCTGCTAATGTACACCTCCCGTCCTGCTGTAGGGATTAAAGTCATGGCGCAGACGCAGGATGGACACCGCCCATTTACACCACATCCTAAACCCGGAAGTCGGGCGCAACTCACCGCCATCACTCCATTGTTACTGTCAAAGGCAGCAGTGGGAGTCCATGCGCAGCATAGGGCCATCTAGTGGCCACAAATTAAATGGCTCAAATGCACAATCACACACAAAGGCAGCAGTGTTACATCTGCCACCATGTACCCATAAAATAACAGCAAAAACACTAGAAAACCAGGAACAATATCACAATAATTTGGTCAAGCTTATCTAACTGACCACATAGAAGATCTTTAAATATATTCACTCATAATAACAATGGGTGAGAACTTGCAACTAACTATACAGAAAAAGTTGGCTATGAATAAATCTCCGCAAAGTGGTGGGTGGTGAGAGAGATCTTGAAAGGGACGTGTCCTATTGCTGCGCCCAAGGCAATGGCAAAATCCAGTCAGGATAGAACTGCAAATTGGCTGTCAATGGGCGTCTGTACTACCAGCTAAAAAGCCAGCTTAACTCATGGCTTGAAAGGATTCCTGCGTGTAAAGAATATATATAAAACTTAGAGACATAACTTTTTTTGAAAAAAGTGGGTCACTGATCAAAAAGTGACTAAGGATGCCCAACAACAAACCTTTACAGAAATGTAAATACATACAGTACAACATCTAAGAATTCTAAAATTCCTATAAAAGGCTGAATCGTTGGAGCTAAAGATAGAAGATAATAATGGGTAGAGGTTAGAGATAAGATTTGAAACTTATGGATTAATTTAGTCCTGGAGGTTTAGTTGCCTGTAAAGTAAAAAATCCACAGTTTCACGTTGGAGTAGGAGACAATCAACATCTCCTCCTCTTTCATGAATGGGTGCGTGTTCTAATGTAAAGAACTGATGGGACAAATCAAAGTTGTGGTAGAGTCCCACATGACGGATAATAGGTGTTTCGGGTCGTTTTTGGATGTGTTGAAAGAAAGTCTGCTTAGTCTTTCCTACATAAAATCACCACAATCAAATTGCATGAGGTATATAACACCTACCGTCTGGCAATTCACAAAGAACTGTGGTGTATATATACGCCCATTAGGTAGTGTGATGGTAGCAGTATTTGAAAGAAAAAGACAAAAACCAAACCTGCCACAGGGTAAAGTACCCTTTTTGGGCAGGGGCAGATTGGCTCCCTCCTTGCAAATACAGTGACTTTGCACCAATTGATCCTTTAGAGATTTGGCTCTCTTGACTGTAATTTCAGGTTAATGGCCTATGTTTCAATACTCTGTTGTCAGTCTGTAACAGGTACCAGTATTTGTTCATAATCTTAGGTATAATAGGATGTTGACCAGTAAACCTGGTAATAATTCTAGTAGTGGCGAGACCAGTCCGTGTTTTCACCTGGTCTAATAATTGAGATCTGCTATACCCTCCATGTTGGAGGCAATTCTGAAAAGCTTACGCCTCTTTCAAAATCGGGATAGGTACAATTTTGTTTTATCCTGAGGTATTGTACAATTTTGTTTTATCCTGAGGTACTGACTATAGGGGATACTGGAAATGAGTGGTTGAGGATGCAAACTAGTTGCATGAAGAAGTGTATTGCCCAGTGGGGGCTTTCGAAACCAAGATTATCCAATACTTCCATCACTACTGATGAAGATTGTAACATCTAGAAAAGTGATTTATTTTTGATCATAGTTCGTAGTAAATTTAAGATTGTATTTGTTTGTAATCATCTTTGTAATTCCATTTGGGTGCCTCCCCAAATAAATAGAATATTGTCAATGAATCGATGCCAGGTAATTGACCAGGGTCTTGCTGCAAATCCCCTCTGAAAAAAAGGTCACGCTCCCACCTCCCCATTTACAGGTTTGCATAAGAGGGGGCACAACTGGTCCCCATTGCGACACCCTGTACCTGGAGGTAGTGGGAGCCTCAGAACATAAAAATGTTACATGTTAGAAAAAAAACGCAATAGTTCCAATACAAATTGGTTATATCTGTGGGTAGATTGCCCCCTCTCTGAGAGAAATACAATGCTCAAAAAAATTAAAGAAACACTTTTTAATCGGAGTATAGCATCAAGTCAATTAAACTCCTGGTGGCCTGGCAGGAGGAGAGGGTAGCCCTGTACGCAGACGATCTTTTGCTTTTTCTGAATTTTTCTGAACTCCTTGCTAGGAGCGTTATTGATCCTAAATGAGTTCTCGAAGGTGACGGGGCTTAAAGTCAACTGATCCAAATCACAATTACTCGCAGTTGATCCAGAGGCAAAAAGAGTATTCAATTCAGATCTTCAATTGCAAAGGGTGTACAGGTTTACTTATTTGGGAGTGTGCGTATCGAAGGATATAACAGACTTTATCTCATTAAACCTGTGCCCGCTTGTCAATGCTGTCAAGGCTAGGCTAAAGGCATGGGAAAACCTCCCTTTGTCCCTTTTGGGTCATATTAATCTAATCAAAATGAAAATTCTGCCTAAATTTATCTATTTGTTCCACAGCTCCCCACAGTGGATTCCAAAATTCTTTCTTTCTTTCGTTCATTGACGGATACAGCTTCTGGTATTCTTAACCATTGGGTTATACTTCCCCCTACAGGAGTGAGACACTAGGCAGAAAAAACTTATGGCTACATTCATGAGCAGTCGCAGGGGGTATACTCCCTCTTTCTACCTAGTCAGGATTAAGGACCTAGTTCCTTGCTGGGATCTTTGGTCCTGGCAATTTTTCCCTTTTTAAATAGAATTTTCTCTTTCACTCATTGACACACACAGCTCCATATTTTCTTGACCCTTGGGTTATTCTGCCCCCTACAGGAGTAGGACACTAGGTAGAAAAAAATTGACTACACTTATAGGGCAGTCCTAGGGGGTATACTCCCACTTCCTGCTTTAGGGCTTCAGTTTTTCTTTCTGCCTAGTCAGGGGAAGCAACCTAGATCCTTGCTGGGATCTCTGGTCTTGGCATTTGGCAGAGTCAAGTTGCAGCATGTGATTCGGCTCCTGTTATTAAAACGGCAGTCGTCTCTCAGGACTTGCATGTAAGCGCTGGGCTTAATGGTCTCCATTTTTGAGGCGATTCCATTTGCTCAGTTCCATTTCAGACCTCTGCAAAAGGAGATTCTTGCCAAATGGGATAAGAATCCACTGCCCCTAGACAATCTGATCCTGTTGAGCTGGGGTACGAAGGGGTTCTTGATATGGTGGCTCTGCTCCCCGGTGCTTCGACAGGGAAAATCCTTTCACCCCTGTACTGGACAGTGGTCACCACGGATGCTAGCCTGTCCGGGTGGGGAGGTGTCTTGGGCACAGATCCGGCTAAGGGAGTTTGGACTTGGGAGGAGTCCAGTCTGCCGATCAATGTCCTGGAAATTCAGGCATTAACCACTTTAGCCCCGCAGGATTTGGCTGCTCAAAGACCAGGCCCTATTTTGCGATTCAGCACTGCGTGACTTTAACAGACAATTGCGTGGTCGTGCGATGCTGTACCCAAATTAAATTGACGTCCTTTTTTTTCCCACAAACAGAGCTTTCTTTTGGTGGTATTTGATTACCTGTGCACTTTTTATTTTTTGGGCTATAAACAAAAAAAGAGCGACAATTTTGAAAAAATAACAATATTTTTCATATTTTTTTATATGAAATTCTCAAAAAAATTTAAAATCAGATTTTCTTTTAACATTTTAGGCCAATTTGTTTTCTGCTATATATTTTTGGTAAAAAAAATCTCAATAAGCATATTTTTATTGGTTTGCGCAAAAGTTATTGTGTTTACTAACTACGGGAAAGATTTATGTCATTTTATTGTTTTTTTTTTTTTTTATTACTAGTAATGGCGGTCTGCGATTTTTTTTTATTTTTTTTTGCGGGACTGCGACGGACAGATCAGACCCCTGGGGTACCAGTGACATTACTATAGTAATCAGTGCTATAAATATGCACTGTTACTGTAACATAGTAACATAATTAGTGAGGTTGAAAAAATACATCAGTCCATCCAGTTCAACCTATGATGTGTGTGTTTGCTGTTAACCGTACATTGTATACCCCTGTATGTTTTGGTCTTTAAGGTGCCCATCTAATAGTTTTTTGAAACTATCGATGCTCCCTGCTTGATACGACTGTTTGCGGAAGAGAATTCCACATCCTTACTGCTCTGACAGTAAAGAACCCCCTACGTACTTTAAGGTTAAACTGCCTTTCCTCTAGTTTCAGTGAGTGGCCACGTGTCTTATTGTATTCCCTTTCTCTGAATAGTTTGTTCCTTATGCTAGGGTCGCCAGTACAGTATTTGTACATTGATATCATATCCCCCCTTAATCGTCTCTTCTCCAGAGAGAATAAGTTCAGTGCTTGTAGTCTTTCCTCATAGCTGATGTCCTCCATTCCCCTAATTATTTTTGTTGCCCTTCTCTGGACTCTTTCCAGTTGCAGCACATCCTTCCTGAGGACCGGTGCCCAGAACTGGACAGCATACTCCAGATGGGGCCAGACCAGAGTCTTGTAGAGAGGGAGAATCTCTTTATTTCTGGAGTGAATCCCCTTTTTTATACATCCCAGTATTCTGTAAAAATGACACTGGCAGGGAAGGGGTTAACTTTATTGGTGATTTAATTATCCAGTTGTTTTTCAGGTAATTTAGAGCAAGCGGACGGGGAAAAGTTCATTTTGAGGTTGGAACTCCGCTATAAAGCTTTGCCTGTTCTTGTGGACAGACCGTCTGCAGGGGCGCCTGGTAAGGATTCAATCAAAGCTACGACTGGCATATGTCAATCATCCAGGGGGCACAAAAAGTGCCCTAGTGGCCAGAGAAGTGGCCGGCATTCTAAGGTGGGCAGAACGTTTTGTTCCAGCCCTCTCTGCTGTGCACATTCCAGGGGTGGAAAATTAGAAGGCGGACTATCTCAGTGGGCAGGCGCTGGATCAGTAAGAATGGTCTTCTCACCCTGAGGTGTTTCAATAACTGTGTCTCCGGTGGGGGACTCCTGATGTTGGCCTTTCATCTCAACTGGAAGGTTCAGAGGTTTGTGGCAAGGTCTCAGGACCCTCTGGCCTTCGCCACATACGCTCTGGTGGCCCCCTGGGGTCAGTATCATCTAATGTATGCCTTTCCTCCACAAAAACTTCTGCCGAGACTTCTGCACAGAATTCGAAGTAAAAGGAATTCCAGTCATTCTGGTGGCCCCAGACTGGCCTCGCCGGTCTTAGTACGCAGACCTGGTAAGACTGGTAGCCGATGTCCCTTGGAATCGCCCTCTGAGAAGATCTTTTGGACCAAGGACCGATCTTCCATCCTGCTTTACTGTCGCTGGCTTTAACGGCCTCGCTATTGAAAGCCAGGTGCTGAAGGACAGAGGGTTGTCGGATTTGATAATTCCTACACTGTTGTAATGCTAGAAAATCTACTTCTAGGAAGATTTATCACCGAGTTTGGAGGGCGTACCTTACTTGGTGTGAGTTTCGAAGGGTTTCCCCCCGTTCCTTTTCGGTGTCTCGTCTTTTGGAGTTTCTCCAAAAAGGTGTAGGTGTAAATCTGGTCCTAGGCACCATCTAGGACCAGATTTCCGCTTCGGCAATCTTCTTTCAATGTCCGTTGGCCACAAATTCCTTGGTTCACATTTTTGTTCAGGGGGTTCTCCACCTGGCTCCTCCAGTAAGGTCTCGGGTGCCTCCGTGGGACCTCAATCTGGTGGTGTTCTTCAACAAATGCCTTTTGAAAACATTTGTGAACTTCCTCTGCATATTTTGTCACAGAAGGTGGCCTTTCTAGGTGGCTATTACTTCTGCACGCAGGGTGTTGGAGCTGGTTGTGTTGTTCT
Organism: Pelophylax lessonae; assembly: GCF_965119305.1. NCBI lineage: Eukaryota > Metazoa > Chordata > Amphibia > Anura > Ranidae > Pelophylax > Pelophylax lessonae. The sequence goes on along the minus strand of NC_138775.1, from coordinate 144,083,429 downwards.
GTTGGTCACCTTACCTGGGAGATCACAGAGACTAAGTGGTGCTACACCTCCACCAGTTTTTCCTTCCTAAGGTCGTCTCCGATTTCCACTAAAATGAAGACATTGTGTTGCCTTCCTTGTGTCCTAAACCTAGGCAACCTAAAGAGATTGCCTTACATTCCCTGGATGTGTTTTGGGCAATCTGGGTGTACCTGGTGGCGACTGAGTCAATTCAGAAATCTGATTCCTTGTTTGTCCTTACGAATGGGTCACGTAAGGGGCAGGCTGCGTCTACTTCCACCATTTACAGATCGATCGGGTAGACGATGGTGTAGGCCTATTCCATTAAGGGTCAGGTTCCTCCTTTCCCTGTTAAGGCACATTCTAAATATGTCCTTTGATGACGCCCTGGAAAGTGGGGCAAATTTGCACTTGTGAGTATTTTTTTTTATTATGTGCAATAAACTTTTTTAACGGACTTCACTTTGTCAGCCATTTATTTTATTTGAGCCCTAAAGCCCCTATGCAAGTTTGTGTACAGCGCCAGTGTGGAAGTATCAAGCAGGTGTATTGGGGTTCACCTCACCAGTCCTAAGCCTTATTGACCCCAGACTGAAATAGTTGAGGGTCCATTATTTCTGGTAAGTGGGGGCACAGGAGGGGAGTGAAGCAACCCACACCGTTTGATTAGTTTGAAGCACTCCAGCACTTTTATATCTTCAAGCACCTTAATACACTTTTGTGGACATTTGGAGCACTTTTAGCACTTATATTTGTTAGAATATTTTAGCACTTTATTGATGTTATGCATTTACCATAGTTTTGCACATGAACACTTTATTGATTTTGATATATATATACGAGTTTACGTAGGCAAGCACTGTTTTATCATTATTATCTATCTCTGAGTTTTTATACTTAGTGAACAGCAGCTGCACCTTATCACATTTTTTGTTTGCACTTTATTGATGTCATTTATATATTCTATTTTTGCACGTGAACACTCTATTGATTTTGATATATATATATATAAGTTTACATAGGCAAGCGCTGTTTTATTATGATCTATATCTGAGTTTTTATACTTCGTGACCAGCAGCTGCATATTATCACTTTGTTTTTTATTATACCTAGGGCGGGTTTATTTGGATATTTTCTGTTCCATTAAGGGTCAGGTTCCTCCTTTCCCTGTTGAGGGCAAATTCTAAAAGGCGCTTTGTGCCTCTTGGGCCTTCCGTCATCATCCGTCAGTGGTCCAGGTTTGCAAAACAGCCACCTGGTCATATGTGCACACCTTCACCAAATTGTACAAGGTGGATGTAGTCGCATCTGCAGATGCTGCTTTTGGCCACAAAGTTTTGCAGGTTGCTGTTGCAGAGGCTCAAGTATCTTGAGGGTGTATTTTTTTTTTCATAGGTGAGCTCCAGTTGTTCCTGGTTGATGTCCTGTTATACTTGGTTGGCCATGTTTAGCCTTTGAGAAGTGTGTTTTTGCTGTGTTCTTCCCACCCCTCATGTTTGACCTGCTTTGGGATATCCCAAGGGTCAAGAAGATATGGAGCTGTGTCCGTCAATGAACAGACAGAGAAAGCTGGATTTTTGTCTTACTGTAAAATCCTTTTCTCTGATCATTTACGGACACAGCACCCACCCCTCTGTTGAGTTGGGTTATGTATTTTTTTGACACTGCTTGTTGCAAAACTAAAGCCTGAAGCCCTATAGCAGGAAGTGGGAGTATACCCTCTAGGACTGCCCTATAGGCGTAGTCAATTTTTTTCCGCCTAGTGTCCTCCTGTAGGGGGCAGATAATCCAAACCCCTCTAAATTTTGGTGGTCCCTGGGGTTCTGCGGCCCCTCCCCTCCCCCCTGGTGAGGTTATGAGCTGGCTTTTGCCACATGCTCTTAAGGGGGGCTTGTTGGGATTGCTCCTGGCTGGGTTTTTTCCTGGTGCGCAATGGGATTTTGAGCAGGGTTCCCTGCCACCCTGGGGTGTCTAGGGCCGGGATGTCCTCCGGGCTTTCTGCTGCAGTTATTGGGCTGGGGGAGCGGATGGTTTTGCATCTGTGGGTGTGTGCCTCATGCGGCCGGATCCAGCCAAAAATGAAAGGCTGCGGCTTTGTTTCCTATTGGTCGGGAGCTTTGTGGGGCAGCCCCAGTGAGGGTGGCTGAAGCCTCTGGTTTCCAGGTTAAACAAAGCAACCATGATTCCGGTTTAAGAGTCTCCAACATTTAAGGACCTGGCTGACAACAAAGGCGGAGGCTGTGACCCGCAATATGTTCACCCTGGCTGGCTCGGCATTGAGGCCGGTGTTCACCATTGCCCTGGTGTCACAAACTCTGAATGGGCTAAGCTTTTAGGTCGTGACCTGGAGGGAGAACAGCTCCCACCTGCCTTTGCTGAGCTGGCGGACCATTTGGTCCAGGGCTGCAGTTTATCTGTGCTGCATCTTTGGATGCGGCTCACCTAATGGCCTGGTTCTCTGTTTCGGCAGTGATCCTTCGGCATGTCCTTTGGCTAAAATGCTGGTCTGCAGACCAGACTTCTATAAAAAAAAAAAAAAGCCCTGGCTGTTCTTCCTCTTCAAGGAGATCACCTGTTTGGAGCTACCCTGGATGACATCATTAAGAGTCTCACAAGGGGAAAGAGTACCTTTCTTCCACAGGCTACTAAGGGCAAGGACCCTCGTCCCAGACGTGAGCCCTCCTTTTCGGCTCATAAGAAGTTTCTTCGTCCCTCAGGATCGACTGACAAGGGATCGAACCCTTTTCGGGGCCTCCCTTGATGGATCCAAGTGACCTTGGACTTGCAAGTCGAGGGCGGGCTTCTCCAGACCCGCAGACAAGGCTCCTTCAGCATGAAGGTGCACCCTTACCCGTATCTGGTGTGAGGGGATGTCTTTGCTTGTTCCCAAACCTGTGGACTTCCCTGATACAAGACAAGTGGATCCACGAAGTCATATGATCCGGATACAAGATCGATTTTCGTGACCCCCCCCCGGAAAGGTTCTTTCCTTCCAACTTTTCCTTCCAGTCCGCTTACAGGTCCTCTTTGGGGCTGTGCAAGATCTCTTGCTTCAAGGGGTGATTGCCCTGGTTCTAATTGCGGAATATTTTCAGGGCTTTTACTCAACCTGTTTAGAGTCCCCAGGAAGGAGGGCAAGGTGTGTCCAATCCTGGACCTCAATGTGCTGAACTGCTTTGTGCGGGTGCAGAAGATCACGATGGAGTCTATTTGCACAGTGGTGACTTCCCTTTATTGGGGATTTTCTTGCCTCCATAGACATCAAAGATGCCTACCTTCACCAACACTTCCCCCACTTTGCAGTGGGAGAGGAACATTATCAGTTTGGGGAGTTACCAATTGGTCTTGCCTCCACTCCCCGGGTCTTCACTCAAGTGTTGGCCCTGGTACTGACATTGTTACGCCAATGGGGGATCGCGGTCCTGGGCTATTTATACGATCTCCTCTGCGAGCAGACTCTTCTGCTGCGCTGGCGGAAAACCTGGAGATCACCATATGAACTCTGAAGAAGTAAATGGATTCTGAATCTTCGGAAGTCAGGCTTGGTCCCTTCTATGAACCTAGACTATCTGGGGCTGACTCTGGACTCGGCCTTAGCCAGTGTATTTCTTCCTTCAGACAAACTTCAGATGCTGCAGGTTGCAGTTCGTCTTCTGCTGACCAGCAGATGGTCCACCTTCCGGACTTGTATGCAGGTGCTGGGCCTGATGGTGTCAACCTTTTGAGGTGATCCAGTTTGCGCAGTTCCATACGAGGTCTCTGCAACGGTAGATTCTCATCACATGGGACAAGAATCTGCAGTCTCTGAACAACTAAATCCAGCTGAGCCGAGTCCCTGATTTGGTGGCTTCATTCTCCGGCGCTCCAGCAAGGCAAAATCCTTCCTACCCCTATATTAGACAGTGGTCACCACAGATGTCAGCCTGTCCGGGTGGGGAGGCGTTCTCGCCAGAGGTTCTGCTCAGGGGGTCTGGACCCTGGAAGAATCCAGACTACTGATCAATGTCCTGAGTTATGAGCGATCAGGCTGTGCCTGGAACATTGGCTGGATCAACTACAAGGCTTTCAGTGCAAATGAAATCAGACAGTGCCATGGCCGTGGCTTATGTCAATCCCCAAGGGGGCACAAGAAGTGTTCTGGAGGCTCTGAACGTAGCCAGCATTCTCAGGCGGGCAGAGCATTTCGTTCCAGTCCTCTCCGCCGTTCAGTTTCCCGGAGTGGAACATTGGCAGGTGGATTACCTCAGTCGGCAGGCGCTAGTCCAGGGGGAATGGTCTCTTCATCCGGAAGTGTTTCATCAGTTGTGTCTCTGGTGGGGCGCCCCAGAGGTGGATCTGTTGGCGTCTCTGCTCAACAGAAAGGTACATAGGTTCATGACTCCGTCACGGGATCCTTTGGCAGGCACCACAGACATGCTGGTGGCCCCGTAGGGTCAGTATCGTATGATTTACGCCTTCCCTCCTCTTAAGCTTCTGCAAAGACTTCTACAGGATCGAGGCAGAAGAGATTGCGGTAATTTTAGTGGCCTCGCCAGGCCTAGTACACTGAGCAGATGTGGCTGGTTGCTGACATTTCCTTGGAGGCTTCCCCTCAGGGAGGATCTGCTGTCCCAAGGGCCAGTCTTCCAGCCTGCTTTACAATCCACTGGTTTTGACAGCTTGGTTGTTGAAAGCCAGGTGCTGAAGTATAGGGGATTGTCTGAATCATGATTCCTACGCTGTAAAAAGCTGGGAAATCTACCATCATACGTGGAAGATGTACATTGCGTGGTGTGAATCCCTTGGGGTTCACCTTGCTCTTTTTCGGTGGCTCAGGTCTTGTGACCTTCCTTCAATGGGGGGGTTAAACAGAAGTTGGCCCTGCGTACAATTTAGGTCCAGGTGTCGGCCTTGGCAGTCTTCTTCCAAGCTCTGATGCTTACCTCTCTTCAGGTTGTTCGCCACTTGGTCCCTCCAGTGTGGTCTCCTTTGCGGCCTTGGGACCTCAATTCGGTACTTTTGGCTCTCGGTCGTGTCCCCTGCTTACGCTGTCCCAGAAGGTAGCCTTTTTGATTTGATGAAGACATTGTGTTGGCTTCCCTGTGTCCCAGGCTTAAACATCTGAAGGAAATTATCTTGCATGCCTTGGATGTGGTCCAGGCAATTAGGGTGTACCTGGCAGCTACGTAGTCTTTCAGGAAGTCAGACTCTCCTATTTGTGCTCACGGATGGACCTCAAAAAGGGTTGTCCACTTCCTCTGTGACCATTTCTAGAGGGATCAGAGAGACGATGGTTCAGGCCTATTCCATCAGGGGTAAGGTTCCTCCTTTCCCTGTCAAGGCGCACTCTACTAGGGTGCTTAGTGCCTCCTGGGCTTTCTGTCATCAGGCGTCAGTGACGTGGGTTTGCAAGGCAGCCACCTGGTCCTCTTTGTGTAGTGACAACAACATTCATTCATTACCTCGATCTGAACACGATTCTTTGGTTGATAATCAGTTTGTCACCAGTACTTTTTTTAAGGCTACAGACCGGAACTCCTACTTGCCTATTGACAGCTGCCACCATAAGGCGTGGCTGAATGGGGTTCATAAAAGCCAATTTATTAGGCTTAGAAGGAACTGTACCTTAGATAATGATTTTTTCCAACAATCCTAGGTTTTGAAGGACAGGTTTTTGGCCAAAGGGTGTCGGTCTGAATCTTTGGAGTCCACTATCGCCGAAGTCTCTAAAATTGATAGGGCTCAGCTATTAGCTGGTTCCACTAGGACCAATGATAATTCTGAGTTTACCAAATGGCCTTTGTTCACAGAATTCTCCACCCAGCATAAGCAAATTAAGCAGATCTTCTATAAACATTGGGATGTGTTAAAAAAAAAATGACAGCGTTTTGGGCTCTGTTCTCCCTGAGCGACCAATGGTCACCCTTTAGGGGTGCTCCTTCGCTCAGGGGGAAATTAGCCCCTAATGTGTTAGATCCTCCAACTAAATCTAAGTTCTTTGCGAACCTCGTGGGGTTCTATTCGTGTTGGAGGTGTAGAGTATGTGGACTCGATTGTGACAGGAGGAGGAAGTTTTTATCCTTCCAGTCCACCGTCACTTATTGCGTTTACCACATTACATTTTTCTCTACATGTGTTACTACCCACTTTGTTTACTTGTTGACATGTCCTTGTCAAAAACAATATGTGGGACGTACCATTAGAGCATTCAACGTGAAAGTTAATGAGCATATCACCAATATTATCCAGGGCAAAAATAATCATAATGTGTCTAAACACTATTTAGTCCATCATAACAAGAACCCAAAGGGTACTTTATTTCAAATTATAGACCACTTTGATCCCCCTTGGAGAGGTGGGTCCAAGACGCGGGGTGTTTCACGTGGTGAAACATACTGGATCTATATCTTGAAATATTATTTTCCATACGGCCTTAATATCGAGTGGGATATTAACGCCTTCATCAATACAGCCTGATTTTTTATTTTGGCACTTGATCCCCTTGTTTGGTTAACCATGGTTTCTTCTGCTATTTCTTCCATGGTCAATTAATTATTCCACATTTTCCTCTTTATTTTATTATTTTACTATTTTATCTTTTTTATTTTAATATTTTCACTGTACTTTGGTATGTATTTTATTAATATTTTGTACAGTTCTATTGTATGTTTAGGTTGCACTACATTTTCCCATATACAATTTATTTTGTATGGGTTTTATTTGTTTTTGAGGTTGCTTGTTGCAGCTCTCTATATTGTCCACTAGATGGCATTATTGGTCATGTGTGGTTTTTATTTTTCTGTACTGACTCTAATAATTTTTAGATATATTGTTGTTTGCTGTTCAATCTGGGTCACTTTGATGTTTTACATTGCTCGTTTCATCAACAGTGACTTGCCTCTTCATATCAGACCGCATCCCGCCATCTCATTCCCTTCCCGGGTCCCCGCTCTGTATGTTAACATTGCGGCGAGCTTCCTGGGGATGACGCGACCTCTACCTCACTTCTGGTTTGTTCCGGAAGTGACGTTGCGGCGCTGGTCTTTTGCGAAAATGAGGCTTGGACCGCACGCCGGTGTTCCGTTGTTCCATGAGAATAACCTACCCCGTGAGAAATGCCTACCCTCTTCACTTCTTGTCAGGAACAGCTGAGCAGCGTAGCAGTGCGCATGCTCAAAGCCCCGGATATGTCATTGAACAGCTGAGGAATTGACAAGTGCGCATGCACGGAGGGTATGGATTGTTCACGGCAGTGTGTGTAACGATACACAGCGGCGGTCACATTAAAACAGCTCGGCTGCAATATGAATCATCTCCACTCCTATCCCTGTCACTTCCCTGATCTTGGCTACTAAATGTAAAAGCGGCAGCGGGTGTATGAAATGTAAATGACGGAGATGTCGGCTCCGTGATCCGCTTTTATATTTATTAGCCGAGATCAGGGAAGTGACAGGGATAGGAGCGGAGATGACTCATATTGCAGCGGAGATGTTTTAATGTGGTGATGCGGTGTATAACACACTACCGTGAACATTTCATACCCTCTGCTGAGGTAGGTGCACCGGAAGTGACGAAGGTAGGCATTTCTCACGGGTAGGTTTTTTTCACGGAACACCGTGAAAAAACCATACCCGTGAGAAATCCATACCCTCGTCACTTCCGGTGCACCTACATCAGCACCTAACTCATTGAACAGCTGAGGGCCTGACAAGTGCGCATGCTTGGAGGGTATGGATTTATCACGGTAGTGTGTGTAACGTTACACTTGCGGTGGTTACATTAAAACAGCTGGGCTGCAACATGAGTCATCTCCGCTCCTTCCCCTGTCACTTCCCTGATCTCGGCTAATAAATATAAAAGCGGATCACGGAGCCGAGATCTCCGTCATTTAGATTTCATACACCCGCCGCCGCTTTTACATTTACTAGCCGAGATCAGGGAAGTGCCATGGATAGGAGTGGAGATGACTCATGTTGCAGCCCAGCTGTTTTAATGTAACCGCCACAAGTGTAACGTTACACACACTACCGTGATAAAACAATACCCTCCGAGCATGCGCACTTGTCAGGCCCTCAGCTGTTCAATTACGTATCCGGGGATGTGAACATGCGCACTGCTACGCTGCTCAGCTGTTCCTGACAGGAAGTGACGTGGGTATGGATTTCTCACGGGGTATGGTTTTCTAACGTTACACCGGCGCCATCTTGACTGGTATAGCGGTGCCTGGCAGCTCAATACAGGTGGGATACGTGTCTTTTTGATTAGATACTCTATAAATACCATCATTGTTCTACACTTTGGCTGGCATTTACCTTTGATAAAGTCACTTTTGATGAAACACGTCAGAGTTTTGCCTTATACAGCCAGGAGCATGCCAAAGACTACTTGATCTGTGTATCTTTACTCACTGCTCAATGTTCCTGGATGTTTGTAAGTGTACCCCTTTATTTTTTAATAAAAGTATTTAAAGTGGAACACTATGTTTGCTCTGTCTTGGATTATCCTTTCCATGTTACGTGGGGAAAGAGGTTTCATCTCATTTGATCCTTTGGCCGCAAACTTTAACATCCGTGACTGCAGTTTTCATTTGAAGATCCGCAGGACATTGCCATACGACAAAAGGGTCAGATGGGCTCATACAATTTGGGTCCATTTGTTCCGGTGAGCGCAATTATTTGTTTTTTCTGTCGGTGTTGGGATCTGATGTCCTTTGGGGACCACACACATCACCCTGGAATCATATTATCATGTTTTTTACCTGGGACTTTTTGCTATTTGCTTCACATCACCTATTATATTTGAATGATTATACTTTTGATTGAGTATATTTCTCTCTTAGCGCTGCACGTTATTTTTATCTATATAATTCTCCTAACACTGCTTGTAACAAAACTGGTTATAGCAGAGAGGGAGTATACCCTCTGGGACTTCCCATGGGTGTAGCCAGAATTTTTTTCTGCCTAGTGTCCTACTTCTGTAGAGGACAGTATAATCCAATGGTTAAGAGTACCAGAAGCTGTGTCCGTCATTGAACATCAGAGAAATGGATTTTACGGTAAGTCAAAAATCCAATTTTTTCCCAGCTAAATAAACTTTACTCCTCCTTCCTCTGGGGCCTGCACTCCCCAAGGTACAAGCCAACCTCCCTTATGCGCCCTCACAGGGGGGCTTGGAATTCCCAGACTGCCATGTACAGTATCTCACAAAAGTTAGTACACCCCTCACATTTTTGTAAATATTTTATTATATCTTTTCATGTGACAACACTGAAGAAATTACACTTTGCTACAATGTAAAGTAGTGAGTGTACAGCTTGTATAACAGTGTAAATTTGCTGCCCCCTCAAAATAACTCAACACAAAGCCATTAATGTCTAAACCGCTGGCAACAAAAGTGAGTACACCCCCTAAGTTAAAATGTCCAAATTTAGCCCAAAGTGTCAATATTTTGTGTGGCCACCATTATTTTCCAGCACTGCCTTAACCCTCTTGGGCATGGAGTTCACCAGAGCTTCACGGGGTTGCCACTGGAGTCCTCTTCCACTCCTCCATGAAGACACCATCACATGATCCCTTGGTTGTGTGGAATACAATTATACAGGGCTTCTGCGTTGGCCACAAATAAACTATGCCCCTTCTGGGACATGCATGCCATCCAAAGTTTTTAGTAGATCAATTGTATCTTGGACATAGGATGTCAAGGAGATTATGTAAGGGTGTAAATATACCTAGTTGACTAGACTTCTCTGTGAGGCAGTACCTTCCCGACACTATAGGTGGACCTGGAGAAGTTTTATGATTTTGGGTAGTGCATATATGGTTATTGTTTTGGGGTATTTGACATTTAGAAAAGGCCAAGTGTTTTTTGTCTATAATGCCTAGATAGTATGCACAATTGATTATGACTCTAAACTCTATCTGGGTGGAATTAACATGAGTCTGATATGGGTTTATAGTTATACCACATACGGTTGTTTAGGATGTCCATCACCATTGTTTCATATTGCACTGAATTCATGACCAGAATGTTTCCTCCTTCATCAGAAGGTTTTTTAATATGTTTATTACGTTCAAGTGAGGTTGTGCATTACGTTGAAAATTATTTCAGTTATGTGTCAAGGTATGTTTCCAGTTAGTGTTGATTATTTCATTGCATACCTGTTGGGTGAAGGCTCAAATATTGGGCTTGGCCTGTAAGATAGGAAGGGATCGGGATTTGCTTTCTTCCAAAAGTTCCAGGAGATCATTGAGAGCTCTCATGTCATGGATGGTTACATTTTTCCACTCAGGTTTGTCAGTGAACTAGTTTAAGGGGTAGAATTTTTTTGTCATACATTACTACATCTTTGATGAGGTCAAATTGGTCCACTTGTTGGGTTGGGCAAAAAGTCCAGTCCAAACCAAGGACATGGATCCCATCAGGTGACATTTTGAAAGAAGATAAATTGATTACCCTAAATTGTTATGAGTTGTGGGAGATTTGGTAATTGTAGGATCCAGATTGGAACCTTTCTTCCTGTCCAAGGGTTCACACAAAAAAAATCAGTGCAGGACGTGGTTCACCTGGCCTTATACGTGAATCAGCTGTTGAATTAAGTGACATATTGCTTACCTTAGTGACTGCATTTTGATAGTTGGAAAGAGTAGGTGTCAAAGTAGAATCCAAACCACCAGTGATATTAAAAGTGTAAGTAGAGGAGGTTGAAGAACCAGTAGGTGATTGTGAAGGATTACTCCCAGTATTACATCTGTTTTGAGGGTGTCGTGATTGTCTAGAAGGTTTGTTGGATACATATATATTGTTATCTTCTTTAAAACCGTAATAGGGCTGTATAGAGTATCCCATACTTGATATAAGAATAGTAATAATGCTGTATCAAATGTCCCTTTAAAAATAAAGTACACTGGAATGGTTTAGATCAGGGGTGTCAAAATAAATTTCATTGAGAGCCGCATTGGCATTATGGATGCCCTTAAAGGGCCGGTTGTATCTGTAAAACTTTGTATGCAGAGTTCAGGAGTGCGCTATGTACAGTGTGCAGAGTTTAGGAGTGCGCTATGTACAGCGTGCAGAGTTTAGGAGTGGGCTACATAGAGAGTTTAGAGTTAAGGGGTGTACTTAGTGTAGAGTTAAGGAGTCTGTGTACTTGCAGGGTGATCATTGGTGGTCATATGTCCCCGCCATCAGGGCAGGCCGGTATATGTGAGAGCCATGAGCCGCCAAAAGGAAAGCTGTCCTTGTAAGCACAGAAGGCCTCTGTGTTTACAAGTGATAGTGGTGTGCGGGGAGCAGAGGGTGAGAACCAGAGGTGGCAGAATGGAGTTCCACCATGTTCTGGCTAAAAAAAAAAGCCCTGGCTGCAAGGGCCACATGAAATGGCCTCGAGGACCGAATTTGGCCCCCGGCCTTGTGTTTGACACGTGATTTAGATCAATGCATATTCATGTGTTAGAATGGTCCAGGCCTAAATCCAATTGAGAATCTGTGGAAAGACTTGAGAATTGCTGTTCAGACGCTCTTCATCCAATCTTACAGCTTGATTGCTTGAGCTATTTTGCAAAGCAAAATGGGCAAAAATTTCACTCTCCAGATGTGCAAAGCTGGTAGAGACATACCCAATATGACTTGCAGCTGTAATTGCAGCGAATGGGGGTTCTCCAACGTATTGACACAGGAGGGCTGAATGCAAATGCACGCCACACATAACAGATTTTTATTTGTAAACAATTTTAAAAACATTTATCATTTTCCTTCCACTTCACAATTATGTGCCACTTTGTGTGTGTTGGTCTATCACATAAAATCCAAATAAAATACATTTACATTTTGGGTTGTAACATTACAAAATGTGGAAAATTTCAAGGTGTATGAATAATTTTTCAAGGCACTGTATATAAGTTAAAGGAGTGCCGTGAATTATTCATAAGAAGGGCTTGAAACCAAGATTATCGTTAAGTCCAGGGGGGACGTGGCTTTAAGTTGGTAAATCCATCTTGTCTCACTGTAGGTGTAGACAGTTTCCCAATCCTGCTATAGTAAATATGATCCCACATTTGTTGCCAAAGGGTGCAGTTGGTCTTGCTTGTTTAAAACGTGCCACACTCTCAAAACATTATATACACTACCCTTCTGATCTGACAGTTCACAAAATTATTTGTGTACTTCCATACTTATCTAAAACCCATACACAATACTCACCTGACCCGCATTTAAATGTACCACTGAGTCTCCCATCCTCTTCACTTTCTCTTACCTCAAAATGACTCCTAGTTACCCTATCCAGTATAGTCCAGTCTCTTATACAGTTAGGTCCATATATATATTTAGACACAGGCACAATTTTAGTTTTTTTTTTCAGGTATTTACTAAAACATATTTAACCACTTGCCGACTGCCCACAGTAATATTACTGCGGCAGTGCGGCTCCCCTGGGTCCAGTCACGTAGTACTACGTGACTGGAGGGGAAGGGGTTTCGGCAGGAGGTGGGCCCGCTGGAGGGAGGCAACTGCCGGCTTCCTCCCACGATCGTCCGGTAAAGGGAGAAGAGACCCGCCTGCTTATGTAAACAAAGCAGGCGGATCTTCTGTGAGACAGTCAGGGACAGATCTGTCTGTGCCTGTCACAGAACCCCCCACACACAGTAAGCATACAGGCATACATTAACCCCTTTGATCACCCACAGGGTTAACCCATTCACTGCCAATGGCATTATTACAGTAACAGTGCATATTTTTAGCACTGATTACTGTAGTAATGTCACTGGTACCCCCAAAACGTGTCAAAAATGTCAGTTAGGGGTCCGATCTGTCCACCGCAATGTCGCAGTCCCACTAAAAATCGCAGATCGCCGCCATTACTAGTAAAAAAAAAAAAACAATAATGACAAATCCTTCCCGTATTTAGTAGATCTGATAACTTTTGCGCAAACCTATCAAAATATGCTTATTTTTATTTTTTTTTAACCAAAAATTTGTAGCAGAAAACAAATTGGCCTAAAATGTAAAAAATTTTGATTTTTAAATTTTGTCCTATAGCAGAATGTGAAAAATATAGTTTCTCTTACGTCCTCCGACAGTCACCGCCGCCTCTAAGTCATCACTGTTGGGTATTGACTTCCGCTCCGCAGGAGTAGCTAGGCATAAAGACTTGAGAAAAGGGGTAAAAAAACTGCGCAAATGGTGTGAAAAAATTAATTAATATAAATTTGAATATAAAGTGATAAAGTGGGATTTCTCCCACGCTGTCAGCTGCTACACAAACGTGGAATCGTGATAAATAGTGAACAAATGGGGATGTAGCGCTCGACAGAAATATATAAAATAAATACAAACATGTGAACCATATAAACCATATAGGATGATTCGTGCAATAAAGTCTCTGGTGTCCAAAGCAATTAGATAATTGACAGCCAATATGGAAGACACAGACTTGATAGGGTGGTTTCCTTAGCAAAGCCTTCACACGATCACCCAGTGGAATAACTATATGAGCCGCTTACCAGATTTAATGGACCCCTTGATTATAGGGGGTCAAATGCGCTGTGTACTCCAGTAAGGAACTCTAATGCATCTTGCTCCCATAAGTAGAGGTCATCACAGCCAGAGTCAGTGCCATAATCAGAAAGCCAAGCCATATGCAGGGATGAAAAAATTGTCTCATGGTGCAGTATCTCTTATCAATCAAGCATTTATTTAAGACAAATTGCACTTACTAGACAAAAAGCAGATAAAAGCCTTCAATAAAATCGTTTGCTGGGGATGGGAGACGCCGCTCCACGTTGCGCTCCTCAGACCCGGATGTGTATGGTCTCACGTTCCCGACGTTTCGTCAGTCAAGGCTGACATCATCAGGGGATCAATCTTTTATTGAAGGCTTTTATCTGCTTTTTGTCTAGCACGCTAAAAAGAGGCCCAGATTGTCTCTCTCCTCTGATTCAGATGGTGATATGGCTGCTGCGGCGAGCGTGCCCTTTTCAGGGTCTCGCTCATCCTTAGACCCGCAGTGGTCTTAGGGGGAGGCAGAGGTGGAGGGGGTTGATACCTCCTCCCCGGGGTCGCCTGAAGAGCGGGCGACCATGGATGAACTAATTGTTTCTGTTAAGCAAACACTACATTTGGAGGATGAGCCCAGTCCTCCGGGCGTTGTGTCCTCGTTTGGGACGCACAGGACCCGCAAGTCGGCGCAGGTTTTTCCCTGCCCCGCTGAATTTCATTACACTGTTAATGAAATGTGGCGCACGTTAAAACGTTCATTCCTGGTGCCTAGTCGGTTCAAATTGCTTTATCCCTTTGCACCGGCTACGGAATCACGATGGTGTGTGCCTCCACAGGTGGATCACGCTGTGGCCGTGTTAAACAAGGCTACCTTGGTTCCTTCGGAGGATACCCCGGTTTTCCGTGATCCCACGGACCGGCGGTTGGAGTCTCTAGCCCGCCATTCCTATACGGTGCCGGGCTCGTTGCTCAGACCCATTTTCGCGTCTGTTTTGGTGGCTCAGGCGGTGGCTGATTGGACTAAGGTGCTTAGGAGCAACCTCGTGTCTGATGATGTTCCGCCTGCCAGGCTGGAAATGGTGGATCAAATCCACCAAGGAATCATGTATCTGTGTGATGCGGCCTTAAATGAGGCTCCTTTAGTAGCACGCCTATCTAGTGTCTCGGTACTTAACCGGCGGCTGATATGGCTAAAGAGCTGGTCGGCTGACCAGTCCTCGCGGAAAACAGTTGCTGATTTTCCCTATGCTGGCTCTTGCCTTTTTGGCGAGGCGTTGGATACCCTGGTGAAAGGCGTCACGGGGGGCAAGAGCACTTTGCTGCCCCAGAACCCGAAGAACAAGTCCTTTCGTGGCAAGCGGGGTTCTGCGCCTAGATCCACTCAGGGGTCCTTTCGGAACCAATCCAAGGGCAAGCCCTTCAAGGCCCAGGGCAGCCAGAAAAAGCCCTGGGCGGGTAAGCAGAAGTCAGGCAATGCCGGCTCGGCGGGTCAGTCCGCCTCTGCCTGAAGGGGCGCCTTCACCCATTTCAGGGGTGGGGGGACGTTTGCGCGGTTTTCTCTAACCTTGGCTGCTCCGGATATCGGACAGGTGGGTTCAGGAAATCATTCGATCGGAGTACAAGATCTAATTCCTTTCCCGGCCGGCGGACAGATTCTTTCCCTCAAATCTTCATTTGCCTCCGGGGCGTCTGCAGGACCTGCACCAAGCGGTACAGGACCTTCTTACTCAGGGGGTGATTGTTCTGGTGCCTCATCGGGACAGGTTTCGGGGGGTTTATTCAAATCTGTTCACTGTGCCCAGAAAGGAGGGCAAAGTGCGTCCTATTCTGGACCTGAAAGCGCTGAACCGCTTTGTGCGTGTTCGGAAGTTCTGTATGGAGTCTCTCCGTTCAGTGGTGGCCTCCTTGAGTCCAGGAGAATTCCTGGCCTCGATAGATCTAAAAGATGCGTACCTGCACGTCCCCATTTTCGAGGGTCATCAGCGGTACCTTCGGTTTACTATCGCAGAGGACCACTACCAGTTTGTGGCGTTACCTTTCGGTCTCGCTTCGGCACCAAGGGTTTTTACCAAAGTGTTGGCGCCGGTTCTGGGCCTGCTGAGGGCACAGGGCATTGCGGTCTTGGGTTACCTGGATGATCTACTTCTGAGATCACGTGCCAGCCATGACCTAGTGCGCAATCTGTCCACCACGGTACAGACGCTCCAGGAGTTCGGATGGACCATCAACGTTCAGAAATCGACGTCTCCATCGGTTCGTCTTCCCTATCTGGGAATGATTCTGGACTCTGCTCAGGCAAGGGTGTTTTTGCCGGAGGACAAGCTCCGGACCTTGTAGGACGAGATCAGGTCCCTCAGGGACAACCCGTCCTCCTCACTCAGGACTTGTATGCGGGGCCTGGGGTTGATGGTATCGGCTTTTGAGGCGATACCCTTTGCTCAGTTTCACACGCGGGCTCTGCAGGCGGAGATCCTGGCCAGGTGGGACAGACTGCCTCAGTCCCTGGATCTGAGTGTCTCCTTGAGTCGTCAGACCAGATTGGCTCTTGTGTGGTGGCTCCAGTCCCCGTCGGTGGCGGAAGGCAAGTCCTTCCGTCCCTTGGTGTGTACGGTGATTACCACGGATGCCAGCCTGTCGGGCCGGGGTCCTGGGCAACCTGTCTGCCCAGGGCACTTGGTCGGAGGAGGAGTCCTCCCTCCCGATAAATGTGCTGGAATTGCGAGCGATAAAACTCTGTCTCTTCCAGTGGTCGGACCGCCTTCGGGGCCGTCCTGTCCGGCTACAGACGGACAATGCTACCGCAGTGGCTTACATCAACCACCAAGGGGGCACCAGGAGTGCTCGGGCGACCCGAGTGGTGACCGACATTCTGTCTTGGGCCGAGACTCGTGTCCCGGCGATCTCAGCAGTTCACATTCCGGGTGTCAAAAATTGGCAGGCTGACAATCTGAGCCGCCAGACCCTGGACCAGGGGGAATGGTCCCTACACCCGGAGGTCTTCCAAGTGCTGTGTGCGAAGTGGGGATCCCCGGACGTGGATCTGTTCGCATCTCGGCTAAACCAAAAGGTGGAAAGGTTCGTGGCAAGAACGCGCTATCCGCTGGCTGACGCCTCGGATGCGTTAGTGGCCCCTTGGCATCAGTATCATCTGATGTATGCCTTTCCTCCGATTCAGTTGCTATCCAGGTTCCTCCGCAGGTTAGTCTCGGAACCGCACCTGGTGATTCTGGTGGCTCCGGACTGGCCACGCCGGTCCTGGTACGCCGACGTTGTTCACCTGGCAGTGGCGCCTCCGTGGCGACTGCCTCTGCGGGAAGATCTCCTGTCTCAGGGTCCGATCCCCCATCCTGCTTTACAGTCGCTGGCTTTTAACGGCCTGGCTGTTGAGACCCAGGTCCTGAGGGACAGGGGTCTCTTCTCTGAGGTCATCCCTACCCTTGTCAAGGCTAGAAAAACCTCTTCTGGTAAAATCTATTACCGTACCTGGAAGGCTTATTTCGCCTGGTGTGAGTCCAGGGGGTTCTCCCCTCGCTCGTACTCGGTGTCGAGAGTGTTGGACTTCCTCCAGTCTGGTGTGGCCACGATCAAGGGCCAGGTGTCCGCACTGGCTTTTCTTTTCCAACGCCCTGTGGCGTTCCATTCTCTGGTTCGCACCTTCATTCAAGGTGTGCGACATTTGGCTCCTGCCAGGAAGGAGCCCTTACCTCCATGGGACTTGAACTTGGTTCTGTCCGTGTTGCAGCGTGCTCCCTTTGAAAACATTCGGGATATATAGTTGTCTCTGCTGTCTAAGAAGGTTGCCTTTTTGGTGGCGATCACTTCGACTCGCAGGGTGTCAGAACTGGCAGCGTTATCTTGCCGTTCTCCTTACTTGGTGATTCACCGGGATAAGGTGGTCTTGCGTCCACATCCCTCCTTTCTTCCTAAGGTGGTCTCTGAGTTCCACATTAATGAGGACATTGTCCTGCCTTCGCTTTGTACGAAGCCTAAGCATCCTAAGGAGGTTGCTCTGCATTCCTTGGATGTGGTCAGGGCGATCAGGGTTTACCTGTCTACGTAATCCTTTCGGAAGACGGATTCCCTCTTTGTCCTTCCTGAGGGACCTCGGAAGGGCATGGCTGCGTCTGCAGCGACTATTGCCAAATGGATCAGACAGACCATTGAACAGGCTTATGCTTTGAAGGAACGGGTTCCACCCTTCCCTGTTAAGGAGCACTCTACCAGATCTGTGAGTGCGTCCTGGGCCTATTGGCATCAGGCCTCGGTGGCCCAGGTGTGCAAGGCTGCGACTTGGTCGTCGGTGCACACTTTTTCCAAATTCTACAAAGTAGATGTTCTGGCTTCAGCTGATGCCTCCTTTGGCCGCAAGGTTCTCAGTGCGGCAGTGCCATGAAGGACCCTTGTTTTTTTATGGGTCCCTGGCTGTTGGAATTTGCTTTCCTGGGCTGTTGCTCCTGTTGAGCATTGTTTTCTGTTGCCCAGCTGGTTCTCTTACTGTGCATGTAAGGTTCCTTTCTCTGATGTGGGTACTGCGTTGCCTTTTCTATGGTTGCGTCTCCCACCCCTCATGTCTATACTGCTTTGGGACATCCCAACAGTGATGACTTAGAGGCGGCGGCGACTGTCGGAGGACGTAAGAGAAAACTGAATTTTTGTAAAATCTTACCTGTAAAATTCCTTTCTCGGAGTCCTCCGACAGTCGCCGCCCCCGCCCCTCTTTTGGGGTTGTGTCTTATTACCTACTGCTATGCTACCGAACTGAGTTGGGAGTGGTCACTGCAGGGGGGTATTGACCAGATGGGACTGCCCCCATGGGTGTGTATATGCAAATGCCCTTGTTCTTTTGACTAAGTCTTTATGCCTAGCTACTCCTGCGGAGCGGAAGTCAATACCCAACAGTGATGACTTAGAGGCGGCGGCGACTGTCGGAGGACTCAGAGAAAGGAATTTTACAGGTAAGATTTTACAAAAATTCTGTTTTTTTTTTTTTTCAGAATTGTCGCATTTTTTTAATTATAGTGCAAAAAATAAAAATTGCACAGGTGATCAAATACCACCAAAAGAAAGCTCTATTTGTGAGAAAAAAAGGACATCAATTTCATTTTGGTACAGCGTCGCACGACCGCGCAATTGTCTGGTAAAATAACGCAGTGCCGAATCGCAAAATAGGGCCTGGTCATTAAGGGGGCAAATCCTTCTAGGGCTGAAGTGGTTAAGCTATAGTTATAAAATGGGCTGAAAGTGAACACTCTTAGGTTTCATTTAGGGATGCACCGAATATTCGGCGGCCGAACATTATTCGGCCGAAAATAGAAAAAATAGCACTTTCGGTGTTCGGCCGAATAAGTCAAAAGGCCGAATAATTTTGTGCCGAACAATAGGGCTGAACGATAGTCGATATGATATCGACTATCGTTCTGTGGCCGTAGGCGATATTCATATCGCCGAGGTCACGATATTTACAGGGGGGAATGGACTCGGAGGAGGACAGGAGGACTCACAGACTTCCGTGTTAGGCAGGGGAAGCCGGGACACTTCAGCGGTGAGCATACATACATTCCTCACTCGTGCACTGCAGCCCGCCCCACACATTCAGTGAGTCTTACTCTCCTCCCTAGTTTTTTCAATGGCACATTCAGGAAGCCAATCACGCCGTGATTAGCTGCACAGCGAACCAATCACGCGTGCCAGCACACCTGATTGGTTCCGCTGTGCCGCTACTCACGGCGTGATTGGCTTCCTGAATGTGCCATTGAAAAAACTAGGGAGGAGAGTAAGACTCACTGAATGTGTGGGGCGGGCTGCAGTGCACGAGTGAGTAATGTATGTATGCGGCTGTGCTCCTTTCCAGGCTCCTACTAGTCCACCTCCAGCCTCCTACTACCACCACTATGAGAGACTGTCTGTCACTGTATAATCTGATCGAGTCCACACTGACACTGACTGACTGTCACTGAGTAATTGATGTTACCACATTAACCCTGACCTGCCCAGTGCCCTGTATCTGCAATTAAAATTTACCTGCCTGCATGCTTCCTGATTTCCATTCCCAGCATCCTTCCCAATCCCTACAGTGTCACTAACATTAACCCTATGGTACAAGGCTGCAGTGTGCACTGAATCCCATTCCCTACAGTAACATTTAGGGAGAGAGACATGAGAGGACAAGAGAGATAGAGAGAGAGACATGAGAGGACAAGAGAGAGAGAGACATGAGAGGACAAGAGAGAGTGAGAGGACAAGAGAGAGAGAGACACGAGAGGAGAAGAGAGAGGACAAAAAATTGGCAAAATAAATGGAAAGAATGCGAAACACCGCGTTCGGTATTCGGCCTTAGGCCTTCGGCCAAACATTTCATTATTATTCGGCTTCGGCCAAGAATTTCATTTCGGTGCATCCCTAGTTTCATTTGAGGGTATATACATCCAAATTGGAGGAAAGGTTTAGGAATCTTAAGAATAGCAACCCCCCCCCCCCCCTTTTCAAGGGATCTAAAATAATTGGTAAATTGAATCAAAAGCTGTTTCATGGCCAGGTGTGGGCTATTCCTTCGTTATTTCTTCATCAATTAGGCAGGTAAAGGGTCTGGAGTTGATTCTAAGTGTGGTATTTGTATTTGGAATCTATTGCTGTGAACCGACATCATGCATTCAAAGGAGCTGTCCATGCAAGTAAAACAGGCCATTGTGTAAGGCTTCGAAAATGAAACTAATCCATCAGAGAGATAGCAGCAACATTAGGAGTGGTCAAATCAAGTTGTGTACATTCTGAGGAAAGAAAAATGCACTGGTGAGCTCAGTAACTTAAAAAGGCCTGGACGTCCACAAAAGACAACAGTGGTGGATGATCGCAGGATCCTCTCTATGGTAAAGAAAAACCCATTCACAACATTCAGACAAGTGAAGGATACTCTCCAGGAGGTGGGCATATCATTATCAATGTCTACAATCAAGAGAAGACTTCAAAAGCGCAAATACAGAGGGTTCACAACAAGATGCAATCCATTCATAAGCCTGAAGAATAGAAAAGCCAGATTAGAATTTGCTAAAAAAAATAAAAAAAAAAGCCAGACCAGTTGTGGAAAAGCTTTCTTTGGACGGATGAAACTAAGATTATTCTGTACCAGAATGATGGAAGAAAAAGTGTGCAGAAGGCTTAGAACAGCATTATCCAAAGCACACAGCATCTGTAAAACATGGTGGAGGCAGTGTGATGGCATGCATGACTTCCAGTGGCACTGGGTCATTGGTGTTTATTGATAAGATAGAAGTAGCCAGATAAATTCAGTAGTATTTAGAGGGATACTGTCAGCCCAGATTCAGCCAAATGCAGTAAAGTTAATTGGACAGCGCTTCACAGTACATATGGACAATGATCCAAAACACACTGCAAAAGCAATCCAGGAGCTTTTGAAGGTAAAGGGATGGAATTTTCTGCAATGGCCGAGTCAATAACCTGATCTTAATCCAACTGAGCATGCATTTCAATTACTGAAGAAAACTAAAGGCAGAATGACCCACAGACAAAGAACAACTGAAGACAGCTGCAGTTAGAGCCTGGCAAAGGTATTGTCCATGGGTTCCAGACTTCAGTTAGTCATTGCCAGTCAAGAAATCACAACAAAATATTAAAAATGAACAGTTTATTTATGATTTTATTCCTTTGTCCAATTACATTTGAGCCCCTGAAAATGGGGGTCTGTGTATAAAATAGGTTGCAGTTCCTATAATTTGTACTTGATAATTATGTTCAACCCCTTGAATTAAAGCTAAAAGTCTGCACTTCAAATTCATTTGGATTGTTTTGTTTTAATTTTATTCTGGTGGCAGCCAGAAGTATGAAAATTGTGCCAGTGTCCAAATATATATGGACCTAACTGTATGTTATTTCAGAATGGCGTTTTATTTTTATATATTTTTTGACAATATGGTAATTCATTTATAACTGTATTTGTGCACCTATGTTGTTTAGAAAAAGCAGTAAATGGCAGTTTTGAGGCACTGAATTCAAAAGTGCTATGAATAAATATGTGCTAATAAATAGAGTGGTAAATAAATGATGAATCATAAATACCAAAAATTCATAAGGTGCAAAAAAATTCAGTGCATATAAATAATTTCTCTAAAGATAAATGTTATACAGTAAGTCCATATATTCATAAAGTGCAACAATAGTTGTTGCGTGCAGAAATTCCACCACAAAAATGTGACATAAGGTGCTGAATGAGTCTTGTTTGAAAGAAAGTGCTTGTGCTTGAGATGTTCCTTCACTCGTTAATGTGAGGGTGACTCACCAGAAATCAGAGGGACTCCAGGATCCAGCTTGCTCAATATTTTTCAAAAGGCTCCTTAGGTGTGTAGTAGATAGGTGGCCTCCCTGGATTCACTACGGATTGTTGTACCTTTTATCCCTTCAATCAGGATAGTAATACCGTTTCCCAAGAAGAATAAGAATATATAATTGTGCAATATCTTTTAAAAAGGTTTCGTAAACACAATAAAGATGAAGAGAAGTGCACTCACATTTTATTGTGCCACAATAGGCACATCCATTTAGCGGAGAGCAGAGTATTTGGTGCAAACGCCGCTCGGTAGCAGCGTGCGTTCCACAATGCGTTCCAACAGCGGGTGGAAATGATGAACCGAAAGTGATCACTGAACCAACCTTAATGCATTTTGCGATAGCGCGTCACCAGGAAGTTAGTCATCGGCCATTTTTTTGGTTCATAAATATGCTGGAACTAATTCTAATTGGTGTATTGGCCAATAAGGTGGTAGCAAGTCCGTACCATCTAGGAGAGCATCCGGTTATGCTTTTATTGTTATTGCCCAATAAATTTCGATATTAGAGGCACTTCCTATTTGTCTTATTCCAGTACATTTAAAAATTTCCAATAATTAATAACAAATACATTTTATTAAGAACATTAACACTAGTATACCTTAAAAACAACAAAATATGAAACCTATAATACTAAAAAATACAGTATATGAATAATGTATCCAAAAGCTAGAGTATGTAGCCATCTAGTGGAGGAATATGGTAATACGTGGATGTGACTGTATACTAATATACAAGCCCAACCAACGTACTAAAAATGAGCGATGATTATAAAAAATTATAATGTGTACTGAACATATTTTTATATATAAAGGGAGTTGCGCTAAATGGTCCTAATGCTAGGAATCTTGATGGAAAAATAATGTAATCTCAAAAAATATTAAAAGATTGAAAAAATCTGAGATCATGCATGTTTTATAACCTGAATGGTTAATAAATCATTCAGGTAATCATTAAAACAACAACTAGATTACCTAAACCTTAAAAGTTTCAATCAAGAAAGCAGGTATTAAAAATAAATACAAGATATGAATACTTTTAAAAAATAGATTATATGAGGAGGTGTTTCTATATATATTTATAAAGGAGTCATTATTCCTTAACTGAATTAATTAATCTAAGGAAGGGACAATAATTATGGGTACATAATATATTAATTTGTCGATTTAAAATAAATGTATGAATTAAAAAAATATATAATACTATTATTGATGCAGAAATGATGAGATGATTTATTATTGATGGTATGATAATAATAATGCAGCAATGATGGGATGATGTGGCAAGAATATTACTCTTAAATATCAAATATTAGTGATTTAAAATAATTAAAACCTAAGAGTTTATTCTGTAGGATAGGCCAAAATGTGATACAACACTAAAAATTATGAATAAAACAATTTAAATCTATGACTATATTGAGTCTAGAGTAATTAATTCACTTGAGGAATAATGACTGCCTTATAAATATATATATATAGAAGCACCTCCTCGTATAATCTATTTTAAAGTATTCATATCTAGTATTTATTTTTAATACCTGCCTTCTTGATTGAAACTTTTAAGGTTTAGGTAATCTAGTTGTTATTTTAATGATTACCTGAATGATTCATTAACCATTCAGGTTATAAGACATGCATGATCTCAGATTTTTTTCAATCTTTTAATATTTCTTGAGATTACCTTATTTTTCCATTAAGATTCCTAGCATTAGGACCATTTAGCGTAATTTGTCAGTTGAGACATTATAATTTTTTTTATAATCATCGCTCATTTTTAGTACTTTGGTTGGGTGTGTATATTCGTATACAGTCACATCCACGTATTACCATATTCCTCCACTAGATGGCTGCATACTCTAGCTTTTAGATACATCATTCATATATTTATTATTATATTATATGTTTCATATTTTGTTGTTTTTAAGGTATACTAGTGTTAATGTTCTTAATAAAATGTATTTGTTATTAATTATTGGAAATTGTGCAATGTACTGGAATAAGACGAATAGGAAGTGCCTCTAATATCGAAATTCATTGGGCATTAGCAATAAAAGCATAACTGGATGCTCTCCTAGATGGTATGGACTTGCTACCACCTTTTTGGCCAATATACACCAATTAGAATTTGTTCCAGCATATTTATGATCCAAAAAGATGGGCGATGACCAATTTGCTGATGACACGCTATCGCGAAATACACTTTCGGTACGTCATTTCCGCCCACTGTTGGAACGCATGCTGCTACCGAGCGGCGTTCGCACAATTACTCTGCTCTCCGCTATATGGATGTGCTGATTGTGGCACAATAAAATGTGAGTGCACTTCTCTTCACATTTATTGTGTTTACTAAACCTTTTTAAACGATATTGCGCAATTATATATTCGTGTTCTTCTTGGGAAACTGTATTACTATCCTGATTGAAGGGATAAAGGTACAACAATCCGTAGTGAATCCAGGGAGGCCGCCTATCTACTACACACCTAAGGAGCCTTTTGCAAAATATTGAGCAAGCTGGGTCCTGGAGGCCCTCTGATTTCTGGTGAGTCACCCTCGCAATAACGGGTGAAGGAACATCTCAAGCACAAGCACTTTCTTTTAAAAAAGAAGACTCATTCAGCACCTTATGTCACATTTTTGTGGTGGAATTTTTGCACACAACAACTATTGTTGCACTTTATGAATATATGGACTTACTGTATAACATTTATCTTTAGAGAAATTATTTATATACACTGAATTTTTTTGCACCTTATGAATTTTTGGTATGTACGATTTATCATTTATTAGCGCATATTTATTCATTTAGCACATAGCACTTTTGGATTCTACGCCTCAAAACTGCTATTTATCATTTTTTTATTATCCAAAAATTGTTGGCAGCCATATCTCTATATCATATCTAAATATATGTTTTACGCATTACTGGGAGGCGCCATTTTTTCTTTACATTAGAAAAAGTAGTGATGAATCTCACTGTGTCAGATTCCACCTTTGCTATATATTTAAATAAGGTTTCTTGTCTCTTTTGATCAAAAATAATAAATGTCACCAGTTCATGCGCTGATCAAAAATCCCATCAGGGCTGACTGATTGTCCTTTTGAAAGAGGCTTCTTATGTCAGATCGTTGCAGCTCTCCTCAAAAAATAATAATAAAAAGTTGCGCTAAAAATGATCGGACAATGTTCAAATTGTATCAGATTTAAGTGTCCATAGAGTCCATAAACCGATATTGAC
Source organism: Pelophylax lessonae (assembly GCF_965119305.1). Classification (NCBI taxonomy): domain Eukaryota; kingdom Metazoa; phylum Chordata; class Amphibia; order Anura; family Ranidae; genus Pelophylax; species Pelophylax lessonae. Next base: position 144,058,378 of record NC_138775.1, on the reverse strand, counting down.
AAGTGACTTGCGGAATATCCAAATGAATGGGAGGCTTACCAGAAACCGAAAAAATACGGGCCAAATAGAAACACTGATCCTGACGTTTTCAAAGGGACACTCCAAGATGATCGCGTGGTCCAGAACAATCCCCCTCAATGGTGTTTATATGCGGGATAAAAATGAAAACGCCATAGCGTAAAACCAAAAAAACAGTAATGGAGTAATAGAAGAAGATAGCAAATAGCACTATCTCAAGATGTGAGACACCACAGTGCCAAAAATATGAATAAATAAATTTAGTGAAAGAATAAACCTCCACCAACAAATCTAGCAGGTACTCCTTACCAGAAGTGAAGATTAGAGAGCAGGTGTGTGTTATAAAATAGGAGAATCCCTCCACCAACAGGACTGCAGCTTACCAGATAATAAAATCCAAAGTGCCCATATGCAATAGAGAATCCCAATCGTGCTCTGACTGCAACACCATATGTCCTAAACAACCTTACCGGATATTAATGTGTGATGAGCAGAAAATATCAACTACTGGGATGGAGGACCCTTGTAGCTCCGGAGGCTCAGGACACCGTATAGATGTACACATGAAATAAAGGAGGGAGCGCCAATAGCGTAAAACCCACGATTTATTAAAACAAAAAGAAAGAATCGCACTTACAATAATACGAGGAAACACAGCAAGGGAGAGGAATGTAGCCGCCTCCTCAAAAGCCACTGGGTGGTGGGAAAGGATATCTGTACAAGAAATCAAAACAAGAAGTGCGCACGGCCACCCTTGCATAATACTGCTTTATTTGAAATGCACAGGAAGCTTCATAAATATGCACTCACATTTAAATGAACAATCATGGGCGTATACAATGTGTGTATTCCCCTTTACTGGATCGCCGCTGTAAGAGGTTGAAGCCGACAATCCTCCACCTCCTGCGGACTGCAGGTGGAGGATTGTCTGCTTCAACTTCTTACAGGGGTGATCCAAAGTGTCCTCCTCCTGTTGGAAATGTGTGTCACTGGAACAAATCCATCTTAAACTTACTGTAGAGTAGTGATCAACCGATATTGATTTTTCGTTGCTGATACCAATATTTTGGCGATCACATATCGGTATCAGCCGATGTTGGCCGATATTTTTGTACATTTAAAATTTTGCATAACAAACACAAATATTTCTCTGTCGCTCATTGACAGAGGCAGATTCCATCTCTTGATATCCGTAGGGTATTACTGCCCCCTACAGGAGTAGGACACTAGGCAGAAAAAAAGTTCTGCCTACACCTATGGGCAGTCCCAGGGGGTATACCCTCTCTCTCACACCTATGGGCAGTCCCAGGGGGTATACCCTCTCTCTCCCTGCTATAGGATGTCAGTTTTTTTTCTGCCTAGTCAGGAGTAAGGACCTAAGTTCCTTGCTGGGATCTCTGGTCCTGGCAAGTTTTTTTCGATAAATCCTTTTTTAGCTAGCTTTTTTTCTCCGAATTGTTCCTGTGAGATCTACAAGCAATTATGCCGGATCTGGGCGACGGGCTGGATGCTGAGATCCAGTCGTCACCCCAGCCGGCCTACGAGTGCGTGAAGGCCCTAGCTCCACGCTGGGTCGGCCGCGACATGGTCCCACTGGCCGGGGACTGGCCCGTGGGTTAAACGTCCCGTCAAGTCGCATACGAGTGGTCGGTGACCGAGTCGCAGCGCCTCTTTTGGCCGACATTCCCCCCCCCCCCACTGGGCGGTGAGGGGTTTTGTCTGGAGTGGCGCCCGCTCTGTTCCGGTATGGTGAGTAAATGTTTCCCCCTTCTCCCTCATGGCTGACTCTGGTGTGGACGTGGGCCCCTCCCTGGGACGGTCAGACCACCATTGCTCTGGGTTCCCCTCTGTTCCTCTGTGCTCCCCCCTCCGGTGGTGTCCCTCTCCCCCCCCCCCTCGGGGGGGGTGCTTGTGTGTGTGTGGGGGGTGGCTGGCAGTGCGTGCATGCCGCTAAGGGGGCAGGAGGTGGGGGGTCCCGACGGTGCGGATGGCTGTTGTGCAGGGGGGCTCCCTCCCTGGCTCCCCAGGGCCTACCTGCCGATCGATCGCCTGTTGGTGTTGGGGGGGACCCCCCTTCCCGCCGCAGCGCGCGGGCCGCCATTTTCTTGTAGCCTGCCTCGTGTAGTTCATGGCGGTGGTCATCTTGGTACACCCAGCTGGTTGTTCTTCAGAGCTGGGCTGCAGTGGGAGTTGCTGGAGGCGTGTGAGGGGGAGGAGCCCCTCCCTAGACCCGGGAAGATCGCTCCACAGGATTTCCTTTTCATGTGGACAGCGCTGAGAGCAGTCCTTTGAACGTCTGGTACATCGTGTGGTGAGCCTTTTGGGGGTCTCTCTTCTCTCTCTGCGGGGGTCTCTAGGCACGCTGCCTGGCCACTGGGGGGCGCTGTAGCACTGGGTGACTTTTTTTAAAAATATATATTTTTTTTTCATTTTGTCATAATTTGCTGACGGGTTCCCCTGGTGTATCATGGACCCTGCTGCACGTGTCCCCCCCTGATCCCCTCGAGGTGGCCGCCGGGCCCTCTGGTCCCCAGCTCACCATTGATGCGCTTTCGGCGGTCCTGGAGTCATTTGTGTCCCGGGTGGAGGTGGCCTGTCAGGGATGGGGGGCTAAAAAGCGACCCCCGCCTACCCCTGTCTCGTCTGATGCCTCAGATTCTGATTCTGAGCCTGTCGCTGCTGATGCGGGTCCCTCCTCTGGGGCTGCTGTTTCGCGCCCCGTCTCCTCTGATAGTGAGGATGACCTTTCTGCCTCCGCTGTAGCGCAAGACAAGGCGCTGGTGGACGCACTGATTGTGTCTGTCCGGGAGACCCTAAAGCTGGAGGTTGCCCCTGCGGATGCGACTGATGCGGAAGTTGCCTTTGGCACTCGCAAGCCCTCCAGGGTGGCGAAGGTGTTCCCTTTTCCCAAATGTTTTGACAATATCATTAAGAAGGAGTGGGTCAGTCCGAAACGACCCCCTGGGATGCCCAAAAGGATTGCTAGGCACTACCCGTTTGAAGAGTCCCTCCTTAAGAAATGGACGGTGCCGCCTTCGGTGGATCCGCCGGTCTCCAGACTAAATAAGGCTACTGTTATCCCGTTAGAGGATTCCCCGTCCTTTAGGGATTTGGTTGATCGTAGGGCGGAATCTGTGTCCCGCTCTATATTCTCCCTGGCGGGGTCGGCCTTCAGACCAGTGTTTACCATTGCTCTGGTTTCGCAAACATTGACGGAATGGGCTAAGTTGTTACGCCATGACCTGGAAGGGAGAAGTCTCCCCCCTGCCGTGGCGGAGTTGCAGGACCAGATGGTGCAGGAGCTACAGTTTGTGACGCCGCGCTGGATGCTGCTCCATTGCTGGGGCGTGTGTCGTTCTCGGCGGTGGTCCTCCGGGGCATGCTCTGGTTGAAGTGCTGGTAGGCGGATCAGGCTTCCAAAAAAGCCTTGACTGATCTCCCTGTTTGGTGCTACCTTGGATGAGATTATCAAAGGTCTCACTGGGGGCAAGAGCACCTTTCTCCCGCAGGCTGCTAAGGGTAAGGAACCTTGTCGCAGACGGGGACCTTCCTTTTCAGCTCACAAGAAGTTTTTTCGTTCCTCCGGGGCTGGTGACAAGGCGAAGCCCTCCAAGCCCCCCCGGGGGGTTTCAAGAGACCCTGGTCTGGTAAGCAAAAATCCGGTCCTTCCAGACCTGAGGATAAGTCAGTTTCGGCCTGAAGGTGCGCCCCCCATCCTTATCAGGGGTGGGGGGGGGGGGCGTCTACGCCGGTTCCCGGACTCGTGGCTCTCCAGGAATCAAGACAAATGGGTTCACGAGTATATACGGTCGGGTTACAATATCCAGTTTCGATCTGTTCCACCAGTGCGGTTCTTCCCTTCCAATGTGCGACTGTCCCCGGATCGCCTAAGGGCTCTGTTGGGGGCAGTGCCGGACTTGCTGCAACAGGGAGTGGTAGTTCCCGTTTCGGGGCTTTTACTCAAATCTGTTCACAGTGCCCAAGAAAGAGGGCAAGGTGCGTCCAATTCTGGACCTAAAGGCGCTCAATTGTTTTGTCCGGGTGCAAACATTCAAGATGGAGTCCATTCGCACAGTGGTGGCCTCCCTGCATCAGGGGGACTTTCTGGCATCCATAGACGTCAAGGATGCCTATCTTCACGTTCCCATTTACGCAGGACACCAGCGTTTTCTGCGCTTTGCTGTGGGAGAGGACCATTATCAGTTTGTGGCGTTACCCTTTGGTCTCGCCTCTGCTCCCCAGGTCTTCACAAAGGTTTCGGCCCCAGTTCTGGCGCTGTTGCGGCAGCGGGGCATATCGGTTCTGGGCTACCTGGACGACCTCCTCCTCCGTGCGGAGTCTCCGCAGGCTCTGTTGTCAAACTTGGAGATCACCATGACCTCTTTGGAAGAGTTCGGGTGGCTTGTTAACCTGCAGAAGTCATCCCTGGTTCCCTCCAGGAGGCTGGACTATCTGGGCCTGACTTTGGACGCGTCCTTGGCCAAGGTGTTTCTACCTGCAGAGAAACTCCAGAAGATACAGTCGGCGACTCAGCTGTTACTGTCCGCCATCTGGCCGTCCCTTCGGACTTGCATGAGGGTCCTGGGACTGATGGTGGCATCTTTTGAGGCAGTGCCTTTTGCCCAGTTTCATACGCGGACTCTCCAAAAGGAGATTCTTCTCAAATGGAACCGGAATCCCGATTCCCTGGACAATTGGATCCGGCTGAGCGAGCAGACCAGGGAGTCCCTGGTTTGGTGGCTTCGGTCTCCGATGCTCAGTCAGGGGAAGTCATTTCTTCCGATCTATTGGACGATTGTCACCACAGATGCCAGTCTATCCGGGTGGGGAGGGGTTCTCGGCAGGCTGTCTGCTCAGGGGCTCTGGTCCCTTGAAGAATCCAGGCTGCCGATAAATGTGTTGGAACTGAGAGCGATCAGGCGTTGCCTGGTTCACTGGACCGAGCGTCTTCGGGGCTGCCCGGTTCGGATACAGTCGGACAATGCCACGGCCGTGGCTTATGTCAATCACCAGGTGGGCACCAAGAGTGTTCTGGCGGCCGTGGAAGTGGCCGGCATCCTTTGGTGAGCGGAACGGTTTGTTCTGGCTCTCTCCGCAGTTCACATTCCGGGCGTGGAAAATTGGCAGGCGGATTTTCTCAGCCGTCAGACCTTGGATCAAGGGGAATGGTCTCTTCATCCAGAGGCGTTTCACCATTTGTGCCTTCGTTGGGGCACCCCGGACGTGGATCTGTTGGCATCTCGGCTCAACAGAAAGGTTTGTAGCCCGATCCCGCGATCCTCTGGCGGACGCCACAGACGCACTGGTTGCTCCGTGGGGGCAGTATCAGCTGCTGTATGCCTTTCCTCCTCTCAAGTTGCTGGCGAAGCTTTTCGCAGGATAGAGGCGGAAGGAATTCCAGTCATCCTTGTGGCTCCGGACTGGCCTCGTCTGGCCTGGTACGCCAACTTGGTCAGGCTGGTCGCGGACGCTCCTTGGCGACTTCCTCTCAGAGAGGATCTGCTGTCTCAGGGGCCGATCTTCCATCCTGCTTTACAGTCCCTGGCTTTGAGGGCTTGGCTGTTGAGAGCCAGGTGCTGAAGGACAGGGGTTTGTCTGCTTCAGTTATTCCTACTCTGCTTAAAGCGAGGAAAGCAACTTCTAGAAAGATCTATTATCGCACGTGGAAGTTTTATATCGCGTTGTGTGAGTCCCTCGGGGTTCCTCCACGCTCTTACTCGGTGGCTCGGATATTGGCCTTCCTGCAACGGGGGGTTGAGCAGAAGCTGGCCTTTAGCACTATCAAGGGTCAGGTTTCAACCTTGGTGATTTTCTTCCAGAGGCCACTGGCCACTCATTCCCTGGTGCGGAATTTCATCCAGGGGGTTTTACACCTGGCTCCTCCGGTGCGCTGGCCCTTGCTGCCCTGGGACCTTAATTGGCTGCGTTGTCCTGTCGTTCCCCCTATCTGGTGGTTCATAGGGATAAGGTGGTTCTTCGTCCGAATCCATCCTTCCTTCCTAAGGTGGTTTCCGGGTTTCACTTGAATGAGGATATTGTATTACCTTCCCTGTGTCCTAAGCCCAGTCATCCTCGGGAGTTTGCGTTGCACTCCTTGGATGTGGTTCGGGCTATCAGGGTGTACTTGGCTACTACTGACTTTTTTCGTGAGTCTGATTCACTTTTTGTGATCACGGATGGCCCTAGAAAGGGGTTGCCTGCGTCTGCCGCGACTATCTCCAGATGGATCAGGCAGACGGTGGTGCAGGCTTAGTCTATTAGGGGTCGGGTTCCTCCGTTCCCTGGTAAGGCGCACTCTACTCTGGGCTCTTAGTGCTTCCTGGGCCTTCCGCCATCAGGCGTCGGTGCTTCAGGTTTGCATGGCGGCTACCTGGTCGTCTGTTCATACCTTTACTAAATTTTATAAGGTTGATGTGATGGCATCGGCGGATGCCTCTTTTAGCCGCAAGGTTTTGCTGGCTGCTGTTTGAGGGGACCTTTGGTGTACCTCGGGGGTTCTGTTTTTTTCAGGTGGGTCTCTTCTTGTTTTGATGAGTCCTCTGTTCTTCTGGTTGGCTCTGTTTTGGCCTTCTGGATTGGATTTTTTTCTGTTATCCCATCCCTCATTTATGGCACTGCTTTGGGACGTCCCTACGGATATCAAGAGATGGAATCTGCGTCTGTCAATGAGCGACAGAGAAAACTGGATTTTTTGACTTACCGTAAAATCCTTTTCTCTTAAGCTCATTGACAGACGCAGGACCCGCCCCTCTATTTTGAGTTGGGTTGGTTTGATTTCTCTGACACTGCTTTGTTACATAACTGACATCCTATAGCAGGGAGAGTGAGGGTATACCCCCTGGGACTGCCCATAGGTGTAGCCAGAACTTTTTTTCTTCCTAGTAGTGTCCTACTCCTGTAGGGGGCAGTAATACCCTACGGATATCAAGAGATGGAATCTGCGTCTGTCAATGAGCTTAAGAGAAAAGGATTTTACGGTAAGTCAAAAATCCAGTTTTATTAACATTTTTAATATTAAGGGCTTGTTCTACACACCTTAACTGCATGAAAACTGATAGGAAAACCGCACATGCAGGGACATCATTTTCACATGATTGTGAATGATGCATCAAATGCTGCGGTAGTGCACTCACTGCAATAATTTTAAATAACTACTGCAGTGCAGTCAGTGCAAAACTGCTAGAAAAAAAGCTAGGCAAACAGCTACACAGTGGATTGGACTGGAGTCAGTGGACTACCGCTGCAGAAGGGAACTCACTGCAACTACTGCAGTCAGTTCAAAACTGCTAGAAAAAAAGCTAGGCAACAGCTACATAGTGGATTGGACTGGAGAGAGTGGACTACCACTGCAGTAGGGCACTCACTGCAACTACTGCAGTGACAGTCAGTGCAAAACTACTAGGAACAAAGCTAGGCAAAAGCTACATAGTGGATTGGACTGGAGTCAGAGGACTACCGCTGCAGAAGGGCACTCACTGCAACTACTGCAGTCAGTGCAATACTGCTAGAAAAAAAGCTAGGCAACCGCTAGACAGTGGATTGGACTGGAGTCAGTGGACTACCGCTGTAGTAGGGCACTCACTCACTGCAATCATTTGTAACCACTACTGCAGTATTGATTTAAAATTATTGCAGCAGTGATTGGCGCACTACTGCAGCGCAGTGCAATCAGTGCAAAACTGCTAGAAAAAATAGCTAGACAGTGGATTGGAGTGGACTCGACAGACACTACTACTACTACTACATTTCAATACTCCCAGTTAAGTAGAACAATATTATAGTGCAGAAAGCATAACATTTCAGCATGTTCACCAGATAAACGGCTTCTTTTCGTTTCATAAATTGCTGCCACTTCACTAAAAACACACTCATTTGGTACAGAGAGAGGAAGGAGGAGCAGAAAGGTATCTTCTAGCATAAGAAGCAAGTCTTTTGTAGCGTGCCTCATTTTCTTTCCACCACTGAAGAGGATCACTTCTTCTGTCAATTACTGGTTCCTTCAAATAGAGATAAAGTTCATCATCCAGGCTCATTATTGCAGATTCTGAAGAATCCTCCGCATAAGACCCCAATAAAATGCTAAACATGGCATCTATTTGACCACAATGAATTTTCTCTTCTGTCCGTTGTCTTTTTGGACTTATTTCTCCTGCATCCTGCTCTTCCACATCAGAATCCTTCTCTTCCTAACTTTTCTTTTCGTCAGGAACCTCCTGCACTTCCTGTTGAATATCTTCTGTCAGCCATTGTTTTGCCTTGGCCAATACATCATCAGAAGAGAGAGGATGGTTCTTGTATCGAGGATCCAAAAGACATACAAGCACAACATTTTTATTCTCCTCATGCTTCTCAAAACGTTTGGCGAGGCTGTTCCTCATGGCCTGCCTACTTGCTTTAATGCCACGTGTGTTGGGGCCTTCATTCTGTTGAAGAAGCATCTTCAGCACTCTCACACATGGGATGACAGAGGACACAGATGAGTCGTAATGACTCGCCTCTGTCACTTCCTCAATGGGTAGGAGGGTCTCAATGATGTTGGCTACTATGTCCCACTGATCAGCAGTAGGACAAGAATGTCCTCCAAGCCCATATTCACCAGAATATATGGTGAGAGCTCGCTTCTGCTCCAGCATCCTTTGCAACATGTGTAACGTTAAGTTCCATCATGTTGGAAAAGCCTGTATCAAGTTATTTTTGGGTAAGCCAAGGTCTTCCTGAATGCACCTCAGTCGCTGCTTGGCAAGGATAGAATGGTGGAAATGGCCTGCACACTTCTTTAGCATGCTAATTAGGTCAAGCAAAGCTTTCTGGTTTGACAGACCATCAATTACCACAAGTTGGAGGGTATGTGCCATGCAACTGAGGGCTGACACTTCAGCAAGTCTCGTACCTTTAACCATGTTCGATTCGCTGTCTCGCAACACAAGCATCACTCGGTCTTTGGTGATTCCCCATTCTTTTAACATGCCTAGAAACATTCTCTAATGTACTCCCCAGTGTGGGATCCTTGCATCACTTTTGTATTCAACACCAAATGCCTTCTTGTTCATCCGCTGTCAATTAAGTGGCATGTAAGACTCATTAGTGATTCTGTTTGTCCTGACCAGCAGTCAGTCGTGAATGAGAGTGAGTTACCAGCATTCTCTGGTTGCAGCATAGTCTTTACTTTCTCAACAACCTTTTGGTGCATCTTTTCCAGCATTTCAGTTCGATAAAATTTGTCACTCTTCAGTGTGTACCTTGGCTCAAGTATGGACATCAACCGCTTAAATCCAGAGGTCAGACAATATTGTAAATGGCTGGTTATCAGTGACCATCATCTCTGTAATTACTCTGTCCAGCAGTTGGGATTTTGCATCCAATTTTAGCCACCTGTTTCTTTTCTGAAACATATCTGTTATTGTTGCCTGGGATAGTGATGTTTCACCTTGTGATTCATTTTGTTTTTTTCTATGCTGCATGATACAATTCAACATGACGAACTCTTAGATGGGCCCAAAGATTAGACGTATTTTTGTTTTTTGCAGTTATTGATCCCATGCTTACATTGTTTTTGCAAGTGTTGCACAGTGCTGCCGATATTCCTGGAGATGGAGGAGAGAAATAGTCCCAGACCACACTTTTAATTTTTCTATCTCCATCCATCTCCATTGAAACTTGAAAGACACTAATAAATATATAGGCTTAAAAAAAATGGCTGGCTGTCACCCTTTGATGGGTGGCTGGCTGGCTGGCACCCTGTGGTGGGTGGGTGGCTGGCACCCTGTGGTGGGTGGGTGGCTGGCTGGCACCCTGTGGTGGGTGGCTGGCTGGCACTCTTTGGTGGCTGGCTGGTACCCTGTGGTGGCTGGCTGGCACCCTGTGGTGGCTGGCTGGCACCCTGTGGTGGCTGGCTGGCACCCTGTGGTGGCTGGCTGGCACCCTTTTGGTGGCTGGCTGGCACCCTTTTGGTGGCTGGCTGGCACCCTTTGGTGGCTGGCTGGCTGGCACCCTTTTGGTGGCTGGCTGGCACCCTTTGGTGGCTGGCTGGCACCCTGTGGTGGCTGGCTGGCACCCTGTGGTGGCTGGCTGGCACCCTTTGGTGGCTGGCACCCTGTGGTGGGTGGGTGGCTGGCTGGCACCCTGTGGTGGGTGGGTGGCACACTTTGGGTGACTACGCTGCCACCCTTTGTTGCTGGCTGGCTGGCACCCTGTGGTGGGTTGGTGGCTAGCTGGCACCCTTTGGTGGCTGGCTGCTGGCACCCTGTGTGATAGGTGGCTAGCTGGTACAGGCCTGTGGTTGTGTGGGACTGGATGGCTGGCTTGCACCGGGCAGCTGTGGGTGGGTGGCCGCGGTGGCTGTGTTACACAACGTGCATTGTGTCTGTGACTGGTCACTGTATTCTGATTTGATAAGAACCTAAGAAATCACTCACTGTCTCACTGCATGCAGAGACTTCATGGCGGGTGTAAAACACACTGTGAGACTCCAAACGAGGCTGAGGGAGGCGGCCTAAGAAGGCCGCCGAAGCAGTCCCAGACTCCCAGTGCGCGGAGGCGCGCGGCGCAACATACGCGATGATGTCACGGCAATATCGGTAACCGCCGGGGCTGATTCCGATATATCGGGGAAAGTGCATTTCGGTCCCCGATATATCAGTGTTGCCGATAATCGGTCGATCTCTACTGTAGAGGATACTACTTAATTATAGCCTGAATTGTGCGCTTACAGAATGCAGTATTCCCTGCAGTAAGATTATGATATAGGGTAGTTTCCAAAATCCCACTCTCCTGTTTCAAGAGTTGAATGTCCAACAAAGTAATTTAATGGTCATAATGTTGATAAGCATCATAAATTTGATGTTAAATGCATTAGGCGTGTACATAAAGTTCATATGCTGCAGCTTGGTACATTTCCAGAACATGATGACATTGTCAATGTAGCAGTACCAGAGCAGGATTTGTGAGCAAAAAATCCTCATACTTGTCTTCAGAGACTATTGTATGCTACCCCCCTGTCCCCCCCCCCCCCCCAGTAGGGGGGCGGTAGTAGGACCCATCAAAAGTAAACACATCTCTAGTGAGAGTGTGTTCAGATTTAAAGTGGTGCTAACGATTTTTAACTGTATTACCGGCATTAGGGTAAATTTTTAAATGTCATTGATAGAATAATGTATATTAAGACCGTCGGGCAAAATGAAAAAGAGATTTAACAACATTACTCTCATCCCTAAGCAACGCTCTGGGTACTAGTTGGTATGATGTGATCCGAATTTACCCATACATCCAAGACTTAATGAAATTTATGAGGACAGCCTCTGGCTTCATACGCCAATTTGTATAATGGAAGTGCTTGATTGATAAGAATAAGCCAAAACGCTATAGTAGGAGGGGCTGAGGACTTCCATTGCATAGTAATACATTTCTTAGCATAATATAGAACTAAACATAAAGCAGGTAAGTATGACCAAAAAAAAATTACTTTAAACTTGGTTAGGTTTTGACTTGACACTTTGTCAAGTGTCTGCTCAATGGCTGCTCAATGATTTGGCTGCTCAATGACCAGGCCCTATTTTGCGATTCAGCACTGCGTTACTTTAACGGACAATTGCGCGGTTGTGCGACGCTGTACCCAAACGAAATTGACGTCCTTTTTTCCCACAAATAGAGCTTTCTTTTGGTGGTATTTTATCACCTGTGCGATTTTTTATTTTTTGCGCTATAAACAAAAAAGAGCGACAATTTTGAAAAAATTGCAATATTTTTCACATTCTTTTATATGAAATTCTAAAAAAAAAAATGTAAAAATCTAATTTTTTTAACATCAGGCCAATTTGTTTTCTGCTACATATTTTTGGTAAAAAAAAATCGCAATAAGCGTATTTTGATTGGTTTGCTCAAAAGTTATTGCATTTACTAACTACAGAAAGATTTATGTCATTTTTGTTTTTTTTACTAGTAATGGCGGCGATCTGCGATTTTTTTTTTTTTTTGTGTGACTGTGACATTGCGGCGGACAGATCGGACCCCTAACTGACATTTTTGACACTATTGGGGTACCAGTGACATTACTACAGTAATCGGTGCTAAAAATATGCACTGTTACTGTAAAAATTACACTGGCGGGGAAGGGGTTAACATTACTGGTGATCAGTGGGTTAAATGTGTCCCTAGGGGCGTGATTCTAACTGTCAGGGGGCGTGGCTTGTGAAGTAATCGCAGAGACATGCGATCCTTTATAGCAGGATCACATAGCCTCTGTGATCACTTCAGGGAGAATGAGAGACGGCTGTGTTTACATCAGCCGTCTGTCCTTCTCTCTCAGCTGTGGGGGATAGCGAGTGGCCAGCGGCCATCGGAGCCGCCGGTCACACGCACTGGCTCCCCAGCTAACGAGCGGGAGCGCGCCGCCAGCGGCGTGCACTCGCTCCCTAGAGTGAGCGACGTAGTAGCTTTGCCCAGAAGGGGCTGCCTGCCGCAGTAAAACTGTGGTGGGCGGAGCTAAAGTGGTTAAAGTGGAGTTCCAGCCTGGGGGGAAAAATATTTAGTCAGCAGCTATACTGTAAATACTGTAGCTGCTGCCTTTAATATAAGGACACTTACCTGTCCAGGGAGCCCGCAATTTCGGCACCCGAAGCAACCCATTCATCGGCTCTGGGTGCAGGCGCTGGCATCCTTACCAGGGGAAACAGGAAGTGAAGCCTTGTGGCTTCACTGCCTTTTTCCTACTGCGCATGTGCAGGTTGCACTGTGCTTTCTGAATGGTTCTGCTGTCTTCTGGGACCTCTGTGTGTCCCAGAAGGCAGCAAGGGTGGGGAGGAGAGGCCGCAAATGATGTAGGTTGCCGCTGCGCCCTTACCCGGAAGTGGGAGCGGGTACCTGTTTTTGACAGGTATGCGCTCCTCCCCCCGAAAGCAGCCAAATGTGGCACCGGAAGAGGGGTGGAAGCAGTAAAGTGGAGCTTTCATATTCTCAGTTACCACATGGAAATTATGAAAGAATCCATATATCGTTCTTAAAGCCATGTTTATTTACTGTGTATCATTTTGCTTATGTGTCCGGTTTATATCATGTGTTTTCTATCACTGTATAGGCTGTTACTTTTGTGGAACCAAATAATAGAAGACAGGAACGACTAGAGGAAGAAAGAAGAGTTTTGGAAAAATGTTTTTCTCACTGTGTACAGAAACATGAAGAATGTCTTTCTTTAGAGGCAAGTGTAGTCTTCATGATAAATTTTTATCTGGAGAATGATTTGTTATTCATGTATTCGCTTTGGTGCAGTGATTTTGTTTTATAAAGCAACATATTTTTCAGATGAATCAATGACTTTAAAATGTTAGTAAAACTCAAATAACTAAATGATGATTTTTTAAATAATTCAATTAATTTAATCTAATTAAATGTTTGTATTGATTCATAAATCTATGCCATTGTTTGGGGTTGACTCCATTGGATTATGGGAGAATATAGTATATAGTCAGCATGATAAAGGTTAATTTTTCATCATATAGATCCGCTGATTTTGCTAAAAAAGAATGTATGCATATGAGATTAAATTAATGTGATAAACATAATTTCTCTTTCGTTCATTGACAGACAAAGCTCCTGATCTTCTTAACCATTGGCTTATACTGCCCCAAACAGGAGTAGAACACTAGGCAGACAAAAAAAAAGTCTGGCTACGTCTACGGGCAGTCCCAGGGGGTATACTCCCTCTCTCTGCTATAGGTACTCAGTTTTTTTCTGCCTAGTCAGGAGTAAGGACCTAGTTCCTTGCTGTAATCTCTGGTCCTGGTAATTTCTTCTTTTTAGATCTACAATCCACTGCTGGACTGGGCGACGGGCCGGATAATGTAGATCCAGTGGTCAGCCCAGTCTGGCCATCGAGCGCACGCTGACTTGAGCGCCACGGTAAGTCAGCCACGACATAGCCCTATCGGACAGGGGCTGGCCTGCGAGTTAAATGCCTTGCAAGTTCGCATAAGACTGGGTCTCGGCCCGAGTTGCATCGTTTCTCCTGACCGACAGCCCCCCATTTCGATGGACATGAGGTTCTGTTTGGAGCGGTGCCCACCTGATTCCTGGTATGATAAGTGACTGTCCCCCCTCTCCCCCTGGAGGGTTTCGGGGTGGACGTGAGATGGGCCACTCTTTTGGACGGTCGGACCCCTGGGTTTCCCTCCACCCCTCTCATCGGTCTGGTGGCCCCTATGGGCCATATCACCCCCATCCGCTCCCTTCTTTACTGGCACTGGGGCTGTGTGGGTGGCCTTGTCCACCACCTGGGGTGGGGGCAGAGTGCTGCGCTGGTGATGGAGGCGGGGGGTGCGGCTCCAGCGACCGGGTGACCAGCTGTGGGGGGAGCTGTACCTCGTGGGGGCTCCTGCCAGGGGCCCCCCTTCCTGCCTGTCCCATTTTCTGAGGACTAGGGATACCTCTTGAGTCCCTGGGAGCATCATGGTGCCGCCGTTTTGCTGTAGCCTATGTGCTCAATGCACTGCGGCCATGTTTGTGTAGTCTGGCGACCATTTTGCGGTGGTTTGCCATTGAAAAAATCGGTGGCCATGACAGTAGGACCCTGTGGGCGGCGATTTTGGTGGTGGGAGCCCCTTCTTATCCCATATTGCTGACTACTGGTTCTTTTCACTTGCTGATCGCTGCGCGTTTAGTGCAGATCATCCTAGTGGCTGCAGGTGCCTGTTTCTGCTGGTTGATGAGTCTGGTTGGGTCTTCTCCCTCTCTGCTGCGGATCGATTAGGTGCTCTGTTACTTGTGAGTGGTGCTGCCAGAGCGGTGGGGGTGCCCCTTAGCAGTGTTTTTACACCTTTTCTTGTGGGGTCCCAGTATTGACTGTCTTTGGAGCACATTTCCCCACCTGATCCCCTCTGAGGCTGCAGGCCCTCCGGGTCCCAACCATCCATCGATGCACTGACGGCGGTCCTGGAGTCCTTTGTGTCCCGGGTGGAGGGGGTTTTTGGGCGACGACCGAACAAAAAGCGCCCCCTGCCTTCCCCTGCCTCATCTGTTTCCTCAGATCCTGAATCTGATTTGGCCGCCGCAGACGTGGGACACTCTGCTGGGTCTGCGACCACGCACCCCGCGTTCTCAGACTGTGAGGATGATTCCTCCACTTCTGCAACCACGCACGAAAAGGCGCTGGTGGATGCACTGATTGTATCTGTGCTTGAGACCTTAAAAATGGGGGACCCCGCTGAAGCTGCAACGGTGGCGTTTGTTCCCTTTGACACTCACAAGCCATCCGGAGCGGCAAAGGTATTTCCTTTCCCTGCCTATTTTGACAGAATTGTCGCTAAAGAGTGGGAACGGCAAAAATGTCCTCTTGTGGTCCCTAAGAGATTTGCATTGCGGTATCCCTATTAGGAGTCCCTTCTTAAAAAGTGGACATTCCACGAGTGGTGTGGACCCTCCGGTCTCTAGATTAAACAAAATAACCATAATTCCGGTTGAAAAATCCCCGGCCTTTAAGGACCCGGCTGACAGGAAGGCAGAGGCTGTGGCTTGAAATATGTACACCCTGGCTGGTTCAGGACTGAGGCCGGTCTTTACCATTGTACTGGTGTGGCAAACTCTGACCGAGTGGGCTAAGCTTTTACACCGTGACTTGGAGGGGGAGCAGCTTCCCCCTGCCTTTGCTGAGCTGGTGGACCAGTTGGTTCCGGGACTGCAGTTGATCTGTGATGCCTCTTTGGATACGGCTCCCCTAGTCGCTAGGTTCTGTTTCAGCAGTGGTCCTTCGGCATATTTTTTTGCTCAAATGCTGGTCTGCGGACCAGACTTCAAAGAAGGCCTTGACTGATCTTCCTTTTTAAGGAGATCGCCTGTTTGGAGCTACCCTGGGTTACATCATTAAGGGTCCCACAGGGTGGAAGAGTACCTTTCTTCTGCAGGCTATTAAGGGCAAGGACCACTTGTGCCTGTCCCCGGGCCGCTTACAAGGTCTGTTTGGGGGCGGTACAAAACCTGTTACTTCAAGGTGTGATGGTTCTGGTTCCAACATTGGAATGTTTTCACGGTTTTTACTTAAACCTATTTACAGTTCCCAGGAAGGAAGGCGAGGTGCGTCCAATCCTGGACCTCAAGATGCTGAACTGCTTTGTGTGGGTGCAGAAGTTCAAAATGGAGTCCATTGGCATAGTGGTGGCATCCCTGCATCAGGGGGATTTTTTTGCCTCTATCAACATCAAGGGTGCTTACCTTCACATTCCATTATGTGTCAGTCACCAGCGCTTCCTCCGCTTTGCCGTGGGAGAGAAGCATTATCAGTTTGTGGTATTACCCTTTGATCTCACCTCCGCTCCTCGGGTCTTCACAAAAGTGTTAGCTCTAGTGCTAGCATTGTTACACCAATGGGGATCTTGGTACTGGGCTGCTTGGACGACTTCTTTCTGTGAGCGGAGTCTCCTACTGCTCTGGTGGAAAACCTGGAAATCCCCACACAAACTCTGAGAGAGTTTGGCTGGATTCCGCAATTTTTAGAAGTCTGCTTTGGTTTTGTCCACAAAGCTGGACTATGTGGGTCTGACTCTGGACTCGGCCTTGGCCAGAGTGTTCTTCCTCTGGACAAACTCCAGAAACTGCAGGCTGCGATTCGTCTCCTGCTGTCCAGCAGATGGTCATACCTCTGGACTTGCATGCAAGTGCTGGGCCTGATGTCTACCTTCAAAGGGGTCTACCTTCGAGGCAGTTCCGTTTGCACAGTTCCATACGAGGTCCCTGCAAAGGGAGATTCCGGCCAAATGGGACAAGACTCCGCAGTCTCTGGATAATCAGATCTGGCTGAGCCGGGAAATAAGAGTCCCTGATATGGTGGCTTCGTTCTCCGGCGCTTCTGCTGGGAAAATCCTTCCTCTCCTTGTATTGTACAGTGGTCACCACGGATGCCAGCCTGTCCGGCTGGGGAGGCGTCCTCGGCAAAAATTCTGCTATGGGGATCTGGACACTGGACGAGTCCAGACTACTGATCAATGTCTTGGAACTCCGAGCGATCAGACTGTGCCTGGAACATTGGGCGGATCGCCTTCAGGGATGTCCAGTGTGCATTCAGTCACACAACACCACGGCTGTGGCTTAGGCCAATCACCAGGGGGGCACAAGAAGTGTCCTGGTAACTATGGAGGTAGCCAGCATTCTAAGGTGGCCAGAATGGTTCGTTCCAGCCCTCTCCGCCGTACACGTTCCCGGGGTGGAAAACTGGCAGGCATATTTCCTCAATCGGCAGGCGTTAGACCAAGGGGAGTGGTCCCTTCATCCGGGAGGTGTTTCTTCAGTTGTGTCTCCGGTGGGGCATTCCCGAGGTGGATATGTTGGCGTCCCGGCTCAACAGAAAGGTGCACAGGTTCGTGGATCGGTCACGGGATCCTCTGGTGGATGCCACAGATGCGCTGGTGGCCCTGTGGGGTCAGTATCCTCTTACTTACGCCTTTCCTCCTCTTAAGCTTCTGCCAAGACTTCTACGCAAGATAGAGGCAGAAGGGATTCCGGTCATCTTAGTGGCCCCGAACTGGCCTCGCCAGGCTTGGTACGCCGATTTGGTGCAGCTGGTTGCCGACGTTCCTTGGAAGCTTCCTCTCAGGGAGGATCTGCTGTCCCAAGCTTCCATCCTGCTTTACAGTCGCTGGCTTTGCGGCTTGGCTGTTGAACGCCAGGTGCTGAAGGATAGAGGTTTATCTGAGTCTGTGATTCCAATGCTGCTAAAAGCTAGGAAATCTACTTTTCTCTTACGTCCTCCGACAGTCGCCGCCTCTTTATATTCGTCACAATGGGGGTTATGACCTTTGCTCCGTAGGAGTAGCTAGGCAACAGAATATGTCAATATTAAGGCTTTTAACATATCCCACCCCCAGGGGGTGGTCCCCTCAGTCAATACCCTCCTACTTCCTGTATCCATACCTCAGTTTCAATGTCTAGCTTGTCAGGAGTAGCTGGATGTTTCTATGCTGGGGCATTTTGTCTCAGCCTTTTCTCTTTTCTTGATTTTATTTGAGTTTTTTTTCTCTCTTTACTTAGCTGTTACTTTTGTCAGCATTAGTTAGTTCTTCTGATGAAGAGGATCGTGCGGGCTGGGTCTCGGGCTGACCCCCCTGGTCGCAGGTTGTGGGTCAGTGGCTTCCCAGCCTGCCATCAAGCGTTCAGTCAGGTATTTTTCCTGGCACAATGAACGACCCATCCCTGCTGCAGGGATGCTATGGTGAGGTGGCTACCTCACTGGACGCCTTGCGGTATCGATCCGCAGTCCTCCTGCATCCTGGCTGCGACTCTCCCTGTCCCATGTGCAGTGGCTTGATCGCTTGTGCGGGTTCCCCACGCCATTTAGGAGGTAAGTGTATCTGTGTGGGGACCTATCTGTTTGGGGGGTGTCAGTCTGGGACTGTGTAACCCTGCCCACACTGTTGGACTCCCTATCTGTTTTAGCTGCACTCTGTGGAATGCAAGGAGGGGGGCTATACTGCACTGTCTCTGTGTCAGAATGTGTGCTGTCTTTTACTGTGTGACAGGCTGTGTGCTGCGGGGCATGATGTGGATCATGTTGTGCATACTTGCGGCGACCGCTGCTGCGGTCCGCCATTGTTTTTACTATGCTGCATGTGTGCTGGTGTTTCACTGTGGGCGGGAGCGGCGTTTTCGGCACCAAGCGCTGCCATTTTGGTGGCGATCGCTCCGGCCTCATGCTGGCACTGCAGGCGGCCATTTTCTTGTAGCCCTCCATAGGCTTTAATAGAGCGCCCTGTATTGCATCACTTCTTCTTCTCCTGGGCGCACCAATCGAGGCAGCAGCAGCAGCGGTGGTCTCTGCAGGTTTTATCCTCTCTGTCCTGAATCCTTGCCTGAGTTTGTGCTTTTCCCTGTGGGGGTCGGCTTGTGCTGGTGTGTGAGTGCGGTGGGCTGCGCTGACCACGCTTTTAAAGGGGCAGTTACCCTTTATTCCCCTGCAAAATTTTTGGGGGCATGGATTCTCAGGAAAACAAATTTCCTCTCACTTTGGTGGGAGGCCAAGGGGCTGCTGTTTCCCCCCCAGGGGGTGATTTGGCTGCTGTTGTGGCTAACCTTGCTGCTCAGGTGCAAATGCTTGTGGCTGCTCAATCCACTAAACGGCCCAGAGTTTCAATTTCCTCTGATTCCGAGGGTGAGGGTGATGGGGCTGCTATGGCTGGGGTCTCCTTATCGGGGTCCCGTTCCTCCCTGGATCTTGTGGGATCAGAAGTGGAGGCCGAGGTGGAAGGGGTTGATAATTCTCCCCCTGGCTCGTCTGAAGAGCTTGCACTCATGGATGAATTGGTTGCTTCTATCAAACAAACACTGCGTTTGCAGGATGAGCCATGTCCTCCTGCTGTTTTAGCCTCCTATGGGACGCAGCGGAGACGCAGATCTTCACAGGTTTTTCCTTGCACTGATGATTTTCAGCGCGCTGTTAGTGAACAGTGGCGCAATCTGCGGAAGCCTTTTGCTGTGCCAAGTAGGTTCAAGCTGCGTTATCCTTTCACGCCCGCTACTAATGAACGTTGGTGTGTGCCACCTCCGGTGGATCACGCGGTAGCGGTTTTGAATAAGTCTACTGCGATTCCTGCTGAGGATACGCCGGTGTTCCGGGATGCCACGGACAGGAGGCTGGAGTCTCTTACCCGTCATACTTATTCGGTTACCGGTTTTATGCTCAAAGCTATTTTTGCTTCACTTATGGCAGCTCAGGCTGTCGCAAATTGGACGCAGGTGCTTAGGCGCGTCCTGGTGGCTGACTCTGCCCCTCCAGAGACGTTGGCTATGGTGGATCAAATCCATCAGGGTGTCATGTATTTGTGTGATGCTGACCTGGATATGGTAGCGTTGGCTGCACGTGTGCACAGTGTGGCGGTGTTGTCACGCCGCCTGATTTGGCTGAAGTGTTGGTCTGTGGACCAGTCTTCGCGCAAGACCTTGGCTAATCTACCCTATAACGGATCTCACCTTTTTGACGATTCCTTGGATACACTGATTAAAGGGATCACGGGTGGTAAGAGCACGCTCTTGCCCCAATCCCACAAGGCTAAGGCGGCTCCTGGTAAGAAGACCGCTTCTTTTCGGCCCTCTCAGGGTTCCTTTCGTGCCTTTCGGTCGCACTATAAGGGTAAGCCGTTCAAAGGCCAAGGCTCCCAGAAGAAGCCGTGGACAGGTAAGCAGAAGTCCGGCCAGTCCGGATCCGCTGCCCACAACAGTGTGGCCTGAAGGGGCGCCCTCACTCGGTTCTGGGGTGGGGGGACGCTTGCTCGGTTTTCTTCAACCCTGGCTGGCCCGTGTTCGGGACAGGTGGGTTCAGGAAATCGTTCGATCTGGCTACAAGATCGAGTTTCTCTCTCGGCCGGAGAGCAGATTTTTTCCCTCAAATCTTCAACTGTCTCCGGAGCGTTTGCGGGATCTGCACCTGGCGGTGCGGGACCTGCGGGCTCAGGGAGTAGTGGTTCCGGTACCTCATCGGGACAGATTTCGGGGGTTCTATTCCAATCTGTTCACCGTGCCCAGGAAGGAGGGCAAGGTGCGTCCGATTCTGGACTTGAAGGCTCTGAACCTCTTTGTGCGGGTTCGCAAGTTCCGCATGGAATCCCTGCGGTCGGTGGTGGCTGCCCTGATTCCGGGGAAGTTCATGGCCTCCATCGACTTGAAGGATGCGTATCTTCACATCCCCATTTTCGAGGGTCACCAGAGGTACCTTCGATTCGCCATTGCGGAGGATCATTACCAATTCGTGGCGCTGCCTTTTGGGCTCGCTTCGGCTCCACGGGTGTTCACCAAGGTGCTTGCACCGGTTCTGGCTTTGTTGAGAGCCCAGGGCATCTCTGTCCTGGGGTATCTGGACGACATTCTGGTTCGGTCTGCGACCAACCAGGGTCTGGTGTCAGACCTGTCCGTCACGATGCAGACTCTGCAGGAGTTTGGTTGGACGATAAACTTTCCAAAATCGACGCTGTGCCCGTCGGTTCGTCTTCCCTACCTGGGGATGATTCTGGACTCGGTCCAGGCGAAGGTCTTCCTGCCGGGAGACAAACTCGGGTCTCTTCAGGAAGAAGTCAGGTCCCTCAGGGACGTTCCGTGCTCGTCCATCCGGACGTGCATGCGCTGTTTGGGATTAATGGTCTCAGCTTTCGAGGCGATTCCCTTCGCCCAGTTTCACACGCGGGGTCTCCAAGCGGAGATCCTGTCCAGGTGGGACGGGCGACCGCAATCTCTGGAACTCCAGATTTCATTGAGTCATCGCACCAGAAGGGATCTTCTGTGGTGGCTCCAGTTCCCGACGGTGTCGGGGGGCAAGTCTTTTCGTCCTCTCTCATTGACGGTGGTCACCACGGATGCCAGCCTGTCGGGCTGGGGTGGTGTTCTGGGCGTTCTGTCCACCCAGGGAACTTGGTCGGTGGAGGAATCCTCCCTTCCGATCAACATTCTGGAACTACGAGCGGTAAATCTCTGCCTTCGACGTTGGACGGACAGGCTGCAGGGCCGTCCGGTTCGGGTGCAGACGGACAATGCCACAGCGGTGGCCTACATCAACCATCAAGGGGGCACCAGGAGTGCCCGGGCGGCTCGGGAGGTGGCCGACATTCTGTCTTGGGCCGAGACACACGTCCCGGCGATAACGGCAGTTCACATTCCGGGGGTGGAGAACTGGCAGGCGGATTATCTGAGTCGCCAGACCCTGGACCAGGGGGAATGGTAACTTCACCCGGATGTCTTCCAGATGTTGTGCGCGAAGTGGGGTCTTCCAGATGTGGACCTGTTCGCGTCTCGTCTGAACAACAAGGTGAAAAGGTTCGCGATCCTCGGGCAGACGCGTCAGACACGTTGGTAGCTCCGTGGCATCAGTACCGACTGCTGTACGCATTCCCACCGATTCAACTGCTGTCCAGGTTCTTTCGCAGGTTGAACTCGGAACCGCACACGGTGATTCTTGTGGCACCGGACTGGCCTCGCTGGTCCTGGTACGCAGACCTCGTGAATCTGGCGGTCGATGCCCCGTGGCGTCTGCCTCTTCGAGAAGATCTCTTGTCTCAAGCACCGATATTCCATCCTGCTTTACAGTCGCTGGCTTTGACGGCCTGGCTGTTGAAACCGAGGTCCTGAAGGATAGGGGTCTCTCCCCTGAGGTCATTCACACTTTGATCAACGCGAGGAAGTCTTCCTTGGGGAAGGTCTATTACCGTACTTGGAAGGCCTATTTTGCCTGGTGTGAGTCCAGGGGGCATTCCCCTCGCACGTACTCGGTGTCTAGGGTGTTGTCCTTCCTTCAAACGGGTGTTGACCAGCGTTTGGCGCTGGCTACGATCAAGGGTCAGGTGTCTGCGTTGGCCGTTCTTTTTCAACGTCCTGTGGCATCTAACTCCTTGGTTAGCACTTTTGTCCAAGGGGTGCGACATCTGGTCCCTCCTAGGAGGGAACCCCTACCTCCTTGGGACTTGAATCTTGTTCTGTCCGTGTTACAACATGCTCCCTTTGAACAGATCAGAAAGATCTCGTTGTCCATGTTGTCCAAGAAGGTTGCCTTTTTGGTGGCGATCACTTCGGCTCGCCGGGTGTCGGAGCTGGCAGCTTTGTCCTGCAGGTCTCCGTATCTGGTCGTTCACTTGGATAAGGTGGTCTTGCGACCTAACCCTTCTTTTCTACCGAAGAGGATTTCGGATTTTCACCTCAATGAGGATATTGTCCTACCTTCGCTCTGCGCAAAGCCCAAGCATCCGAAGGAGGTGGATTTGCACTCCCTGGATGTTGCTCGGGCGATCAGGGTTTACCTGAAATCGACTGAATCTTTTCGCAAGTCGGATTCCTTATTTGTCCTTCCAGAGGGTCGTCGGAAGGGCATGGCGGCGTTGGCTTCTGCCATCGCCAAATGGATCAGACAGACCATTGAACAGGCATATGCTTTGAAGGGAAAAGTTCCTCCTATGCCTGTGAAGGCGCACTCTACCAGATCCCGGAGTACGTCTTGGGTCTGTCATCATCGGGCTTCTGTGGCCCAGGTGTGTAAGGCGGCGACTTGGTCGTCCGTTCACACCTTCACGAAGTTCTACAAGGTGGATGTTCAGGCATCGGCTGATGCTTCCTTTGGCCGCAAGGTTCTTAGTGCGGCAGTTCCTTAGGGTCCCTTGTTTTGGGCCCTTGGCTGTTTGGGATATAATTTTATCCCTAGGTTATTTGTTTTTTCCTGGGTTGTTGCTCCTGTTGAGCACCCTTTTTTCATGCTGCCCAGCTGGTTTCCTCCCCTTCGTTCCTTTCTCTGATGTGGAGACGGCGTTGCCTTAGGCGCGACTGCGTTTCCCACCCTTCATGTTTGCACTGCTTTGGGACGTCCCCATTGTGACGAATATGAAGAGGCGGCGACTGTCGGAGGACGTAGGAGAAAACTGAATTTTTGTAAAATCTTACCTGTAAAATTCCTTTCTCTGAGTCCTCCGACAGTCGCCGCCCCCGCCCCTCTTTTGGGGTTTGGTTGTATACTCTACTGCTATTCCACTGAAACTGAGGTATGGATACAGGAAGTAGGAGGGTATTGACTGAGGGGACCACCCCCTGGGGGTGGAATATGTTAAAAGCCTTAATATTGACATATTCTGTTGCCTAGCTACTCCTACGGAGCAAAGGTCATAACCCCCACTGTGACGAATATGAAGAGGCGGCGACTGTCGGAGGACGTAAGAGAAAGGAATTTTACAGGTAAGGTTTTACAAAAATTCCGTTTTTACGTGGAAGACGTACATTGTGTTGTGTGAGTCTCTTGGGGTTCATCCTTGTTCATTATCTGTGGCTTCGTTTGACGGGGGGGTTGAGCAGAAACCGGCCTTGAGTACTATTAGGGGCCAGGTGTCGACCTTATTGGTCTTCTTTCAATGGCCCTTGGCCACACTCCCTGGTGCGTACTTTTCTTCAGGGAATTTAGCACTTGGCTTCTGCAGTGCGGTCTCAGTTACTGCCTTGGGACCTCAATTTGGTGCTCTCAGTCCTCCAGAAGCCTCCCTTTGAGAATCTTTGGGAGATTCCCCTGCTTACGCTTTCCAAGAACGTGGTCTTTTTGGTGGCTATCACCTCTGCACGCAGGGTGTAAGAATTGGCGGTGTTGTCCTGTTGTTCACCTTACTTGGGGGTTCTTCGCCCCGGTCCGTCGTTCCTTCCAAAGGTTGTCTCTGATTTTCATTTGAATTTTTGAAGACATTGTGTTGCCCTCCCTGTGTCCCAGGCCAAAACATCAGAAGGAAATTGCTTTGCATGCCTTGGATGTGGTCCGGGCAATTAGGGTGTACCTGGCAACTACAGAGATTTAGGAAATCAGTCACTATTTGTGCTCACGGATGGGCCTTGGAAAGGGTTGTCCGCTTCCTTTGTGACCATATCCAGATGGATCAGACAGACTGTGATTCAGGCCTATTCCATCAAGGGTGAGGTTCCTCCTTTCCCTGTCAAGACGCATTCAACTCGGGCGCCCAGTGCCTCCTGGGCCTTCCGTCAGGCGTCAGTGACACAGGTTTGCAAGGCGGCCACCTGGTCGTCGGTGCACACTTTTAAAAGTTCTATAAAGTGGATGTGTTGGCATCTGCGGATGCTTCCTTTGGCCGCAAAAATTTGCAGGCTGCTGTTTAGAGGACCTGGTCCTCTTTGAGGGTGTAATGTTCTTTTCAGGTGGGCTCCAGTTGTTTTGGTTGAGCTATAGTTTAGCCTTGGGAATTTATTTTTCGCTGTTCCCACCCCTCATGTTTAACACTACTTTGGGACGTCCCAGTAGTTAAGAAGATCGGGAGCTCTGTCCGTCAATAAATGAAAGAGAAAATTGGACTTTTGACTTACTGTAAAATCCATTTCTCTGATGGACACAGCACCCACCCTCTGTGGAGTTGTAATTCTGACACTGCTTGTAACAAAACGGACTACCTATAGCAGAGAGAGGGGTATACCCCCTGGGACTGCCCATAGGTGTAGCCAGACTTTTTTCTGCCTAGTGTTCTACTCCTGTAGGGGGCAGTATAACCCAATGGTTAAGAAGTTCAGGAGCTGTGTCCATTAATGAACATCAGAGAATGGATTTTACGGTAAGTCAAAAATTCCATTTTTTGGATGATCACAGTGAGATGTGTTGAAACTGAATTTTATTTTCATTGAGTTTTCATCACTGAAAACATGCAGCTGACGAAAATATTTTCGTCTACGAAATTAATACTAGTTGTAAGCAATTGTAGATATGTGTTTACAGCAGGCTTTATTGTCCTAAGAACTTGTAATTTGGTTACATGGGATGAATCTGTTTATAAGCTACAGGTATATGTCATCTGGTTGTAATTAAAGTATCCTCCCATCCTACAATCCTCACTCTACAATTAAGCTCTTGACACAGTAAATCTGTCGAACATGCATGCAATAATGCCATCATTGTATCAAAATATTTCCCCCAATTGTTGACATATTATAGATCGTTAACAACATAAATGGTATATTTTTCATCAATCGGCGGAAACCATGTAATTATTTTTTTACCTTTGTGAACCCTCCCATTCGACAGCAGTAAGATCTTCGTTCATTGACAGACACAGCTTCATATCTTCTTGACCATTAAGTTATGCTGCTCCCTACAGGAGTAGGACACTAGGCAGGCAAAAGCTTTACCACGCCTATGGGGCAGTCCCTGCAGGCATAACCCCGCACACTCTGCTATAGCTCTGTTTGTTTCTGTCTAGTTTAGGAGTAGGACCTAGTTCCCTGCTGGGACTTCGGTCTTAGCTGTCTATTTTTGGGAACCTTTTTTTATGATTCATTTCTTTTAGTTAGAGTTCCTGGAGAAATACAAGCAACAGCCAGCTTGGTTTTGGACTGGATATTCTAGATCCTTAAGGTCTCTCAGCCTGGCCAGCTAGCAGGTTATAGTCTAGCACTAGGCCTCGCCACGCCAGACCCCCGATGGACAGGGACGAGCCTGCGAGTGGACCGTCTCACCAGGACATGAACAACTTGGGATGCCCTGATTCGCAGTGTACCCCCTGGCTGTCAGCACCCCCACCCCTGGTGAGAGGTGGTCTGTTTGGGGTGGTGCCCGCCTTATACTGTGGTATGGTGAGTAAGTGTCCTGTGTCCCCCCAATTTCCTGGCGGTCTCAGGGTGGACGTGGGCCCCCTCCATGGAATAGTCGAACCCTCGCGTATCCCTCGGTTCCCCTGGCCTCTTGGGCATACCAGGCCCCTCTTAGCTGGGTCTCAGGGTGGACGTGGGCCCCCTCCATGGAATAGTCAAACCCTCGCGTATCCCTCGGTTCCCCTGGCCTCTCGGGCATACCAGGCCCCTCTTAGCTGTTTCTCACTTCTGCAGCAGTTTCATACCTCTACACTTACATGGATGGAGAAGCTGCGCTATCACTACTCGCGGACCGTGCTGCAGAGCGGCCGTGAACATCTGTTACCTGTCCATTTTTTTCCATCCATGTAAGTGTGTTTCTTTAACCACTTGCCGCCCGCCCGCCGTCAATTGACGGCGGGACGATGCGGCCATTGTTCTGGGAAGACGTCATATGACGTGATCCCAGAAAAGCAGGGCAGGCGCACGATCGTGTGCGCGCCGCCCTGCACCGCCGGTGTCGGCGTGTCCCCGGGACACCCCCCGTCACCGGCAGGGGGGAAACAGCCAATGGGCATGGCTGTTTCCCACGTGATCGGCTATGTTCCAATGACACAGCCGATCACAATACAGGAGCCCGGAAGATGACCGCGCATGCGCGATCGGGAGCGCGCAGCGCGGTCATGTCGGTGGCTCTGTCCCTAGGAACACAGCTAGTCACCGGCAGTAGTAAACAGTCACTGACAGTGACTGTTTACGAAGTGATCGGCTGTGAATCCATTCACAGCCGATCACAAAATCTAAACAAAGAGCAGTAACTCACTGTTACTAGCTCTTCTCCCCTCACACAGTTTCCAGTGTGAGGAGAGCAGAGCTAGAAACAGTGAGTTACTGCTCTGTATACCTGTCACAAAGTAAAATCACACAAATAAATGTCCCCACACAGTCCTCAGCCCCCCCCAATTGCACCTGTCACCCAACAGTCACCTCATCAGTGCCCAGAAATTGACACCCATAAGGCTACGTTCATATGTGAGCGTAGCGATCGCGGGCAGAATCACCGCGATTCTGCCCGCGATCCGGAAATCATTGCAAATTGCGGGACGCCTGTGCGTTGCCCGTGATTTGCAATAGCACCCTAAACGCTGTGCGATGCCGCGATTTCCACCTGCTGAATCGCGGTAACATCGCACAAACAACGCATGACGCCCAAAACAACGCATGACGCCCAGGCGTAAATCGCAGCAACATCGCACAGCGTTTGGGGTGCTATTGCAAATCACGGGCAATGCACAGGCGTCCCGCGTTTTGCAATGATTTCTGGATCGCGGGCAGAATCGCAGTGATTCTGCCCGCGATCGCTACGCTCACATGTGGACATAGCCTAAAGTTCACCGGTCACCAGAGACTGCCATCAGTACCGCCGTGCACCATTGCCCGTCACCTGTCACCCATCAGTGACCATCGCCCGTCACCTGTCACCCCATCAGTCATCGTCATCTGTCACCCTATCAATCATCGTCACTTGTCACCCCATCAGTGATCGTCACTTGTCATCCCATCAATCATCGTCACTTGTCACCCCGTCAGTGATTGTCATCTGTCACCCCATCAATCATTGTCACCTGTCACCTCATCAATCATCGTCACCTGTCACCTCATCAATCATCGTCACCTGTCACCCTCTCAGTCATAGTCACCTGTCACCCCATCAGTCATCGTCACCTGTCACCCCATCAGTCATCGTCACCTGTCACCCCATCAGTCATCGTCACCTGTCACCCCATCAGTCATTGTCACCTGTCACCCCATCAGTCATTGTCACCTGTCACCCCATCAGTCATTGTCACCTGTGACCCCATCAGTCATTGTCACCTGTCACCCCATCAGTCATTGTCACCTGTCACCCCATCCGTCATTGTCACATTTTATTAGGAAAAAAACATTAAAAACAGTACATTACTATAGGCATATCACGTGAGTATACAAAGTATAGGATAAAAACAATGGACTAACATCCGATGGTGTAGTTGTCTGACAATGCAGGATGACACCTAACATGTTTCAGACTTGTAGAGGTATTGTCCTTCTTCAGAGGTTGCATCCAAATCTAGCAACACATCTGAACAGATAAATACATAGATAAGTGCATCAGAAAAAATACAAATGATACGTACTGCTAATGTTGTGCTGACAAATCGCAGTACTCACATGCCCAATGAGGATTAGTAAGGTAGTCCAATACTAGTTCACAAGAAAACCATAGAGATAATGGCTGCTGGTGCCTGTTGGTGGAGGAGCTCAGTTGCTGAGAGGCTGTGGCAAGTATGATGTAAAACTAGCAGGCCAGCTAGAACTGCATAGGTCACAACGTTCCGGGGCAGGTATAGCTACCTATAAGCCCTAAATTTAGCTGTAACATCAGAAAATGGTAACAAAACAGTAAATTTACTGATTTTGTATATGCCTGTGTGTGCTTGGAACCAATCGTGGACTGTCATGTTAGAGACAGTCAAAGGGATTACAAGCTAATTATTGTTAGAACCTATGCTGACACATGTTAGGCTGCTACATGTGCCACAGAAATGTTCAATGCAATAAGATCAGATGATTACCTGGGTTGTGATATCAAAACTAAAAGAAAAAGTAACAAATGTAGACATACCTTATCACAGAAGGAAAGGAATT
Organism: Pelophylax lessonae; assembly: GCF_965119305.1. Classification (NCBI taxonomy): domain Eukaryota; kingdom Metazoa; phylum Chordata; class Amphibia; order Anura; family Ranidae; genus Pelophylax; species Pelophylax lessonae. The sequence continues at coordinate 144,029,617 of NC_138775.1, read as the reverse complement.
TACAGAGCGTGTTGTTCTGCAGCTGACCAGCGTGAACTGGCTTGTCTTGAAAATGTACATTTGGACATGACAAATCCTTTTTACCCATAGTCTGTGTCCCAGTCTTTTTCTATATAAATGGAAACAGGAAGCAGGCGCCGGCCACGCCTTTGAATACGTCTTCTAATGAAACGCGTCAGTCACAACGCATGCAAGCACGCAAACGCCGTGGCCATTTTGAGTTATGCTTTGTATTCACTGCTGACATGTGAGTACCATTCTTCAATTATTTAATAAAGTCAAGTACGTATCACGCGATTGGAGTTCCTCTTTCTTTGGAGGTTTTTCTGTATAATTGTTGCTGACTGGTGAAGACTCTGAGGAAGATATTCATAGCTGGCATTTATCATCATTGGGGATTGTGAGGAGCTGGACGATTTTGCTATATACTTTGCTGACCTTGTGAGATCTTTACCACAGGCTTGTTTGATCACTCATTCATCTGAGGGTCCATATGTTCCAGTAAGCGCTTTGTTTGCGTGGAGCACGGTGGTGGAGTTACCACAAGGCTCGGAGTCAACTATGGGAGCGGGACCTCTCCTCAATTTTCCACCTTTCCTCTTTGTCACCTACCCACAGAAAGGACTTCTGTTTGGCTATGCTCTTTTTTGATCTAAGGACTGGCCTACCATATCTCCTTTCAAGCTGACATGTATTTTTGAGTGTTTAATTTATATGTATTGACTGTGAGCAACATTCTTTGTGATGCTGCATTCCTTTATTTATATGTTTTCTAATGTTGATGTGTAATTTGAGTATTTATTGCATATAGTGTCATACATCAGTGGCCTGCACCCCTCTGTTTATAACACTTTTTCTATATAAAACTTCCGATAAATATCTTGGAACGCAGGGCGATTAAAGCGGAGTTCCACCCTAAAAATTAACTTTCCACCGTCCGTTACCTTAAAAATACCTGAAAAATAATTGGATAATTCAAAATTTTTTTTGTTTCACTTACCCTGTTTTTAATGAAAATAAACTTTTTTTTCCTTCCACGGCCCCTGACGTCACTTCCTCCTTTGCAGTGACTCCTGGGAGATGAGCGTCATCAATCCCAGGAGTCAATGCGCCTGCACCGGTGTCACTCGTCACTTCCGGTGCATGCGCGTCATTCCCTGCTGAACAGCTTCTGGGCATGCGCAGAACCAGCTGCGGGATGACGCGCCTGCCCCGGAGTGACGAGCAGGGCATTCTGGGACTCAGATATCACCGAAGAGGGATGCTCCAGCTTCAGCTGCCCACACCTGAGATGGCAGCGCTGGAGAAGACATTTTCAAGGTAAGTATTTCTTCTTACAGGTAAGTTAAACAGGGGACAGTTCAGAGGCTATCGTTGCTTAAATGCACTAGTCCTGACTGTCCCAGGGGTATTTTTAGCTAAAAAAAATTTTTGCCCGGAATTCCACTTTAAGCTTTGCCTGAGACGCTGGACAACTTGTCTGCAAGATTGTCCAGTCTGGATACAATCGGACAATGCCACGGCCGTGGCTTACATCAATCATCAATGGGGCACAAAAAGTGTCTTGGCGGCCCAGAAGTTGGCCGAGATCCTGGATTGGGCAGAAAAGTTTGTTCCCAGGTCCCAGGTGTGGAGAACTAGCAAGCAGATTACCTGAGTCATCAGGTGTTGGACCAGTGGGAGTGGTCCTTACACCCGGAGGTGTTTCATCTCTTGTGTGTCCAGTGGGGGACACCCGATGTCAACCTGTTTGCTTCTCAACTAAACAAGAAGGTTCAGATGTTTGTAGCCTGGTCTCAGGATCCTCTGACCGATGCCACAGATGCACTGGTGGCTCCTTTGGAGTCAGTATCGGCTGATTCATGCTTTCCCTCTGCTCAAATTTCTACTGATACTTCTTCGCAGGATAGAAGTAGAAGGGATTCCGGTCATTCTGGTGGCCCCAGACTGGCCTTGCCAGTCTTGGTAGGCAGACCTGATAAGGTTGATCTGCTGTCTTAAGGACCGATCTTCCATCCTGCTTTACAGCTGCTGGCTTTAACGGCGTGGCTGTTGAAAGCCAGGTATTGAAGGATAGAGGTTTTTCTGATTCACTGATTCCTACACTGCTGAAGGGCAGGAAGTTTACTTCCAGGAAGATCTATCATCGTATGTGGAAATAGTACATTTCATGGTGTGAATCTTTGACGGTGCAACCTTGCTTGTTTTCGGTGGCTAGGGTTTTGGCTTTTCTTCAAAAAGGTGTTGAACAGCGGCTGGCCTTGGGCACTATCAAAGGGCAAGTGTCGGCTTTGGCTGTGTTTTTTCAACACCCTCTAGCTACACATGCCCTGATTCACACTTTTATTCAGGTGGTTCGTCATATGGCTCCCCCGAGGCGATCCCCGCTACCTCCGTGGGATCTGAATTTGGTACTGTTCTTCAAAAACCTCAGTTTGAGAACATAAGGTAAGCAGAGGAATCTCCCTAATGTCAGAAGGTCACCTTTTTGGTGGCTATTACTTCTGCCTGCAGCGTATCTGAGTTGGCAGCGCTGTCCTGCCGCTCACCCTATCTGGTGGTCCGCAGAGATAAAGTGGTACTCCGACCTAATCAGTCTTTTCTTCCTAAGGTGGTTTCTGATTTTCATTTGAATGAAGACATTGTGCTGCCTTCACTTTGTCCTAAGCGCAAGGATAACGGGTGGTGCGAGCAATTAGAGTTTACCTGGCAGCTACTTAGTCATTCAGAAAATCAGATGCTCTATTTGTTCTTACCGAAGGATCTCGTAAAGGATTTGCTGCGACCATATCTAGATGGATCAGGCAGGCGGTAGTCCAGGCTTATTCGCTGAAGGGACAGGTTCCTCCTTTCCCTGTAAAAGGCACACTCTACTAGGGCGCTGAGGGCTTCCTGGGCTTTTCGCCATCAGACGTCAGTGATGCAAGTTTGCAAGGCGGCAACTTGGTCGTCAGTGCACACGTTCACAATTTCTACAAAGTAGATGTGTTGGCATCTTCAGATGCCCCTTTGGCCGCAAGGTTTTGCAGGCTGCTGTCTAAAAGAGAATTTTGTTTCTCTTTGAGGGTGTATGTTTTTTCTGGGGAGCTCCAGTTCCTGGTTGGCTATGTTTAAACTTGGGAAATTACGTTCTTTTTTGCGTTGTTTTCTCTTTCGTCCACCGACGGCCGTAGCTGCTGCTTTAAATCATAGACAGATGTGTAATAAGCCCCTCCTACTAGGAGTGACCAGGTAGAGCCAAAGGCTTTGACTCGCCCAGGGGGGCGGGGTCCCTGAGTTATTACCCCTTGCCTCACCGTTGCATCTTCAGTTTTAGCTTCCTGGTCTTAAGAGAGGCCACACAGCTCCCTGCTGGGACCTTTTGTCCTAGCTCTGTTTTAAACATCTTAAAGGGAACTTTTTTAAATTTTATTTTTTGCTGCTGCTGACTTTAGTTCCTGTGGAATGTCGGCTGAGTTTCGGACAGGCTATATTTACGGTCTCCCAGTTTGTACCAGCGAGCGCTTGCAGACCGTAGCTCCGCGCTGGATTTCCATAGCGACTATAGTGCCACGGACGGGGACTGGCCTGCGGGTGAAGCACCCCACCGGGACGCACACACCTGGCATGCCACTGTCGCAGTGTGCCCTTGGCCTACAGAGGCAGTCTGTCAGGATGGACGCCCACCCTCAGCAGTGTGGTCCGGTAAGTACAGTCCCCCCGTCTGGTTAGCGGGCCTGGGGAGGACGTGGGCTCCTCCATAAGTGAGTAGGACCCTCGGGTACCCATACCTCCTAACACCCTCCTCCACTATGAGGGGTCACCTGGGACCTTCCCCTCCTACCCTGACCTCTCCCTACCCTTGGCCCTGGAACCCCGGGACACTTTTATTGGGGGGTCCCCTATGTAAGTCGCCTCTGGTGCTATATAGGGTAGTGGACATGGGGGGGGAGGCCTCGGAGGCCTGCTACCTTGGGGGGGGGGGTTCATCCGCCGGGATGACCTCCGCCAGGGCCCCCCGGCCTGTTATTAGGGTTGGCCTCACTAGGCCCGAGGTCACGCGCTCATTGGCGCAAAGCCCCCAGTTTGCTGTGGCCTGCAGCCTTAACAGGCCTCAGCAGCCTGCCTGGGTATCCCTATCACTGTAATGCCAGTGGCCATTTTGCTGGAGTCGGAGACAAAACAGCACAGGAGCTTCTGGCTCTTGTGGGCGGGGGCATTTCCTTCTACTTTCATTTCTCCATGCTGCTGATGAATCTTGCTGTGTTCTCCATGTGATAACTACTCTAAAGGAGTTTCATTACCCTGGCCTTCACCTTTTCATCTTCAGAGGGGTTTCAGGCCTTTAGGGGGCTTAGGATTATCCCCCAGAGTAGCGATGCGTGCATCGCGATCGCCTCCTAAAGGCGCAGTGCACGCCAGTAGCGGCTGACATGCTTGGACCTGTGGTGCCTTTGTAACCTCACTTAGCCTCAGGGGCATTAAAGAGGAAGTAAACCCTCCTGTGACACTTTTACCTTTAGGTAAGCCTATGATAAGGCTTACCTATAGGTACTGTAAATATCTCCTTAACATGTACCGTTTAGGAGATATTTACCTTACATGCAGCCAGTGACGTCACTGGCGCATGCGCTCTGAAGGAACGGCCGCTGGTGCCGTTTCTTCAGAGACCCGTGCCGTGACTGTCGGGTCCCGCACGCGTCCACGGATGCCGCGATCCCGGAAGACGGGCAACATGTTCATAGAGGTGAGCGGACGGCACGGCGGGGGCTCGTTCTAAGGTAAGTATTTCATAATGAGCTAGTATGCGATGCATACTAGCTCATTATGTGTTTCTCTTTCAGCTTGTAAAAAAAAAAAATGAACTGAGTTTACAACCTCTTTAATATTTGGCGATTGGGCGCGGATTGCTCCCTCTAAAGGCCATTGCTCCTGTTTTCAGGAGAAGCTTCTGTTTAACCCCTTGCGGTGCAGGTTCTGGTGTTTCCCCATTTCCCGGTCTGCTCCTTACATTCTTACTGTGCAATCCTACTGTTTGGCCATTTGTCTAACATGGATTCCCCAAGTTTGTCTGCGACCACCGATGTATTGTTGGGGCCCGCTTCTAATGTTCATGATGTGACTTTATTGTCTGTGATGCAAGAAATGTCCAGAAAAATGGACAAAGTTATTGCGGCAGCATTTACTAAGAAACGCCCTCAGCCCTTGCCTGTCTTATCTCAGACCTCAGATTCTGAGGCCGATATGGTCGCCCACGACGCAGACCCCCTTTTGGAGGATGCGTCCCCGCATTCAGAATTTTCTGACGTGGAAGAGGATGTTTCCACACCGCCTTGGCACAGGAAAAGGCCCTGGTAGATACTTTGATACCCTCAGTTAGGGACACCCTGAAAATCACGGATGCGATTTCTAAATCGCAAGGAGCCTCAGTATCCTTTGGATCCCTCAGGGCAAAGAAATTGGCCAAGGTTTTCCCTGGACCCAAAGTCTTAGTGGAGGAACAATGGCGGTGACCTAATCGCACGCTTGCAGTTCCCAAACTTTTGGCTAGACGCTACCCGTTTGAGAAAGAGATCTTACTCAAATGGACGGTCCCCCCTCAGGTGGACCCCCAGATATGTGGTATTCACAAGGCAAAGGTTTTACCGGTGGCAGAATCCTCATCTCTCCCTAATCCGGTTACATACGTATTGAGGTCTTATCCCGACACCTGTATACCGTAGTGGGATCTATTCTCAGGCCTGCCCTGACTACCATTCTAGTCTCTCAGACTATGTCTGAATGGGGAAAGGCTCTGAGAGAGGCAATGACGGTAACCCCTCACCATCATCTGCCCTGGAACTCGCTGACCAATTATCGCAGACTCTGCAATTTGTATGCGATGCTAACCTGGACGTTCTTCTGCTCGCGGCCAGAGCATCAGTGGTAAGTTTGCTCATCAGACGTGCAATCTGGCCAAAGTCCTGGTCGGCTGACCAGGCTCCTAAGAAGCTTTTGGCAGATCTTCCCTTTCAGGGTGATCGCCTTTTTGGTTCCTCCTTGGATGACTTGATCAAGATGGTCACTGGGGGAAAGAGCACACTCCTTCCTCACTCAACTAAGGGTAAGTCTCCCTCGTGTAAGCGAGGTCCTTCCTTTACAGCCCAGAAACGTGTTTTTCAGGGGTAAGGGGACATATCCGTCTTCCCGGATCCTTGTACCTCACTGTTGCACGACAGGTGGGTCCACAAGGTAATTCAGTCCGGGTACAAGATAGAGTTTCGTTCCCATCCGCCAGACAGATTTTTTCCCTCCAATCTTCAGCTATCCCCAGACCGCCTTGCGGGTCTGCAGGAAGCGATTCGGGATATGCTGTCACAAGGCGTGATTGTACCAGTTCCTCATCTGGAACACTTTAGAGGGTTCTATTCGAACCTGTTTACCGTTCCACGGAAGGAGGGCAAATTGCGTCCAATCTTGGACCTCAAAACTCTGAACCGCTTTGTGCGCGTCCAGAAATTTTGCATGGAGTCCCTGCGGTCAGTGGTAGCGTTCTTGCATCAGGGGGACCTCGATCGATAGCAAGGATGCCTATCTCCATGTCCCTGTTTGCCAGGGTCATCAACGATTCCTCTGCTTCCCGGTGGATAAGGACTATTTCCAATTTGTCGCGTTACCGTTTGGTCTCACCTCTGCTCCCAGGGTCTTCACCAAGGTGTTAGCCACTATCCTGGCTCTGCTACGACAGAGGAATAACGATTCTGGGGTACCTGGACGATCATCTCCGAGAGGACTCGTCTGTGACATTGTAACGGGATTTAGAGGTGACCATTCACACTCTGAAGCAGTTCGGTTGGAATCTCAACCTTCAGAAATCTGCCCTGGTTCCAACAACCAGACTGGAGTATCTAGGGATGATCCTAGATTCGACTTTGGCAAAGGTATTTCTACCCCCTGTGAAGTTACAGAAGTTAAGGGAAGCGATTCTTTCGCTGCTGGCTTGTGACCTGGTGTCTCTGGCCATCTATGGACATCTATGCATGTGCTGGGCCTGATGGTGTCCTCGTTCGAGGCCGTACCGTATGCTCAGGCCCACACGAGACTTTTGCAACAGGAGATCCTTGTCAAATGGGACAAGGATCTTCTATCCCTGGACAGTCTGATTCCTTTGAGTCAGAGATCCAAGGACTCCCTAAACTGGTGGCTCAGCTCTCCGAATCTTCTCCACGGAAAATCCTTCCTTCCAGTATTCTGGACGGTGGTGACGACAGATGCCTGTCTGACGGTTGGGGGGGGGGGGGGGAGTGCTGGGCACCCTGAATGTTCAAGGGACCTGGACGTTGTAAGAGTCCAAGCTCCTGATCAACGTTCTGGAACTGAGCGCAATCAAGTTGAGCCTTTTCCACTGGACGGACAATCTCAATGGGTGTTCTGTCCGAGTCCAGTCCGACAATGTCACGGCCGTGGCCTATGTCAATCATCAAAGGGACACCAGGAGTGCCCTGGCGGCTCTGGAGGTAGCCGAGATCCTGCGCTGGGCAGAGGACTACGTCCCAGCCCTATCTGCCGTGTACATTCCCGGCGTAGACAGTTGGCAGGCGGACTACCTGAGTCGCCAAACCCTGGATCAGGGAGAGTGGTCACTGCATCCACTAGTGTTTCATCAGCTGTGTCTACGGTGGGGGACCCCGGTTGTGGACCTGTTTGCCTCCAGACAAAACAGAAAAGTTTCAAAGTTTGTGCCTTGGTCCAGAGATCCTCTAGGCTGATGCAGTATACACCCTGGTGGCTCCCTGGAGCCAGTATGGGCTAATTTATGCGTTCCCTCCGCTGAAACTTTTATCTCGCCTGCTACGCAGGGTCGAGTTGGAGGGGATTCCGGTAATTCTGGTGGCTCCAGATTGGCCCCGGAGATCCTGGTACGCTGATGTGATTCTGCTGAAGGTCGCAGGTCCATGGACACTTCTTCTGCGGGAAGATCTTCTGTCTCAGGGTCCGATCTTCCATCCTGCTTTACAGTTGCTGGCTTTAACGGCTTGACTGTTGAGAGCAAGGTGTTAAAAGGACAGGGGTCTGTCAGATTCTGTGATCCCTACCTTACTTAAGGCTAGGAAATCCACTTCTCTGAAGATTTATCATCGTATTTATCATTGTGGAAAGCGTACCGTAAGGGTCAGGCTGCGTCTGTGGCGACCATCTCTCGATAGATCAGACAGACTGTGGTGAAGGTGTATACTCTTAAGGGCAAGGTTCCTCCTTTCCCTGTCACGGCTCACTCTACGTGGGGGTTGAGTGCCTTTTTGGCTTTCCACCATCAGGCGTCAGTGATGCAGGTTTGCAAGGGGGCCACTTGGTCGTCTGTACATACGTTCACCAAGTTTTACAGAGTGGATGTGTTTGCATCCTCGGATGCGTCCCTTGGCCACACGGTTTGCAGGCTGCCATTTAAGGAGCAGTCTACTTTTCCTTCTCCTTTATGGTTTTGTTACGATTGGGCTCCAGTTGTTGCTTATTGGGCTCCATGTTATATAGTTGGCTATGTTAGCTGTGGGAATTGCATTATTTTAAGTTTGTCCTTTCCACACCCCTCAGTGGTTACTGCTTTTGGACGTCCCATCCATCTATGATTTAAAGCAGCAGCTACGTCCGTCGGTGGGCAAAAGAGAAAATGGGATTTTTTACTTACCATAAAATCTATTTCTCTGAGTCCACCGACGGACGTATCTCCCACCCCTCTTTTCTCTGAAGAGTTGGGTTTTGGTTATTATTCACTGCTTGCAAATAAACTGAAGATGCAACGGTGAGGCCAGGGGTAATAACCCAGGGACCCCGCCCCCCTGGGCGTGTCAAAGCCTTTGGCTCTACCTGGTCACTCCTAGTGGGAGGGGCTTATTTCTCATCCATCTATGATTTAAAGCAGCAGCTACGTCCGTCGGTGGACTCAGAGGTAAGTAAAAAATCCCATTTTTCCCACCCCTCATGCAAATACTGCTTTGGGACGTCCTAATGGTCAAGAAAATATGAAGCTGCGTCTGTCAATGAACGATAGAAAAAACTGGATTTTTGACTTACCATGAAATCCTTTTCTCTAAAGTTCATTGACAGACGCAGCACCCGCCCCTCTATTTTCTGAGTGGAGTGGGGTTGTGGTCTTCTAAAACACTGCTTGCAACTTGCAACTATAGGGCTATAGCAGAGTGTGTGGGGTTATGCCTGAAGGGGACTGCCCCATAGGTTTGGTAAATCTTTTTCCTGCCTAGTGTCCTGCTCCTGTAGGGGGCAGCATAACCCAATGGTCAAGAAGATATGAAGCTGCGTCTGTCAATGAACTTCAGGGAAAAGGATTTTACCGTAAGTCAAAAATTAATTTTTTTATTGCTTGTACTTCCTGGGTTACGTTTTAATATGCACATGCGCTGTAGGTTTTTTAAATCTGTTTTTGATCCATTCCACTACTGTTAAGAAAATCAATCTTTTATGCTACAAAAATTTGACATGACAATTCATTTTCTTGCTTTATTGCATGGGCCCACTAACATTTCAAAAGCCAAATAATCAAGCATACTGAATGCTTTTTGAAAGGATTTAGGGGACAGAAGAGCAGGTGGAACAGCCTCTGTACTGAAAAATACCAGTAAATCTTCACATAAGTCTTTCTCTTCTGTGGCCATTGCTAGAGGAGAAACTGCTTGCAAGGAGGAGAGAGCAGAGCAGAGATAAGGGGCACACATAGAATGGACTGTTCTGAGATATGGTGGAGTCATGAATGATGTGATCTTTCCATTTATTGCAGAACACTAAATCTGTGGAACAGAGTTGTGAATGCATTTAATGACATATTAGAGCACATGAGAAAAGTAACAGGACAAGGTGGTGGATTAACAAGCCTCAAAGAAGAAAATAAAATAGATAGCCATATCAAAATCAGGAGAAAAAAGAAGTTTGGAGCAACAAAGCCATGTCTATGACCCACAGAATCCATACAGACTTCTGCAACGGTCTTATGATTCTAAGCACCAAATAAGAGCGTGTTGTTTTCTTGATTACCTGATTAAATGTAAGAATTTAACTTTGTCACATGCCCATTTAATGCCCGCCACATGGTACCTCAGGGAGAGCTAAATTACCATATTTTCCATTTTGATGACCAGAGGTGCATTGAACAGGATATTGCTGAAGATAGCAGTATGTTCAAACAAGATGTCAGCCCAAGTCAATGGAATTCCCCACTTTACGGTACTAAAGACTGTAATGAAGAGTTGCAGATCAATAAGTTTCCCTTCATGTGGGGGACACCACTCTGTCCTGTGCCAAGTTCTCAAGGTGGTACATTGATAGATCCCGAGAGTAACCTTGGCTCTAATCTTTGTGCTTCTGAATCTCTACCATATGTACAGATAGAAATAAAATAACCGTGTCCGATTCCATGTTTGGATGTGCGCATTTTAGAATAAGTAGAAGACCAATTATCATCTGGTCTCCTGCCTGAACTGGCTGTTCTCTGTTAAGGTTTTATTAAAGTAGGAATTTTGCAAGTTTTCAATTTAATTGAGTTCAGTTTCATTGAGTTTTACTTGAACTGCCCTGCCTAACATAGGCTAGTGTCCTGTCAGTGTTTAACATCAGTTTGGTGCTGTTACGGAACAGGGCACCCCTGAGCAGGTACCTCCGTTGACAGACGCTCCTAGTGCTTCCCGAGGGCTCCAAGCATTCCACCAGACACCGTAAGCACTTCAGACTCCACGAACTGCCGCAGCTTGGTTAGGGTCTTGGCATCTCCTACCCACCCTGGACCAATGACAAGGCCCCAGGTTCCTGTGGGTGAACCTCTCTTTCCCCAGAGAGTGCAGCACGAACAAGCTCTTACACAAGCTCTTATAAGAGCTTAGTGATTCTCTAAGGGAGTATGGAAGACCATAGCAATCCCTGCAGCAGATTCCCCCAATAACGAGACAAAGCTCCGAGATGAGGGTAAAACAGGAACAACATTTATTGGAAGAACAGAGCACACTTTTATACAGAAATTGGAACATCCTTCCCCCAACAACCGCTTTCCCATTGGTCAATTGTAAAGTACTTGCAGTTCTCAATAAGGTCCTCTCCAGCATATGCAAATGAGGGCTTGAAAATGAGTCAACAGGGATTGGTCAGATAGCTTTGACCAATGCAAGGAGACAGAAGCCCCAGGGGGCAATCAATGTACACAATAGTCAGACACAGAACAATGGTTCCCTAACGAGCCCTCAATACACATTACTCTGAGTGTCAATAGACCGCCCGTCTCCTCAGAACTTCCTGTAATGCCCATATTAGGAGTTGGCTTCCTGTTCCTTACAGTTTACAGGAATACGTTTTAGCTTCCAGGAGAGGCAAGGCTCCATTAGCCACATGTTTAAAGAAACACAAAAAGACACAAAAATGCATAACTCCCAGTCTACTGAACAGAACCCCCACATTCAACCCATCCCCAGATAGCCTGGATCTGAGCGCTCAACATATCCAAACAGCACTCAGATGCCACAAACACAGTCAAATTGCCATGGGGTTTACGTTTAGCCTGGGCTGATGAGAGGGTCCATAGTCCCATTGCAGGAGGCGAACAACCAGGCTTCTCCAACGCCCAGTGGCGAGATTGGTCTCGTCACAGGTGCATCAGGGACCTTGCATTTATTTTCAACACTTTAATACAGAGTTTTGTTTGGATTGCACGAACATCGTTTAGAAGCTAATAGTTTTGATTTAGCAGCATTCTTTTTGTAGAGTACATAAAATGTGGGAAATGATTGATGATAAACCTCTTTGCAAGACATTTCTAGGTTCCCTAATTACATATACATAACAGTTGTGCTTAAAGCACCTGCTACTTATTTTTGTACTTTGTACCATGTGAGTTTACAATTTAAAAATACTAAAAATGTTTTCATACTTTTATTTGTTCTTCCCTTCAAATGTCTGTACAATTATCATTCTTGCAGATTACATATTTAAAAAGGGTGTACATCTATTTTCTTTGTTTTGGCTTACCCCTTTTTTTTTTTTTGCTATCTGGTCAGCTAGCAATCCGCAATAAGCAAGGCTACAGGTCATTACTTTCATTATTGAAGACCAGTTTTAGCATAGTCACAGATTGGAGAATGTGAGAAATTGTTACTGTCTTACAAAAGAAGGCTCAATCTTCTGAGATATCAAATAAATCTATATGTAGTAGCTGCATAACTCATGTTGAAAAGCGAAAAAAGTTCAACATTTCCCTTTTTATTTTTTGTAAAAAGGTAGATACATTAGAAAACATATACATACAGTTTTCGAAAATGTTCAGTGATTTTGGCATAGTTCTGATTTTGTAAAAAAAAAAAAAATTTAAAATGGATATTTCTCTTTTGTTCATTGACGGACACAGCTCCAGAATCTTCTTGACCGTTGGGTTATGCTGCCCCCTACAGGAGTAAGACACTAGGCAGGAAAAAACTTTACCACGCCTATGGGGCAGCCCCAGGGGGTATACTCCCACTTCCTGCTATAGGCGTTCAGTTTTTTCCTGCCTAGTCAGGAGTAAGAACCTAGTTCCTTGCTGGGATCTCTGGTCCTAACATTTTTGTCTTTTTTTTTAAACTGATTTTCTCTTGCGTCCTCCGACAGTCGCCGCCCACTCACAAGTCTTCACCAATGGGTATTGACCTTTTCTCCGCAGGAGTAGCTAGGCACAAGATTTGTTAATAACAAAATCTTTTAGCATAGACACACCCCTAGGGGCTGTCCCACTAGTCAATATCTCCCTGCACCAGCATTCCCAACTCAGTTTGATCTTGCCTAGCTTAGGAGTAGCAGGCTTTCCTGTGCTGGGGCTTCAGTCTCAGCCTTCTACCCTTTTTTGATTTTATTTCAAGTATTTTCGCTTTACTTTACTAGCTGTTATTTTGTCAGCTCTTAGTTAGGGATCTTTGGATGAAGATGTGTCATGCGGAGCTGGGTCTCTGACTGGCCGCCCTGGATCCCAGGGCTGAGGGCCAGATGGATCCCCAGCCTGCCATCGAGCGTTCAGCTACGGTTCGCCCTGGCGCCATGAACGACCCATCCCTGTTCGCTGCAGGGATGCTGCCTGTGAGGTGGCTACCTCACTGGACGCCATTCTGCGGTCTCGTGCTGCGGTCCGCTGCGTCCTGGCTGCGGCACTCCCTGTCATTCAGGATAGGGGTTTGTCGCCTGGAGACGGCTCCCCACGCCATCCGGTACGGTAAGCACCTTCTGTGTGTGGGACCATCTGTCTGGGGTGTCAGTCTGTGGCTGTGTGTATACCCCCCCATGTCTGTTAGGTGCGGGCTCCCTGGTAGATCCCTGTTGGGGGTTGACATGCCTTATGGGCTGCGGGGGGGGGACTCCCGGGGGGGGGACTCCCCCCCGCTCTGCTGTGTGAATTCTTTTGGGAGCGATGTGTGTGCAGACATGTGGCAGCGGCGGCCGCTATTGCGGTCCGCCATTGTTTTGTACTAGTGGGCGGCCAGTTTATCTGGACCTGGTGCAGCGCTGTGTTTTTGGCGTGGACATGCGCGCTCGTTTTTTCGGGCATATGTCGGCGGCCATCTTACTGTAGCCTCTTTCCCTTATGCCGAGCAGCCATTTTGCCGTAGCCTCATAGGCTTTATAAGTTCAGCCGGCTCTTGCATCACTTCCTCTTCTCTCTGGAACAGCGATCGGTGGCAGCAGCCTGTTGTGCTCTCTCCAGGTTTTTCCTCCATCGTACTGTTTTTCCTAACTCAGTGTTCTCTGTCCCTGTGGGGTCGGTGCATACAGTTAGTATACGGTGGGCTGCGCTCGCCGTGGTGTTAAAGGGCCAGTACCTATTTTTCTCTCATTCCTGTTTGGGACATGGATTCTCAGGATAGCAAGTTTCCCCCCGCCCTGGTGGGGGACCAGGGGGCTGCTGCACCCCCCGAGGGGGCTGATCTGGCCACTGTAGTGGCATCCTTAGTGTCTCAGATGCATGTGCTGATGGCTGAACGATCTGCAAAGAGGGCCAGGTTATCCATTTCCTCTGATTCAGAGGGCGATGTGGCTGCTGTGGCTGGCGTGCCCTTCTCAGGGTCTCTCTCATCTCTGGACCTTATGGGGTCTGAGGGGGAGGCGGAGGTGGAGGGGGTTGATACTTCTCCCCCTGGCTCGCCTGAAGAGCTTGCACTCATGGATAAGCTGATTGCCTCCATTAAGGAGACGCTGCACCTGGAGGATGAGCCCACTCCTCCTGCTAGGGTGCCCTCTTTTGGGACACACAGAACCCGCAAATCAGCGCAGGTTTTTCCCTGCCCTGCGGAGTTTCATCACACGGTTAATGAACAGTGGCGCAATTTAAGGAAGCCCTTTACAGTGCCTAATAAGTTTAAACTGCTTTATCCATTCGCGCCCTCCACCGACGAGCGTTGGTGTGTGGCGCCCCAGGTGGATCACGCTGTAGCCGTTTTGAACAAGGCTACCCTGGTTCCTACTAAAGATACTCCGGTTTTCCGGAACCCTACGGACAGGAGATTGGAGTCTCTTGCCCGTCATGCATACATGGTTGCTGGCTCTATGCTCAAGCCTATTTTTGCTTCAGTGATGGCAGCCCAGGCGGTGGCCGATTGGACGAAGGTGCTTAAGTGCACCCTGGTGGCTGATTCGGCTCCGCCGACCACGCTGGCTATGGTGGATCAGATCCATCAGGGAGTCATGTACTTGTGTGATGCGGACCTGAATTTGGCCCCTTTGGCTGCACGCCTGTCTAGTGTTGCGGTGCTCAACCGTCATCTGATATGGCTGAAGAGTTGGTCGGCCGACCAATCATCTCGCAAGACGGTGGCGGACTTTCCCTACGCTGGTTCTCGCCTTTTCGGCGAAGCTTTGGATACTCTAGTGAAAGGTGTTACTGGGGGCAAGAGTACTCTCTTGCCACAGAATCCCAAGAACAAGTCCTTCCATGGCAAGCGGAACTCCTCGTTTAGGCCTTCTCAGGGGTCCTTTCGTGCTTTTCGGTCACAGTCCAAGGGCAAGCCCTTCAAAGGCCAAGGCTTACAGAAGAAGCCGTGGACAGGCAAGCAGAAATCCGGTCAAGTCGGTTCTGCATCCCATTCCACTTCCGCCTGAAGGGACGCCCTCACCTGCTTCTGTGTTGGGGGGACGTTTGCGAGGTTTCCTCCAACCTTGGCTGGTCCGCATCCAGGACAGATGGGTTCAGGAAATCGTTCGATCGGGTTACAAGATCGAATTCCTTTCTCGGCCGGCGGGCAGATTTTTTCCCTCAAATCTTCAGCTGTCTCCGGAGCGCTTGCAGGATCTGCGCCTGGCGGTGCAGGACCTGCGGGCCCAGGGGGTGGTAGTTCCGGTGCCTCATCGGGACAGATTTCGGGGGTTTTACTCCAATCTGTTCACTGTGCCCAGGAAGGAGGGCAAGGTGCGTCCGATTCTGGACTTGAAAGCTCTGAACCGCTTCGTGCATGTTCGGAAGTTCCGCATGGAATCCCTGCGCTCAGTGGTGGCTGCCCTGAGTCCGGGGGAGTTCATGGCCTCCATCGATTTGAAGGATGCGTACCTACACATCCCCATTTTCGAGGGTCACCAAAGGTACCTTCGATTCGCCATTGCGGAGGAACACTACCAGTTCGTGGCGTTACCTTTCGGTCTCGCTTCGGCTCCGTGGGTTTTTACCAAGGTGCTGTCGCCGGTCCTGGCCCTGTTGCGGGTACAGGGTATTGTGGTCTTGGGGTATCTGGACGATCTCCTGATAAGGTCGAATGCCAGCCAGAGCCTGTTGACCGACCTGTCCACCACGATGCAGGCGCTGCAGGAGTTCGGTTGGACCATAAACATTCCGAAGTCGACTCTGTGTCCTTCGGTTGGCCTTCCCTATCTGGGGATGATTCTGGACTCTGTTCAAGCGAAGGTTTTCCTACCGGAAGACAAGCTCCGGATGCTTCGGGACGAGGTCAGGTCCCTCAGGGACAACCAAGACTCGTCTCTCCGGACATGCATGAGATGTCTGGGGTTGATGGTCTCGGCTTTCGAGGCGATCCCCTTTGCCCAGTTTCACACGCGGGATCTCCAGGCGGAGGTTCTTGCCAAGTGGGATGGGCGACCGCAGTCCTTGGATCTGCGGGTCTCGTTGAGCCGCCGCACCAGACAGAGTCTTCTGTGGTGGCTCCAGTCCCCGGCGGTGTCGGGTGGCAAGTCTTTTCGTCCATGGCTGTGGACGGTGGTCACCACGGATGCCAGCCTGTCGGGCTGGGGTGGTGTCCTGGGCACTCTGTCCGCCCAGGGGATATGGTCGGAGGAGGAATCCTCCCTTCCGATCAACATTCTGCAATTGAGAGCGATAAAGCTTTGCCTTCTACGATGGTCAGAACGGCTTCGGGGCCGTCCGGTTCGGGTTCAGACGGACAATGCCACCGCGGTGGCTTACATCAACCATCAAGGGGGCACCAGGAGTGCCCGAGCGGCTCGGGAAGTGGCCGACATTCTGTCTTGGGCCGAGATGCACGTCCCGGCAATAACGGCAGTTCACATACCGGGGGTGGAGAACTGGCAGGCGGATTATCTGAGCCGCCAGACCCTGGACCAGGGGGAATGGTCCCTACACCCGGATGTCTTCCAGATGTTGTGCGCGAAGTGGGGTTCACCAGATGTGGACCTGTTCGCGTCTCGTCTAAACAACAAGGTGGAAAGGTTCGTGGCAAGAACGCGCGATCCTCGGGCGGACGCCTCGGACGCGTTAGTGGCGCCCTGGCATCAGTATCGTCTGATGTATGCCTTTCCCCCGATTCAGCTGCTGTCCAGGCTCCTTCGCAGGTTAGCCTCGGAACCACATACGGTGATTCTGGTGCCACCGGCCTGGTCTCGCCGGTCCTGGTACGCAGACCTCGTCAATCTGGCAGTCGACCCTCCGTGGCGCCTGCCGCTTCGGGAAGACCTTCTGTCTCAAGGGCCGATATTCCATCCTGCTTTACATTCGCTGGCTTTAACGGCCTGGCTGTTGAAAGCCAGGTCCTGAAGGATAGGGGTCTCTCCCCTGAGGTCATTCCCACCCTGATCAAGGCTAGAAAAGCCTCTTCGGGGAAGATTTACTACCGTACTTGGAAAGCGTACTTTGCCTGGTGTGAGTCCAGGGGGTATTCCCCTCGCTCGTACTCGGTGTCGAGAGTGTTGGCTTTCCTCCAAACTGGAGTGGACCAGCGTTTGGCGCTGGCCACGATTAAGGGCCAGATTTCTGCGCTGGCCGTTCTTTTTCAACGCCCTGTGGCGTCAAACTCGTTGATTCGCACCTTTGTTCAGGGGGTGCGCCATTTGGCCCCTCCACGGAGAGAGCCTTTGCCTCCGTGGGACTTGAACCTGGTTCTGTCCGCGTTGCAACATGCTCCCTTTGAAAAGATCAGGGAGATCTCGTTGCCTCTGTTGTCCAAAAAGGTGGCTTTTTTTGGTGGCGATCACTTCGGCTCGCAGGGTGTCGGAGCTGAAGGCTTTGTCCTGCAGCTCTCCCTACTTGGTACTTCACAAGGATAAGGTGGTCTTGCGACCTAACCCATCCTTTCTGCCGAAAGTGATCTCGGATTTTCACCTTAATGAAGAAATTGTCTTACCTTCGCTCTGCGCGAAGCCAAAACATCCTTAGGAGGTTGCCTTACATTCCTTGGATGTTGTCAGGGCGATCAGGGTTTACCTGTCGTCCACTAGATCCTTTCGCAAGTCGGATTCCCTCTTTGTCCTTCCTGAGGGACCTCGGAAGGGCATGGCGGCGGCGGCTGCGACAATCGCCAAATGGATCAGACAAACCATTGTGCAGGCCTATGCCTTGAAGGAGAGGGTTCCTCCCTTCCCTGTGAGGGCGCACTCTACCAGATCTTTGAGTACGTCTTGGGCTTTCCGGCATCAGGCTTCGGTGGCCCAGGTGTGTAAGGCGGCGACTTGGTCGTCCGTTCACACTTTCTCCAAGTTCTATAAGGTGGATGTTCAGGCATCGGCCGATGCCTCCTTTGGCCGTAAAGTTCTCAGTCCGGCAGTGCCTTAGAGGCCCTTGTTTTTGGGTCTTTGGCGGTTGGGGCGTTTTGCCCCTGGGTTACTTGTTTTTTCCTGGGTTGTTGCTCCTGTTGAGCACGTGTTCCTGTTGCCCGGTTGGTTCTCTTACTATGGTAAGGTTCCTTTCTCTGATGTGGGTACTGCGTTGCTTGATATGCGGCTGCGTCTCCCACCCCTCATGTCTACACTGCTTTGGGACATCCCATTGGTGAAGACTTGTGAGTGGGCGGCGACTGTCGGAGGACGTAAGAGAAAACGGAATTTTTGTAAAATCTTACCGTAAAATTCCTTTCTCTGAGTCCTCCGACAGTCGCCGCCCCTCTTTTGGGGTTTTTGTGTACTCTTACTGCTATGCTACCAAACTGAGTTGGGAATGCTGGTGCAGGGAGGTATTGACTAGTGGGACAGCCTCTAGGGGTGTGTCTATGCTAAAAGCTTTTGTTATTAACAAATCTTGTGCCTAGCTACTCCTGCTAGGCACATTGGCGAAGACTTGTGAGTGGGCGGCGACTGTCGGAGGACTCAGAGAAAGGAATTTTACGGTAAGATTTTACAAAAATTCTGTTTTTTCCCCTCGTTTTGTTATTTTCTGTTCCTGTGAGAACTACAATCAACTGCTGGAATGGGCAACGGACTGGATATTCTAGATCCTTATCCCCCCGGTCTCCCCAGTCCGGACAGCGAGCGCGACCCGACCTCCGCTCCGGGCTAGGACGGCGGCCACGTAGCCTCACTGGACGGGGGCTGGCCAGCGAGTTAAACGTCTCGGGAGGACGCTTTGACCTGGTCAAGACCTGAGTCGCAGCATGCCTCTGGCCTGCAGCACCCCCCATTCCGATGGTGCAGTTGTCTGTCTGGAGTGGTGCCCACCCGGTTTCCATGGTGTGGTAAGTAGTGTCCCCCTCTTCCACTGGTGGCATTTTGGGGTGGACATGGGCCCCTCCCTTGGATAGTCGGACCCCCCAGGTTCCCTTCCTTCCCACATAGTGTCCCCCTTCTTTATCAGGGTCCCCCTGTGAACCACCCGCCATCTACCCACACCTAGCTCCCCACTCCTTTCCCCCCCAGGGGTGGTCATACATGTAATGTCTGTGTGGGGGTGTTGAGCAGGCAATGGGGGCCGGGGGGCACCGCCAGCTTCTGAAAAATGTTTTTGGGTGGGATGGTCCTGGTGGGGGCTCCTGCCAGAGCCTCTCCTTACTGTCCATTCGTTGCTGGGGGTCCCGGGAGCCGCCATTCTGTCATGAATGGCTGCTGTGTATATCGGCGACCATGTTTGTGTAGTCTGGTGGCCATTTTCTTGTAGTTTCCTATTGATATAAAGCGGTAGCTGTGTTTTTGCAGCCCAAGGGTCAGTGATTCGGTGGTGGACCTCTAGTGTTCTTTCCTGAACTTTCTCTTTCTCTCTGATCGCCGTACGGCGTGTAGCTTTGGCATTCTGCTCTGTACCGGAGTCGGTAGTGGTGAGTCCCTGTGGGTGCAAAATGGCCTCCCTATTTCTATAGCAGCAACCTGGTGTGCTGGGACTTATGGTTCAGCTTGTGCGGGGTGGGGGGGGTTTAGCAGTATTTTTTCTTTTTTTTTTTTTTTACTCGAGTTCCCTAGGTTAACCCATGGAGTCCCTGGAAGCATGTCTCACCAACTTACCCCCTCTCAGAGGCTGCGGGGCCCTCTGGGTCTCCGTCCGCTTTGTCTGCTATGATGGTTGTCCTAGAGTCATTAGTGTCCAAGGTAGATATGCTCTTGCAAAACAAGACCGGCAAAAAGCATCCCCCGCATTCACCTGCATCCTCTGTCTCCTTGATTGATTGATTTTGAGGTTGATCTGGCTGCCGCGGATGTGAGTCTCCCTGCTTGGTCTGCGTCCACGCACCCTGAGTGCTGTGATAGTGAGGATGATTCCTTTTCCAGTACGGCCGTGCATAAAAAGGCGCTGTGTATGCACTGATCTCATCAGTGCGGAAAACTTTAAAATGGGAGGACACAGCTGCTTCTGCGTTGGAAACGCCGGTACATTTCGGTACCCGCAGATCCTCAAAGACGACAAAGGTTTTCCCCTTTCCTGCCTATTTTGACAAAATTGTCGCGAGTCAGTGGGGTTTCCCTAAATGCTCTGTCGGGGTGCCTAAGCATTTCACTAGAAGGTATCCTTTTGAAGAATCCCTGTTATAAAACTAACAGTACCGCCTGTGGTGGATTCTCGAGTTTCCAGGTTAAATGCAGTTTCCAGGGTAAATGCGGTAAAACCAGTTGGTCCAGGGCTTGCAGTTCATCTGTGATGCCTCTCTGGATGCGGCTCCCTTAGTCTGCAGGGTATCTGTAACGCTGGTGATCCTTCGGCGCATGATGTGGCTCAAATACTGGTCTGTGGACCAGGCTTCCAAGAAGGTTCTGTCTGATCTCCCTTTTATAGGAGATCACCTGTTTGGAGCTTCCATGGATGAGGTCATTAGGGTCTTACAGGGGGAAGAGGCTACCAGGAGCAAGGAGTCTTGTCACAAATGTGGCCCTTTCTTCTCGGCTCACAAGCCGCCCTTTCATTCTTCAGGATCTCGGGACAAGGGGTCATTGAAACCAGTTTGATCGGCCTCAGGAGGTTCAAAGAGGCTGTGGTCTGGAAAGCCGAAGAAGTCTGTCTAGGTCTGACTCTGGACTCGGCCTCAGCCGAGGTGTTTCTCCCACTGGACAAGTTCCAGAAGCTGCAGGATGCCATTCGACTTTTTCTCAGGACTTGCATGCCGGTGCTGGGCCTGATGGTGTCTACCTTCGAGGCAGTTCCGTTTCCACAGTTCCATACTAGACCTCTGCAAAGGGAGATTCCTTCCAAGTGGGACAAGAATCCACAGTCTCTGGACAATCTGATCCTGTTGAGCCGGGGTACGAGAGTGTCCCTGATTTGGTGGCTTTGCTCTCCGGCTCTTCGATAGGGAAAATCCTTCCTTCCCCTGTACTGGACGGTGATCACCACGGATGCCAGCCTGGACGGGTGAGGAGATGTTTTTGGGCACGGACTGTGCTCAGGGGGTTTGGAGGACGATCAGACTTTGTCCGGCCCGTTGGACGGTTCGTCTTCAGGGGTGTCCGGTACAGATTCTATCAGACAATGCCACAATCGTAGCATATATCAATCAAGGGGACACAAAAAGTGTCCTAGCGGCTCCGGAAGTAGCTGGCATTCTAAGGGGGGCGAAGCGTTTCGTTTCAGCTCTCTCGGCTGTGTATATTCCAGGTGTGGAAAATTGACAGGCGGATTACTTCAGCCAACAGGCCTTGGACCAAGGAGAATGGCCACTTCATCCGGAGGTGTTTCATCAGCTGTGTCTCCAGTGGGGAACTTCTGAGGTGGATCTGTTGGCCTCTTGTCTCAACAGAAAGGTGCAGGGATTCGTGGCAAGGTGTTGGGATCCTCTAGCTGACGCCACAGACACACTGGTGGCTCCTTAGGGGCAGTACCGTCTGATATACGCTCCCCCCCCCCCCGCCCTAAAACTTCTGCCAAGTCTTCTGTGAAGGACCGAGGCAGAAGGAATTCCAGACATCCTTGTGGCCCCAGACTGGCCTCGGTCTTGGTACGGCTGGTCGCTGATGTCCCTTGGCGACTTCCTCCCAGGGAAGACCTGTTAGCCCAAGGGCGATCTTCCATCCTGTAGAGATTCGCATGTGGCGCTTAAATATCAATCCGTTTCCATAGACTAGTGCAATCCAAACTGCTTACCAGAAGGAAAGAAATAACAGGCCTGTCATCAAATAAAGCTGGTGTTGGTTCTCTTTTTATATAAGCCGGATCCTCTCAGCAAGGGAAGCAAAGCATGTGAAATCAAACAGAAAGGCATCTCATGGTGTAGTACACTAGGTAAACGGAAATTAATCCAAAGAGGCCACCACCAAGAACCCATTTCTTTTTTTTTTTTTTTCCATAAAAATTTTTATTTTTGTAAAAGTTGTACAATACAAATTAAGCACAATGTATTACAATGAAAGAGATTTCTTCAAAAATGTAACACAACATGTGAACAATAACAGAAGAGAGGTTAGGTACATCTGTAATATTATTATCGCCTGTCACACTCCAAAAAGGTAGAAAGGAGACAGGAATATATATAAGAAAAAAAAAGAGAAATACATTACAGTGGGCGCAACAGGATTACAGTTGTTGGACCCAGGAACCCAACCCGGGAGCAAACTTTAACTTGGAAAAAAAAGAAAAGAATGTTAACCAGCCTTAATGCAAAAGTAGCTAAATTGTGAATACCGTATATAATGATGTGATATACCAGTGTGGAATTAATCATACTAAAATTTTTTAGCAATTCCAGGGTATTCGAACGAGTAGTGAGGTTTGGCCAGTTTAGTTTATAATGAATCAAAGTTTGTTAACTAATCTGTAAATTATTGTTGGGATCCATCATTTGAGGGTTCATCTCCATTAAGATAAGAGGAGGGGTTCAAGTGTGACAGCGGAAATAGCATATGTTGGAGAGAAAGGAAAGAGAGAAAAAGAAAGAGAGTGGAGGGGGTGGGAAAGCAGGGACCTCCACCCCACCGGGGGCCAGGTCCGTTATAGGTCCTTGATAACTATTTGAATTTTAATAGATTACTTTTAGGAGGTGGTCATAACCGATTTATAGGACATAGATTGTTTGAAGCTAGACCAGGCCTGCCATTTAGTGGCGAAGACTGAGAATGAGTCATGAGCAATGCTAATCAGTTCTTCCATTTGCTCAATATGGTTCAGTCTATGGAACCATTCCTTGATGGAAGGAATCGTGGTCGATCTCCAGTGGCACGGGATGCATAGCTTGGCTGCTGTTACCATGTACATGGCCAGCGACTTCCTGTAGTTGTGTATGCGAAGGTGTCCAATGCAGCAGGTATTGCATCGGAGAGAATTCTAAGTCAGTCGAGGTAGCTTCTTTAATCAGGTTGTGGACTTTCGTCCAAAAAGGTCGGAGAGCTGTGCATTCCCACCAAATGTGTAGCATAGCTCCCTGTTCGTTGTTACATCTCCAGCATACATTTGGGACGGTGGGACAAAATTTATGAAGTCTATCAGGGGTTTGCTACCATCTAGTTAGGATTTTATATCCATTCTCCTGAATCGTAACGCTTATTGAAGCTTTTTGAATGGTCTGACAAACAGAGGACCATTCCAATTCCGTGGGAGATAGATCTAGGTCCCTGGACCAGGCTGGGACAAAGGACGAGGAAGAGAGCGGCGGGGGGGATAGTAAAATGCAATATAAAAACGAGATTGTGTCTCTGAGGGCCAGATCTTTCACAGAGAACCTCAATCTCCGTCGGAGGTCTCGTCCAATCAGACAGGGCTCGTCGGTGAGTCAGAAAATGACGAATCCAAAGCGGGATAGAGTGAGGTTGAATATTTTGATTAATCTCCTCCCAGGACAAGGGGGATCCCTTGTGGAAGAAGAGCTTAGCTGGAACTCTTACGCTTGGCCAAATGTCCTGGAGGAAGGAGCTAGACATTCCTGGTGGAAAAGCGATGTTCCATCGGATGGAGGTTAGGGGACCAGCTGTCAGGATTATTTTCTTGGCTTTGCGCCAAGTACTGTGCAGCTTTAGTGGGGGGGCTATGAAAGGGTGACTCTTCAGGTCCTCCTCTAACACTGAGTATGGGAGCCAGGATAGGACTTGTAGAGGAATAGTCGAAAAGGCATTTTCCAGCTTAATGACTGCTTTAGTGGATGAATGGACGTTCCAATCCACTAGTCTACTTAAGATACAGGCCTTATAGTATGTATGTAGGTCCGGAAGACCTAAGCCGCCGCTTTCTTTGGGAGACGTCAGTTGGAGATATCTGATCCGGGGCCTTTTGTCTCCCCAGACAAATTTCTGGGAACATGACTTGAAAGATATAAAGAAAGAATTTGGAAGTTGAATTGGGACTGTTTGGAATAAGTATAGGAATTTCGGTAATATCGACATCTTGAGGAGGAAGGCTCGACCGAACCAGGATACCTGTATCGACTTACAAGATCTGAGGGTATCATTGGCGGAGTTAAGGAGTGGTTGATAGTTCAGCCTGTAAAGATCTGAGAGATTTCGGGGTATGAAAATCCCGAGATATGGAATGGACTCAGCGGCCCACTTGAATGGGAAATTTGAGGCACAACGTGCAACTTCCGACCAGGATAGGGATATATTGAGGGCAAAGGATTTGGTATAGTTAATTTGTAAAAAGGAGAGAGATTTGAAGAATTCAAAATCGTGAAGCAGATTAGGGTGCGAGGTGTGGGGTTGAGACAGGAAGAGTAGCATATCGTCCGCGAACGCGGCAATTTTGTGAGAAGAGCCCGCTATGTCAACTCCCTTGATATTTGTGTTGGCGCGTATCATATTTAGAAAGGGTTCAATTGATAGGATAAACAAAATTGGTAAGAGGGGACACCCCTGACGGGTCCCATTGGATAGATTGAAGGCGTCCGATAGGTGGCCATTGACTCTGACCCTAGCAGTCTGGTTCGTATAGAGGGCTCGAATGGAGGAGAGCATCCGAGGCAAAATGCCCACAGACTCCAGGGTAGCTAGAAGGTAGTCCCAGGCAACTCTATTGAATGCCTTTTCGGCATCCAAGGAGAGAAAGAAGCCTGGGACACCACGAGTAGTGAGCCAGTGGTGAATGTTTAGGGCTCTCGTGGTGTTGTCCCTAGCCTCTCTCCCGGGCACAAAGCCCGCCTGATCAAGAGAGACCAGTGAGGGAATGTGTGGAAGGAGGCGGTTCGCGAGGATCTTGGCGAAAATCTTGACGTCAACATTCAAGAGTGATATTGGGCGGTAATTCCCAACCAGTGCAGAGTCCTTGCCCTCCTTGGGAATCACCGTAATGTGGGCCTCCAGCAGAGTGGAGGAATGGTGAGAGGTGTCAGCCAAGGTTCGGAATGCTCTCAGGAATTGTGGTTTATGAGATTCTGAGAACATACGATAGTATGACAGTGAGAATCCATCCGGCCCAGGGCATTTCCCGGGTTTCATCTCTTTAATTGCTCTATCAAATTCTTCCTCGGTCAAGGGTGATTCTAAAATAGAGGCGTCTGAGCATGAGAGAGGGGGAGGGCAGTGCTTCTCTAAGAAGGATTTCATCCTCTCTAACCGGGTGGAAGGCGACAGAGGGCGATGGAGAGAGGGTTGGAGATTGTATAATGTGTGGTAAAAGGATTCGAACTGTTTGGCAATGGCTCCGTTTGAGCAGTGTTTTGTGCCTGCGTTATCCTTTATGAGGTGAACGTTGGCTGATGTTTTCTGTGTCTGCACCGCTCTGGCCAGTAATCTGCCACTTTTGTTACCTTGTTCGAAAAAAATTCTTCTACTTAACGCAAGTCTACGGTGGCTCTGAATGTTGAGGATGTCTCTGATCTCTCGTCGAGTTTTTGTGAGTTCAGATAGGGTATCGGAGGCTAGGGAGTGTTTATGAGCTCTCTCAAGAGCTCCCAGTTTGGTAAAGAGAGACTCTAGAGTAGCTTGTCTGGCTTTTTTTTGGTTGGCTGCCAATGAGAGGAGTTTCCCTCTGAGCACACATTTATGAGCCTCCCATTGGCCAATTGGAGATGAGTCAGGTGTATCATTTTCTGTAAAGAATGTGGAGAGTGCTTCTTGAACATCGTCCTTTATCTTTGGATCCCTCAGCAAAGAGGGATTCAGACGCCAGGATTTATGCCTAGTGTCCGTACTCGGGAATCGGATCGTCATTGTGATGGGATTGTGGTCAGAGAGGACTCTGGGTTTGATAGAGGTGGAAACTAAGAGGGGTATGTCTGTTTGGGAAATAAAGGAATAGTCAATTCTAGAAAATTTGTCATGGGGGGCGGAATAAAAAGTGTAGTCTTTACTGTCCGAATTCAATATTCTCCAGGAATCATGTAGTCTCAGTTTTTGCAATTGTATAGTTATTTGCCGCAATGCCCTAAAAGGGAGTACAGAAGAGCCAGTAGACAAATCCAGGATAGGGTTCAGGGGGGCGTTAAAGTCCCCGCCTAGTATCAACATCCCAGAGGCGAAGTCAAGTAGCTCTTGACTCATTGAGCGAAAAAATGGGACCTGCTTGGAGTTGGGATCGTAAATGTTCGCAATAGTTATTGGCCTTGAGTTTAATTTCCCCTTGATAAAGAGGTACCTGCCTCCCAAGTCACGTTTGACATCAACCACCTGAAAATCTACCTGTCGTGAAAGTAGTATGGAGACTCCTCTAGTTTTAGAGCCATCTGTAGGCGCATGGAAGGAAACTGGGAAGTTTTTATTCATCAACTTGGGAACTTCACCTTCCTTAAAGTGTGTCTCCTGAATCAGAAGTATTTGGGCACGCAGTCTGTGAGCCTCAGCTAATAATTGTGACCTTTTCTCAGGGATATTCAATCCTTGGGCATTGATTGAGATTATTTTGCATGATTGACCCCGGGGGGGTGGAGGTGTGTTCTGCATGGCTAGTGGAGAGGAAGGGGAGGCAAAGAGGGAAAGGGGGGGTGAATAGAGTGGATGGAAAGAAGAACAGTGGGGGCGGGTTGATGCAGAGGCAAAAGTAAGCTAGGTGTGCTAGACACTTATGTCCTGGACCTCTCAGAAAAAGAGGGGTCAGGTTAAAGAAAGAATGAAAATGGGCTATAAGAGGGGGGAAAAGATAAATGAAAGGGATGGATAAGAGGGCCTGATTCAGGCAAGAGAAAGAGAGTTGCGGTAAGGTTAAAGAGAAAGATGAATGGACCCCGCAGAGGAGGCAGATATCAAGTGATCCGCCTAAGTTCTGTGCGGGGTAGAAACAATACAAATTGTATTACGGGTCAACAGTAACTGGGAGTTACCGTTGTGTTGGAGAGTGTGTATGACAAACGGTCACTGACCGGACAGAGAACTGTGCATAGAATGGGGGAGGGCTAATGAAGCAATTTTGGTGTATAGTAAATCAACAAACTGGCCAAAACTCACCATGTTCAGACCAACGGGTCCAGTACGGCAATCTTCTAGAGAAATCTACTATAAAAAATAGGGAAACAAAATAGGGTGTTATATAAAGAAGGAAACTTCAGTGAGATCAATAGTACCATAACGTTCCCCGGTGGATAACACCCCCTGATTTGATATGGATGTATATGATATTCTCAAATTACGGTGTTAAGAGGTATTAAAGGGCATCCCCCAGACTTTTAAGAAGACTGAACGCTGCTCTTCCCAACCACTGCTAGCACTGGTAATATCTAGTTTTAATTTAGTCTTAATGAGAAAGGGGTTAAGTGAACTCAAATCCCCCCCCCCCTCCGACTGGACTCCCCGCAAGCCCTGCTGCTTGTAGAAGGGGTGGCGGGGTGTATCGCGAGAAATGGCATATTCCAATAGGTGTTGGGCTAGGTGGGTACATTGACAGTAGGCTGAAAGCAGAGCTTCGGTAAAGGATAGTGTCATATATGAGTTTCCGAGATGCTTGGTTGCGCTACTCGGGTGTATATCAGAGAGACTAAGTGTACATCTCATGGATGGGCGTTTTATGTAAAAGTTTCACCTCCTAGGACCCTATGGTTATGGGGGGGGGGGTGAGTGATCAATCAATGCATCATCTATACAGGGTCGGGGATTAAGTCATTTGAATTTCGTATAGGCGTGCAAGACAGGTTCTTAGAATCCACGCTAACCTTACCATTGCATAAAACCCAAGAGTATCTACAAATTCAATGTGCAGAGATCTACAGGATGTACATCAAGTAAAGTGGGGCCAGAACTCTATATCTCTGCAACCCATCAACAATATTACCATTTCAAGTTAAATATCAGTCGTGCAATAGATTGTAGATGTCTCTATAGAGTAAGCGTATTACTGCACTTTTTTATAAAGCTTCTACCTGTATCTGAGCATATGCATGAGTCCTTGCCTCCCTTGCTGTCCCCGCCCCTCCCCTTCCTTGGGACGAGCTGGTCCACCTGTACATCGGAGTCATGCCGCACCTCCAGCGCTGTGCGTCAGTGCCCCCACTGACGTCACCTCGCTGCCTGCGTGCCTATACATCTATGGGACGGAGAGGTCCGCCCACAGCGTTCCTCTCCTCCACGAGATCACGGATGCCGCCGCTCTGTTTGATCTCTACACACCCGGTGCATGACGTTAGGGTCCCATCTTTGCTGCCAGCTTCGGATCCATTGGGCAGGTTAGTCACCGAGCTGTTTCCCCACTATTCTTTTCTGATTTACTCTCTCCTCCCACTTACTTTTCTTGGGTTAGCTTTTTCCACACTTTCACCCCTGTCTCCACTTTTCCTTGTTTCCCATCTTGAATTCTTTTTCTACACACCGTCACCCATTCTCCCCCTTCACTTCATGGTGTTCTCCTTCCTCCAGCTCACCCTTGTTCCACCAATTTGGGATCTTTATTTCTTGCACACCAGCCCTTCCCACCTATATACATCATGTGTGCTATTCATTATTGGTAGCAATTGCTACCGCCTCACTACTATTTTTACTTTTACACATGACAGGTTGGAAGGTGCGTTATCTCATTTACACATTTATCACCTACCTACCATGGACCCCCTTCTCTGGCTGCTACCATATTGGGACCCTTCAGCTCCCGGGTCAGACACAACACGCCGCTGCCACACAGGAGTCCAATCTCGCCATTTTAGTCTTATTGATTTGTGAGTAATTTATACTCCATTGAGTTCTCATTATTTGACTGAATTTTTCTTTCAATAAACCTTAGTATTACTGCATATCTCAACAACAGTGTTCTTTTATAGATATATCTTGAACATATTGATCTCTGAAGAAGGGAGATGTTTCTCCCGAAACGCGTCAGTTCACGATGTTTTATATTCTACTGTCATGCCATCTCAGCACACTATTCATGCTATGTCTGAAACCGAGAGGTTACACCAAGATGTTTTGCCAATATGTGATTTTATATTGCCTGTGTTGTATATCATTCATATTACAGCCTTTGAGCTACATCATGTGCCATTGAGCACATGTTACTGTGTGTATCTTTACAACCTGTGCATATTATGCAATAAAACAAATATTGCTTTACTCATCGATTGTGTACTTAATTGTTCTCCAGCCACCAAACACGTACCTCATATAAAGTCCCGCGGGCCAATTTCTCTAGTTTGTATGGTTAATAGAAAGAAACCACCACCAAGAAGCCATGTAGATGGAAAAAACACCATGCCTTAGTGCGTCCAAACCAGCTGCTTACCAGACACACTAATTTTGGAGTAGACATTCCTGGCAGTAGTAATCAGCAATCACGTTGATAATGGAGCTAATAGTCTTGATGGCATTGGACAGCTGAATCCTCATATACAGGGAGATTAGGTTCTCATCCCAATTCACATCAAATATCCGATGGAGTTGGCATTAGATTAAGTTCAATCCCCAAAATGAAAATAGGCTCATAGTGCAGTATATTTCATAAAAGCACATTTATTGTAGTAACTTACATGTATATTCGATACAATCAGTAGGTGCACAATCACAAATCTGCGGTGTTTGTCTCTATGGCGTGTCCCAGGAACTGCAGGAGGGTCCACTGGCGCGTTTCGGCCAATGTGCAGTCGTCTGAGGTACTCTCCTATAGTGTAGGCACGCCTCTTATAGGAAGTGGACTGGATAATCAGGGACGCAGAGCGCATCACCTGGTAACATGCATAGTGTCCCTCCGCTAGCCAGTACTACAGAAGGGGGGCAAAGATGCGCTCCACGGGCAGGAGGGGACTCAGGGACGCAGACTGCGTCACCTGATATCCTATGCACCGTCACTCCCTCTGCTAGCCAGCCCCACAGAAAGGGGCGGAGATGCGCTCCACGGCCAGGAAGGAGCAAAGTCGCCTCCAATCTCTTCACTGGATGTCTGAACAAGAGGCGGGGACTAATCAGCTACCCGGAAGCAATGAATTCCCCCGGAGCTTCACAGTGCCATACCGAGAAATAAAAACAAAGATGCGCCTCAATAGTGGCACGGGTCCCCAATCCAATGTTTTCCATCTGAATGAAGACATTGTTTTGCCTTCCCTGTGTCCTAAGCATCCTAAGGAGATTGCCTTGCATTCTCTGGATATGGTTCGGGCGATCAGGGTGTACCTGGCAGCAAACGAGTCATTTAGGAAATCTGACTCACTTTTTGTCCTTACGGATGGACCTCACAAGGGGTTGGCCGCATTTTGCTGCGACCATTTCCAGATGGATCAGACAGATGGTAGTGCAGGCCTATTTAATCAAGGGTCAGGTTCCTCCTTCCCCTGTTAAGGCGCATTCTGCGTGGGCCTCCTGGGCCTTCCGCCATCAGGCATCAGTGATGCAGGTTTTCAAGGCAGCCACCTGGTCGTCTCTGCTCACTTTCACAATTTTACAAAGTAGATGTGTTGGCATCTGCGGATGCTGCTTTTGCCCGCAAAGTTTTGCAGGCTGCTGTTTGATAGGAATTGGTCCTCTTTGAGGGTGTGGTTGAGCTCTGTTACCTGGTTGCCTAGGTTTACCATTTGTAAATTTTTTTCTGCTGTGTTTTTCCCACCCCTCATGTTTGACAATGCTTTGGGATGTCCCAAGAAGATTCAAGAATGTCAAGAAGATACTGGAGCTGTGTCCGTTAATGAGCGAAAGAGAAAATTGGATTTTTGTCTTACCGTAAAATCGTTTTCTCTGATGTTCATTGATGGACACAGCACCCACCCCTCTATTGAGTTGGGTTATTTTTTTCTTCTGACGCTGCTTGCAACAAAACTGAATGCCTATAGCAGGAAGTGGGAGTATACCCCCTGGGACTGCCACATTGGCGTGGTAAAGCTTTTTTCTGCTTAGTGTCCTACTCCTGTAGGGGCAGCATAACCCAATGGTCAAGAAGATTCTGAAGCTGTGTCCGTCAATGAACATCAGAGAAAATAATTTTACGGTAGGATAAAAACCCAATTTAAAAATTAAAAATTGTACATAGTAATCTGGCTTCAGTAAAGTGTATTCTCATTGGTGAAAATCATCATACCAGGCTTTTTTGACGGAGACCTGCTTTTTTCACTATTAGAAGGCTAGGACTGTGGAGCAAATAGCAAACTGCTTAAAGCCAGCACCCATCAATTGGTGGAGCAGGGGGTTAAGTGCTTTTAGCAGAGCAACATAGTTTCTCATCTTATTGAAGATGTTAAATTGTTTTTTTTTGATGGACTGTAAGCAATAGATGAATTTTTTTTTTTTTTCAGAAGGCTGATAAAAAAAAAAAGTGAACAGATGCCCCTATTTACTCAAGCAAGGGGGATAGATGTACCCTTCCTACTGTGCTATTGTATTCTAACAGCAGTTACTCCTCTGCTGTCAAAATACTGTGATCAGCGCTGCAGCAGATTGATTGAATGCGCTAATCAACGGAAAACTTCTCAACATTCCTGTTTGAGAGAAGCCAGTCATAAGACTGATTTCTCTCAAGGTCATAGATCAAAATTCATCTGGTTCTTTAATCCATCTATGGCCAGCTTAAGAATGGCTGTATACAGTCAAATCTAAGCAAGTGGTGTGGTGGATTGAACATTGTATCTTTTTGTAATGACGATAGCGTCTAAATCTAAGCTTCCAGAGTTCAAGTTACTGCACACAGCACTTTTCTAACAGGTTGAAAATGTTTTTTTTTTAGTTGCAGTTCTTTCCCTTCTCTTTGGTTTTACTGCCGATTATTTTCAGCCAGAGATCTGTTTGTCAGTCATCACCTGAAAATATGACTGTAGTAAAGTTTTGATTCACTTTTAAGTGATTGGCTGGCTGGTTTATAATCTACATCTTGGGGGGGATTCGGCAGCAAGATCTACATGCATTTTTGGATCATTTCCTGCCCAAGTTTGAAATTTTGATTTCCTTAGCTCATTCTGTTGCATTCTCTTTGATATAAATTGATTAAAAGCCCAAGCAGGGGTAGGACATCCCATTGTAATTACTGTGGCAGCTATACAGACAAGAATATTTAGGAGCATAGATCTCATATCCTGATTCCACTCATGTAATGTAGAAAACCATTACAATGACCATTTGAAGGCAGAAAAGTGGGAGCTACTGGTGTTTTAATGCTGGCTTATTTTTAAAGGTTCATGCTTTGGTTCTCTCAGGTATTTATTCTGGCTCCTGTTCTCACTAACAGGTACAATGAAGCCAGTTAAATCTGAAAAGTCTCAAATGCCATTCTGCATACTTTTACCATGTCATTGACTCATTGTGGTGGCTAAGAACTGAAGCCACCACAAGAATGACAGCCTAGGACAGTGATGGCGAACCTTGGCACCCCAGATGTTTTGGAACTACATTTCCCATGATGCTCATGTACTCTGCAGTGTAGGTGAGCATCATGGGAAATGTAGTTCCAAAACATCTGGGGTGCCAAGGTTCACCATCACTGGCCTAGGAGCTTGCAATTTCTTTACAAATGCTCTCATAGTCTCATTTTAAGTAAATTAATACTACATATTTCACCTAAAACTCTAATATAATATTTAAGTGAACTCCGTTTTAAAGGTTTGTTTCTTTGTGTTTTGCAGCCTTGTCGAAAGAGGTCTAAAGAAGACAGCCTGTCTAGAGATGAGGAATATGAAATGCATATCCTTTCTGCAGAAAAGTCACTAATTTCTGTGCAGGCCTTAATAAAGGAAAGTCCTATTCCACCATGGCTACAAGAGAAATTGCATAGCATCCAAAATCTGTTAACTAAATTACAACAGAGTTGTCAACAACACCCTTAGGGTAAGCCTTTCTAAAAACCTATAGGTACAGTGGGAGTTATTATTATTATTATTCAGGATTTCTATAGCGCCAGCAGTTTACGCATCGCTTTACAATGTTAGAGGGAGACAATACTGTTAAGATACAATAAAATACAAGAGTATTAAGAGGGCCCTGCTCAGAAGAGCTTACAATCTTATGGGGTGGGGCAGGTGTTATATTATTATATGTATGCTATTCTAATATACATTGTGGGGTTTTCATGATATGACGTCCATCCTCTGAGCGGTGGCTGTGGTGGCATGCCGGCAGCATTTTCGCGCTTGTGGCAGTATTAAATGGCCCGTTTTGACCAAATACTGCTAATCGCTGAAATGGAGCCTACATTATGTTCCCGATCGTGGTGGTGTGGCCTGTAGCGTGTGATTGCTTGTTTTTGTGTCTTTAACTGTTCTACAGTTTTTTATGTATCTGATCGTCCAGTGAGTGTCACGATCCCGAGTTCGGGAAGTGCACCATTTGAAACTACTATGCCGTTTTCTTAATAAAGTTAAATTTTTTAAGTTCATTTGTTAGCATCCCCTTTTTTGCAACCATTCCTTCGGAAAAAGTCCCTCTATTTCCTTTTTTTCGATCTCAATTGTTGACACTACACGGTTGCGGTGGCTCCCTGCCCAAACGGGCTGACTGTCACTAGTGTGTCAAGCCCGGGATGAGCTTGGTCCCTTTTGCTTCTTTACAAGTTATTAGTGGCCAACTTGTTCTCCATATCACTCTTCCTCTCTCAGGTGTTACAAGAGCTGATGGAAGATTAGTTGGCGGTGTGATAGGCTTCCCCGAAGAGATGAGTTTTCAGGGATCGCCTGAAAGCAGCTAGAGTAGGAGATAGCTGTACAGGTTGAGGTAGAGCATTCCAGAGGATGGGAGAGGCCCTGGAGAAATCCTGGAGACGAGCATGGGAGGAGGAGACAAGGGAGCTTGAGGGTAGGGGGTCTTGAGAGGAGCGGAGAGGACGGTTTGGGTGATATTTGGAGACAAGATTGGTGATGTAGCTCGGGACAGAGTT
The DNA here is from genome assembly GCF_965119305.1 of Pelophylax lessonae. Classification (NCBI taxonomy): domain Eukaryota; kingdom Metazoa; phylum Chordata; class Amphibia; order Anura; family Ranidae; genus Pelophylax; species Pelophylax lessonae. Next base: position 143,995,869 of record NC_138775.1, on the reverse strand, counting down.
GTGAATGGCTTTGTATGTTGTGGTTAGTATTTTGAATTTAATTCGCTGGGCAATCGGGAGCCAGTGTAGGGATTGGCACAGAGGGGAGGCAGACACTGAGCGGTTGGTAAGGTGGATAAGCCTGGCAGCAGCATTCATGAAAGACTGAAGAGGGGATAGCCTATGAAGTGGTAGGCCTATGAGAAGGGAGTTGCAATAGTCGAGGCAAGAAATAACAAGGGAGTGAATGAGTAGCTTGGTGGTTTCAATTGTTAAAAAGGGGCAAATTTTAGAGATGTTGCGGAGGTGAAGTCTACAAGTTTTTGACAATGATTGGATTTGGGGCTGAAAGGACAGGTCAGAGTCTAGGATTACACCTAGTACCCTGGCATGAGGGGAGGGATTGATGGTTGCATAACTAATTTTGATGGAAAAGTCATGGAGGGGGTACGGGCGGGGGGGAAATTAACAGCTCAGTTTTAGAGAGATTTAGTTTGAGGAAGTGGTGCGACATCCATGTTGATATGTCAGTAAGTAAGTTAGCAATGGGAGAGGAGACTGAAGGAGTGAGGTGAGGAGTAGACAGATAGATTTGAGTGTCATCGGCGTAGAGATGGTATTGGAAACCGTGATTAGATCTATTGCAGTGTTTTTTTCTTACTGTCTGTATCTAAATTGAGTAGATTGTTGACCCCTCCTACAGATGCTGGTAACTTTGTTATTCTACTCATACTCTAACTTAAAAAGAGTCACTGACTTTGAATAAATATGCAAATTAATAGTAAGGATTAGCTGTATATTTGATCTAGGTCAGTGACGCAGAAAGTATTGAAGTAAAAGAGAACCAGGCAGAGCTGTGTAAGTGTAATTTTCCAAAGGAAGTCAGGCTAACTAAATGTTTTTCCGCACTCTGGTTTTACATTAAAGTGCACTTGTGTTTTGGATTAAACCTGACAAAGTACTTTGACTACAAGTAGGCACTGGCATGTTACAAAGTTGGCAAGGAACTCTCTGCTGTCTTACCTCTCTACAGATAAGATTTTTGAGGCACCTTTTAAGGTATCTTTCTCTCTGGTGGTGGCAGCTCTGCAGTCAGTAGTGTTTGGGCGTGCTTCGTTCCAGAGGAGCAAATACTGCCACTGGTCGATGCCTGAAGGATTTTCTTAGTGTGTAAGAGCACACTATTACCTATGAAGATGACAAAACAGAAGTTGTATTCTTTGGACTCCAAGAAGCATTCCTTACATGAGCTTCAGGCTCGAAGTCGAAGCCTGCCTTGCAGTTCAGCAGGAAGAACTGGACTCGAAAGCCTTCCAAGTCCAGGGAGAGGGTCTCTTCCCAGTGAAAGGGCGCCCCCACTCTCGCAGATAGAGAACTGCTTATCAACTTTCTCTTTTGACTTGTAGTGTGATGTGAAAAGGGTTGAAATTGTAACATCAGACCACTGCTAAGAGGTCCAGATACAACTTTATTCAATTAAAGGTCAGGGATATAATTCAAAAAGTAGCCAATGCGTTTTGGGGGTCTGAGTGCCCCCTTCATCAGGGTTTGACTGGCAATAATGTGAACAAACCAGAAGTAAACTGGACCTACAATGTTTGTTTTTCCGGTGTGAATTCAAAGCACAGGCCTAGACAGCAGCTTGTTTGGCTGTTCACTTTGTTGCCAGTCAAACCCTGATAAAGGGGGCACTCAAACTTCTGAAACACGTTGGCTACTTTTTGAATTGTACCCCTGACCTGTAGTGGTATAAAGTTTTATCTGGGCCTCTTAGCAGTGGTGTGGCATTTTAATTTCAACCCTTTTTACATCACACTCATCCTGGAAGGGGAGAGGGTTCTATTCCAACCTCTTTATGGTTTCCAAGCCAAAAGGAGATGTCTGGTATATTCTGGATCTCAAGGCTCTCTGCCTATCTGCTGCTGTGTAAATGTTTACCAAGGTATTTGCTGCGTTCTTGGGTCATTAAGGACCTAGGATATCCCCATAGTGAGATACCTGGAGAACCTGTTTCTTCTTGACCATTTAGCTCAGACCTTGATAAAAAATGTCTGTCAGATGTTGCAGATCTTTAAATGGTTTGTCTGGGTACTAAAACTTCAGATGTCAGCTTTTGCAAAGTATTTCAATTAATAGGGCCTAGTTCTGAACACCACACATTGTCACATAGGTGTTACTTCTACAGGAGAAGTGCCTGTCATTACATTCACAGGTGGAGTCCCTGAGGCCTCTTGAGAGTCCCTCAATTTGCTTATGCATGAGGATGTTGGGAAAGATGGTGGCCACCTTTTTGATGTGGTTCCATATTCCCAGTTCCACTCTGGGGAGTTGCAACTCAACATTCTGTATGGTTCAAACAACTGCCTTCCTGGTGACCCGCTGATTGGCTCCCCTTCTGCCCAATCGGCGTGTGTGCCCCCACTATCTATTACACGAAGCAACATACTGGTACAGCGTTTCGCCTAATATAGCCGACCTGCGGCAGTAAAACTACAACGGCTGGTCGGCAAGTGGTAAATTTGTCTCCAGGAGACACATGCCACTGCAGAGACCAGAATGTTTTTAGAAGTGCATTGTATTCCATCTGCCTATCACTCAGTTTTTTCCTCTCACGCACAAGGTGTATCAATTCTGGTCTGCAGTGGCACCAGTTTCTCTTGTTAACAAGTATAAGTGGACAAACTGAGACGATATTGCAAAGGTTTACATACCACCTTAATACTCTCCGGAGGTGATCGGGCTGCTTGCAAAATTTTTATCTAAGCATATGCCTCTACCTGTATTGGTTATGGGAGACTTTAATAATGTCTTTGTAGCCTTAGATAAGCTCCCCTTTCCTAAATCCTCAGTTCGGGATATATTAACCCAATTTGGTAATCTTTGTAGGGTACTAGGCCTTTATGATCTTTGGCGTATTGCACACTTGTCATTCTGAAACCCACAATTCTCTTTCTCGTATAGACCTAGCTTTGGGGTCTGCTAAAAATCCTACCTTACAATACTTCTACTGATATGCAGGCGAGAGGAGTCTCTGATCATTCTCCGCTATTGATATCGGTTACCATAAGCCGCTTGTTTAGTAGTGCTAGGTGAAGACTCAACCCTTTTTGGCTTTCTCTGTTTCCTGCTCATAGGTTCATCCAGGATGCCCTTACTTATTTCTTGGATATTAATAAAGCACCGCCATTATTGGTTTGGGACGCATTGAAGGCATATCTCCGTGGTCTTCTTATTAAAGAGATTAATATTATTAAAGCTGCAGGTAAACGTGAAGTTGATCGGGTAAATACAGTAGTACTTGAGGCTAAAACCTCTTGTATATTTAGGACCACTCCTCCAGTAATCATGCACATTGGTTGGATATATAATCCAGATTGCAACAATTTGTTGTTAAAAAGGGCACATCAGAAGCAATTTTTTCAAAAGTGACTGTCATGGGCAGAGGGAGAGCAAAATGGTACGTTACTAGCTAATATCGCCCGTTCCCAATTAGGTACTTCTTATGTAGGAGCTGTAAAGGCTAGTATGGGCCAAATTCACACTAGTACTGCTGATATTTTGGAGATTTTTAAATCTTTTTATCAACAGTTTTATTCCTCTCATGCTAATTTTACTGTTGAATTGCAACAGTTTTTGGATCGTAATACTATGCCCACCCTCGCTTTAAGGAACATATGCTGGATGCTCCTCCTGAGATTAGAAGAACTTGAGGTTGCAGTTGTGAGTCTCCCTAATGGTAAAGCACTAGGTCTGGATGGGCTACCTAATAAGATCTATAGACATTATGGTGAGATTAATCTGCCTGTCTTATTAAATACCTTTTAAGGAAGCCATTTCCTCTGGTTCTCTCCCTCCTTCCATGACAGAAGCAACTATTGTGGTGATACCCAAAAAAGACTTTATATCCAGACTCCTATAGACCAATATCCCTGCCTAACAGTGATGTAAAGATTTTTGCAAAAGTACTCCCTAATAAATTAAACAAGGTAATTTCTAGAATAATACACCCAGATCAAACTGGCTTTAAGTCTAATGTCTCCATTGCAGTTAACATTAGGCATACTTTCCTGAATATCCAGACTCCAGTTGATGCATATAATAATAGAGCTCTTTATTTACTTGATGCTGTCAAAGCATTTGACAGTATTGCGTGGTGTTATATGTGGGCAGTTTTGAAAAAAATTGGGTTTGGAAATGTTTTTTGTACCTGTGTTTAAATTATTGTATACTTCTCCAAAGGCCTCTGTCTGGATCAATGGTATGCAGTCCTCTCTCTTTCCACTTCTGCTGCCCTCTGTCGCCAGTTCTATTTGCGGTCGCAATAGAGCCATTGGCGACTTTGTTAAGTCAGACTCCAGAAGTGTGTGGCTTTTATAGGGAAATGCTTGAGGAGAAAGTAGCGCTCTTTATGCTGATGAAACTTCTTTTTCTCTCTGATACGTATACATCCCTCTCCCCTGCAATGTCTCTTATTACAGAGTTCGGTACATTTTCAGGGTTTAGAATTAACTGGGACAAATCTGTACTGCTTCCACTTGACCCACTCCCAAATTTATTTTCCTATATTGTCCCTGTTTAAAATTGTTTCTCAGTTTAAATACCTAGGAGAACAGATTACCAGCCGGATACAGGATTATATCCCCCTGAACTTAAATCCATTACTTATTAGATTTCACTCCCAATGTTCTGTATGGTGTAAATTACCATTATCTGTAGCAGACTGCACCAATCTCCTCAAGATGGTCTGGATGCCCAAACTTTTTTACATAACTCACCCTGTTGGATCCCACTTAAGAATTTTAGGAAGATTGATGCAGTGTTTGGAAATTTTTTCTGGCAAAAGAAAACCCCCAGGATTAAATTAGAATTTTATTTTACATATTGCGGGATGGGGGAGGCATGGACCTCAGGGGTCTTCCTTTTAACATGCTTTCTTTTTTACTTAAAAGTTAAAAACCCATTAAAGATGATAGACACTTCTGTTCTTAAAGTGCAATCAGCACATCCTACATTAAATTTGATGCATAAAGTGTGGCAAACAGTTAAAATTATTTTGGGAATCGTTAGATACACCAGATTTACTCCACTTTGGTCCAGTGATACATTGGCGGAACTTTCTTGGCTGAAAGACTTTTTGAGGTGGGAGAGAGCAGGAATCACAGCTCTGTCTCAGCTTTATTTTGAAGAAACCCTAAAATCTTTCCAACAATTGTGTTCGGAGTTTAACTTGGAACAGCATTGGTTCTATCAATGTTTACAATTACATCATGCACTTTGTGCACAGGCCTTGATTCTATCCACCTCCTTTGCCTCAATGCCTTTGCTTGATATATTTGGCATGCACACAGTTGTTGTCAAAATTTCTTCCTAAGTTTCCTCTTCCATGTAGGCACCGATAGGAGAAGGATCTGGGTCCCCTATCTGATGAGTTTTAGGATGAGGTGCTGCAGAATAGTCAGATTATTTCACTTTCTCCATCCCATAGAGTAACACAGCCCTTTATTTTGCATAGAGTGTATCGTACACCAGAATTTTTGCATAAGTTAGGCTGCAGGGAGAACTCCCAACTGTGCTAGATGTGGCCATCCACATGGTAATCTCATACATTTAATGTGGACCAAAGCTTTGGCATTACTGGCAGGGGATTATTTCAATTTAAAATAATTCATATGGTATTTCCCTAACCTTTGACCCTATTTTGTTTTTCCTGGGATATGTTGATTCCAATACATTGGACTCAAAATTAATTGTTGCAGTTCTAAGATCTTTTTATTGCATTAAAAAGATTGCTTCACGATGGGTATCCTCCACTCCACCATCAGTAGATGAGTTGAAATCCAAAGGGGATAAATATATTTTATTTGAGAAACATACATACCTCTCTCACACAATGCTCTACATAAGTTTGCTGCAATATGGTCTAGTTGGATAGACACAATGGGCCTGTCTATTACTCTTTGATGAGAAAGTTGCTTTTATTGTTCCTTGTGGGATATTTATTAGTTTGCCTAGTATGGTAGAGGGGTAGAGGTGCTACATTGATATAAATGTATTAAATTATCATGTATTAATGTATTAAATGGTAACTTGTAGGCTTAGTGCTGTATTATTATATTTATTATTTGTTTTTGTTTTTTGCGATTTTGTTTACATTTCTCAATTTCTTTAGCTCTTTTATTTTGTGTGACATCATGTCTCTGTTATTCTGTACTTGTAAAGAAAAAAAATCTCTAAATAAAATTTGATAAAATAAAAATCAAAAAACGTATTTTATGTAATCATTGCTCCTAACTGAAGTCCATCAACCTCCATATTAAAGTGATTGTAAACAAGCACCTTGTAAAACAACCCATTTAGTTTAAAATAGAAATAAAAGGTAAAACATTTGTGTATATATTGTACAGGAAGCCAGGAAAATCTATGGGTTGTGTTCAGGATGGGAGATATTTGTCCCAGGTTCATACTGTACACTGATTGCTTTTGTGTTTCTGCTGCGTAGTGAGCCTGTTTGGGCTCTGTGAGGGTTAACAAGCTTAGGTGTAACAGATAAAGCACTCAGGGCTTTAAAAAAATCCCAGGCTGCTTGAGCAAGGGGTTTCACCCTGGAACCAGATCTCTTTGCATGGCAGACTAGGGAAGCAGCAAAATCTACTGAGTGGTGAGATTGAGGCCTCATGCACACTGGACGTTTTTACAGCTGCCGTTTTTTGGCATCAGATGTTTTTTTTTCTACAGCCAGTAAACTCCCCAGCATGTTATCCTATGTGTCCATGCACACATAGGCTGTTATCAGCAGTTTTTAGCAGGGGCGTTTTCTGGCTGGAAAAAAAAAACAGAACTAGTGGGTTTTAAGATGCGTTTTTCAGCTGTAAAAATGCTCTAAATCTCAAAAAAGCTTAAAAACGCGGCTACTCTGCGTTTATCAACATTTTTGAGCCATAAGATTTTGTGGGAATATAGTTTTCTAAAAAAAAATGCTAGAAAAACACTACTGCAAAAAAGCTGAAAAACTCCTTTTACAGCTACAGCTTTCTACTGACGTTTTAACATCCAGTGTGCATGAGGCCTAAGTCTGTGTGACTAAAAGCCTCTGTTTATTTCTGTGTGAAAGTCAAGTGTCTGGGCAATGGTAGGCTGTGGCAGACCAAGTAAATAGGTTCCTGTGTTTTTGTAGTTACACGTCCAAACTGGCAATGGATTATTTTTTGTTTTATTTTATCTGTTTTGATACCTGCACTTTGTGAAAACAAAACTGTGGTTTTACATGTCTGTCCATGCCTAGTTCACTGTGACACATTCAGGGGGTCCTGCACACCCCGCTACTGAGCTAATCCCTTACAATATATAAAAAACATTATAAATACCTTTTTTCGTTTCCTATTTTTATAAGTGATCACATTCCTCCTCTGTCAGTTACATAATAACTGGGGGGAGGAGAAGCAACAGCACACTGAGCTTCCCCAGTGAATGGCTGTGCAGGGGAGCCATGTCAGGACAAGCCTGAATATTGGTGGAGAGCACGCGGAGTGCTCTGAGCATAGCTACAGAAATGACCACTGTGTTTTCTACTGCTTAGTGTTATCGGTTTTTATTAGGAAAGCAGAGAGACTGGCAGGAACACCAGGGATTTCACACACAGGAAGCAATACAAAGAGAACATGAAACTTTCCCATAGATGTACATGGCACAGCAGGCACATATCAGGAATATGAAGTGTTGGGGTAAAAAATGCTTTAATGGTGTTGCCTTTTTCTGAACTCTCTCCAGTTCAAGGACATTGTTCATGAGGATTGGTGATCAAGAATGAACTGCATGTTCAAGACTATGCCAATCTAGTGTTTTGTGGAGTGGTAGAATTAATTTTTTTTTTTTCTCTTAATGTTTGATAATGGTGCAGCTTGGCATTGCATGCTACTGTTGAGTCTGTGGTCTATAGAGACCCCAGGTCCTTTTCCGTTCCTCATTTTCCCAGAAGAACTCCCCCTAATGAATATCTTGCATATGTATTTTTAACTTTACATTGTTCAATAATAAACTACCTTTGCCATGCTACCCACCCCTCTGTTTTTTTATCAAGGTCTTGTAAAGTTGCTATATCCTCTGGGGAAGTTATTGTCTTGCATAGCTCGGTGTCGCCGGCAAACACTAAAACTGAATTATTTATTCCAATGTCAATATCCCGATCGGCAAGTTAAACAGAATTGGCCCCAGGGGTATACTGCTCGCAACCTTAGACCATTTAGAGAATGAGCCATATAGCACTAGTTTCTGGATGCATTTCTGTAACCAGTTTCTGATCTGTGTTTATACACTTTCTTTAATAGACCTTAAGTTGTAAAGTAAGCCTTTAAGACCCCGTTCAGACAGGGGCGACGCAACTTGCTGGGGCGACCTGTGAAGTCGCGGTGCGCGACATGCACGGACTTCATATCATTAAAGTCAATGCAAGTCGCCTCCAGGTCAGCCCAAAGTAGTACAGGACCCTTTTTCTAAGTCGGAGAGACTTGTGTCGCTCCTATTAGAACGGGTCCTGGGCTAATCAATGGCAGGCGACCCACCGCGACTTGTCAGGCGACCAAGTCGCCTGACAAGTCGCGCTAGTGTGAATGGGGACTTAAGGGTACTTTATCAAATGCACTAGCAAAATCCTGGTAAACTACTTTCATTGGCTTTCCTCTGTCTAAAATGTTTATAGTTTGGTTTTAAAAGCATTACTCTTCCTAAATCCATGTTGGTTGTTACTTATAATACAGTTCTTGCATATTGTCCCTTACTATTCTTTCAAATACTTTACATGCTATGGATGTTGGCTGACTGGCTTGTAGTTTCCTGGTATGCATCACTGCACTTTTTTGAATATTAACACCACATTTGCTTTTTACCAATAGATTGGTACCATTTAATTAGTAAGGTGCCCTTTTTTTTATCTCAAATAAAATATTTTTGAGTGAACAATTGAAAAATTGTGCCAGCAGTACAGTCTCCAGCTCAGTCAAAATACAATACAAAATACGGATTTAAAAGCATTACATCCATAGAAACATAGTAAATCATAACCATTAACAGATGCACAACTTGCATGAATATGCCCATAACCCCACACCCCATTACCCAAGGGTAACCTCTAAAACCATTTCGTAATTACCCTCTACCAATGACCAGCCGCTCCATAGTCAAGTCCACTGGTGCTAGACCAGGTGTGTCTAACCAAGGTGCCCATTGTTTATTGAATTTATCATAGCAGCCTCTGTGCTGAAAAATATATTTTTCTAATCGAAGGGTATCCCTCATTTGGACTAACCATTCCTTCGAGTTAGGGGAGTCTGCAGAGATCCATTTGTGAAGTATTACCTTCCGAGCTTGAAATAATACCCTTGCTATGGCCTGCCTGGGTGCATCCTCTATCTGTAGGTCACTCAGAATTCCCAGCACACAGATTTTTGGATCCTCAGGTATATGTACCTGAAAGACATTGGCAATGGTGGCAGTGACCTCTTTCCAATATCTATGCAGCTTTGGGCAGCACCACATAAGGTGAATCAAGTCTCCCCGGTCTCCATTACATCTGGAGCATGTAGGGGATTCCCTTCTTCCCATGCGGAATAACCTCACTGGAGTGTAGTGGACCCATAGGAGTAAATATAGTTGTGACAGACGCTGTGCCACATTCAGGGAGCACTGCTTGACTGCCAGGAGAGCCTCCTCCCACTGTTCCTCCTCCAAATAACCTACATCCCCTTCCCATTTGAATACCACACTCATGGGTTGCTCCTTTAGGAAATTGTTTAATAGCATTGAGTAACACTGGGAGATGAAACCTCTATATGAATCAATCTCGTACATGTAATTGATTATTGGAGCGGGCGATTGTACCCACAATTCGGGCCCACCTTGCGCTTTCACCGCATTAGATAGCTGCATGTAAAAGAAGAACATCGAGGCAGGGAGTTCATACCTTTCTTGTAATTTCGGGAAGGAGCACAGCCTACTGTTAGTGAAAATATGGTGTAGGTGAGTGATCCCATAGGGCAGCTATGTCCAAACTATGGTCCTCCAGCTGTTCAGGAACTACAATTCCCATCATGTCTAGTTATGTCTGTGAATGTCAGAGACTTAAAATGCCTCATGGGAATTGTATTTCCTGAACAGCTTGAAGGCCATAGTTTGGACACCCCTGCCATAGGGGGACCATCTCGCACCACCATCCATCCTATCCAACATCCGGTTAGTACTCATTGTTCGAGATGGGTCTAAATCTAGTAAATTCCATTATCTGTTGCAACTGCCTAACCTTATTCCAAGTTTTTTGCATTCAGGCATAAGTGGAATATAGTTTGTTTTATTTGCAAAACTTAAGTCCCTCCAGACCACATGCCACATTTTTCACCCCTACTATGTGGGTAATTACTTTCACAGAGGGCTTGGTCCCTCTTTCAGTTAGTGGAGGAGTATATGGAACGTGCGATATGCTGCATTTGCGAGGCCAGGTAATAAAACCAGGGGTTGGGAAGAGCCAAACCACCAGCATCCTTAGGTCTATTGTTCCAACTTCACCCTTGGGTTTTTGAATAACCACAGGAGAGATCTAAATATAGTGTTAATAATACGAAACCTTTTTAGTGGGATAACCACCGGGGAGTTGTGGAGTATATATAACAGTTATGGCATGAGGATCATGTTAATAAGGTTAGTCCAACCAACCAAAGACATTTTTGCCCATATTTTAACTCTATCCCAAAATTTGGCAAGCAGGGGGGTCAGATTTAGGGTTATATAGTCCAAAGGTCGAGGTATGACCTGAATACCGAGATACTTAATTTGAGAGGAAATGGGTATGTTAGCTGTAACCTGTGATGTAACCTCCAGGCCCCTATCCAGGGGCATCAGGGAGGACTTTGACCAGTTTATGTGCAAACCCCAGTACGTGCCAAAACTCCAAAATTGCCGACATTGTTTCTTCAAGAGAGGTTGTAGTATCACCCAACATGAGCATAGTATCATCTGCATAAAACATTATTTTTTCTTGTACCTGTCCATATTTAAACCCGCAAATCTTCGCATTGGATCTAATAAGCGCAGCCATAGGCTCAATAGCCAGCGCAAGCAAGCCCAGTGACAGGGGGCAGCCCTGTCTTGTTCCCCTGTGGAGATCTAAGCTGGCCGACATCCTGCCCACTTGCCTAATGGTCACCTTTGGGGTATAATAAAGTAATTGAATCCATGAGGTAAACCCGTCGCCAAAGCCAAATTTACCCATTACTAACCACAAGTACTTCCATTCAATGCTGCCAAAGGTCTTATTAGCATCAAGCGACAGCAACGCTCTGTCACCCACATTATCCCCTGGAGATTGTAAGTTTAGGAATAGTCTGCGTAGGTTAATTGATGTCGATTTTTGTGGCATAAAGCCCATCTGATCATCATGTACGATAGACGCAATAACCTTGTTTAGTCGCAGGGCCAATGCCTTTGAGAGTATCTTAATGTCGCTCTGTAAAAGCGAAATGGGCCTGTAGGACCCTGGATCCAGCGGATCCTTATCAGGTTTCGGCAACAGGATAATATTAGCCCTGGTCATACTCTGAGGAAGGCAACCACTGGCCCTCGCTTCATTAAACACCTGTAGCAATTTAGGTAAGATCTCATCCCCAAAGCTCTTGTACACCTCTATTGGCAAACAATCCTCTCCAGGGGCCTTGGAGTTAGGGAACAGACTAGTCACCCCCCCCCCCCCTCAACTCCTTCAATGTCAGTAGTGTATCTAACATATTTCGGTCCACCGAAGAAAGCGATGGCAAAGGGACAGCATCCACAAATCGTACCAGTTGGTCCTCTGAGTGGGTTTGTTTAGAGAGGTAAAGGGTGGAATAATAATTGACCAGTTCAGTCATGATCAGCTCTTGAGTGGTAACTGTCTTGCCGTCACGATTTCTCAAAGCACTAATACCTGGGCAGGACTGTGGGGGTGAGAAAACGTAGCTAGTAGGTGACTCGTCTGCTCTCCTTCCTCATAGAATGCCAACCTTTTAAAGAAGCGCTTTCTCTCGGCAGCTGAAGTGGTTATGTGGGATAATATAGAAGGAGCAAGAAAGAAACAATGTTCCTTATCCCACCCACTCAGCGCTCATGTATATGCAATACTCCTAGGATCTATACATGTATATCCAGCAATACAGCAAGATATACCGGTATGCCTATATACCCAATAAAGCAGCTGCTATACTAAAGACATAACATAAAAAAAGGGGGTGTGTATAAGAGCCTAAGCCCACATAGACACTAGCAGCGCTAGAAACAGCCCCTGACGAGGTTGATGGTATATAGCAAAAACAAACAGCCTAACAAGGTAGGGAATTGTTATAAAGCCTAATAGTTCATAAGTCCATATTATTCTCAGGGTGAAGTCACACGATAAAATGGGTGCATGGAAACTCCTAGTGTAGTGAAACACCAGACTTCTTTATCGATCACTCAGCAACCGTCATATCCTTCACCTCACCGCTGTGCTCCCCCCCTTGAGAGTGGACACGTACCCTTAACGCTAGGGTTTAGCGCTTTATTAAATCAATAATCCTCCACATCCGGATGGTAATCTCCTCAGGATTCAACTCCACAGAGTAGGGATATAGGCAGCACCTCCTCCTCTTCTCTCACATAAAGGTGGAACAGGTACCTCCTCCTCTCCTCTCACATCAAGGTGGAGCAGATGCCTCCTCCTCTCGTCTCACATAAAAGGGGAACAGATACCCATAGCGTAATATGTACAAACAAGGCTTTATTTAAAAGGTTAAAATCACACTCACATGGAATCGGATGAATTTATGCGAAAAAACATATCCAAGGGGCAAAACCCGGTCCTCCCGCTACTGACGTTGTCCCCACTGAGCCACACGGTACGGGTGATCCAGCCACCCTATCGCGATGTTGCCCGGACTCACTGGCGTTTAGTGCTGGGGATCCTCTGGGATGTCCTTGGTATGGAACAGAATGACCGCGTGCTCACGCCCTGACGCGTTTCGTCGGCACTGGACTTCTACTGAGGGCGTGAGCACGCGGCCACATCACCTCCTCTTTATACCCTTATGGGGGAAGTATGGGGGTATGCGTGGTGGCAAAAAAAGGGCGGGGGCCTCCACCACGTGGGCGGCCGGAAGTCAGTCCGCCGCCAATACGCATACAATCAGCGCTGGCGGCAGGAAATCACTCCGCCGCTGATCTCCAGGTCCGTACATCGGGACTCTGGAGACACCGGAAGTGGCGCTTTTGGACTCCGCCCCTCGCTATGTCCGCCTATCCGGACATCGGAGGGACCGGAAATGACGCTCCTCGCTCGTCCCGCCCTGCTCTCAAGGCAGGGAATAGGAGAGGAATCAAAGGTGATGTTTACCAGCTCCGCCTCCCACTGAGTCCGCCTATCGGAACACAGAGAGGACCGGAAGTGATGCACCTCCATCGTCCCGCCCTGCCCACACGGCAGGAAACAGGAAATGGAGCTAGCTATCATCCACCTATCCAGACAGGAAGCCGGAAATGGAGCTCATAATCAGCCTATCCCTCGTTCTAATACCCCGGAACGGCGCCACACCCCCCTATATGCATATGATGCAAATTCATGGATACAACAAGCCATATCCTGGTCCCACCCCCCTCCGCAATTGTGCTAATCGCTAGGGCCGGCTTCATGACCGTCCCTGCGGACAGTGGGGACATCGCCTATATGCATTCCCTCATATATTCCTTAACAATAATGCATCAGCACACTCTTAATGTATTAATCTATTATCTCATAACAGAAATACAAGAATAAAGGAATAAAGGTATAGTTGACACATGCCACAATTATGTGAAACAAATATCCTCAACTGATACGAACCAAACGAGAGAGAGAGAGAAACAAATGCCAAAACTGATTCCCATCATGGGCCCGCTATTGCCCGCCAGGCTTTATCCATCAGTGTTACATATAAATCAGTGTAAAGATAGTATAAACACTGATCGTTATACTCTCTCACTAAATACTCACAGTAGTTCTTAAATACTAATCATATAACAAGACCTAGAAAATATTCTAGTCTCTGTGATGGGGATATCGCTTCAGCTATAACTTAACATTGCATGTGTTGTTATCTAAAATGGGCTCACTGGTTACAGTTATAATAAAAGAACTGACCAACTAGGTCCTATATTGCACCTATCATTCTCAATTGGGGTGCTCCATATGGTAACACACTATCGGCATGTGAATTTAAACAAAAATATAAATATGCTAGCCATGCAAATGGCCTGATTGACCACTAGTAAAAACTAAGTACCTGAATAACTGATTGAACCCTATGTATTCACAGGAAACTGATGGTATCCGCTAATGGCGTATACCGTTCGCTATGGAAGCTCCATGAGATCTATCATACCGGTATCCATAGGTTATTAGACATACAGATCCAGTATCCGGGGGAAGGAAATCTCACGGACGTATTGATAATGCTTTGAAAAAACACGAGACTCAACAAAAAGAAAAAGAAAAACCAAAGCCAAAACCAAGAAATGGGGGGGAAAGAAGGTTCCAACTGCACATGGACTAGAGCTGATCCTTCTGGGCTAGTAATCACTAATGAAGCAGTTGATATCCAACTCCACGTTCATACCATTGGGGGCTAATGCGTTGGTTTGATAAATCCAGAAGGTTTCTCTTTTTGAGAGCTCCCTGACTCGGTTGGAGCCCCTCCATACCTGTTCCACCTTCTCGATTCCCCAAAAACGCAACCCCGAAGGGTCCTTATTATGATGGTACCTGAAATGTAGGGGAACACTATGGTATTTGTAACCCTTTCGGATGTTCCCTATATGTTCTGAGACCCTCTTGCCCAGAGTTCTCTTTGTCCGACCGATATAAATCAGCCCGCAAGGACATTGTAAGCCGTATACCACATGCGTGGATCTGCAGGTGATTAGGTCCTGAATCTCGAATGAACGTCCATTAGCAGATGATGTGAAGGACGTATACCCCCTCAGATGAACATTCACCTGCCTACAGGCCTTGCAATGTCTACAAGCAAAAAACCCAACTCTGTTATCCCAAAAAAACTTTGGTTTTACAGGTGGGTCGAGAACTTTTTTGACCAGTCTATCACCGAAACTCGGAGCCTTCCGGTAGATGAAGACTGGTTTCTCAGGGATCATTTTACCTATAAACTTATCCATTTGCAAGATGTTCCAATTTTGTCGAAAAATTTGCTCCACCTCTTTATGCTGGATGTTGAAATCTGTTATGAAGCCCCACTGATGTCTATCATTGGGCGTTTTGATTTTATCACTCAGACACTCGCTTTGTGGAATTTTTCCGATCTCATTCATTGTTTGTTCGAGATCTTTTGCTGGATAACCTTTTTCACAGAAACGTGTCTTGATCACCTTTGCCTGTTGTTGGTAATCTGAGTCTGCAGTACAGTTCCTTCTCACACGTAGGAACTGTCCTTTGGGGATATTCCTTAACCATGTGCTATGATGTCCACTCTGCACAGGTAAGTAACCATTCCGGTCCGTTGGCTTAAAATAAGCCAACGACACTAGACTGGAGCCCTGAATCATGATTTCAACATCTAGGTAGTGAATTTTCTCCTTACTCCAATTGAATTCTAGCTTGATATTGTTTCCATTCGTATTGAGACCCTGTGCAAACGATATCAAAGAGGCTTCGCTACCCGCCCATACAAAAAAGAGATCATCAATGTATCTCTTGTACAGGACGAGTTCGTCCCTAGCGGCGGCATAAATGTAGCGATCCTCCCACTCCCCCATAAAGAGATTCGCTAGGCTCGGGGCATACTTAGCCCCCATGGCAACGCCCCTCCGCTGAGAGAAGAACGTGCCCCCATACCAGAAATAGTTATGGGACACGCAAAATTGCAGTATCGAGCCTAGGAATCTCCTTTGGGTGAATGGGATGTCCAGTCGTTTGCACAGAGCCCAATTTAGCGCTAGCAGGGCGTCATCGTGTTGAATGACCGTATAAAGAGAGGCCACGTCGGCCGTAACCACGTAGACCTCCCCCTGCGGTAAATCAACCCCTCTGATCATAGTAAGGAAATCCTTTGTGTCTCTCAGATAAGATCTGAGAGATTGAACACTGTCCTGCAAAAAATGATCAAGGTACTGCCCAATTCTGGAGGTGACCGAATTGATGCTGTTCACTATCGGTCTAGGTGGAGGATTTGTGTCACTCTTGTGAATCTTAGGCAGCGTGTATATAGTAGGAACTCTACTATAGCTCGGCACCAAAAACCTTCTTTCCTTTTTTGTAAGTATTCCATCTTGGTAGCCCATATTCACCAGACCTTCCAACTCTCTCCTATACACAAAAGTTGGGTTGCTTGGCAACACTCTATAGGTGGAAGTATCAGATAACATCTCAGACAGCTGTTGGTCATAAAAACTCTTGTCCAAGATAACGACCCCCCCACCCTTATCAGCCGGCCGAATAATGATATCTTTGCGTTTCTCTAGCAATTCCAGGCCCTCTCTTATGTACCGAGGATTTACATCCTTTTTAGGTTTTATTTTTTCCAAATCTCGGAGGACTGATTGTTTGAACACTTCGACACATTGATTAGCCGACTGAGGTGGATTAAAGAGCGATTTGTTTTTAAGGCCACTATCTTTACCTACTAGGCCATTACCCACATACTGAGTTTTTTTCAAAACATTTTTACTGGGGTTTAAAAAATGCCGCTTCAAATTAATTTTTCTAATGTATTTGTGGATATCCACATAAACATTGAATTTATTAATTGGCCTTTGAGCTGCGCATTTCAACCCTGCATTAAGTATGTTGGTCTCTTTTTCCGTGAGAGTGGTGTTTGTCAAGTTGTATATACCCTTTACTCCTTTTCTCTCCTTCTTTTTTTGGTATTTGAGTCCACCTCTGCATCCTCTGGTTGTACGTCTACCCTGGGCCAAGGGCGGTCCCTTTGGTTGTCTAGGTGGGGGAGCTGGGGCCTCCAAGAGTCCATTTGGGCCCCTACAGGTCTCCCTCTCCAGGGTTTCCCCCTCCTTCTCCCACCCCTGCCTCTTCCCCCCCTCCAGGGAAAAGGGCGATTCTGGGCCGGGGTTCTTGGATCTGCAAAACCCGGTGCCTCATTATACCTATTGTAAGTGGGCACAGAGTAGGCATATCCGGAATCATACTGGAATTGCCCCTGTTGCGTGTTGCCCCTGTATGGGCCACTCGGGGGTCCCTGTTGCCAATCACTCCTTTGTAAAGGGGCAGGGGGGCATCTCTCCTCCATCTCTCTTGAATTAGTATAATGTGTCTGTTCACCCCTATAGGGGGTAGGGACCGCACCTACTATGCGGTTACCTTTTCCTTTGCCTTTACCTTTCCCACGAGGGGTATTTTTCGGCATCGACATTAGGGGTACAGCTACTGGTGCCAATGGTTGGGGCACCTGCTCATAGTTGGTGGGTAGTGGTGGCATCTGCCAGGCGTATACCAAGTTATTTTTAAAATCTTCCATATCCCTACGGAATTTTTTGACTTTCTTTTTATGTGTCTCCCGATCTACTTTTTCTAATTTTTTCTGTATATCTGTGTTGAACTTAGTTACCTGAGGCGAGTCCTTCTCAGGTTCAATATTTGTCTTTATCTCAGCTATTCGTTTCTCTAAAATGGTCATTTTTTTCTTTTTCCGTTTTAAAACCAGTTCCTGTAATTTAATGCCCATATTGTTAAAAAATTCCAGCCATTCCTTCTGACTAGCCTCATCATCCAAGCCATCCTGTGGGGTGACCTCCCACCTTAGGCTCCGCATGATGATGCGTTCCTTTAGGTACTGCTCGAAAGTGCAGATATCCCACCATGTGCGTATCTGCTTCTCGAGCAAAATACCCAAGGCAGCCAAATCCGATCCCAGATCCAAATCATTATCGTCCTCAATCTCATCTGCAAATATGTTTTTTACATCAATTTGCCTGTTTTTGAGAAAGAGAATTGCATCCATAGCTGCTAAGTTACCAAAAGCAAAGAAATATAGAAGGAGCAAGAAAGAAACAATGTTCCTTATCCCACCCACTCAGCGCTCATGTATATGCAATACTCCTAGGATCTATACATGTATATCCAGCAATACAGCAAGATATACCAGTATGCCTATATACCCAATAAAGCAGCTGCTATACTAAAGACATAACATAAAAAAAGGGGGTGTGTATAAGAGCCTAAGCCCACATAGACACTAGCAGCGCTAGAAACAGCCCCTGACGAGGTTGATGGTATATAGCAAAAACAAACAGCCTAACAAGGTAGGGAATTGTTATAAAGCCTAATAGTTCATAAGTCCATATTATTCTCAGGGTGAAGTCACACGATAAAATGGGTGCATGGAAACTCCTAGTGTAGTGAAACACCAGACTTCTTTATCGATCACTCAGCAACCGTCATATCCTTCACCTCACCGCTGTGCTCCCCCCCTTGAGAGTGGACACGTACCCTTAACGCTAGGGTTTAGCGCTTTATTAAATCAATAATCCTCCACATCCGGATGGTAATCTCCTCAGGATTCAACTCCACAGAGTAGGGTTATAGGCAGCACCTCCTCCTCTTCTCTCACATAAAGGTGGAACAGGTACCTCCTCCTCTCCTCTCACATCAAGGTGGAGCAGATGCCTCCTCCTCTCGTCTCACATAAAAGGGGAACAGATACCCATAGCGTAATATGTACAAACAAGGCTTTATTTAAAAGGTTAAAATCACACTCACATGGAATCGGATGAATTTATGCGAAAAAACATATCCAAGGGGCAAAACCCGGTCCTCCCGCTACTGACGTTGTCCCCACTGAGCCACACGGTACGGGTGATCCAGCCACCCTATCGCGATGTTGCCCGGACTCACTGGCGTTTAGTGCTGGGGATCCTCTGGGATGTCCTTGGTATGGAACAGAATGACCGCGTGCTCACGCCCTGACGCGTTTCGTCGGCACTGGACTTCTACTGAGGGCGTGAGCACGCGGCCACATCACCTCCTCTTTATACCCTTATGGGGGAAGTATGGGGGTATGCGTGGTGGCAAAAAAAGGGCGGGGGCCTCCACCACGTGGGCGGCCGGAAGTCAGTCCGCCGCCAATACGCATACAATCAGCGCTGGCGGCAGGAAATCACTCCGCCGCTGATCTCCAGGTCCGTACATCGGGACTCTGGAGACACCGGAAGTGGCGCTTTTGGACTCCGCCCCTCGCTATGTCCGCCTATCCGGACATCGGAGGGACCGGAAATGACGCTCCTCGCTCGTCCCGCCCTGCTCTCAAGGCAGGGAATAGGAGAGGAATCAAAGGTGATGTTTACCAGCTCCGCCTCCCACTGAGTCCGCCTATCGGAACACAGAGAGGACCGGAAGTGATGCACCTCCATCGTCCCGCCCTGCCCACACGGCAGGAAACAGGAAACAGGAAATGGAGCTAGCTATCATCCACCTATCCAGACAGGAAGCCGGAAATGGAGCTCATAATCAGCCTATCCCTCGTTCTAATACCCCGGAACGGCGCCACACCCCCCTATATGCATATGATGCAAATTCATGGATACAACAAGCCATATCCTGGTCCCACCCCCCTCCGCAATTGTGCTAATCGCTAGGGCCGGCTTCATGACCGTCCCTGCGGACAGTGGGGACATCGCCTATATGCATTCCCTCATATATTCCTTAACAATAATGCATCAGCACACTCTTAATGTATTAATCTATTATCTCATAACAGAAATACAAGAATAAAGGAATAAAGGTATAGTTGACACATGCCACAATTATGTGAAACAAATATCCTCAACTGATACGAACCAAACGAGAGAGAGAGAGAAACAAATGCCAAAACTGATTCCCATCATGGGCCCGCTATTGCCCGCCAGGCTTTATCCATCAGTGTTACATATAAATCAGTGTAAAGATAGTATAAACACTGATCGTTATACTCTCTCACTAAATACTCACAGTAGTTCTTAAATACTAATCATATAACAAGACCTAGAAAATATTCTAGTCTCTGTGATGGGGATATCGCTTCAGCTATAACTTAACATTGCATGTGTTGTTATCTAAAATGGGCTCACTGGTTACAGTTATAATAAAAGAACTGACCAACTAGGTCCTATATTGCACCTATCATTCTCAATTGGGGTGCTCCATATGGTAACACACTATCGGCATGTGAATTTAAACAAAAATATAAATATGCTAGCCATGCAAATGGCCTGATTGACCACTAGTAAAAACTAAGTACCTGAATAACTGATTGAACCCTATGTATTCACAGGAAACTGATGGTATCCGCTAATGGCGTATACCGTTCGCTATGGAAGCTCCATGAGATCTATCATACCGGTATCCATAGGTTATTAGACATACAGATCCAGTATCCGGGGGAAGGAAATCTCACGGACGTATTGATAATGCTTTGAAAAAACACGAGACTCAACAAAAAGAAAAAGAAAAACCAAAGCCAAAACCAAGAAATGGGGGGGAAAGAAGGTTCCAACTGCACATGGACTAGAGCTGATCCTTCTGGGCTAGTAATCACTAATGAAGCAGTTGATATCCAACTCCACGTTCATACCATTGGGGGCTAATGCGTTGGTTTGATAAATCCAGAAGGTTTCTCTTTTTGAGAGCTCCCTGACTCGGTTGGAGCCCCTCCATACCTGTTCCACCTTCTCGATTCCCCAAAAACGCAACCCCGAAGGGTCCTTATTATGATGGTACCTGAAATGTAGGGGAACACTATGGTATTTGTAACCCTTTCGGATGTTCCCTATATGTTCTGAGACCCTCTTGCCCAGAGTTCTCTTTGTCCGACCGATATAAATCAGCCCGCAAGGACATTGTAAGCCGTATACCACATGCGTGGATCTGCAGGTGATTAGGTCCTGAATCTCGAATGAACGTCCATTAGCAGATGATGTGAAGGACGTATACCCCCTCAGATGAACATTCACCTGCCTACAGGCCTTGCAATGTCTACAAGCAAAAAACCCAACTCTGTTATCCCAAAAAAACTTTGGTTTTACAGGTGGGTCGAGAACTTTTTTGACCAGTCTATCACCGAAACTCGGAGCCTTCCGGTAGATGAAGACTGGTTTCTCAGGGATCATTTTACCTATAAACTTATCCATTTGCAAGATGTTCCAATTTTGTCGAAAAATTTGCTCCACCTCTTTATGCTGGATGTTGAAATCTGTTATGAAGCCCCACTGATGTCTATCATTGGGCGTTTTGATTTTATCACTCAGACACTCGCTTTGTGGAATTTTTCCGATCTCATTCATTGTTTGTTCGAGATCTTTTGCTGGATAACCTTTTTCACAGAAACGTGTCTTGATCACCTTTGCCTGTTGTTGGTAATCTGAGTCTGCAGTACAGTTCCTTCTCACACGTAGGAACTGTCCTTTGGGGATATTCCTTAACCATGTGCTATGATGTCCACTCTGCACAGGTAAGTAACCATTCCGGTCCGTTGGCTTAAAATAAGCCAACGACACTAGACTGGAGCCCTGAATCATGATTTCAACATCTAGGTAGTGAATTTTCTCCTTACTCCAATTGAATTCTAGCTTGATATTGTTTCCATTCGTATTGAGACCCTGTGCAAACGATATCAAAGAGGCTTCGCTACCCGCCCATACAAAAAAGAGATCATCAATGTATCTCTTGTACAGGACGAGTTCGTCCCTAGCGGCGGCATAAATGTAGCGATCCTCCCACTCCCCCATAAAGAGATTCGCTAGGCTCGGGGCATACTTAGCCCCCATGGCAACGCCCCTCCGCTGAGAGAAGAACGTGCCCCCATACCAGAAATAGTTATGGGACACGCAAAATTGCAGTATCGAGCCTAGGAATCTCCTTTGGGGGAATGGGATGTCCAGTCGTTTGCACAGAGCCCAATTTAGCGCTAGCAGGGCGTCATCGTGTTGAATGACCGTATAAAGAGAGGCCACGTCGGCCGTAACCACGTAGACCTCCCCCTGCGGTAAATCAACCCCTCTGATCATAGTAAGGAAATCCTTTGTGTCTCTCAGATAAGATCTGAGAGATTGAACACTGTCCTGCAAAAAATGATCAAGGTACTGCCCAATTCTGGAGGTGACCGAATTGATGCTGTTCACTATCGGTCTAGGTGGAGGATTTGTGTCACTCTTGTGAATCTTAGGCAGCGTGTATATAGTAGGAACTCTACTATAGCTCGGCACCAAAAACCTTCTTTCCTTTTTTGTAAGTATTCCATCTTGGTAGCCCATATTCACCAGACCTTCCAACTCTCTCCTATACACAAAAGTTGGGTTGCTTGGCAACACTCTATAGGTGGAAGTATCAGATAACATCTCAGACAGCTGTTGGTCATAAAAACTCTTGTCCAAGATAACGACCCCCCCACCCTTATCAGCCGGCCGAATAATGATATCTTTGCGTTTCTCTAGCAATTCCAGGCCCTCTCTTATGTACCGAGGATTTACATCCTTTTTAGGTTTTATTTTTTCCAAATCTCGGAGGACTGATTGTTTGAACACTTCGACACATTGATTAGCCGACTGAGGTGGATTAAAGAGCGATTTGTTTTTAAGGCCACTATCTTTACCTACTAGGCCATTACCCACATACTGAGTTTTTTTCAAAACATTTTTACTGGGGTTTAAAAAATGCCGCTTCAAATTAATTTTTCTAATGTATTTGTGGATATCCACATAAACATTGAATTTATTAATTGGCCTTTGAGCTGCGCATTTCAACCCTGCATTAAGTATGTTGGTCTCTTTTTCCGTGAGAGTGGTGTTTGTCAAGTTGTATATACCCTTTACTCCTTTTCTCTCCTTCTTTTTTTGGTATTTGAGTCCACCTCTGCATCCTCTGGTTGTACGTCTACCCTGGGCCAAGGGCGGTCCCTTTGGTTGTCTAGGTGGGGGAGCTGGGGCCTCCAAGAGTCCATTTGGGCCCCTACAGGTCTCCCTCTCCAGGGTTTCCCCCTCCTTCTCCCACCCCTGCCTCTTCCCCCCCTCCAGGGAAAAGGGCGATTCTGGGCCGGGGTTCTTGGATCTGCAAAACCCGGTGCCTCATTATACCTATTGTAAGTGGGCACAGAGTAGGCATATCCGGAATCATACTGGAATTGTTTTTGGGGAATCGAGAAGGTGGAACAGGTATGGAGGGGCTCCAACCGAGTCAGGGAGCTCTCAAAAAGAGAAACCTTCTGGATTTATCAAACCAACGCATTAGCCCCCAATGGTATGAACGTGGAGTTGGATATCAACTGCTTCATTAGTGATTACTAGCCCAGAAGGATCAGCTCTAGTCCATGTGCAGTTGGAACCTTCTTTCCCCCCCATTTCTTGGTTTTGGCTTTGGTTTTTCTTTTTCTTTTTGTTGAGTCTCGTGTTTTTTCAAAGCATTATCAATACGTCCGTGAGATTTCCTTCCCCCGGATACTGGATCTGTATGTCTAATAACCTATGGATACCGGTATGATAGATCTCATGGAGCTTCCATAGCGAACGGTATACGCCATTAGCGGATACCATCAGTTTCCTGTGAATACATAGGGTTCAATCAGTTATTCAGGTACTTAGTTTTTACTAGTGGTCAATCAGGCCATTTGCATGGCTAGCATATTTATATTTTTGTTTAAATTCACATGCCGATAGTGTGTTACCATATGGAGCACCCCAATTGAGAATGATAGGTGCAATATAGGACCTAGTTGGTCAGTTCTTTTATTATAACTGTAACCAGTGAGCCCATTTTAGATAACAACACATGCAATGTTAAGTTATAGCTGAAGCGATATCCCCATCACAGAGACTAGAATATTTTCTAGGTCTTGTTATATGATTAGTATTTAAGAACTACTGTGAGTATTTAGTGAGAGAGTATAACGATCAGTGTTTATACTATCTTTACACTGATTTATATGTAACACTGATGGATAAAGCCTGGCGGGCAATAGCGGGCCCATGATGGGAATCAGTTTTGGCATTTGTTTCTCTCTCTCTCTCGTTTGGTTCGTATCAGTTGAGGATATTTGTTTCACATAATTGTGGCATGTGTCAACTATACCTTTATTCCTTTATTCTTGTATTTCTGTTATGAGATAATAGATTAATACATTAAGAGTGTGCTGATGCATTATTGTTAAGGAATATATGAGGGAATGCATATAGGCGATGTCCCCACTGTCCGCAGGGACGGTCATGAAGCCGGCCCTAGCGATTAGCACAATTGCGGAGGGGGGTGGGACCAGGATATGGCTTGTTGTATCCATGAATTTGCATCATATGCATATAGGGGGGTGTGGCGCCGTTCCGGGGTATTAGAACGAGGGATAGGCTGATTATGAGCTCCATTTCCGGCTTCCTGTCTGGATAGGTGGATGATAGCTAGCTCCATTTCCTGTTTCCTGTTTCCTGCCGTGTGGGCAGGGCGGGACGATGGAGGTGCATCACTTCCGGTCCTCTCTGTGTTCCGATAGGCGGACTCAGTGGGAGGCGGAGCTGGTAAACATCACCTTTGATTCCTCTCCTATTCCCTGCCTTGAGAGCAGGGCGGGACGAGCGAGGAGCGTCATTTCCGGTCCCTCCGATGTCCGGATAGGCGGACATAGCGAGGGGCGGAGTCCAAAAGCGCCACTTCCGGTGTCTCCAGAGTCCCGATGTACGGACCTGGAGATCAGCGGCGGAGTGATTTCCTGCCGCCAGCGCTGATTGTATGCGTATTGGCGGCGGACTGACTTCCGGCCGCCCACGTGGTGGAGGCCCCCGCCCTTTTTTTGCCACCACGCATACCCCCATACTTCCCCCATAAGGGTATAAAGAGGAGGTGATGTGGCCGCGTGCTCACGCCCTCAGTAGAAGTCCAGTGCCGACGAAACGCGTCAGGGCGTGAGCACGCGGTCATTCTGTTCCATACCAAGGACATCCCAGAGGATCCCCAGCACTAAACGCCAGTGAGTCCGGGCAACATCGCGATAGGGTGGCTGGATCACCCGTACCGTGTGGCTCAGTGGGGACAACGTCAGTAGCGGGAGGACCGGGTTTTGCCCCTTGGATATGTTTTTTCGCATAAATTCATCCGATTCCATGTGAGTGTGATTTTAACCTTTTAAATAAAGCCTTGTTTGTACATATTACGCTATGGGTATCTGTTCCCCTTTTATGTGAGACGAGAGGAGGAGGCATCTGCTCCACCTTGATGTGAGAGGAGAGGAGGAGGTACCTGTTCCACCTTTATGTGAGAGAAGAGGAGGAGGTGCTGCCTATATCCCTACTCTGTGGAGTTGAATCCTGAGGAGATTACCATCCGGATGTGGAGGATTATTGATTTAATAAAGCGCTAAACCCTAGCGTTAAGGGTACGTGTCCACTCTCAAGGGGGGGAGCACAGCGGTGAGGTGAAGGATATGACGGTTGCTGAGTGATCGATAAAGAAGTCTGGTGTTTCACTACACTAGGAGTTTCCATGCACCCATTTTATCGTGTGACTTCACCCTGAGAATAATATGGACTTATGAACTATTAGGCTTTATAACAATTCCCTACCTTGTTAGGCTGTTTGTTTTTGCTATATACCATCAACCTCGTCAGGGGCTGTTTCTAGCGCTGCTAGTGTCTATGTGGGCTTAGGCTCTTATACACACCCCCTTTTTTTAGGTTATGTGGGATAATGCCTCCTGAGCCGCCAGCCACCCCTCCCTATTCGATTCTGTTGGATCATCAATGAATTTGGTTTCAAGGTCACACACCAGTCTTTCCACTTCTTCCCCCTAAGCTGCTGTTGCCCTTTTAACGGCTTGGATTTCCAATATGAAACTGCCCCGCAAGAAGGCCTTGAAAGTATCCCAAACAGCCCCCATACACGGGTGATCAGCATGAACCCACCAGAACTTCGATATTGCCTCGCCGATGCAAGAGTGCACAGGTATACGGTTTATCCAAAAGGCATTAAGCTTCCAAGGGGCCTTCAGGAGCCCAGAAGGTGTTTGAACCTCCATGCACACCAGCATCGGGGAGTGATCAGAAATTCCCTGGGTGGTATATGCAATGTCACTCATATGTCTGACTGCCTTGGAGTTACATAGACATAAGTCTATCCTAGACAAGGATGTATGTGTGTCATGGTCTTACCTTCTTGCTGTTCTCCTTCGTTTGACATGTGCTGGCGGCCATCTTGGTTTCTGGGTTTCTTGTAGCCTCCCACCCTGCGGCTCCTCCTTCCCACTGGGAGGAGCTGGATGCCTAGCTCATATATATAGGAGGTCTGTGGCTTCAGTTCCTTGCTTGGTCCTCCTGTGTTCACATGCTTCTAAGACTGCTGCTGCTTCTGGTTCCTGATCCTGGCTTCGTCTGACTACCCTGCTGGTTCCGGATCCTGGCTTCGTCTGACTACCCTGCTGGTTCCTGATCCTGGCTTCGTCTGACTACCCTGCTGGTTCCTGATCCCGGCTTCGTCTGACTACCCTCCTGGTTCCTGACCTCTGGCTTCGCAAGGACTCTGCCTCGGTTTCGCCATCCGTTTGGACTTTTGCTTTACAGCTTGATTTTCAATAAAGCCTTCTTATTTTCACTCTGTTGTTGTACGTCTGGTTCATGGTTCCGTGACATTAGGACCAAGCCATGAATTCTGACGGTACAGGGCCATCCTCGCTACCCACGCTGGTTGCCAGACTTGATCAGCAGGATCACCTGTTGGGTCGGTTCGCGGTGGCGTTGCAAACCCTGCTTGAACGCACGGCTCATTTCGCTCCCGTTGCCGATGGGTCGGTTGTCGCTCCTGGGCCCGCTCCTACTGCCGCTCCGGTTGTTGCGCCAGAGTCTACCCCGACACCTGTTGTTGCGCCTGCGGTGTTTCGGGGTATGACCGGTTCTGCCCCCCTTCCACAGCGCTTTGGGGGAGAGCCAACTCAGTGCCGAGGTTTCCTTAACCAGGTGGGCATTTATTTCGAGTTGCTGCCACATGCCTTCCCTACTGAGAGATCAAAGGTGGGCTTCTTAATTTCGCTGCTCTCGGACAAGGCCTTGGCCTGGGCCAGCCCTTTATGGGAGAACAACAATCCGATGGTTGCCGAGTTTTCCGGTTTTGTTGCTTCTCTTCGGAGGGTATTCGATGTGCCGGCTCGTGCTGCCTCTGCTGCGAAGCTCCTTATGTCCATCAGACAGGGTTCACGATCCGTAGCTGAATACGCCATTGAGTTTCGTACCCTGGCAGCAGAGGTGGGCTGGAATAATGAGGCTCTGGTCGCTGCTTTCTCTCATGGTCTCTCGGATGCCTTGAAGGATGAGGTTGCAGCTAAGGACCTACCAGTGGAGCTCGAGTCTCTTATTTCTTTCTTGATTTTGATTGACACCAGACTCAGGGAGAGACCTTCCTTTAAGGAGAGTCTGCGGAGGCCTCCTAACAGATTGGCACCTACCTTTGCTGTCCCACCCGTGCCTCCCTCTCCTCCCACGCCTCCTGGGGATGACTTGGCTGGGGGTGAACCCATGCAGCTGGGCTTTGCTCGCCTGTCCGAGGGGGAGAGGGTACTCCGAAGACGCGAGGGTCGATGCATGTACTGTGGTCTCGGTGGGCATTTTCGGTTGGCATGTCCGAACCGTCCGGGAAACGCTCGCACCTGAGATCCTGTCGGGGGCAGATCTTGGGTGGAGTCTCCTCGTCCCAGGTTTCCCGTGTTGACAAACCACTGATCACTGTTGTCCTCTCCTGGGTCGGGGGCTCAGTGACGACCCAGGCGTTGGTGGACTCTGGTGCTGGTGGTTTGTTCATTGATAGTGTGTTCGCTGCCGCCAATTCCATTCCTCTGCAGGCCCGAGGTTCTCCACTGGCTCTTGAGGCGATAGACGGCAGACCCCTTCTGCCGCCACACGTGACTCATGAGACCCTTCCAGTGGGAATAGCCATTGGTGCCGTTCACAGAGAGTCGGTCTGCTTCCAGGTTATTTCGTCTCCACACTACTCGGTGGTCTTGGGGTACCCCTGGCTCCAGAAGCATAATCCGACTTTCGATTGGAGATCGGCCGAGATCCTCTCGTGGTCACCGCAGTGTGGGGCTAGTTGCATACATGGGCCTGTCAAGTTGCTGTGTACTTCCTCGGACTCTCTGTTGCCTCCTGAATACGAGGAGTACCGGGATGTATTCGATAAGGTGCGCGCGGTTGCCCTACCTCCGCACCGCCCATACGATTGTGCCATCGAGTTACAACCTGGTGCCGTTCCTCCTCGTGGCAAAGTCTATCCACTGTCGGTAGCGGAGAATGAGGCCATGGAGGAGTACGTGAAGGAGGCGCTTTCACGCGGACACATTCGCAAATCCTCGTCCCCGGCAGGGGCTGGATTTTTCTTTGTGAAAAAGAAGGGCGGTGAGTTGAGGCCTTGCATCGATTACAGGGGTCTCAATCGCATCACGATCAAGAACGCTTACCCGATACCCTTGATTTCCGAGCTGTTCGATCGCCTTAAAGGGGCCACGGTCTTTACCAAACTCGACCTGAGGGCGGCATATAACCTCGTAAGGATCAAGGCGGGCGATGAGTGGAAGACCGCGTTTAACACCAGGACCGGTCATTATGAATCCTTGGTTATGCCCTTTGGGTTGTGCAATGCGCCCGCAGTCTTTCAGGAATTCATTAACGATGTTTTCCGTGACCTGTTGCAGCAGTGTGTGGTGGTCTATTTGGATGACATCTTGGTATATTCTGAATCCATGGAGACCCACATTCTGGATGTCAGACGAGTGTTGCAACGGTTACGAGAGAACAAGCTGTTCGGTAAGCTTGAGAAATGCGAATTTCACCGATCCCAGGTAACCTTCTTAGGTTACATCATTTCCGCTGAGGGGTTCTCCATGGATCCTGAGAAGGTTTCGGCTGTCTTACAGTGGCCCCAGCCCAGTGGTCTTCGCTCCCTGCAGCGCTTTTTGGGCTTCGCCAATTATTATCGGAAGTTCATCAGGGACTTTTCCATGCTAGCCAAGCCTCTCACGGATCTGACCAGGAAGGGCAGTAATTCCCAGGTCTGGCCGCTCGAGGCCATCCGAGCTTTTGAGGCTCTAAAGTCCGCCTTTGTGTCGGCTCCGATTCTGTCGCATCCCAACCCTGGGTTGCCCTTTGTCCTCGAGGTGGACGCGTCTGAGACGGGAGTAGGCGCCCTTCTGTCTCAGCGTAGAACACCAGAGGGTCCTCTGCTTCCTTGTGGGTTTTACTCCCGGAAACTGTCTTCCGCGGAGTGCAACTATCAGATTGGTGACAGGGAGTTATTGGCCATCGTGCAGGCCCTTAAAGAATGGAGGCACTTGGTTGAGGGTTCGGTGGTTCCGGTCCTCATCCTGACGGACCACAAGAATCTGACCTACCTTTCTGAGGCCAAGAGATTGACACCACGTCAGGCCAGATGGGCTCTGTTCTTGTCACGTTTTAATTATGTGGTTTCCTACCTACCCGGTTCCAAGAACATCAGGGCGGATGCCTTATCACGGCAGTACTCCGACCTGTCCAGGGAGGAGTCGATTCCGACTTCAGTCATACCTCCGAATCAGATCCTGGCCGCCATTCGCACCAGCCTGACCTCTCCCCTGGGTGAGCAGATTTTGGCGGCTCAATCTGGTGCTCCCTCTGGGAGACCCAACGGCAGATGTTTTGTGCCTGAGGAGTTGCGCACTCGGTTGTTGCGAACCTACCATAACTCCAAGACCGCGGGGCATCCTGGAAAGAATCAGCTGTCCTGGGCTGTTTCACGTCTGTTCTGGTGGCCTTCCCTACGTTCCGACATCGCCGCATATGTAGCGGCATGCTCCGTTTGTGCCCAGAATAAGTCCCCTCGGCACCTTCCGTTGGGCCTTCTGCAACCCATAGCCACCGGGGAGCGCCCATGGTCTCACCTGGGGATGGATTTCATTGTGGACCTCCCTGCATCCCGAGGCCATACGGTCATTCTCATGATTGTGGATCGATTTTCCAAAATGTGCCACTGTGTTCCTCTCAAGAAGTTACCCTCTGCACAGGAGTTGGCCACGATTTTTGCCAGGGAGGTCTTCCGGTTGCACGGTTTGCCCAAGGAGATTGTGTCGGATCGGGGGAGTCAGTTTGTGTCCAGGTTCTGGCGCGCCTTTTGCTCCCAGTTGGGGATTCATCTCTCCTTCTCCTCGGCCTACCACCCTCAGTCCAATGGGGCCGCAGAACGATCCAATCAGGCCTTGGAGCAATTCCTTCGTTGCTATGTCTCCGATCACCATGACAATTGGGTTGACCTCCTGCCTTGGGCTGAGTTTGCCAGGAACACGGCGGTGAACTCTTCCTCTGGGACGTCTCCCTTCATGGCCAATTATGGGTTCCAACCTGCCGTGTTACCGGAGGTATTCTCTCCCCAGGATATTCCGGCTGTGGAGGATCACCTTTCCGTCCTACGTGCTTCTTGGGTACAGATCTAGAAGTCCCTTGAGGTCTCTGCGCAGCGCCAGAGACTCCAGGCTGATCGCAGATGAGCGCCTGCTCCTTCCTACCAGGCCGGAGACCGTGTATGGTTGTCCACCCGCAACCTCAACCTTCGAGTGCCCACTCCCAAGCTGGCGCCTTGCTTTGTTGGTCCCTTCCGATTGCTTCGCAGGGTAAACCCGGTAGCCTATGCCCTTGCGCTTCCTCCTGGCATGCGGATCTCCAACGTGTTTCATGTCTCCCTGTTGAAGCCACTGGTGTGTAATCGTTTCACTTCCTCGGTTCCTCGGCCTCGTCCGGTCCAAGTGGGCAATCGTGAGGAGTATGAGGTGAGCAATATCCTGGACTCACGCCTGGTCCGCGGTCGGGTGCAGTTTTTGGTTCATTGGCGTGGTTATGGTCCAGAGGAGCGTTCCTGGGTTCCCTCCGCAGATGTCCATGCTCCTGCCTTGCTCCGAGCCTTCCACGCACGCTTCCCTCAGAAACCGTTCTTTACTCCGCGGAGGAGGGGCCCTTGAGGGGGAGGTACTGTCATGGTCTTACCTTCTTGCTGTTCTCCTTCGTTTGACATGTGCTGGCGGCCATCTTGGTTTCTGGGTTTCTTGTAGCCTCCCACCCTGCGGCTCCTCCTTCCCACTGGGAGGAGCTGGATGCCTAGCTCATATATATAGGAGGTCTGTGGCTTCAGTTCCTTGCTTGGTCCTCCTGTGTTCACATGCTTCTAAGACTGCTGCTGCTTCTGGTTCCTGATCCTGGCTTCGTCTGACTACCCTGCTGGTTCCTGATCCTGGCTTCGTCTGACTACCCTGCTGGTTCCTGATCCTGGCTTCGTCTGACTACCCTGCTGGTTCCTGATCCCGGCTTCGTCTGACTACCCTCCTGGTTCCTGACCTCTGGCTTCGCAAGGACTCTGCCTCGGTTTCGCCATCCGTTTGGACTTTTGCTTTACAGCTTGATTTTCAATAAAGCCTTCTTATTTTCACTTATCTGTTGTTGTACGTCTGGTTCATGGTTCCGTGACAATGTGTCTTGGAGAAGCAGGAAAACACCCGCTCTCCCGGATGCATACCCCTCCAAGGATCAACCCACCCCAGTTCCTTATAAAGCTTCAAGAGGGCCGTGCGGCAAACACCGCGGCCTACAGGAACAGGGGGATGTCTAGCCAGCAGTTAAAATCTCCCATAATAAACAGTGGTAACTCTGGGCAGCGTAATTAATACAGTAGTAAGGTTTTGAGGATCTCATTATTGTATGGGGGTGGTATATAGATGCTAGAATACAACGTGGAGAATATATGCGGCATGTTAGAAACACAAATCTACCTTCACTATCATCAGAACTATCCAGCCCTTGGTAGTCTATGGAGTTGTGTATCAAAACACTCACACCCCTCGAATATACAGTGTGAGTGGAATGGTACGCTCTCCCAACCCAGGCAAAATCAAGACATGACAGAGAGTCTCTGGTGAGGTGCGTCTCTTGTAGTGCACAAATCGCAGGTAGATGCCTCTGAAGTAAAGTGTGTATCATAGTGCGTTTTAGGGCATCATGGAGATCCCTAATGTTCCACGAAACTATAGTTACTATAGACATGACAGAAAAGAGTATAGAACTTAGTGAAGGCACCTTGTCCTCAAATAAAATCAATATGTCAACCTGCCTCCCCTTTAAATGTGTATGTAACACAAATGCAGGAAAAACAGTAAATACAAGTAGGCACTGGTTGGTGATTTCAAATAACTAAATGAATAAATAAATAACCCCAATCCCTAAGGAATAATCAAATATTAATCATCTACATAAATAAATATGCCATATATAAATTCAATCAGGATAGTGCCTACTACTAAAAGACCTTGATATGTGACCAGTTAAATATCCATCATAACCATAAATAAAATATACCATAAATAAGTGCAATCCTTATAAAGGATTATATAAAGTGCTCAAAAACTGTAATATATCAAATTTTCCAAAAAATCTTGTGATCAATAATGTAGAAAGTCCAAATAATATTGTTCATAAAGTGTGTCAAACACCGTGCTTGAAGAAAAAACAAACTTCACCTCGTGAGCTGTTCCACACTAAAATGCTCACCAGAACACAGCAGGTCAATAGGACCTATAAAGCTCCTCAGAAATTCCAGCTAAGGACATATGAATAATCATCTCTCACTCCTTCCCTTTTCTCAGTAGTGGCTGTCAGATGTAGACACTCCCAGAGAGTATGGGACAGACTCCTTTACACCAAGTAAAGAAGGTAAAAGGAACAGGAAATAGTGTAACTCCGTTTTTATTTCCGCTATTTATTGCGCTTACATGTGTTGGTGTCCCCCCGGCACAGGTAAGGACCGCCAAAGTATAATACTGTCTCCCCTCCGTATTCAGTGAGCTTCTGCACCCTTCTCTTCTCTCTCCATGGTCTCATGGTCGCGGCCCGCGTGCGTTCCACGGCAGAGAGGAAATGACATCACTGGTCAACAGGAAATTCGGATGATGTTCAGACCACAATGCATTTTGCTATTTGCATCTTCAGGCACCATCCAAACTAGGGGAGTACATACAGTGCATTGTGAAAGTATTCGGCCCCCTTGAACTTTTCGACCTTTTGCCACATTTCAGGCTTCAAACATAAAGATATGAAACTGTAATTTCTCTGTCGCTCATTGACAGACGCAGGACTGATATCTTGATATCCGTAGGGTTATACTGCCCCCTACAGGAGTAGGACACTAGGCAGGAAAAACGTTCTGGCTACACCTATGGGCAGTCCCAGGGGGTATATCCTCTCTCTCCCTGCCACAGGATGTCAGTTTTTTTCTGCCTAGTCAGGAGTAAGGACCTAAGTTCCTTGCTGGGATCTCTGGTTCTGGCAAGCTTTTTTAGATAAATCTTTTTTTAGTTAGCTTTTTTCTCCAGTTGTTCCTGTGAGATCTTCAAGCAATTATGCCGGATCTGGGCGACGGGCTGGATGTTGAGATCCAGTGGTCACCCCAGCCGGCCTACGAGCGCGTGCAGACCCAGCTCCGCGCTGGGTCGGCCGCGACATAGTCCCGCTGGACGGGGACTGGCCCGCGGGTTAAACGCCCCGCCGAGTCGCATACGACCGATCGACGGCCGAGTCGCAGCGTCTCCTTTGGCCGACACCCCCCCCCCCCACTGGACGGTGAGGGGTTTCGTCTAGAGTGGCGCCCGCTCTGTTCTGGTTTCTGGTGAGTAAATGCTTCCCCCCTGCTCCTCATGGCTGACTCTGGGGTGGACCCGGGCCCCTCCCTGGGACGGTCGGACCCACACTAATCTGGGTTCCCCTGTGCACCCTCCCCCTGTGGTGTCCCTCTCCCCCCTCCCTTCCCCCCTACAGGGGGGGGTGTTTGTGTGTGTGTGGGGTGGCTCGCCGTTCATGCAAGCCGCTAAGGGGGTGGGGGGGTCGGCTGTTGTGCGGGGGGCTTCCTCCCTGGCTTCCCAGGGCCTACCTGCCGATCGATCGTCTGTTAGTGGATGTGGGGACCCCCTTCCCACCGCAGCGCGCGGGGCCGCCATTTGTTTGGAGTCCCTCATGTGGCTCATGGGGGCGGCCATCTTGGTACACCCAGCTCGTTTTGTTTGCAGAGCTGGGCAGCTGTGGGAGTTACTGAAGGCGTGTGAGGGGACGGAGCCCCTCCCTAGACCCAGGAAGATTGCTCCACAGGACTTCCTTGTCATGCAGACAAACGCTGAGTGCAGTCCTGTTGAACTCTGGTGCATCGTGTGGTGAGCCTTTTGGGGGTCTCTCTCTCTGCGGGGGTCTCGAGGCACGCTGTCTGACCATTGAGGGGTGCTGCAGCGCTGGGTGACATTTTGCAAAAAAATAAAAAGGTTTTTCTCTTACGTCCTCCGACAGTCGCCGCCCCTTCCCAAGTCTTCACCAATGGGTATTGACCTTTGCTCCGCAGGAGTAGTTAGGCAACAAGAATTGTTAATACAAAAGCTTTTAACATAGACACACCCCTAGGGGCTGTCCCCTCAGTCAATACCTCCCTGCACCAGCATTCCCAACTCAGTTTGATCTTGCCTAGCTTAGGAGTAGCAGGCTTTCCTGTGCTGGGGCTTTAGTCTCAGCCTTCTACCCTTTTTTGATTTTATTTCAAGTGTTTTTTCTTTTCTCTGCTAGCTGTTATTTTGTCAGCTTTAGTTAGGGTTCTTCGGATGAAGATGTTCATGCGGAGCTGGGTCTCGGACTGGCCGCCCTGGATCTCAGGGCTGAGTGCCAGATGGATCCCCAGCCTGCCATCGAGCATTCAGCTTAGGTTTGCCCTGGCACATTGAACGACCTATCCCTGTTCGCGGCAGGGATGCTGCCTGTGAGGTGGCTACCTCACTGGACGCCATGCTGCGGTCTGTGGCTGCGGTCCACAAGCGTCCTGGCTGCGGCACTCCCTGTCTGCCTTGATAGCGGTTTGTCGCTGGAGACGGCTCCCCACGCCATCTGGTACGGTAAGCACCTTCTGTGTGGGTGTCAGTCTGTGGCTGTGTAGTACCCCCCATGTCTGTGTAAATGCGGGCTCCCTGTCAGATCCCTGTATGGCTGCACTGCCTGTGGGCTGCAAGGGGGGGCCATCCTGCTCTGCTGTGAGTTATGCTCTGGGTGCAGATTTGGGTGCAGACATGTGTTGTGCGGCGGCCGCTGCGGCGATCCGCCATTTCTTTGCTGGAATGCTGTGACCGGCCCTGTCCCTGTACAGCGCCGTGTTTTGGCGCCATTCGACGCCATTTTGGCGGGCCGTGCTCGTCCGAGCACATGTCGGCGCCATTTTCCTGTAGCCTCATCCCTCAGCCGGGCGGCCATTTTTGCGGAGCCTCATAGGCTATATCAGTCAGCCAGCTATTGCATCACTTCCTCATTCTCTGGGAACAGCGATCGGTGGCAGCAGCCTGTTGTGCTCTCTCCAGGTTTTTACCTTCTTTGTCCTGTCATTCCTTGCTCAGTGTTATCTATCCCTGCGGGGTCGGTGCATACAGTAGTGTACGGTGGGCTGCGCTCGCCGTGGTGTTAAAGGGCCAGTACCTTTTTTACTTTTTATTGCTGGGGCATGGATTCTCAGGATAGCAAGTTTCCCCCCGCCCTGGTGGGGGACCAGGGGGACTGCTCCACCCCCCGAGGGGGCCGATCTGACCGCTGTAGTGGCTTCCTTAGTGTCTCAGGTGCAGATGCTGATGGCTGAACGATCCGCAAAAAGGGCCAGGGTATCCATTTCCTCTGATTCAGAGGGCGATGTGGCTGCTGTGGCTGGCGTACCCTTCTCGGGGTCCCGCTCATCTTTGGACCTTATGGGGTCCGAGGGGGAGGCAGAGGTGGAGGGGGTTGATGTTTCTCCCCCTGGCTCGCCTGAAGAGCTTGCACTCATGAATGAGCTGATTGCTTCCATTAAAGATACCTTGCACCTAGAGGATGAGCCTACTCCTCCTGCTAGGGTGTCCTCTTTTGGAACGCAGAGGGCTCGAAAATCAGCGCAGGTTTTTCCCTGCCCTGCTGAATTTCACCATACCGTTAATGAACAGTGGCGCGATTTAAAGAAGCCCTTTACTGTGCCTAATAAGTTTAAACTGCTTTATCCGTTTGCGCCCTCCACCGACGAGCGTTGGTGTGTGGCGCCTCAGGTGGATCACGCGGTGGCCATTTTGAACAAGGCTACTGCAGTGCCTTCTGAGGATACCCCGGTTTTCCGGGACCCTACGGACAGGAGAATAGAGTCTCTTGCCCGTCATGCCTATATGGTTGCTGGTTCTATGCTGAAGCCTATTTTTGCTTCCATTATGGCGGCACAGGCTGTTGCAGATTGGACAAAGATGCTTAGGCGCACCTTGGTGGCTGATTCAGCTTCACCTACCACGTTGGCTGTGGTGGACCAGATCCATCAGGGTGTCATGTACTTGTGTGATGCGGACTTGAATTTAGCTCCCTTGGCTGCGCGCCTGTCCAGCGTGGCGATACTGAACCGTCGTCTGATTTGGCTGAAAAATCGGTCGGTCGACCAATCTTCTCGCAAGACGCTGGCGGATTTTCCCTACGCGGGATCTCGCCTTTTTGGCGAGGCTTGGATACTCTGATAAAGGGGTTACGGGGGGCAAGAGTACTCTCCTACCCCAGTCTCACAAGCATAAGTCCTTCCGTGGTAAACGGAATTCCTCGTCTAGGCCCTCTCAGGGGTCCTTTCGTGCCTTTAGGTCACAATCCAAGGGCAAGCCCTTCAAAGGCCAAGGCTCCCAGAAGAAGCCGTGGGCAGGGAAGCAGAAGTCTGGCCAGTCCGGTTCAACTTCCCATACCACCTCCGCCTGAAGGGGCGCCCTCACCCGTTTCTGGGGTGGGAGGACGTCTGCGCGGTTTCCTACAACCTTGGCTGACCCGCATTCGGGACAGATGGGTTCAGGAAATCGTTCGATCTGGTTACAAGATTGAATTTCTCTCTTGGCCGGCGGGCAGATTTTTTCCCTCAAATCTTCATCTGTCTCCGGAGCGCTTGCAGGATCTGCACCGGGCGGTGCGGGACCTGCGGGCCCAAGAGGTGGTTGTTCCGGTGCCTCATCGGGACAGATTTCGGGGGTTTTACTCCAATCTGTTCACTGTGCCCAGGAAGGAGAGCAAGGTGCGTCCGATTCTGGACTTGAAAGCTCTGAACCGCTTTGTGCGGGTTCGCAAGTTCCGCATGGAATCCCTGCGCTCAGTGGTGGCTGCCCTGAGTCCGGGGAAATTCATGGCCTCCATCGATCTGAAGGATGCGTACCTCCACATCCCCATTTTCGAGGGTCACCAGAGGTACCTTCGATTCGCCATTGCGGAGGATCACTACCAATTCGTGGCGTTACCTTTCGGTCTCGCTTCGGCTCCGTGGGTTTTTACCAAGGTGCTGGCGCCTGTTCTAGCCCTGTTGCGAGCACAGGGCATTGCTGTCTTGGGGTATCTGGACGATATCCTGATACGGTCAAACGCCAGTCAGAGCCTGGTGACCGACCCAAACATTCCGAAGTCGACTCTGTGTCCTTCGGTTCGTCTTCCCTACCTGGGAATGATTCTGGACTCTGTCCAAGCGAAGGTCTTCCTGCCGGAAGACAAGCTTCGGACTCTTCAGGACGAGGTCAGGTCCCTCAGGGACAACCGGCACTCGTCTCTCCGGACATGCATGAGATGTCTAGGTTTAATGGTCTCGGCTTTCGAGGCGATCCCCTTTGCCCAGTTTCACACGCGGGGTCTCCAAGCGGAGATTCTTGCCGAGTGGGACGGGCGGCCGTAATCCCTGGATCAGCGGATCTCGTTGAGCCACAGCACCAGAAGGGATCTTCTGTGGTGGCTCCAGTCCCCGGCGGTGTCGGGGGGCAAGTCTTTTCGTCCATTGTTGTGGACAGTGATCACCACGGATGCCAGCCTGTCGGGCTGGGGTGGTGTTCTGGGCGTTTTGTCCGCCCAGGGAACTTGGTCGGAGGAGGAGTCCTCCCTTCCGATCAACATTCTGGAATTGAGGGCGATAAAGCTTTGCCTTTTTGAGATGGACGGACCGGCTTCGGGGCCGTCCAGTTCGGATTCAGACAGACAATGCCACCGCGGTGGCCTATGTCAACCATCAAGGGGGCACCAGGAGTGCCCGGGCGGCTCGGGAAGTGGCCGACATTCTGTCTTGAGCCGAGACGCACGTCCCGGCGATAACGGCAGTTCACATACCGGGGGTGGAGAACTGGCAGGCGGACTATCTGAGTCGCCAGACCCTGGACCAGGGGGAATGGTCCCTTCACCCGGATGTCTTCCAGATGTTGTGCGCGAAGTGGGGTTCTCCAGATGTGGACCTGTTCGCGTCTCGTCTAAACAACAAGGTGGAAAGGTTCGTGGCAAGGACGCGCGATCCTCAGGCAGACGCCTCAGACGCGTTAGTGGCGCCCTGGCATCAGTATCGTCTGATGTATGCCTTTCCACCGATTCAGCTGCTGTCCAGGCTCCTTCGCAGGTTAGCCTCGGAACCGCACGCGGTGATTCTGGTGGCACCGGACTGGCCTCGCCGGTCTTGGTACGCAGACCTCGTAAATCTGGCAGTCGACGCTCCGTGGCGTCTGCCGCTTCGAGAAGACCTTCTGTCTCAAGGGCCGATATTCCATCCTGCTTTACAGTCGCTGGCTTTGACGGCCTGGCTGTTGAAAGCCAGGTCCTGAAGGATAGGGGTCTCTCCCCTGAGGTTATTCCCACTTTGATCAAGGCTAGAAAAGCCTCTTCGGGAAAAATTTACTACCGTACTTGGAAAGCATACTTTGCCTGGTGTGAGTCCAGGGGGTATTCCCCTCGCTCTTACTCGGTGTCGAGAGTGTTGGCTTTCCTCCAAACTGGAGTGGACCAGCGTTTGGCGTTGGCCACGATTAAGGGTCAGATTTCTGCGCTGGCCGTCCTTTTTCAATGCCCTGTGGCGTCTAATTCATTGGTTAGCACCTTTGTTCAAGGGGTGCGACATTTGGCCCCTCCTAGGAGGGAACCTTTGCCCCCATGGGACTTGAACTTGGTTCTGTCCGTTTCACAACAGGCTCCCTTTGAGAAGATCAGGGAGATCTCGTTGTCTCTGTTGTCCAAGAAGGTTGCCTTTTTGGTGGCAATCACTTCGGCTCGCAGGGTGTCGGAGCTGGCGGCTTTGTCCTGCAGCTCTCCCTACCTGGTGGTTCACAAGGATAAGGTGGTCTTGCGACCTAACCCATCCTTTCTTCCAAAAAGGATCTCGGAGTTTCACCTTAATGAAGACATTGTCTTGCCTTCGCTCTGCGCGAAGCCTGAGCATCCGAAGGAGGTTGCCTTACATTCCTTGGATGTTGTCCGGGCGATCAGGGTTTACCTGTCGTCCACTAAATCTTTTCGCAAGTCGGATTCCCTCTTTGTCCTTCCTGAGGGACCTCGGAAGGGCATGGCGGCGTCGGCTGCGACCATCGCCAAATGGATCAGACAGACCATTGAGCAAGCCTATGCCTTGAAGGGGAAGGTTCCTCCTTTCCCTGTGAAGGCGCACTCTACCAGATCTCTGAGTACGTCTTGGGCTTACCGTCATCAGGCTTCTGTGGCCCAGGTGTGTAAGGCGGCGACTTGGTCGTCCGTTCACACCTTCTCAAAATTCTATAAGGTGGATGTTCAGGCATCGGCCGATGCCTCCTTTGGCCGTAAGGTTCTCAGTGCGGCAGTTTCTTAGGGACCCTTGGTTTTTTGGGCCCTTGGTTATTGGAGTTTTTTCGAAAAAAATGGTGCTAACCAAAAAGACCTGCGCAAAGGATATTATTTGACACCAGGGACTTCTCATTCAATTAGTGAGATAAATTATAAATTAATTATAAATTATAATAAATTAACTTCCGGGAATTGCTTCCACACTGCGAGCTGCAATCTAAACGTAAAAACGTGAATAATTAATAGCAAAGGTGATAACTGCGCTCAGCATTAAAAGTGCTATAGGTGCATTAATAAAAAGTGCTATAGGTGCATCAATGCATTAATGATTGTTCACAATCAATAAATATGCAAATACAATGGTGTATAAATAAATAAATAAATAAATATTGGCATTCATTGGGCTAAAAAAGTCCTTAAAGTGCTCTGTGCGACTGTGCAAATCTAAATCTTCAGCAATCTTGGATTAGATGGGAACCTCCACCACAAACACCTCCACCCAGTAGTCAGATGATATACTCCTTACCAGAATGCGATGACCCCTTAATTACAGGGGGTCAAACCCGGCATATCACTCCACATTGGCTCAAGGTTATCCTCATCACTGTTATCGCCTCAA
This sequence comes from Pelophylax lessonae, assembly GCF_965119305.1. Classification (NCBI taxonomy): domain Eukaryota; kingdom Metazoa; phylum Chordata; class Amphibia; order Anura; family Ranidae; genus Pelophylax; species Pelophylax lessonae. Next base: position 143,955,653 of record NC_138775.1, on the reverse strand, counting down.
AGAATTTTGCCCGAATGCTTTAACAAGGTTCCGGATCTCCGGACATTAAGGTGCAAAGAAAGATAAAGAAAACTCCCTAAGACCGTAGAGTTCCGGTGAGGTGAGGCGTGGAGCGAGAGCGGCGTCCCATCCACCAGACCAGCTGTTTACTTTGTACTACAGGCGCTTAAACACCGCTATGATGTAAGTGCAATATATCTTTTATTAAATCCAGTATCAAACGGTATTACACTATTGGAGTTTTCTTTATCTTTCTTTGCACCTTAATGTACGGAGATCCGGAACCTTGTTAAAGCATTCGGGCAAAATTCTTTGAGGCGATAACAGTGATGAGGATAACCTTGAGCCAATGTGGAGTGATATGCCGGGTTTGACCCCCTGTAATTAAGGGGTCATCGCATTCTGGTAAGGAGTATATCATCTGACCACTGGGTGGAGGTGTTTGTGGTGGAGGTTCCCATCTAATCCAAGATTGCTGAAGATTTAGATTTGCACAGTCGCACAGAGCACTTTAAGGACTTTTTTAGCCCAATGAATGCCAATATTTATTTATTTATACACCATTGTATTTGCATATTTATTGATTGTGAACAATCATTAATGCATTGATGCACCTATAGCACTTTTTATTAATGCACCTATAGCACTTTTAATGCTGAGCGCAGTTATCACCTTTGCTATTAATTATTGGGGTTTTTTACCCCTGGGTTACTTGTTTTTCCTGGGTTGTTGCTCCTGTTGAGCACGTTTTCCTGTTGCCCAGATGGTTCTCTTACTATGGTAAGGTTCCTTTCTCTGATGTGGGTACTGCGTTGCCTTTTCTACGGTTGCGTCTCCCACCCCTCAGGTCTACACTGCTTTGGGACGTCCCATTGGTGAAGACTTGGGAAGGGGCGCCGACTGTCGGAGGACGTAAGAGAAAACTGAATTTTTGTAAAATCTTACTGTAAAATTCCTTTCTCTGAGTCCTCCGACAGTCGCCGCCCCCCGCCCCTCTTTTGGGGTTTTCGTGTACTCTTACTGCTATGCTACCAACCTGAGTTGGGAATGCTGGTGCAGGGAGGTATTGACTGAGGGGACAGCCCCTAGGGGTGTGTCTATGTTAAAAGCTTTTGTATTAACAATTCTTGTTGCCTAGCTACTCCTGCGGAGCAAAGGTCAATACCCATTGGTGAAGACTTGGGAAGGGGCGGCGACTGTCGGAGGACTCAGAGAAAGGAATTTTACGGTAAGATTTTACAAAAATTCAGTTTTTTTTCAATTTTGTCATATTTTGCTGACGGGTTCCCCTGGTGTTGCCATGGACCCTGCTGCACATGTGTCCCCACCTGATCCCCTCGAGCTGGCTGCAGGGCCCTCCGATTCTCCGCTCACCATTGATGCGCTTTCGTTTCGCTTTTGTCTGATGCCTCAGGTTCTGATCCTGAGCCAGTCGCTGCTGCTGCGGGTTCCTCCTCTGGGGCTGCTGTCTCACGCCCCGTCTCCTCTGATAGTGAGGATGACCTTTCTATCTCCGCCATAGCACAAGACAAGGCACTAGTGGACGCACTGATTGTGTCTGTCCGGGAGACCCTAAAACTGGAGGTTGCACCTGCGGATGCAGCTCATACGGAAGTTGCCTTTGGCACTCGCAAGCCCTCCAGGGTGGCAAAGGTGTTTCCCTTTCCCAAATGCTTTGACGATATCATTAAGAAGGAGTGGGTCTGTCCAAAACGACCCCCTGGCATGCCCAAACGGATTGCTAGGCGCTACCCGTTTGAAGAGTCCCTCCTTAAAAAATGGACGGTGCCACCTTCGGTGGATCCGCCGGTTTCCAGACTAAATAAGGCTACTGTTATCCCGTTGGAGGATTCCTCGTCCTTTCGGGATCCAGTTGATCGTAGGGCGGAATCTGTGTCCCGTTCCATATTCTCCCTGGCAGGGTCGGCCTTAAGGCCAGTGTTTACCATTGCTCTGGTTTCACAGACGTTGACGGAATGAGCCAAGCTGTTACACCATGACCTGGAGGGGAGAAGTCTCCCCCCTGCCGTGACGGATTTGCTGGAGCAGATGGTGCAGGGGCTACAGTTTGTTTGTGATGCCGCACTGGACGCTACTCCATTGCTGGGGCGTGTCGATCTCGGCGGTGGTCCTCCGGCGCATGCTATGTTTGAAGTGCTGGTCGGCGGATCAGGCTTCCAAAAAAGCCTTGACTGATCTCCCTTTTCAGTTTGGTGCTACCTTGGATGAGATTATCAAAGATCTCACTGGGGGCAAGAGCACCTTTCTACCACAGGCTAATAAGGGTAAGGAACCTTGTCGCAGACAGGGACCTTCCTTTTCAGCTCACAAGAAGTTTTTTCGCTCTTCCGGGGCGGGCAACAAGGCAAAGTCCTCCAAAGCGCCCCCGGGGGTTTCAAGTGACCCTGGTCTGGTAAGCAAAAATACGGTCCTTCCAGACCTGAGGATAAGACCGCTTCAGCCTGAAGGTGCGCCCCCACCCATATCAGGGGTGGGAGGGGTGTCTTCGCCGGTTCCCGGACCCCTGGCTCTCCAGGATTCAAGACAAATGGGTTCACGAGGTCATACGGTCGGGATATACAAGATCGAGCTTCGATCGCTTCCACCGGTGCGGTTCTTCCCTTCCAATATGCGACTGTCCCCGAATCGCCTAACGGCTCTGTTGGGGGCAGTGCAGGGCTTGATGCAACAAGGAGTGGAGGCCATTCGCACAGTGGTGACCTCCCTGCATCAGGGGGATTTTCTGGCGTCCATAGACATCAAGGATGCCTATCTTCATGTTCCCATTTACGCAGGATACCAGCGGTTTCTGCGCTTTGCTGTGGGAGAGGACCATTATCAGTTTGTGGCGTTACCCTTTGGTCTCGCTTCTGCTCCCCGGGTTTTCACAAAGGTTTTGGCCCCAGTTCTGGTGCTGTTGCGGCAGCGGGACATATCGGTCCTGGACTACCTGGACGACCTCCTCCTCTGTGCGGACTCTCCAAAAGGAGATTCTTCTCAAATGGAACGGGAATCCCGATTCCCTGGACAATCGGATCCGGCTGAGCGAGCGGACCAGGGAGTCTCTGGTTTGGTGGCTTCGGTCTCCGATGCTCAGTCAGGGGAAGTCCTTTCTTCCGATCTATTGGACGATTGTCGCCATGGTTGCCAGTCTATCCGGATGGGGAGGGATTCTCAGCAGGCTGTCTGCTTAGGGGCTCTGGTCCCTGGAAGAATCCAGGTGGCCGATAAATGTGTTGGAATTGAGAGCGATTAGGTTTTGCCTGATTCACTGGACCGACCATCTTCGGGGTTGCCCGGCTCGGATTCAGTCGGACAATGCCACAGGTTGGGGCACCCCGGATGTGGATCTGTTGGCATCTCTGCTCAACAGGAAGGTGCAGAGGTTTGTAGCCCGCCCCCGCGATCCTCTGGCGGACGCCACAGACGCACTGGTTGCTCCGTGGGGGCAGTATCAACTGCTGTATGCTTTTCTCTCTCTCTCCTCTCAAGTTGCTGCTGAAACTTCTTCGCAGAATAGAGGCGGAGGGAATTTGAGTCATCCTTGTGGCTCCGGATTGGCCTTCAGTTATTCCTACTCTGATTAAAGCAAGGAAAGCGACTTCCAGAAAGATCTATTATCGCACATGGAAGTCTTATATCACGTGGTGTGAGTCCCTCGGGGTTCCTCCACGTTCTTACTCGGTGGCTCGGATATTGGCCTTCCTGCAACGGGGGGTTGAGCAGAAGCTGGCCATGAGCACTATTAAGGGTCAGGTTTCAGCATTGGCGATCTTCTTCCAGAGGCCACTGGCTACTCATTCCTTGGTGCGGAATTTCATCCAGGGGGGTGCGGCACCTGGCTCCTGCCGCCCGGGGATCTTAATTTGGTGTTGTCGGTTCTCCAGAAACCTTCCTTTGAAAATATTAGGGAGATTCCCTTGCTTACCTTAGCCACCAAAAAGGCCACCTTCTGGGATATCACTTCTGCACGCAGGGTGTCGGAACTGGCTGCGTTGTCCTGTCGTTCCCCCTATCTGGTGGTTCATAGGGATAAGGTGGTTCTTCATACGAATCCATCCTTCCTTCCTAAGGTGGTTTCCGACTTTCACTTGAATGAGAATATTGTGTTACCTTCCTTGTGTCCTAAGCCCAGTCATCCTCGGGAGTTTGCGTTACACTCCTTGGATGTGGTTCGGGCGATCAGGGTGTACTTGGCTACTACTGACTCTTTTCGTCAGGCTGATTTCACTTTTTGTGATCACGGATGGCCCTAGAAAGGGGTTGCCTTGAGACGGCTCAGGGACCGGTTCCAGCAACACATTTATAGCATAGAGAAAAATTTGTCCACCAATGTGGCCAGACATTTTAATGGGTACCACAATGGGGATAAAACAGCCATGCGGGTTCAAGTCATTGAAAAGGTCAGGACACCTAGGCGAGGGGGTGATGCCTTTCGATCCCTTTGCCGTAAGGAAGTATTTTGGATTTTCCGTTTGCAGAGTCGCATCCCGCTCGGACTCAACTTTGAGTGGGATGTTAGCCATTTTTATGAGTAAATTTTAGTGGTTGCTTTTCCCCCACCATTCTGCGATCCAGGCACCTTTTTAGATCTGATAACATATCCAGTCATGTGTTGTGGCAGCTCCCCTCTTTTTCTTCCCCCTCTTCCTCTCCCCCCCCTTTCTCTCCCTTCCCCCCCCCCTCCTTTCTCACCCTTTCCCCTCCCCCATCCTCCCTTCCCTGTTCCTTTTTCCTCTTTTTCACATTGCTCTATGCCATGTATTTTTGTAAGATCCATATTTATGATCATGCTATGGTTCCGTTATCCACATACATTTCTGTATGGGCACATGTCCACAAACTACTTTTTTGGGTATACTTTACATTATGGTTTATTCTCCTTTTAGGTGGATTACATGTGTCCACATGGTTAATGTGTTGGGGTTAGTTTCCTTGTAATGTATACGTGGATGCACGAGTTCATGCATCCTTCTGTGGTGATAGTACACCATATGGAAGACACAATGATTTTATGTACCTGTTTTTGTATTTCTGTATATTCATGTAGGAAGTGTATTCAGGCATGTGTGGGTGTATACCGACATAGAGGTACATACACATACTACACAAAGGTTCTTACATTTGTTATAGTCATTATTCTTCTCTGTTTGTTACGTGGTATGTATTCACATTTTTTCCAATGATTTTCATTGGTACTTTTTACACGTTTTTTTGAACGGTTTTTTTAAACGTTTTTTTAAACGTTTTTCTATGTGATTGTCGGTCCAGGTCTTTGTGTGTATGGGTGAGTTCACGGTACACACAATGGGCTGGAACTTCAGCTTGATTTTTATATTTAAATCACCACTGAGATGCCCTTTGGGGATGAGGCTAGATGATTAATTGAGTTGTGCACAACTGCTGATTGTTACCGCCCCCGGTACACCTGTTTTCATTGGGGCGGTCTATTTAAGATCTATAGTCAGCTACAGTCATTGTAATGATTAAGCACAAGATGTATGTGTGAAACGTGTCTACGAGACTTCATGCTGGTGTCTTTGGTGTCATTATTTGCAACTTTTGGAAATAAAGGTATTTGAAACCTATTGGAATCATTGGACGTGCGGCTAATTCTTTTCCTACAAGTGTTCCCACGGAGGCGGGCCGGGGCCAGCACTCTACTGGATATCCTATCTCCTGGCAATCACCACACACTATACACCTGGAGCAGTGTCTTTCCTTTCTTCAGTATCATTTATGGCACTGCTTTGGGACGTCCCTATGGATATCAAGATATCAGTCCTGCGTCTGTCAATAAGCGACAGAGAAAACTGGATTTTTTACTTACCGTAAAATCCTTTTCTCTTAAGCTCATTGACAGACGCAGTACCCGCCCCTCTATTTTGAGTTGGGTTGGTATGAGTCTCTGACACTGCTTTGTTACATAACTGACATCCTGTGGCAGGGAGAGAGAGTCCCCCTGGGACTGCCCATAGGTGTGAACAGAACTTTTTCCTGCCTAGTGTCCTACTCCTGTAGGGGGCAGTATAACCCTACGGATATCAAGATATCAGTCCTGCGTCTGTCAATGAGCTTAAGAGAAAAGGATTTTACGGTAAGTCAAAAATCCAGTTTTTTTGTGAAGAATCAACAACAAGTGGGACACAATCATGAAGTGGAACGAAATTTATTGGATATTTCAAACTTTGTTAACAAGTAAAAAACGGAAAAATTGGGCGTGCAAAATTATTCAGCCCCTTTACTTTCAGTGCAGCAAACTCCAGAAGTTCAGTGAGGATCTCTGAATGATCCAATGTTGACCTAAATGACTAATGATGATAAATAGAATCCACCTGTGTGTAATCAAGTCTCCGTATAAATGCACCTGCAATGTGATAGTCTCAGAGGTCCGTTTAAGGCGCAGAGAGCATTATGAAGAACAAGGAACACACCAGGCAGGCCTGAGATACTGTTGTGGAGAAGTTTAAAGCCGGATTTGGATACAAAAAGATTTCCCAAGCTTTAAACATCCCAAGGAGCACTGTGCAAGCGATAATATTGAAATGGAAGGAGTATCAGACCACTGCAAATCAACGAAGACCTGGCCGCCCCTCTAAACTTTCAACTCATACAAGGAGAAGACTGATCAGAGATGCAGCCAAGAGGCCCATGATCACTCTGGATGAACTGCAGAGATCTATAGCTGAGGTGGGAGACTCTGTCCATAGGACAACAATCAGTCGTATACTGCACAAATCTGGCCTTTATGGAAGAGTGACAAGTAGAAAGCCATTTCTTAAAGATATCCATAAAAAGTGTTGTTTAAAGTTTGCCACAAGCCACCTGGGAGACACACCAAACATGTGGAAGAAGGTGCTCTGGTCAGATAAAACCAAAATCAAACTTTTTGGCAACAATGCAAAACGTTATGTTTGGCGTAAAAGCAACACAGCTCATCACCCTGAACACACCGTCCCCACTGTCAAACATGGTGGTGGCAGCATCAAGGTTTGGGCCTGCTTTTCTTCAGCAGGGACAGGGAAGATGGTTAAAATTGATGGGAAGATGGATGGAGCCAAATATAGGACCATTCTGGAAGAAAACCTGATGGAGTCTGCAAAAGACCTGAGACTGGGACGGAGATTTGTCTTCCAACAAGACAATGATCCAAAACATAAAGCAAAATCTACAAATAGAATGGTTCACAAATAAACATATCCAGGTGTTAGAATGGCCAAGTCAAAATCCAGACCTGAATCCAATCGAGAATCTGTGGAAAGAACTGAAAACTGCTGTTCACAAACGCTCTCCATCCAACCTCACTGAGCTCGAGCTGTTTTGCAAGGAGGAATGGGCAAAAATTTCAGTCTCTCGATGTGCAAAACTGATAGAGACATACCCCAAGCGACTTACAGCTGTAATCGCAGCAAAAGGTAGAAACCCTCAAATAAAAAAGTAAGGTTAGCGAGATACTCACTAGCCCAGATAACCTCATAATACATTTGGAAAAAAATTAATTAATATATCGAAAAATATGTATAAATACACATATATGTGACCTATAAAATCTAAATTTAAAATTTGCTAAATATCGAGACAAACAAGCAGACTATACAAAGTGGGCCCCTCCCCACCTCTGCACTTATAGATATGTGAAAAATATTCTGGTATATGTAAAAACCCGTTGAAAATCCCCATATATATTCCCACACATGGACAAATTCTAAATGAAATATAAATATGGGGTCAAGAACACAGTAATTGATGAGGATTCATCGACAAGAATCCAATGTGAATATTCCAATCAACGAATCCCCATACAATTTCACATACAAAATTCCTGGACATATTCTGAATAGCGTTACAATGGACATATTCTGAATAGCGTTACAATGGGGGTCTGAACTGTGATGCATAGACACTATATCACAGAACTAAAAATCATTCAAATAACAATTAAGGTCTATGTCAAGGTTTAACCCTTCCGGACTGAGTATCTTGAGACCATAGATCCATTGGGTCTCATTCTGTGATATCTGCTTCTGCATATCAGTTTCCCTCCAGTGTTTGAAAACTCTGTCTATACCACAGCAGGGAAGGGTCTCTATCATGAAACAGCCTAAAATTATTTGAATTATTTGAACCCTTTTCTGATATTGGCCACATGTTCGCCCATCCACGTGGCCAAAGTACGAGTGGTACGGCCAATGTACCTAAGGCCGCACGGGCAAACGCACATGTACGTGACAAATCTAGTCCTGTAATGAGTTTATCAATGGTAAATTCTCTACCTTCCGATGATGAAAAATTCACTTCATTTATTTTTTTATAATTACTGATTCGGCATGCTTTGCATCCTCCTGCATCTGTAGAAACCATTTCTTTCTAAGAAAGTTGTGGTTCTTTTGCAATCATGTTCCTCTACAGGGGCAAGTTTGTAAATGAATTTGGGACGGTTGGGAAGTATTTCTTGTAGAGTTTTATCCCTCCAAAGTATAGACTAGTTATTTTGACACATTTTTCCACTTCTCTATACTGAAGATTAAACCCTGTAATGAATGCCAAATCATATTGTTGTTCGCTTTTGTCTTAGATTTAGTAACTCCTTCCTGTCCATTAAAAACTCCTTATTCCTAGTCTCTCTCAAGTGTTTTTCCTTATATCCTTTTTCTTTAAATCTTAAAATCAGTTTTTCAGTCTGCAACAGATAGTCCTGATCGTTGGTACAATTTCTTCTAATATGAACAGATTGACCTATCGGAATAGCTTTTACCGAAGCGGGGTGATGAAAAACTATTCGTGGATATGTAACCATTACAGTCTACTTCTTTGAAGAAAGTTCTGGTACTAAGGGTGCTATTATTTCTATAGATCTCAGGATCAAGGAATTGTATATTATTAGCATCCATATTTCCTGTAAATTTTATCTCCTATTGGTTTTTATTTATATATTGGAAAAAAATCAATGAGTGACTGTTGTGAGCCCTCCCATATTATTAAGCTATCGTCTATATATCTCCTGTAATACTTCAGTTCAGGTGGTTGTTTGGCAACAATTTGCTCTTCCTCCCATTTAGCCAGAAAAATATTGGCAACACTGGGGGAGTAACGAGCCCCCTTTATCTGGTTAGAGAATTTTCCCCCATACCAGAAATAGTGGTTAGACATGGCCATTTCAAGGCCTTCGAGGAGAAGTTCTATTTGTGTTTGATTCAGATTAGTAAAGCCCACCTGCTTGCATAGCATCTTCCTGTCTAATGTTCGTATATAAAGATTCAACGTCCACTGTCGCCAATATAGTGGATGTATTTATTTCTAATTCTTTCAATGAGAAGATGGTGTCTTTACTGTCCTTTAAGATGGATCTTCCTCCCGCAGCCACAGGTTGTAAGAATGCATCCAGGTGTTCTCCAATCCTCACATATAGGGAATTCATTTCGCTAATAATGGGCCTGCCTGGAGGTTTTTCCTTGTTTTTATGAATCTTCGGTATCTGATATATTACAAGGATTCATGGGGCTTTGATATTAATATATTTACTTTCTTCTCTAATAATCACTTTTGCCACATTTCAGGCTTCAAACATAAAGATATAAAACTGTAATTTCTCTTACGTCCTCCGACAGTCGCCGCCCCTTCCCAAGTCTTCACCAATGGGTATTGACCTTTGCTCCGCAGGAGTAGCTAGACACAAGATTTGTTAATAACAAAAGCTTTTAGCATAGACACACCCCTAGGGGCTGTCCCCTTAGTCAATACCTCCCTGCACCAGCATTCCCAACTCAGTTTGATCTTGCCTAGCTTAGGAGTAGCAGGCTTTCCTGTGCTGGGGCTTCATTCTCAGCCTTCTACCCTTTTTTGATTTTATTTCAAGTATTTTTCTTTACTAGCTGTTATTTTGTCAGCTTTAGTTTAGGGATCTTTGGATGAAGATGATCATGCGGAGCTGGGTCTCGGACTGGCCGCCCTGGTCCCAGGGCTAAGAGCCAGATGGATCCCCAGCCTGCCATCGAGCGTTCAGCTACGGTTCGCCCTGGCGCTATGAACGACCCATCCCTGTTCGCTGCAGGGATGCTGCCTGTGAGGTGGCTACCTCACTGGACGCCATTCTGCGGTCTTGTGCTGCGTTCCACTGCGTCCTGACTGCGGCACTCCCTGTCATCCTGATAGCGGTTTGTCGCTTGAGAAGGCTCCCCACGCCATCCGGTACGGTAAGCACCTTCTGTGTGGGGACCATCTGTATGGGTGTTCAGTCTGTGGCTGTGTGTACCCTCATGTCTGTGTGCTGTGCGGGCTCCCTGTCAGATCCCTGTATGGATGCATGCCTTTTGGGCTGCTAGGGGGGGGGGCCCTCCCGCTCTGCTGTGAGTTCTGTGGGGCTGAATAGACAGACATGCCTGAGCGGCGACCGCTATGCGGCCTGCCATTTCTTTTTTCAAGAAAATGCTATGGATGGCCCTGTCCTGTACAGCGCTGTGTTTTGGCGAGCCGCGCTCGCTCGAGCACATGTCGGCACATGTCGGCGCCATTTTCTTGTAGCCTCGATCCCTCAGCCTGAGCGGCCATTTTTACGGAGCCTTCATAGGCTATAATAGTCAGCCGGTTATTGCATCACTTCCTCTTTCTCTGGGACAGCGATCGGTGGCAGTAGCCTGTTTGTGCTCTCTCCAGGTTTTTTCCTTCTTGTCCTGTCATTCCTTGATCAGTGTTCTCTATCCCTGTGGGATCGGTGCATGCAGTAGTGTGCGGTGGGCTGCGCTCGCCGGGTGTTAAAGGGACAGTACCTCTTTTTGATTTTAATACTGTGGGCATGGATTCTCAGGATAGCAAGTTTCCCCCCACCCTGGTGGGGGACCAGGGGGCTGCTGCACCCCCCGAGGGGGCCGATCTGGCCACTGTAGTGGCATCCTTAGTGTCTCAAGTGCAGATGCTGATGACTGAACGATCCGCAAAAAGGTCCAGGTTATCCATTTCCTCTGAATCAGAGGGCGATATGGCTGCTGGGGCTGGCGTGCCCTTCTCAGGGTCTCGCTCATCTCTGGACCTCGTGGGGTCTGAGGGGGAGGCGGAGGTGGAAGGGGTTGATACTTCTCCCCCTGGCTCGCCTGAAGAGCTTGCACTCATGGATGAGCCGATCGCTTCCATTAAGGATACTTTGCACTTGGAGGATGAGCCAGCTCCTCCTACTAGGGTGTCCTCCTTTGGGACGCAAAGAACCCGCAAATCTGCACAGGTTTTTCCCTGTCCTGCTGAATTTCACCATACGGTTAATGAGCAGTGGCGCAATTTAAAGAAGCCCTTTACAGTGCCGAATAAATTTAAACTGCTTTATCCATTCGCGCCATCCACCGACGAGCGTTGGTGTGTGGCGCCTCAGGTGGATAACGCGGTAGCCGTTTTGAACAAAGCTACTGCGATTCCTTCTGAGGATACCCCGGTTTTCCGGGACCCTACGGACAGGAGATTGGAGTCTCTTGCCCGTCATGCCTACATGGTTGCTGGTTCTATGCTAAAACCTATTTTTGCTTCGGTTATGGCGGCCCAGGCGGTTGCCGATTGGACGAAGGTGCTCAGGCGCACCCTGGTGGCTGCTTCGGTTCCGCCTACCACATTGGCCATGGTGGATCGAATCCATCAAGGCGTCATGTACTTGTGTGATGCGGACTTGAATTTGGCTCCTTTGGCTGCACGTCTGTCTGGCGTGGCGGTGCTCAACCTTCGCCTGATATGACTGAAGAATTGGTCTGTGGACCAATCTTCTCGCAAGACGTTGGCGGATTTTCCCTACGTGGGATCTCGCCTCTTCGGCGAGGCTTTGGATACTCTGATTAAGGGTGTTACTGGGGGCAAGAGCACTCTCTTACCCCAGAATCCCAAGCACAAATCTTTCCGTGGCAAACGGAATCCCTCGTTTAGGCCCTCCCAGGGGTCCTTTCGTGCCTTTCGGTCACAATTCAAGGGCCAGGGCTCCCAGAAGAAGCCGTGGGCAGGTAAGCAGAAATCCGGTCAGTCCGGTTCCACTACCCACGCTAGTTCCGCCTGAAGGGACGCCCTCACCCGTTTCTGGTGTAGGGGGACGTTTGCTCGGTTTTCTTCAACCCTGGCTGGACCGCATTCGGGACAGGTAAGTTCAGGAAATCGTTCGATCTGGATACAAGATCGAGTTTCTTTCTCGGCCGGCGGGCAGATTTTTCCCCTCAAACCTTCAGCTGACTCCGGAGCGCTTGCAGGATCTGCACCTGGCGGTGCGGGACCTGCGGGCCCAAGGAGTGGTGGTTCCGGTGCCTCACCGGGACAGATTTCGGGGGTTCTATTCCAATCTGTTCACTGTGCCCAGAAAGGAGGGCAGGGTACGTCCGATTCTGGACTTAAAAGCTCTGAACCACTTTGTGCGGGTTCGCAAGTTCCGCATGGAATCCCTGCGATCAGTGGTGGCTGCCCTGGTTTCCTGGGGAATTGCAGTCCCTGGATCTGAGGATCTCATTGAGCCAACGCACCAGAAGGTATCTTCTGTGGTGGCTCCAGTCCCCGGCGGTGTCGGGGGCAGGTCCTTTCGTCCCTTGTCGCGGACGGTGATCACCACGGATGCCAGCCTGTCGGGCTGGGGTGGTGTTCTGGGCGTTCTGTCCGCCCAGGGAACTTGGTCGGAGGAGGAATCCTCCCTTCCGATCAACATTCTGGAATTGCGAGCGATAAATCTCTGCCTTCTGCGTTGGACGGACAGGCTTCGGGGCCGTCCGGTTCGGGTGCAGACGGACAATGCCACAGCGGTGGCCTACATCAACCACCAAGGGGGCACCAGGAGTGCCCGGGCGGCTCGGGAAGTAGCCGACATTCTGTCTTGGGCCGAGACACACGTCCCGGCGATAACGGCAGTTCACATTCCGGGGGTGGAGAACTGGCAGGCGGATTATCTGAGTCGCCAGACCTTGGACCAGGGGGAATGATCCCTTCACCCGGATGTCTTCCAGATGTTGTGCGCAAAGTGGGGTCTTCCAGATGTGGACCTGTTCGCGTCTCGTCTAAACAACAAGGTGGAAAGGTTCGTGGCAAGGACGCGCGATCCTCGGGCAGACGCATCAGACGCGTTAGTGGCGCCCTGGCGTCAGTATCGTCTGATGTATGCCTTTCAGCTGCTATCCAGGTTCCTTCGCAGGTTAGCCTCGGAACCGCACACAGTGATTCTGGTGGCGCCAGACTGGCCTCGCCGGTCTTGGTACGCAGACCTCGTGAATCTGGCAGTCGACGTCTGCCTCTTCGAGAAGATCTCCTGTCCCAAGGGCCGATATTCCATCCTGCTTTACAGTCGCTGGCTTTAACGGCCTGGCTGTTGAAAACCAGGTCCTGAAGGATAGGGGGCTCTCCCCTGAGGTTTTTCCCACTTTGATCAAGGCTAGAAAGGCCTCTTCGGGGAAAGTTTACTACCGTACTTGGAAGGCGTATTTGGTGATTTACTTGGATAAGGTGGTCTTGCGACCTAACCCGTCTTTTCTTCCGAAAAGGATCTCGGAGTTTCATCTCAATGAGGATATTGTCTTGCCTTCGCTTTGTGCGAAGCCTACACATTCGAAGGAGGTGGCTTTGCATTCCTTGGATGTTGTTCGGGAGATCAGGGTTTACCTGTCATCGACTAAATCCTTTCGCAAGTCGGATTCTCTATTCGTCCTTCCAGAAGGACCTCGGAAGGGCATGGCGGCGTCGGCTTCTACCATCGCCAAATGGATCAGACAGACCATTGAGCAGGCCTATGCTTTGAGGGGGAAGGTTCCTCCCTTCCCTGTGAAGGCGCACTCTATCAGATCTCTGAGTACGTCTTGGGCCTGTCATCATCGGGCTTCTGTGGCCCAGGTGTGTAAGGCGGCGACTTGGTCGTCCGTTCACACCTTTTCCAAATTCTACAAGGTGGATGTTCAGGCATCAGCAGATGCTTCCTTTGGCCGCAAAGTTCTTAGTGCGGCAGTGCCTTAGGGTCCCTTATTTTGGGTCCTTGGCTGTTTGGGATGTTTTTATCCCTAGGTTACTTGTTTCTTCCTGGGTTGTTGCTCCTGTTGAGCACTTTTTCCTGTTGCCCAGTTGGTTTTCTTACCTTGGTAAGGTTCCTTTCTCTGATGTGGGTACTGCGTTGCTTTGGGCGCGGCTGCTTTTTTCCCATCCCTCATGTCTACACTGCTATGGGACGTCCCCATTAGTGACGAATATGAAGAGGCGGAGGACGTAAGAGAAAACGGAATTTTTGTAAAATCTTACCTGTAAAATTCCTTTCTCTGAGTCCTCCGACAGTGGCCGCCCCCGCCCCTCTTTTGGGGTTTGTTTATGTACTCTACTGCTATGCTACTGAAACTGAGTTGGTATTACAGGAAGCAGGGAGGTTTTGACTGAGGGGACCACCCCCTGGGGGTGGGATATGCTAAAAGCTTTGATATTAATATATTCTGTTGCCTAGCTACTCCTACGGAGCAAAGGTCAATAACCCCGATTAGTGACGAATATGAAGAGGCGGCGACTGTCGGAGGACTCAGAGAAAGGAATTTTACAGGTAAGATTTTACAAAAATTCCGTTTTTTTGTTCTGCCTAGTCCTACTCCTGGAGGAGGCAATATAACCCACTGGTTATGATTTATGGAGCGCTGTGTCCATCGATAATCTCAGAGAAATGGATTTTACCGTAAGTACAAAAATCCAATTTCTCTGTCGCTCATTGACAGACGCAGTCCTCTTGATTAATATCAAATCGGGTTATACTGCCCTCTACAGGAGTAGGACACTAGGCAAAAAGAAAACGTTCTGGCCACACCTTAGGGGCAGTCTCAGAGGGTATATCCTCTCTCTCCCTGCTACAGGATGTCAGTTTTTTTCTGTCTAGTTAGGAGTAAGGACCTAAGTTCCTTGCTGGGATTTTGGTCCTGGCAAGATTTTTTTTAAGAAAATTTTTTTTTTAGGCAGCTTTTTTTCTCCAGTGTTCCTGTGAGATCTTCAAGCAAGTATGCTGAAACTGGGCGACGGGCTGGATGTTAGGATCCAGTGGTCACCCCAGTCAGCCTACGAGCGCGTGCAGGCCCTAGCTCCACGCTGGGTCGGCCGCGACATAGTCCCACTGGACGGGGACTGACCCTGCGAGTTAAACGTCTCGCCTGGACGCCGACGACCAGTTGGAAACTGAGTCACGGCGTCAGTATTGGTCGACAGCCCCCCCACCTCGGTGGAGAGGGGTTCTGTCAGGAGTTGGCGCCCGCCTGTTCCGGTATGGTGAGTAAAAGGTTCCCCCTGTCGGGTTTGTGGGTGGACGCGGGCCCCTCCCTGGGATGACCGGACCTTTATAATCCTGGATCCCCCCTCTATCCTATAACAGGTGTCACAGATCCCCCTCTTGAGGGTGATTTAGTGAATAGGAACCAGAAGGCTTGGTTTGGGAGCTGACAATCGAAAGTCACTGTATGAGGGGCACTGTAAGGGACCATGACTGAAGTCAGTGGCTGGCATTACTATCAGGATGGCCATGTAAGAGGGTGATAGCATCTTACCTGATACATAAGGTGCAAAACAGGCCGATGCCTGTGCCTGGACTACCGCCATCCGCAGGCCGCCATCCTCCCACAGGCCGTACACCTCCCGCAGGCCGCACAGACCAATGACTACCTCCCGCAGGCCGCTGCTATCTTGCCACAAGCCGCTGCCATCCTCCACAGGCCGCCGCCATTTTCCCGCAGGTCGCGCGGGACCGCCATCTTGGCGTAGCCTCGTGCCTCCAGCATGGGGACGGCCATGTTTGAGATGACCAAACACCTCGAGGAGTAATTGGGAGGCGCCGGAAGGCGTGTAAAGGGGCGGAGCCGCCTCCTTTACCCGGGAAAGCAAGCCAAAGACTTCCTGTCTGTAACACAGTGCTGGGAGCAGGTTGATAGCAACTTCTGTGCATCAGGTGGTGAGCCTTGGGGTCTCTCTCTCTCTGTGGGGTCCAAGCAGGTAACACTGAGGGGCGCTGTTGCGCTGGGGGACTAAGAAAAAAAAAGTTTTTTTCTTTGAAATTATTTTTTTGTTTGCTAGCAAGTGTCTTGTATAATCATGGACCCTGCCACACATGTATCCCCACCTGATCCCCTCGAGGTGGCCGCAGGACCCTCCAGTACCCCAATTGTGATTGATGCATTATCAGCAGTTTTGGAGTCTTTGGTATCCCGGGTGGAGGTAGCCTGTCAGGGACGGGGGTCAAGGAAGCGACCCCCGCCTACCCGTATTTCATCTGATACTTCAGATACGGATTCTGAGCTGGTCACTGCAGCTGCAGGTCCCTCTGCTGGGGCTGCTGTCTCGGGTACGGTCTCCTCAGACAGTGAGGATAACGTTTCTGCCTCCGCCATAGCGCAAGAAGAAGCGTTAGTGAACGCACTAGTCATGTCTGTCTGGGAAACCTTAAGTCTTGAGGTTACACCGGCAGAGGTAGATGACACTGAAATTCCCTTTGGTTCCAGCAAGCCTACCAAAATGGCGAAGGTTTTTCCTTTGCCCAAATGTTTTGGTAACCTAATTAAGGAAGAATGGGATCACCCAAAACGAACCCCTGCTATTTCCAAACGCATTGCTAGGCGCTATCCGGTTTAGGAATCCCTCCTTAACAAATGGACAGTACCACCAGTGGTGGACCCACCAATTTCCAGACTAAATAAAGCCACTGTTATCCCGTTGGAGGACGCTCTGTCCTTTATGGATCCAGTGGATCGAAAAGTGGAAGCCGAATCCCGCTCCATTTTTTCATTGGTTTAGTTTCACAAACATTGACAGAATGGACCAAATTGTTACGCCGTGACATATAGGGGAGAAGTATCCCCCCGGCAGTATCAGATTTGCTGGAGCAGATTATACAAGGGCTACAGTTCATCTGTGACGCCGCCCTGGACGCCACTCCCTTGCTAGGGCGTGCATCTCTTTCAGCAGTGGTCCTCAGACGCGTGTTATGGTTAAAGTGCTGGTCGGCTGATCAAGGTTCCAAAAAGACTTTGGCTAATCTTCCCTTTCAGGGGGATCACCTGTTTGGGGCCACCTTGGATGAGATTATAAAGGATCTCACTGGGGGTAAGAGCACTTTTTTACCACAGACAGCTAAAGGTAAAGGACCTCGTAACAAGCGAGGACCTTCCTTTTCCGCTCATAAAAAGTTTGTTCGCTCCGCTGGGGCGGGCGATAAGGGGAAGTCCTCCAAAGCCCCTTCAGGGGGTTTCAGAGGGGGCTGGTCGGGAAAACAAAATCCCGACTCAGCCAAACCTGAAGATAAGACAGCCTGAAGGTGCGCCCCCACCCATCTCTGGGGTGGGGGGAGCGTCTTCACCGGTTTCCGGATCCATGGCTTTCCAGAATCCCGGTCAAAGGGGTTTGCGAGGTCATGCGGTCGGGATACAAAATTAAGTTTCGATCACTTCTACCGGTGCGATTCTTCCCTTCCAACATTCGACTATCCCCGGATCGCTTAAAAGCTTTGCGGGGAGCAGTAATAGACTTGATGCAACAGGGAGCGGCAGTTCCCGCTCCTTGAGCAGAACGTTTTCTTCACTTTTGCAAAAGATCACAAAAGGAGATTCTTTTCAGATGGAATCGGAATCCCGATTCTCTGGACAATCGGATCCGGTTGAGCGAGCGGACCAGAGAGTCTCTGGTCTGGTAGCTTCGGTCTCCGATGCTCAGCCAGGAGAAGTAATTTCTTCCGACAGAATCCAGGTTACCGATAAATGTATTGGAACTGAGAGCGATCAGACTTTGTCTGATTTTCTGAACCGAGTAGCTTCAGGGCAACCCGGTTTGGATTCAGTTGGACAAAGCCACGGCCATGGCTTATGTCAATCACCAAGGGGGCACCAAGAGTGCCCTGGCGGCCATAGAGGTGGCTAGCAATCTTCATTGGGCGGAACGGTTTGTTCCGGCTCTCCCCGCAGTATTCACTCCGGGGGTGGAAAATCGGCAGACAGATTATGTCAGCCGTTGGATTCTGGATCAAGGGATATGGCCTTTTCATCCAGAGATATTTCACCAGCGGTGCCTTCATTGGGGCACCCTGGAGGTGGATCTGTTGGCAGCTCGGCTCAACAGGAAGGCGCGGAGTTTTGTAACCCGCTCCCGAGATCCGCGAACGAACACAGCAGATGCGCTGGTCGCCCCGTGGGGACAGTATCAGCTACTGTATGTCTTCCCTCCTCTCAAGTTGCTGCTGAAGCTTCTTCGCAGGATAGAGGTGGAAGGAATTCCAGTTATCCTGGTAGTTCCGGACTGACCTCGTCAACCCGAGTACGCCGACTTCGTCAGGCTGGTCGCGGACGCTCCCTAGAGACTTCCTCTCAGGGAGGATCTGCGGTCTTAGGGACCGATCTTACATCCTGTTTTACAATCGCTGGCTTTAACGGCCTGGCTATTGAGACTCAGGTGCTGAAGGACAAGGGATTGTCAACTTCAGTTATTCCTACTTTAATTAAAGCAAGGAAAGCGACTTCTAGAAAAGTCTATCATCGCACATGGAGGTCTTATATTGCGTGGTGTGAATCCTTTGGATTTCCTCCACGGGCCTATTCGGTGACCCGAATCTTGGCTTTTCTGCAACAAGGAGTTGAGCAGAAGCTGGCCTTGAGTACTATCAAGGGTCAGGTTTCAGCGTTAGCAGTCCTCTTTCAGAAACCTTTGGCTACTCATTCCTTGGTGCAGAATTTCATCCAGGGGGTGCGGCACCTGGGATCTTAATTTAGTGTTGTCGGTTCTTCAGAAACCTCCCTTTGAAAATATCAGGGAGATTCCCTTGCTTACTTTATCCCAGAAGGTGGCCTTCTTGGTGGCCATTACTTCTGCACGCAGGGTGTCAGAACTGGCCGCATTATCTTGTCGTTCCCCATATCTGGTGGTTCATAGGGATAAGGTGGTTCTTGGTCCGAATCCATCCTTCCTTCCTAAAGTGGTTTCAGAGTTTCATCTGAATGAGGACATTGTATTGCCTTCCCTATGTCCTAAGCCCAGTCATCCTCGGGAGTGTGCGTTACATTCCTTGGATGTGGTTCGGGCAATCAGGGTATACCTGAAAACTACGGACTCGTTTCGTAAAACGGATTCACTTTTTGTGATCACGGATGGCCCCAAAAAGGGGTTGCCTGCATCTGCCGCGACTATCTCCAGATGGATCAGACAGACGGTGGTACAGGCTTATTCTATTAAGGGTCGGAATCATCCGTTCCCTGTTAAGGCGCACTCCACTCGGGCGCTTAGTGCTTCCTGGGCCTTCCGCCATCAGGCGTCAGTGGTCCAGGTTTGCAAGGCGGCTACCTGGTCGTCGGTTCATACCTTTACAAAATTTGATAAAGTTGATGTGATGGCATCGGCGGATGCCTCTTTTGGCCGCAAGGTTCTGCAGGCCGCAATTTGAGGAGACCGTTGGTCTACCTCGAGGGTTTTTTTCTGTTGGATTTTCAGTTGAGTCTCATCCTTTGGTTTGATGAGCCTTTAAGACTTCTAGTCGGCACCGGTTGGGCCTTCTGGATTTAAATTTTGATTTCTGTTATCCCACCCCTCATTTGTGGCACTGCTTTGGGATGTCCCGATTTGATATTAATCAAGAGGACTGCGTCTGTCAATGAGCGACAGAGAAAAATGAATTTTTGTAAAATCTTACCGTAACATCCTTTTCTCTTAAGCTCATTGACAGACGCAGTACTCGCCCCTCTACTTTTGAGTTGGGTTGGGTTAAATTCTCTGACACTGCTTTGTGACATAACTGACATCCTGTAGCAGGGAGAGAGAGGATATACCCTCTGGGACTGCCCCTAAGGTGTGGCCAGAACGTTTTCCTTACTGCCTAGTGTACTACTCCTACTCCTGTAGAGGGCAGTATAACCCGATTTGATATTAATCAAGAGGACTGCGTCTGTCAATGAGCTTAAGAGAGAAGGATTTTACAGTAAGATTTTACAAAAATCCATTTTATTTCCACTTTTCATTAACAGCCTAGTTGTCCAGCAATTCTGAGGGGTTGGCGCAAACCATGTAACACTGCCTGCTTAAACCTTTTTCTTTATCGCCCATTGAGGAAATGTATAAACATGGGGGGAAGGCTGCTGCCTACAAGGATTTTAGGTCACTGGCAAACAGAAAATGTGTAACCCCTTTCTATACTGTTAGCTCAATCTCGTCAGGAGGCAGGTATAAGATGATTCACAACCCTTCAGTCCTAACTCCCCCTGTGTAGTAAATTCCCCCTCGCTGGCCAGGAGATGCAACGACACACAGCAACTTAAGCTTAGCGTAGATACATCTGATTTATTTCAGTTCGGCTTCCATATTTATGAGACATTTTGAGCTGCAAAAACCAGTTTGAACTAGTTACAATTCATGGGTCAGCTTAACAATAGAACATATCTCCACAAAAACAATACATGAGAAGGCCCTTGTGTTCCCCGTACATCTCTGTCAATGTGGGGTGTCTCGTGTCTGAAATTATGTTTGTGGAACAGCTGCTCCGTCTGTGTTCAGCTGTCTGATGTGTTAATGTAAGCAATTGTCAATTGTGTTCAGGTGTTGTCTGTAATCTCTATGCGAAGCCTAACTTGTTAAGTGTCCAAATGAATGAATGAAAGGTGTTTAATATGTAAACACCTATCAATGTTTGTCGTCTATATGCAAAAATCCATCTGCCAAGTGTCCAGGGTGTATGAATGAGGTGTGTTTAATATAATTGCAAGTGGCCACATTCCATTGTAGAGTGGGCACGAGCTGAAATGTATTATGAAATATAATATTTCATTTAAAGCACATTGATATACTCTTTCAACCCAACCTTTGATCCCAACCTTATTCATAAGGGTGGGGTCACCTAGAGTCTGTGAATAGCACTATGTGCCGTCCTGGGATATATGTCCAACTATGAGTCCCACATGATAGGGAGCTGGACATTCTTGACATACCTGGTTGTGTTATTGTATGAGTGCATGTCATATTATTGGTAACTGACTTGCACAAAACAGGTGACATTATATTCTAAGGTGTATGTAGGCTGGCGACTTGGTTGTGTGCACATAGGGATATAACTTCTTAGAATTCTATCAAATCAAAAACAGACATGTTCAATGGGGAGGGCCATAGCTTGCAAGAATCTATGGCCTGAAAATCTAAACTCCATATTATGGCAATAAAGTCACTACAAATAGACCATGGCAGCACATACCACCTGTTGACTATAGCATGTGAATCTTCAACATCTCCTAAAGCCTTTGCCAGGAAAGGGCAAAAATAAACCCCCCGTTCAATGGTAGGAAAAAATTCCCTTTCGACCCCCGTATCATCAGAGCGGTCAGACTAAATCCCTGGCAGCTACAACGTTGAACAATGTCCTTGGCAGTCTGTGGACAGAAAATCCCAAATGATGAAAGTTCCTTGTCCTCCTGGTAAATGCTCAGATGTAAGTCCACTCTAATTAAGCCACCAATCGGAAATGATCTGCATCTTCCTCAGGTTCTCATCTTCTGGTCTGTTCCATCCCATCTGGTTTGGTACTGGTCCACCTCTCGATGCTCGGTACAATCTCCGGTCCGCAGTCGTGGGGTCCAGAGGTGGGGCTTCCTTCAGTCGCGATGCGTGGATCCAAACCGGGGAGTCGTCTGTCAATACCGCTGTTCTGATCACTGCTTGAACTGTCGCAGGAGGTCCGTAGGGTGGGTGTAGCGACGTCAGCTTATGGGGGGGCCTTCACCAGGACTCTGTCTCCAGGCTTGAATGGGTGGGTCGGTGCACCTGTTGGCAAAGGAAACGAGAGCGAAATATCACCATAATCACTGTTTAATTTTTCAATTAATTCTACCACATATTCCTCTTGCATCTGCTGCAGATCTCTAGATATGAGAATTAATGGACTCATGGGGTTGGGAAGGGGTCTCCCTCTCAAAATTTCAAAGGGAGATAGCTTGGTTTGTGGGTCTGGAGTCATTTTAACTTCAGCAAGAATAGCAGGTAAGTATAGAGACAAGAACTTGGATAGCACAGAATACAAGTTTTACAAGAATGGCAGGAGTTTAGTGCGGCACTGGGCTTCTGGTCTTACAGGCAGGCAGCAAAATAAATGCTAGTAAGAACCACTTGCAGCACTGGGGTTTAGGGCCTACAGGAAGGCAGGTAACCCTAAGACAGGAAGGATACCTAATGGCACTATCTTGGGAGAACACAGCATGTCCACACATGCAACAATGGTGAGGGCCCTTGGAGGGGTTGAACTGCCTTGTCTTCTCCAAAGGTGGAGATGGGTTAACTTGCAGTCCTCTTGCTCACCCAAGCAGGCAGCTACCTAGAACTAAAGGCCAATAGACAACTGAGAATCCCTTGCATGGCTAAGATGCTGTGATCACTAAACAGTAGGGAGTAAAATTCAAGCTGTCTTGTGTACATGGACACACAGAGACACACAAAACAGCTAGAAGTGAGTACCCATGCAAACATAAATTTATAAGGGATTGCATAGTTGCCCAGTGACACCAAACAGGAAATTGAAACCAAACAGGTTTGAAATAGCCTTGGAGACACAGGGTTTGACTTCAAGGAACATTTATATGCAAAGCCTGGGGCAAGGTTGGGTTGTCGTTGAAAGTCTCAAATCAAATTTATCTGAGAAATAAGCATCAAGAAAAAATTTAGTAACAAAACATTTTACTTTCCTCCTAAAAATAAACCAACGGTTAGAGGAATTTAGCATTCAGTAAGCATGTCAAACATTTTCCTTCCTAACAGTGCACTTTTCTAATACCAAAAATTGTTGACATCAAATTAATTATTACCACGTGGATTTCTATATTTTTTTTGTCATGGTATACCATAAATTTAAAGAAAAAATTATTATTGTTCACCATGGTTAAAAAAATGAGCAGCTCAAAAATGAACATTAGTAATTTCCCATTTGGCTACAAGAAATTATACGTCACCATTTTTCACCCATTTGGAACATTCTTCAAAAACTGTTTTTTTCTACAAAAGCAAAAACTGATAGTTAATATACATCTGCATATACAATTAACAGATTATTTTGTACTTTCCTCTTCAAGTTTACTCAGCTCAATCAATTTGTATGACAATACAACTGTTTACACTCCCTAGCCTTTGCAATTACCTGTGTCAGGGGGGGGGGGGGGGGTTGTGCTGAAAAGGCACCAAATTTTTTTGTTTTAAAAAATCAGTGATAAAGATAAAAAGTCAATGATAAAAACCTCAACGATAAAGTTCAAAATTGCTCACAATTTAAGGATAGAAATACAATTTTAGTCCTTAAGGTTACACTTTACACACCAAATATATTTTCTCTGTCGCTCATTGACAGACGTAGTCCTCGTTGATTAATAACAACTCGGGTTATACTGCCCTCTACAGGAGTAGGACTAGACAGGAAAGAAATCGTTCTGGCCACACCCTAGGGGCAGTCCCAGAGGGTATATCCTCTCACTTCCTGCTACAGCAAATCAGTTTTTTTTCTGTCTAGTTAGGAGTAAGGACCTAGATGCCTTGCTAGGATCTTCGGTCCTGGCAGGATTTTTTTTTTCTTAGAAAGATTTTTTAGACAGCTTTTTTCTCCAGTGTTCCTGTGAGATCTTCAAGCAAGAAAGCTGGAACTGGGCGACGGGCTGAATGTTGAGATCCAGTGGTCACCCCAGTTCAGCCTACAAGCGCGTGCAGGCCATAGCTCCGCGCTGGGTCGGCCGCGACATAGTCCCACTGGACGGGGACTGACCCTGCGAGTTAAACGTCTCGCTTAAACGCCAATGACCATGAGTCACGGCGTCCGTATTGGTCGACAGCCCTCCCACCCCGGTGGAGAGGGGTACTGTCAGGAGTGGGCGCCCGCCTGGTTCCGGTATGGTGAGTAGTATGTTCCCCCTTTTCCCCCTGACGGGTTTGTGGTGAATGCGGGCCCCTCTCTGAAATGGTAAGGATGGGTCTCCCCTCTATCCTATAACATGTCACAGATCCCCCTATTTGAGTGTGATTTTGGGAACAAGAAACCAGGAGGCTTGGTTTGGGAGCTGACAATCTAATGTAATTTAACAACTGTAAAGATGACTGAAGTCAGTGGCAGTACTAGAATATTACTGTGGTAGCATAAGGTATCCTACCTGTCAGAGGTGTTCACAGGGCGATGTCTATGCATGTATAACTGCAGTCCAGATCGCATTCCTCCAGCAAGGGCAGAGGGCTGCCTTCCGACGGCCCACGGACCGCATGCGGCCCGCCAGGGTCCGGTACCGCCGGCCAGGCTGATCACCATCCAGGGTGAAGTTTGGGGGGGCGATGCACTCCCGCAGGCCGCTAGGCCGAATACAGCATCCCGCAGGCCGCTGCTAAGCCGCCGCTATCCTAACAGGCCGCGGCCATTGTCTTGCAGAGCACACGAGGCCGCCATATTGGCATAGCCTCGTGTCTCCAGCATGGGGGCGGCCATGTTTGAGGTGACCAAACACCTCTTGGAGCTAGGGGGAGGCGCCCGAAGGCGTGTTAAGGGGCGGAGCCGCCTCCTTTACCCAGGAAAAAGGGCCAAAGACTTCCTGTCTGTAACAGGACAGCACTGAGCAAGCTGATGAAGACTTCTGTGCATCAGGGATGAGCCTTGGGGTCTCTCTCTCTCTCTGTGGGGTCCAAAAAGGCAGGTAACACTGAGGGGCGCTGTTGCGACTGGGGGATACAAAAAAAAAAAAAAGTTTTTTACTTTGTCATTTTTTGTCGCTGGCAAATGTCTTGTATAATCATTGACCCTGCCGCATAGGTATCCCCACCTGATCCCCTCAAGGTGGCCGCAGGACCCTCCAGTACCCCACTTTTTTAATGCATTTTTGGCAGGTTTGGAGTCTTTGGTATCCCGGGTGGAGGTGGCCTGTCAGGGACGGGGGTCAAGAAGCGACCCCCGCCTACCCCTATTTTTTATCTGATACTTCAGATACGGATTCGGAGCTGGTCAATGCAGCTGAAGGTCCCTCTTATGGGGCTGTTGTCTCAGGTAATGTCTCCTCAGCAGTGAGGAGAACGTTTCTGCCTCCGCCATAGCACGAGAGTGGTGGATGCACTAGTTGTGTCTGTCCGGGAAACCTTTAGTCTTGAGGTTACACCGGCAGAGGTAGCTGAGACTGAAATTCCTTTTTGGTACTTGTTAGCCTACCAAAAGGGCGAAGGATTTTCCTTTACCCAAATGGGGTCGTTTTGAAACGAACCCCTGTTATTTCCAAACGCAGGGCTAGGCGCTATCCGTTTGAGGAATCCCTCTTTAAAGGATAGACGGTACCACCTGCTGTCTTGCCACAGACTGTTAGGATAAGAAGGACCTCGTAACTAACGAGGACCTTCCTTTTCTGCTCACAAAGAGTTGTTCGTTCCGCGAGGGCGGGCGATAAGGCAAAACCCTCCAAAGCCCCTTCAGAGGGTTTTCAAAGGGCGCTGGTCGGCTAAACAAAAAGTCCGGCTCAGCTAAGCCTGAAGTATACAGCCTGATGCGCCCCTAGCCATTTCTGGGGTGGGGGGATGTCTTCACCGGTTTCCGGATCCATGGCTTGCCAGAACCCCGGACTAAGGGGTTCGCGAGGTCATACGGTCAGGATACAGGATCGAGTTTCAATCACTTCCACCGGTGCGATACTTCCCTTCTAACATTGAACGGTTTCAGGGGTTCTATTCGAACCTGTTCACAATGCCCAGGAAAGAGGGCAGGAAGGTGCGTCCAATTTCTGGACTTGGGGAAAAATGGAGTCCATCCGAACAGTGGTGGCCTCCCTGCATCAGGGGGATTTCCTGGCGTCCATAGACATTTAGGATGCCTATCTTTATATCCCCATCATCGCAGGACATCAGCGTTTTCTTCGCTTTCCCAAAGATCATCCCTGGTTCCCACCAGGAGACTGAACTATCTGGGCCTAATGTTGGATACATCCTGGGCAAGAGGGTTTCTCCTTGCGGAGAAACTCCAGAAGGTTCAGTCAACGATTCGGATGTTGCTGTCCGTCTATCGGCTGGGACTGATGGTGGCCTTTTTAGAGGCAGTACCGTATACCCAGTCTCATACCCGAATTCTCCTGAAGGAGATTCTTTTCTTTGGAATCAGAATTCCGATTCCCTGGACAAGCGGATCCGGTTGAGCGAGCGGACCAGGGAGTCTCCGATTCTCAACCAGGGGAAGTCATTCCTTCCGATAGTATCCAGGTTACCAATAAGGGTATCGGAACTGAGAGCGATCAGATTTTGTCTGATTTTCTGGACCGAGCAGCTCTAGAGCAGCCCGATTTGGATCCAATCGCACTATGCCACGGTCGTGACTTATGGCAAGAAAGGGGCACTTAGAGTGTCCTGGTGGCCATCGAAACGACTAGCATCTTTCGTTGGACGGAACGGTTTGTTCCGGATCTCCCCGCAGTGTTCACTCCGGGGGTGGGAAATCGGCAGGCAGATTATTTCAGCCGTCAGATTCTGGATCAAGGGGTATGGCCTCTTCATCCAGAGGTATTTCACTAGCTGTCCCTTCATTGGGGCACCCCGGATGTGGATCTGTTGGCACCTTGGCTCAACAGGAAGGTGCGGAGGTTTGTAGCTCGCACCCACGATCCTCTAGCGGACGCAGCAGAAACGCTGATCGCCCCATGGGGGCAGTATCAGCTACGGCATGCCTTCCATCCTCTCAAGTTACTGAGGGAACTTCTTCGCAGGATAGAGGTGGAGGGAATTCCAGTTATTCTGGAAATTCTGGACTGACCTCGTCGAGCCTGGTACGCCGACTTGGTGAGGCTAGTCGCGGACGCTCCTTGGAGACTTCCTCTCAGGGAGGATTTGCGGTCTCAGGGACCGAGCTTCCATCTTGCTTTACAATCGCTGGCTTAATGGCCTGGCCATTGAGACTCAGGTACTGAAGGACAAGGGTGTGTCAGCTTCAGTTATTCCTACCTCTAGTTAAAGCAAGGAAAGCGACTTCCAGCACATGGAAGTCTTATATTGCGTGGTGTGAATCTCTTGGATTTCCCCCACATACCTATTCGGTGACCCGAATCTTGGTCTTTCTGCAACAAGGGGTTGAGCAGAAACTGTCCTTGAGCACTATCAAGGGTCAGGTTTCAGCGTTAGCAATCTTCTTTCAGAAAACTTTGGCTAATCATTCCTTGGTGCGGAATTTCATCCAGGGGGTGCGACATCTGGCTCCGCCAGTGCGTGCACCCTTACCGCCTGGGATCTTAATTTAGTGTTGTCGGTTCTTCAGAAACTTCTCTTTGAAGATATTAGGGAGATTCCCTTGCTTACATTATCCCAGAAGGTGGCCTTCTTGGTGGCCATTACTTCTGCACGCAGGGTGTCAGAACTGGCCGCATTATCTTGTCGTTCCCCATATCTGGTGGTTCATAGGGATAAGGTGGTTCTTCTTCCGGATCCATCCTTCCTTCCTAAAGTGGTTTTCAGAGTTTTCATCTGAATAAAAAATATTGTGTTTCCTTCCCGTGTCCTAAGACTAGCCATCCTTGGGAGTTTGCTTTACACTCCTTGGATGGGGTTCAGAAGGATACACTTGACTACTACGAACTTGTTTTCGTAAGACGGACTCACTTGTTGTGATCACGGATAGCCCTTGAAGGGGGTTGCCTGTGTCTGCCGCGACCATATCTAGATGGACCAGTCAGACGGTGGTACAGGCTTATTCTATTAAGGGTCGGAATCCTCTGTTCCCTGTTAAGGCGCACTCTACTCGGGCGCCTAGTGTCTCCTGGGTCTTCCGCCATCAGGCGTCAGCGATCCAGGTTTTCAAGGCGATGACTTGATTGTCGGTTCATACCTTTACAACATTTTATTAAGTTGATGTGATGGCATCGTCAGATGCCTCTTTTGGCCACAAGGTTCTGCAGGCCGCAATCTGAGGAGACTGTTGGTCTACCTCAAGGGTTTGTTGGGTGTTTCACTTAGGTCTCATCTTTTTGCTCGATGAGTCCTTGATGCTTCTGGTTGGCTCCGGTTGGGCCTTCTGGATTTTGATTTCGGTTATCCCACCCCTCATTTGTGGTACTGCTTTGGGACGTCCCGAGTTGTTGTTAATCAACGAGGACTACGTCTGTCAATGAGCGACAGAGAAAAATGGATTTTTGTAAAATCTTACCGTAAAATCCTTTTCTCTTAAGATCATTGACAGACGTAGTACCCGCCCCTCTGTTTTGGAGTTGGGTTGGGTTAAATTCTCTAAACACTGCTTTGTGACATAACTGATTTGCTGTAGCAGGAAGTGAGAGGATATACCCTCTGGGACTGCCCCTAGGGTGTGGCCAGAACGTTTTCTTTCCTGTCTAGTCCTACTCCTGTAGAGGGCAGTATAACCCGAGTTGTTATTAATCAACGAGGACTACGTCTGTCAATGAGCTTAAGAGAAAAGGATTTTACGGTAAGATTTTACAAAAATCCATTTTTCTTGCTTCTAAAAGCTGCCATGACCAGCATAGCACAGATTTGTTACCTTTTAGTTGTACTTGTGGCAAAGTCACATCACTTTAAAATATAAGTAATAAACACAAAACAAATCATTATGCAACCAGTATTCATTCAGTGCTATCAAATGCTTTGCTGATACAGCACTTTTAGGAACATTATTAAAACTAACACAATATAACGATCCATGGATCTCACACACCTCTACACAACTAAGGTTGCCCATACATGATACAATTTTCATACAATTTTTCTAAACTTACATTTCATTTTTCCCTTGGGATTCTCCTTACCTTGAGAATTGCCCAATAATATAAAGTGAGATTAGCTGAGTTTGAAAGTTTATATATATATATATATATATTATGTAAGGGATTAGCTCGGTGGCGGGTGTGGATGACCCCTTGGGGGGTGCGTTTTCCCAGAGAGGTAGCCGACAAGTGCTTGCAAACAAACAGTGTGGTTTATTAAATGGTGTTTTCTTCACCAGGCTGTATGCAGCAAAACATCCAAAATAAAATAAAACAGAAAATAAATCCTTGCCTCTGTGGGCGGCTACCTTCTCACAACTGGAACCTGCCTAAGTGTCTGTCTCCAACCTACCGTCGGGCAGACTTCCTTGTCACATAGCGGACACTCAATAGTCCTTTTATAATAGCTTCGCAGGGCAACACAGTCCTTTTGTTTCTTTCACATCAACAGTTCGTCTTCTCACCTTTGAGACGTATTCACCCTTGGTTACCGTCCCGGGCACACATCACTCCGGGGGGTCTTCTCCCAGGCCCACACATCCTGTCGGGAGGCACACGCTGACTGTCCTCCTGCTCCCAGCCCACATGGCTTCAGGACACAGCTTCTGGAGGCAGCAAACAATAGGAATTTCTCTGAACAAATTATAGAGCCTTAACTCCCTCATTCTGAACAGGTGAAGGCCTTTCAACTTCCTGCTGGCTAGCTCTGTAGCCAACACCCTAAATTAATTAATGGACTTTCTAAATCAGGTAGAAATGTATCTCCTTCCTGTGACTACATTCCCAGATTTAGCTGACTTCCTGTTACATACCCCCCCCTCTTGTTTCAACCCTAGGGTTGGGACACAGATTTCCAGGCACGCATGTGTCAAGCACTGCTGACTCACTGATAAGCCTCCTATTATCCTCAAGCTTCCGGATGAAACTGTTTTGTCATCTTCATTGACGGATTTCTCATAAATGCCACACAGTTTGTCTCTCATCTCATATACACATTCTTCAACTGCATTTTTGGCATCATTTCGCTCCTTCTCGTTTCTGTCATCTTCATTGACAGCTTTCTCATAAATGTCAGACAGCTTGTCCCTCATAACCGTCTGTCCAATCCACCATGGAGGACCGTGATCCATAGGCAACTCAATTGGGCTAGTCTTAATGTCTTCAACATTCTTAAGACGCCTCTCTCTGCAATCCATAAATGTTTTCCACAAAACTTTGAGAACCTTTGCTTCACTAAGCTTTGTTCCAAGTAGGGACTCTTGACATCCCTCTGTGACTTGAGTTGCCTCTCCATACAGCTGTACACAATCATTGACTTTTTGTTGTAAAAGGGAATGATCTTCCTTCTTGAGCTTTGCTTGCTCTAAGATGCTGTGCAGAGGATTTTCCAATTGAGACAACAGGCTGTCACACATTTCTTCAAAGTGACCCCTGTTCCTTTTCCCAGAGATATCAATATCATTCAAACATTTCATATTCATAGGCAGATCTGAAGCATTTGCACTCATCAACTTCTTAAACTTTTCGCCCTCCTGAGCGAGTCGCAGTAAAGGCCTACTACTTGATTTGATATTCAGTTTATATTTCTTGCCAAACTCTTCACAGAAGTAGCCAACCAGAACATCATCAACTTTCCTTCCACCAACATAGGGGTCAAAGGCAACAACACAGTTGAACCCAGCGATCTGGGTGGTATCCATTATAGACCTCCTCTCTGCATCAGTGAAGAAGCATGGAACTGCAACACATTCTTTTACAGGTTTCTTCAATGCACTTTCTGCTGAACTATTTGACCGCTCAAGGTCACCTAGTTCTTTTTCTCTATCTGAATTCCACATGGAATGCATCTCAAGATCACGATCAAACTTCTGCCACCCGTCTTTCACCAGTTCCATTTTGGAAACACTCCCTGAAAGGCACTTATTCATTTGCTTCACGTTTTCACCAACAGCCTTAGTTTTCTCCACTAGGTTTTCAGCCTGAACTGAGAAATCACCACATTTCTTACTCAGCTCCTTTGTTTGCTGAAGTTCTAATGATACATTTTCCAATGCTTGAAGTTTTTGAAGGAACGGTTTATTCCAAAGGGGTGATTCAAGCCACATGTCGTCACATTTCTGAGGCTCACTCAGGACAGACCCCAAAACACTGATCCTTTTAAAAACTGCATCAGGCACACTATCCCCTCTTTGGGACAGATCCTCTGTTGCCTGGAATTCCTCTTCCAGTTCCTGCAACGGAATCTTCATCTCTTCTACTTGCTGTTCTAAGGCTCGCTTAGACTTTTCTAGCTCCTGAACGCTTTTCACAACATCATCCTTGGAGCTGACCAATTCTTCCATTTCTGTACGCAGCTGTTTAACACTTTCTAGTTCAGCCTTACACTCTAGAGCTTCCTCCAAAGAGCGAGCCAAGAACAGGGCTTTGCTCTCGTTATCACGCACCTCCGTTTCTGCACGTGCGCGTTCTTCTGCATATTTTGCAGACACATTCTTCTCTTCACCAAGCATCTGATCAAACTTCTTTTTCACATCTTCAACACACTGTAATGAACCAACGCTTTCTTCCATGCGTTTTTTCATATCCGCTATCTGAGCTT
The DNA here is from genome assembly GCF_965119305.1 of Pelophylax lessonae. Lineage (NCBI taxonomy): Eukaryota > Metazoa > Chordata > Amphibia > Anura > Ranidae > Pelophylax > Pelophylax lessonae. Next base: position 143,924,384 of record NC_138775.1, on the reverse strand, counting down.
GCAATGTTGCGACTTGCTCTGATAGGTTTTTCTTTACTTCCGCCTCCTCTTTTAATTGTTCCAGGAAGCCATTTTTCTCATCTTCCATTTGTTTGAGCTTTGTGCTAAAACTCAGCCTTTGACACCTCTCTTCCTGTAAGAGTTCCTGCGTGTCTTGCAGCTGCGATTCCAAGATAGAAAAATCTTCCGCAATTTCTCTAGATTTTCTGTCTGCTTGAGAAAGCTGATTTGTAACATTGTCCAACTCAACCTGCAGTCGGTTTGCCTTCTCTGACAGCTTAGCACACAATCGGTCACCTTCTGACACCTTGACTTGCGATTCCAGAAGCTGTGCCTCTACTTTTTCCCTCTTATGTTCACAATCTTCTTTTCCCTGCATAAGAGCCTTCACCTCATTGGCTAGCATCTGGGAATAAGAATGTAATTCTGCCACACAGGCTTCTTTCTCCTTTAACTGCTGCTGGACACGTTGGGCTTCCCCTTTCCAACTTTCACAGTCCGCACGCCATTCATCTACCACATTGCTTAAAGTAGTGAGCTCATACACAGTACTCAGTAATTTAGCCTCTCTTTCACTTTTCTCTTTGTCGCTGAGAGACAATGTCGCTTCCAGAGCAACATTCTGTTCCTGCGACTCCTGCAGGTCTATTTTTGTAGCTCCCAAAGACTGAAGACTTTTTTCCAGCTGATTACGCAACTCCAACATATCAGCCATACTTTGCTTCTGCAAAGTCTGAATTTCAATTTCCTTTTCCATGAGGATGGTATCTTTCTCCTTTATAGTGTCTTGACATTTTTGCAACTCGACCAAAAGAAGAGCAGTGGATTCTTCCCACTGTAACACATGAGACTTGAGTAGTTCATTCATTTCCTGCAAGTTTCTATGCTCCATTTTAAGCAATTCCAAGGCTTGTTCCTTTTCTTCCATTTTCCGTTGCAAGGCATCCAACTCAGCCCTGCACACATACTCGGTTTCCTCCAAACCGATGGCCTCCATTGGCTGCTGGCGTCTCTGTTTCCAGCCTGCCATGCTCTCTTGATGAGCCTTTTGTTGAGCTGCAAAGCGCTGCTGAAAATCCGCATTTGCCTGCTGTTGAGCTGCATTTGCTTGCTGTTGAGCTGCATTTGATATAATCAGATGTTTCAACATCTCCTCCATTTTGAGTTTACTTTTCATCTGAGCACACTGCGTCTCCATAGCGGTTTCATCAGTGTTGCTAGGGACAACAACCTTCCTCTTTAGTAGACTCTCTTTAGGCATGGATGGGGCTGGTTCAGACGGCAACATCCCCTCCATCCATAGAATCCGGTCTCTCATTTCATCTATCTTTGCATTTTTCAGGCGTTTGGACCGCCCCATCTTCAATAACTCCACAAACAAATTTTTCACAGTCCAGCAAACAATTTTCAGACCACTGTCTCTTCAACACATGTAGTTTTTCTCTCTCTTGCAGGATCTCTTTTCCTGCGCACACAGTTTGTGCAGTCACTTGCACCAGACACAACAAAGTTCATCAAATAATTTTGAGACCGCTGTCTCTTTAAAACACTTTTTTTTTTTTTTTTCTGTCAGGATCTTCTCTCCTGCACACATAGATTGTGCAATCTCATGCACCAGACAAAGTTCATCAAACATATGCACTCCATTGCAGGGATCTCTGCTTATGCCCCCGCATACCTCCACCATATGTGAGGGATTAGCTCGGTGGCGGGTGTGGATGACCCCTTGGGGGGTGCGTTTTCCCAGAGAGGTAGCCGACAAGTGCTTGCAAACAAACAGTGTGGTTTATTAAATGGTGTTTTCTTCACCAGGCTGTATGCAGCAAAACATCCAAAATAAAATAAAACAGAAAATAAATCCTTGCCTCTGTGGGCGGCTACCTTCTCACAACTGGAACCTGCCTAAGTGTCTGTCTCCAACCTACCGTCGGGCAGACTTCCTTGTCACATAGCGGACACTCAATAGTCCTTTTATAATAGCTTCACAGGGCAACACAGTCCTTTTGTTTCTTTCACATCAACAGTTCGTCTTCTCACCTTTGAGACGTATTCACCCTTGGTTACCGTCCCGGGCACACATCACTCCGGGGGGTCTTCTCCCAGGCCCACACATCCTGTCGGGAGGCACACGCTGACTGTCCTCCTGCTCCCAGCCCACATGGCTTCAGGACACAGCTTCTGGAGGCAGCAAACAATAGGAATTTCTCTGAACAAATTATAGAGCCTTAACTCCCTCATTCTGAACAGGTGAAGGCCTTTCAACTTCCTGCTGGCTAGCTCTGTAGCCAACACCCTAAATTAATTAATGGACTTTCTAAATCAGGTAGAAATGTATCTCCTTCCTGTGACTACATTCCCAGATTTAGCTGACTTCCTGTTACAATATATATATATATATATATATATATATATATATATATATATAGGGATGGTGAGGTCAGTATTTAGACTTTATTGGAAAACCTAGTTTCCAATTTATGTGGTTTCCTGCTTCTTTTTAATCAGGTTTATATACACCCAATTTATGGTTTGCTTTTAACTATCCTCGGTGGGCAAGTTTATACCTTCAAGCTCAGCTTAATATCACATACAACCTCCACATACATCTATACAATGGCATGCAATCATATATAACGACTAAAAATACACTTAAATGTCTATACAGCAAATATACAATGTTTAGAGGGAGAATTCACTATCACACGCAGTACTGCTTTGTAACCGGGTATCAGACCCACTTATTATCTTTGGGGCATCAGACCCCTATTTTCTTTAGGAATATCAGATTCCTGGGAGGTGCTAGGTCCTATAGCTCTGACAGTATAGGGTGGCAATAGTAATAATAAAAAATAGAATTACTCACCCAATACTGTGTTATGGCAGATCCCAACTTCTCGACACCAAACTGTTAGCTCAATCTCGTCAGGAGGCAGGTATAAGATGATTCACGACCCTTCAGTCCTAACTCCCCCTGTGTAGTGAATTCCCCCTCGCTGACCAGGAGATGCAATGACACACAGCAACTTAAGCTTAGCGTAGATACATCTGATTTATTTCAGTTCGGCTTCCATATTTATGAGACATTTTGAGCGGCAAAAAACAGTTTGAACTAGTTACAATTCATGGGTCAGCTTAACAATAGAACATATCTCCACAAAAACAATACATGAGAAGGCCCTTGTGTTCCCCGTACATCTCTGTCAATGTGGGGTGTCTCGTGTCTGAAATTATGTTTGTGGAACAGCCGCTCCGTCTGTGTTCAGCTGTCTGATGTGTTAATGTAAGCAATTGTCAATTGTGTTCAGGTGTTGTCTGTAATCTCTATGCGAAGCCTAACTTGTTAAGTGTCCAAATGAATGAATGAAAGGTGTTTAATATGTAAACACCTATCAATGTTTTTCGTCTATATGCAAAAATCCAACTGCCAAGTGTCCAGGGTGTATGAATGAGGTGTGTTTAATATAATTGCAAGTGGCCACATTCCATTGTAGAGTGGGCACGAGCTGAAATGTATTATGAAATATAATATTTCATTTAAAGCACATTGATACACTCTTTCATATACTCAGTATGCCTTTTTTTTGTCATTATTCCAGGAAGTTTGATACTTTTTTCTTAGCTCTGTTGCAGAAAGTCTTGTTTTTTTGCTTTTGTTTTTTGTTTTTTTTACTTTTGTCAAGATTCTTTGCTGACACTGCTGCTTGAGCTGGTTTTTATATAACTATCTGGATCAGCGTTTCCTCAACCTACGTATGGCGATCATACCAAGACCTACTGTAGTGGACAATCAGGGCTTACCTTTGGGCACTGGGCTCTACATTGACTTTTTCCAGACCAGATTGTACTGAGTCAGTCGCGGAGCGTTTTCCAGGTCCAGAGACATGGCACAGCCCCAAGTCTGATGCTGTCTCTGAAGTCTCACCTGTGAGTAAGACTGCTTGGGCTAAAGCACTGGGAGCTACCTCACTGTTTGCATTAGGGCTGCCACCTCATCCCTTTAAAACCGAACATATAGAAATGATAGATTATGGGGGCGTGGCTTGGTCATGGCGGTGTGAGGTCACATCTCCCTGGTGCTCCCAAGCCTCCCTCGGCTATTTTCTTCAGTTTTCGCTGCCATGAACGTTCACAAAAAAGGAGGACTAAACCAACCCCTAAGGCTTCTTCTACGGCCCCTATCCAAAGCTTTTTCCCTGATACTCCGGGCCCCTCGCCGAGGGTCCTGTCCCTAAGCCCGCGCATGGAATTGGGGCCTGCGGCACGCTTATCACCTCACCGAAGCTCTCCATCCCAGCCAGCCCCGCTCGCAATGGCGGCTACAAATCCCCTGGTTGCTCTGCCCCAGTCCGCTGTCACTTGCGGCACAGATCAGGACATCTGGGCGCTCTTCCGGGCTCTCCCCACCAAGGCGGACCTCGAAGCCATGGTGGCTCAAGTAGCTTAGCAGCACCAGCAGGACTTTCACAAGCTCGGCACAGAGGTGGCCCAACTCGACACCCGCCTGTCCAGTGGAGAATCGGCAGTCAGTGCCTTGCAAGACCGCGTTGCGCTCCTTGAGCAGACCCAGTTCTCTCATACTGCCATCCTCGCAGAACACCAACTCAAGCTGGAAGATATTGAAAACTGAATGTGCCGGAATAATCTGCGGCTTCGGGGCATCCATGAGGCTACTGACTCTGAAGACCTGAAGCAGGCTATCCTCTCCCAGTTGTTGCCTTCGGATCCCTCGATGGCATACGAGTTTGACAGGGTCCATTGGGCCCTGGGCGCTCGGTCAACAGATCCAGCAAGACCGAGGGATGTAATCTGCCGTCTGCACAGATACCCGGTCAAGGAACGCATTCTGAAGGAGGCTTGGACTCACGGACCCGTGGATTTCGATGGTGCATCGGTGGCGATCTACCTGGACATTGCCCCAGGGACCCTGCAGCGGGCCATGTTAAAGCCTCTTCTGAAAAAGCTCCACTCACCTGACACCACGTATCGCTGGGGACTCCCTTTCCAACTGACCTTCCGGAAGAATGCTGCTTCGTTTGTCCTCCGCAAGCATGATGACCTCCCAGCCTTATTTGCCTTCTTAGGTATTTACCCGGTGCCACTCCTGGACTGGCTAGCCTGGCTCCTGGAGCGAGATCCCCGCCATGGCATCCACGATTCTGCCCGGGTTCTCCCAAGGCGTCAGCGCAGGACGGAGCGGCACTCGGGGTCCGGTTCCCGAGGCCCTGCGGTTGCTGCCCCTGAAACTTAAGGAATAATTGCCTCCGACTCGTGAGTATGACCCCACCCTGAAATTTTTACTTTTCTCCCATTGTGGCCCTCCCCCTCCTGGTTCCCTGTCACACTCCCTTCGCTCATGTGACTGCTGTCTGACCTTGACTGTTCCACCTGCCACCTTCAATGTCCGGGATCTCCTCTCCCAACTTGGAGCTTGCTTGCCCCGGCCTATTCCTGTATCCCCAGCTCCTGTGCCTCCCGTGCCGATGGCTGATTGAACTGCTGCCTGGGTGCTGCCTCCTATCGTGCGGCTCCACATGTCCCTCGCTCTACGATCCCGGTGTGATTGTGTCCCCCTGAGACCTCCTTTGCCTGTGGATATTTGTGTACACTGCCCCATGGGTGGCCCAGACTGCTGCTGGAGGTTTGGAGCTGGGTCACCCGCTCTCATCCCCTCCTTTCCTGCTGCTCCGCAGCCCCTCCCCTGCTTCCTTCCCGTCTTACCCCCCCCCCCCTTCCTGACTCCCCCCTACTCTCTTGGCATCTCCCTTGCTCTCCTCTTTACCTCCCCTTATTTACGCCTCCTTTCCTCCATCCCCCTTTCTTTCTCTTTCCCTCCCCCTCCTTTCCCTCTCTTCCTGTCCCCTCCCCCGCCCGCCCACCCTCTTCCTTCCTCTGGTGTACCTGGGGGTGGCCTCGTGGTGATGTCTGCTGCGGTTGTTGTCAGTAGCGACTGTCGTCCTTCTCTCTCCCTGCCACGAGCGGGAGCAGCTTCCTCCGATTTCAGATCTCAGCCGCAGTGTACTCTCAGGTTTTGTCACTGTATGAGCGCATGCGCTGTACTGCTATGAAATGTTTCTTGTTCACCTCTCCAATAGTGGTGTGTTGCTTTTGTGCTGCATTACGGGGTACCTCTTCCCCCCCCAATTATGTGGTTGCGTTACCTGTTATATATATATATATATATATATATATATATATATATGTTGTTCTCTACCATTCACTGTTATATAATGTGTCCTTTACATTTATCACGCTCATTACATTTTGTAATTCAGCCAATTTGGGGTAGGTGGGGAGCGGTCACCGGTCACCTTTCTCTCCCTGTGGTCTACCTTCCACGGTCCCCCCCGTAGGCGATTTCCTTTGGGTCCTTCTGTCGACGCCTGGCGTGTTATTAATCAAACCGCCAGGGATTACACTTTTTACTCTCCACCACGATTCCTATACGTGTATCAATTTTCTTTATGGTGCCGCAGACTTTGCTGTCGCGCGTGGTCTCGGCGACCATAGGATCTATTGCAATTTTGGATCACGCGCCGGTGGTGCTGGAGCTCGACCTGAAAACCCCTGAGTGACGTCAGTGGCAGTGGAGGCTCAACGACAGCCTACTTCAGGACTCTGCAGTCTTGGAGGAAGTGCAGTCGGAACTGCGGCAATTTTTTGTCTCCAATGCTCTCCCGGAGAGCCCCCCCCCCCCATGATGGTCTGGGAGGCTCATAAAAGCTACATCAGGGGGATCCTGATCAGGATCGGTTCCAGACGGAAAAAGAAAGGATTCAGCAGTTCCAGGACCTCCTCCACCATATCAGCTCCTTGGAGTCCATCCACAAGCGCTCTCAGGAGAGACTGCTCTTCAGGAGCTTACTGTTCTTCGCGAGCAGCTGCGCTCTTTGACCCTGTTCAAAGCAAAGGCAATGTTGGCCAAATGCAAACAGCCCTTTTATGAACACGGGGACAAGTGTGGCAAGATCCTGGCGAATGCCAGCAGAGAGCGACTATTTTAATTTCTGACATATTGTCGCCCTCTCAGCGTAAGGTACAGGCTACGGAGGAGATAGCAGAGGTTTTTAGACAGTACTATACCTCCTGGACTCTGCGACCGCCTCTGCCGCCGACGGCGACCCCCACCGGGCTATCAGGGACTATATTCGAGCCTCTGGCCTTCCCTGTCTCCCCACCGATGCCCTCAAGCAATTAGAGGAACCACTTCAACCTACCGAACTCTCCCCGGCCCTGGCAGAAACGAAATGTCGCAGAGCTTTGGGGCCCCCGACGTCTATTCTCTTGCCTATTACAAGTGGTTTGAGGACCTCCTCTCCTAGCACTTCCTCTCCGGCATACAACTCCACAGGTCTTGGAGCTGCATTCCCGGTGGACTCGCTTAGAGCAGTGGTTCTCAAATCCGGTCCTCGGGACCCACTAACAGGCCAGATTTTAAGTATTACCTTGGGGGATGCAGACTAGAATACTGCAATCACTGAGAAGCAAATGAGATCACCTGTGATGTAATTTAGTTATCTTGCAAACCTGGCCTGTTGGTGGGTCCCGAGGACCGGATTTGAGAACCACTGGCTTAGAGCACACATTACGGTTATCCCAAAAGAAGGGAAGGATCCTCTCTTATGCCAGAATTATTGACCCATCTCGCTCCTAAACACTGATTTGAAAGTTTTTACTAAGATCTTGACATTGCGGTTGGCTTCTCTGATCCCGCAGTTGATGCACGATGACCAGGTGGGTTTTGTGGCTTTGCGCAAGGCTAGGGACAATACCACGAAAGGGATTGATTTGCTCCACTTGGCATCCTCCCGTAAAACCCCATGTTGATCCCCTCGACGGAAGCCGAAAAGGCATTTGATCAAGTGAATTGGCGGTTCCTTGTGGAAACCATGGGTCACATAGGCTTAGGCCATCGGATGATGTCATGGATCCAAGGAATATACTCTCGGCATCGGTTAAGGTTAATGCCGCGGTCTCCGGCCCGCTGACTATTACAAAAGGGACTCATCAGGGATGTCCTTTGTCCCCTCTGATCCTTATCCTGACATTGGAGCCCGTCCTAAGGATGAACCGAACAAATGGCGACATTGAGGGACTTACGGTCTCCCCGTCTCTGGCACCGAAAGTTGCGGTTTACGCAGATGATCTCCTCTTTTTTTCTTACAAAACCGCTCATACCCCTGCCCTTCTACGTGAGTTCCGTACCTATGAGACTTTGTCGTCATACAAAATTAACCAACAGAAGTCAGAGGGTTTTTGTGGTTTGGACGCTGTAACATCATTAAAATGAACGAGATGCCCCGCCTTTTGTATGTGCTTCAGGCTCTTCCTATCGTGGTCCCACCGAATTTTCTCCGGAAAGTAAATATAACCTTTTCGGGAATTCCTCTGGATCAGGGGACCACCCCCGCCTGGCGTTGAAGATTTTGCGTATGCCCAAATTAAGCGGTGGCATGGCCTTACCTGATGCGGTGCTTTATCATGCAGCTTGCCACCTGTCCAGGATCCTGGATTAGTATAGACATGGAGCCTTGAAACAGTCCAAATTGACCGTTTTTACGGGGAGCTCCCCCCAGAGTCTCTCCTTTGGAGCCCATCCTTGCTGCCGAAGCAATTAACGGCTCACCCGACAATCGGTGCCACTTTGTCCATTGGTTGGAGACTTTGCCAAGATGGCCAGCTCATGTCGCTGCCATCCTTTTTGCTTCGGATCTCTGATAACCGGTATTTTTCCTTGGGCATTAACGATCCTAGCTTCCGCCCTTTGAAAACTGACGGCATCTACCAAGCGAGACATTTTGCACGCCATGGACAATGGGTGTCTAGGGCTACTCTCTGCTTCGATCGTGCCTTTCGCTGCGTTATCCTTCTGGCAGAAGGTGCAGCTCACCCACTTCTTGCACTTTCTACCTCCAGTGGCTTCCTTTACGAGACGTCTTACGCCTTTTGAGGAGCATGGGGTGGAAAGCTCTCCTCTGCGTTACGCGATCTCCCTGCTCTATCGTTTGCTGTCCGCTCCAGGGCAGCCTTTCGGTCTTCTTATATCGCCCACTGGGAGCGCGACCTGGGTCTCTCTTTCTCTGACCACTAAATAGACCATCTTTTGTTTTTGCGTACAAAACCTCCATCTGCTCTAAATACCAGGAAGCCAGATATAAGTTCCTGACCAGGTGGTACTTTACCCCGGTCAGACTTCATAAAATGTACCCCTCTTGCCTTGACCTTTGTTGGAGATGTGAACAGGAGGTGGGCACGCTTCTCCATATTTTATGGTCTTGCAGCCACCTTCAGACTTTCTGGTTGACAGTACTGCGAATTACTCAGAAATTCACGGACCATGCCCTCACCCTTGACCCGGCCCTCTTCCTTTTGCATCATCACAAGTTTCCGAGGGCGTTGTATCGGAAATCCATTTTGCCGCCTCTGTTCACGGCAGCCAAAAGTTGCATCCCTCTGCTCTGGAAACAGTCTCAGCCCCCCACAGTGGCGATGTGGCTACATAGGGTGTCGTATATCAATGAACTGGAGGACCTTGTAGCTGCGGAGCGGGATGCGAGAGTTTCTCAAGCGATGGTTTTACTGGCACAAGTTTACGTTTTCTGATGAATATAAAGCACTGGTTGCCTAGATGCAACATAACCACTTGGTAGCCATGTCTGCCCCCCCTTATCCCCTACCCTTTCCTTGTCATTCCTCCACCCTGTCACCCGTCTTCCCTGCCTTCTGGACTGTTTTTCTCCTTTTTTCTTTTTGCTCTCTCTCTGAATTACGCCTGACTCTCGGGCATAAAAACTCTTCCTTTCCCTTCGGGCATGCTTGCAGTTGACTTATTTGGTAGCTGCTGTGGCCACGTGTTGCCTAGGATGTACTTCCTGCTCCCGTATACCAGACACTTGATAGATGTCGGTGGGTGCGGGACTTGACCTGGAGTTGTATCGGCCTATCAGCATTTCCCATGTTCCTTGTCACATCTACACTCAGACGGAATAGGTTAGCTGACCTGTGTCAGAGATCTCTGCTCTGCTGCTTGTACCATGTTCTTTGGACCATGGGTGGGTTGTTTGGTTGATCACCATGTTAGCCCTTATGAGTTCTGTATTATCTTTGTTCCACTTGTCATGCTAGTCTGATTTATGCAATTGTTCTCGACTGTACTGTATGCCTTATACCTCTACTATAAATAAAGAATTTGGAAAAAAAAAAAAAAAACGAACATATAATAATTGATTAAGGTGGTGGTAAAACTCGGTGCCTTATCTGCATTAAATTAGCCTCAGAGCCTGTGTAATTCATATGTATTCGGGTTTAAAGAAATGAGGTGGCAACCCTAGTTTGCACCATTAAATACCTTTTTCAGGTTTCTTGTCACTGCTTGTTTTACCGCAGTGCGGGTTAAGCCGAGGAACTGATGAGCATTGCTGTAATCTGCTGAGTGGAACAACGCTTGCGCACTCCATGCTCTTTTCAGCCTAGAGGAAACACCATTTCCTGCTGCTTCTGAAGCACCATGTGGATTTTCAGTCTGTTTCTGGTTGACCAAAACCCTCATTAACACCAGTTGCTGGGGTTTGTGAGTACCTGAGGCCCTGCCCCACATTGAACCTGGTTGCATTACCACCATGTAGAAGAAACATGTTAGTCCGAAGATGCACCTAGAATCTGCTTTAGGGTTGTCAAACCCCCCCCCCCCCCTCAGTTTTTCACAACTGTCAGGTGAGCCCAAGGCCCCTCATATCCACAGCTACTGGAGCATTCTACCCATAGCGGCTGTAAGCTGACCCTGGCATCATCGCTCACAGAGTCTCTGATCCTCCGGAGTCCATCCTCTTACCATCTCTCACTCAGATTCACAGTCCCAAAAGTCTGAGACTGAGGTGCTGCAGTCCTCTGCTGTTGACTCTGCATGGGTTGCTGCAAATCTTATTGATGCAGGGCTTTTCTCTTTCTCTTTCATTCATTGACAGAAACAGCTCCTGATCTTCTTGACCATTGGGTTATACTGCCCCCTACAGGAGTAGGACACTAGGCAGAAAAAGATCTTGACTACAGTCCCAAGAGGTATACTCCCCTTCTCTGCTATAGGTAGTCCTTTTTTTTTTTCTGCCTGTTCAGGAGTAAGGACCTAGTTCCTTGCTAGGATCTCTGGTCCTGGCAATTTTTTCTTTTTAGATTTTATTTTTCTTGCTTTTTCCTGTGAGATTTACAATCAATTGGCGGACTGGGCGACGGGCTGAAAATCTAGATCCAGTGGTCACGCAAGGGGTCAGCGAGCGCACGCAGACCTACAGTGGGGATCGAAAGTTTGGGCACCCCAGGTAAAAATTTGTATTAATGTGCATAAAGAAGCCAAGGAAAGATGGAAAAATCTCCAAAAGGCATCAAACTACAGATTAGACATTCTTATAATATGTCAAAAAAAGTTAGATTTTATTTCCATCATTGACCCTTTCAAAATTACAGAAAACAAAAAAATGGCGTCTGCAAAAGTTTGGGCACCCTGCAGAATTTATAGCATGCACTGCCCCCTTTGCAAGGCTGAGACCTCCCAGTGTCATGGATTGTTCTCAATCATCATCTGGGAAGACCAGGTGATGTCAATCTCAAAGGTTTTAAATGCACAGACTCATCTGACCTTGCCCCAACAATCTGCACCATGGGATCTTCTAAGCTGTTGTCTAGAAAACTGAAACTGAAAATAGTTGACGCTCACAAAGCTGGAGAAGGCTATAAGATAGCAAAGCGTTTTCAGATGTCAATATCCTCTGTTCGGAATGTAATTAAGAAATGGCATTCATCAGGAACAGTGGAAGTTAAAGCAAGATCTGGAAGACCAAGCAAAATTGCAGACAGAACAGCTCGCAGGATTGTGAGAAAAACAATTCAAAACCCACGTTTGACTGCACGATCCCTTCAGAAAGATCTGGCAGACACTGGAGTTGTGGTACACTATTCCACTATAAAGAGATACTTGTTCAAATATGGTTTTCATGGAAGAGTCATCAGAAGAAAACCTCTTCTACGTCCTCACCACAAAAATTAGCGTTTGAACTTTGCAAATGAACATATAGACAAGCCTGATGCATTTTGGAAACAAGTTCTGTGGACCGATGAGGTTAAAACTGAACTTTTTGGCCGGAATGAGCAAAGGTACGTTTGGAGAAGAAGGGGCACAGGATTTAATGAAAAGAACCTCTGTCCAACTGTTAAGCATGGGGGTGGATCAATCATGCTTTGGGGTTGTATTGCAGCCAGTGGCACAGGGAACATCTCACGAGTAGAAGGAAAAATGGATTCAATAAAATTTCAGCAAATTTTGAATGGTAACTTGATGCCATCTGTGAAAAAGCTGAAGTTAAAGAGAGGATTGCTTCTACAAATGGATAATGAGCCTAAACACACCTCGACATCCAAGGGGGATTACATCAAGAGGCGTAAACTGAAGGGTTTGCCATGGCCTTCACAATCTCCTGACCTCAACATAATTGAAAATCTATGGATAGACCTTAAAAGAGCAGTGCATGACAGACAGCCCAGAAATCTCAAAGAACTGGAAGACTTTTGTAAGGAAGAATGGGCAAAGATACCTCAAACAAGAATTCAAAGACTCTTGGCTGGCTACAAAAAGCGTTTACAAGCTGTGATACTTGCTAAAGGGGGCAGTACAAGATATTAACTCTGCAGGGTGCCTAAACTTTTGCAGACGCCATTTTTTTGTTTTCTGTTATTTTGGAAGTGTAAATGATGGAAATAAAATCGAACTTTTGTTGACATATTATAAGAATGTCTAAACTGTAATTTGATGATTTTGGAGATTTTTCCATCTTTCCTTGGCTTCTTTATGCACATTAATTAATACAAATTTTTACCTGGGGTGCCCAAACTTTCAATCCCCACTGTAAGCCCCATGCTAGGTTAGCCGCAACATAGCCCCAACGGACGGGGGCTGGCCTGCGAGTTCAACGCCTCGCAAGTTCGCATACCACCGGGTCTCGGCCTGCGTCGCAGCATTCCTCCTGGCTGACAGCCCCCCATTTCGATGACAAGAAGGTTCTGTCTGAAGCAGTGCCCACCTGGTTCCTGGTATGGGGAGTAGCTATTGTCCCTCTCCCCCTGGAAGGTTTTGGGGTGGACGCGGGTCCCTCCCTGGGAAGGTCAGACCCCCGGGTTCCCCTCCTTCCCGTTAGGCCCCTGCCTTGAGTCTGATAATCCTGTGGGTTCCCTATCTCTGCCCCCTTTCCCCCTCCACCTATACTGGGGTTAGTTGGTGGTCTGGCTACCTCCTGGAGCTGGGGCAAAGTGCTGTGCTGACGACCGGGCGATCGGCTGTAGGGGGGGCTGTACCTGGTGGGGGGCTCCTGCCACAGCCCCCCCTTCTTGCTTTGTGTCTTGCCTGGGCCCAGGGATCCCTCCCGGGTCCTTGGGAGCCTCGTAGAGAGACCATGTTGTTGTAGCCCATTTTTGTATAGGCTGGCGGCCATGTTTGTGTAGCCATGGCGGCCATTTTTCCCCTCCAACTATACTGGGGTTGTATGGTGGTCTGGCTACCTCCTGGGGCAGGGTGCTGTGCTGGCGATAGAGGCAAGGGGGTAATCTGCCAGGGACAAAGTGATTGGCTGTGGGTGGAGGGGAGGGGCTGTACCTGGTGGGGGGGGCTCCTGCCATTGCCCTTCTTGCTCTGTCTTGCCTGGACCCAGTGATCCCTCCCGGAGCTGCCATTTTGTTGTAGCCTACTTTCTGTATAGGCTGGGGGCCATTTTGTGTTAGCCTGGCATTGAATTGAATGGCGGCCATTACTGTAGACCCTTCTGGGCATCCCTTTTAGCTGTGGGAGCCCCTCCTTATACCCTGGTGCTATCTCCTGGGCCTATTTCCTTCGTGGACGCCGCACATGGAGTGCTTTGATCCTGGTGCTGCCGGTGACTGCTTGGTGGGGCGGTGAGTCCGGTAGGGTTCCCCTCCCTCTCTATGGTGCAGGATCAGGGGGTGCTCTGTGGCTGGTGATCAGGTGGTGTTACCAGCGTGGTGGGGGTGTACCTTAGCAGTGGTTTTTTTGCACTTTTGTAGGGTACCCTTTTTCTCATGGAGTCCTTGGAGCACATTTCCCCACCTGACCCCATCTCAGAGTCTGCGGGGCCCTCCGGCTCCCAACCATCCATTGATCCACCTCCGGGTGGAGGTGGCTTTTGGGCAGGGGGGTTGTAAAAAGCGCCCCCGCATTCCCCTGCTTCATCTGTCTCCTCAGATTCCAAATCTGATCTTGCCAAAATGAATGGGGAACGCCCTGATGGGTTTGCAGCCTCGCGCCCTGGTTGTGTCTCTGCGTGAGACTTTAAAAATAGAGGACACAGCTAAAGCTGCGGCGGAGGCACCAGTTCCCTTTGGCACTCACAAGCCATCTTGAACGGCAAAGGTGTTTCTGTTTCCTTACTATTTTGACAGATTTGTCGCAAAAGAGTGGGAACGTTCAAAACGTCCCTTTGTGGTCCCTAAGCGGTTTGCAATGAGGTACCCATTTAAAGAGTCCCTCCTTAAAAAGTGGATTGTTCCACCAGTGGTGAATCCCCCAGTTTCCAGGTTGAATAAGGCAACCATGATTCCGGTAGAAGAATCCCTGGCTTTTAAGGATCCAGCTGACAGAAAGGCGGAGGCTGTGGCCTGCAGTATGTTCACTGTGGCCGGCTCAGCACTCAGACCGTGCTTCACCATTGCCCTGGTGTCACTAACTCTGACCAAGTGGGCTAAGCTTTTACGCCATGACCTGGAGAGTGAGCAGCTCCCTCCTGCCTTTGCTGAGCTGACGGACCAGTTGGTCCAGGGGCTGTAGTTTATCTGTGATGCCTCTGTGGATGCGGTTCCCCTGATTTCTAGACGGTCTGTTTCGGCAGTGGTCCTCAGGCGTGTTTTTGTGGCTCAAATATTGGTCTATGGACCAGACCTCTAAAAAAAAAAAAAAAAAAAAAACGCCTTAACTGATCTTCCTTTTCAAGGAGATCGCCTGTTTGGAGCTACCCTGGATGACATAATTAAGAGTCTCACAGGGGGGAAGAGAACCTTTTTTCTGCAGGCTGGTAGTGGTAAGGAACCTCGTCGCAGACTGGGTTTACAAGATGTTTTTTCATCCCTCAGGGTCGGCAGACAAGGGTTCAAAGCCTTTCAAGGTCTCTTCGAGAGGATCAAAGCGAAATTTGTCTGGCAAGTCTAAAGCGGGGTTCTCCAGACCCACAGACAAGGCTTCTTCTGCATAAAGGTGCGCCCTCACCCCCTGGGGTGGGGAGGAACGCCTTCACTGGTTTCCGGACCCATGGACCTCCTTAGTGCAAGACAAGTGGGTCCACAAAGTGATACAGTCTGGCTAAAAGATCAAGTTTCGTTCTTGTCCTTCAAAGAGGTTCTTACCTTCCAATGTGCATCTGTCCCTGGACCGATTGTAAGCCCTCTTCGGGCGGTGCAAGACCTGTTACTTCAAGAGGTAATTATTCCGGTTTCAACTCCAGAATGTTTTCAGGGGTTTTATTCAAACCTGTTCACGGTCCTGAAGAAAGAAGGCAATTCTGGATCTCAAGGCCCTGAACTGCTTTGTGTGGGTACAGAAATTCAGAATGGAGTCTGTTCGCACGGTGGTGGTATCCTTGCATCAGGGGGATTTCCTTGCCTCTATCGACATCAAGGACACCTACTTACACATTCCAATATGTGTCTGTCACCAACGCTTCCTCCGCTTTGCCGTGGGAGAGGGGTATTATCAGTTTGTGGCGTTACCCTTTGGTCTCGCCTCGGGTCTTCACAAAAGTGTTGGCTCCGGTGCTGGCGTTGTTACGTCAGCAAGGAACCATAGTGCTTGGCTACCTGGACGACCTTCTCTTTCGAGCAGTCTCCTACTGCTCTGTTGGACAACATGGACATCACTATATGGACTCTGAGGGAGTGTGGCTGGCTTCTGAATTTTCAAAAGTCTGCTTTGGTTCCTTCCACGAAACTAGACTATCTGGGTCTGGACTCGGATCTAGCCAGAGTGTTCCTTTCTCTAGACAAACTCCAGAAGGTGCATGCTGCAATTCATCTCTTGCGGTCCAGCAGGTAGTCGTCCCTCCGGACTTGCATGAGGGTGCTGGGACTGATGGTTTCTACCTTCGAGGCGGTCCCGTTTGCAAAGTTCCAAACGAGGTCCCTGCAAAGGGAGTTCTTAGTCAAATGGGACAAGTGTTTGAAGTCTCTGGACAATCCGATTCGGCTTAGCCGAAAAAAACAAAAAGGTCGCTGATCCGGTGGCTTCGCTCTCCAGCTCTTTGCCAGGGCAAATCTTTTCTCCCCCTGTATTGGACAGTGGTCAATACGGATGCCAGTCTGTCCGGGTGGGGTGGTGTCCTGGATCGGCACTTTGCTCAGGGAGTTTGGACAATGGAAGAGTCCAGACTCCTGATCATTGTCCTGGAACACCAAGCGAACAGGCTATGCCTGAATCACTGGACAGATCGCCTTCAGGAATGTCCGGTGTGAATCCAGTTGGACAATCCCACGGCCGTGGCTTTTGACAATCACCAGGGTGGAACAAGAAGTGTATTGGCAGCTCTGGAGGTAGCCGGGATTCTTCGGTGGGCAGAATGTTTTGTTCTGGCTCTCTCTGCCGTACACATTCCAGGGGTGGAAAATTGGCAGGCGCATTATCTCAGTCGGTAGGCATTGGACCAAGGTGAGTGGTCCCTTCATCCGGAGGGGTCTCATCAGCTGTGTCTCCAGTGGGGCACCCCGAGGTGGATCTGTTGGTGTCTTAGGTCAACGGGAAGGGAAACAGGTTTGTGGCACGGTCATGGAATCCGCTAGCGGACACCACAGACACGCTGGTGGCCCCCTGGGGCCAGAATTGTCTGATTTACGCCCTCCCTCCTCTCAAGCTTCTGCTGGGACTCTTGCGCATGATGGAGGCAGAAGGAATTCCGGTCATTCTAGTGGGCCTGGATTGGCCCTGCCAGTCTTGGTACGCTGACCTGGTGCAGCTGGTCACCGACGTCCCTTGGGAGGATCTGCTGTCCCAAGGGTTAATCTCCCATCCTGCTTTACGGTCGCTGGCTTTGACGGCCTGGCTGTTGAAGGCCAGGTGCTGAAGGATACAGGTTTGTCTGGGTCAATGATTCCCACACTACCGAAGGCTAGGAAGTCTACTTCTAGAAAGATCTATTATCGTACATGAAAAGCGTACATTTTGTGGGGTGAATCGCTTGGTTCTCACCCTCGTTTTTTTTCGGTGGCTCGGGTCTTGACCTTCCTTCAACGGGGGGTTGAGCAGAAGTTTGCCTTGAGTACCATTAAAGGTCAGGTGTTTGCCTTGGCGGTCTTCTTTCAACGACCCATGGCCACGCACTCCCTGGTGCGGACTTTTATTCAGGGGGTTCAAAGTTTGACTCCACCAGTGTGGTTCCCCACTACCGCTTTGGGATCTCAACTTGGTTCTTTCAGCTCTCCAGAAGCCTCCCTTTGAGAACATTCAGGATATTCCCCTGCTTATGCAGTCTCAGAAGGTGGCTATGACCTCTGTGCGCATGGTGTTGGAATTGGCGGCTTGTCTTGTCGTGCCCTTATTTGGTAAACCACAAGGATAAGGTGGTTCTTCGCCCCTGTCCGTCGTTCCTTCCAAAGGTTTCTCTGATTTCCATCTGAATGAGGACATTGTGTTGCTTTCCCTGTGTCCCAGGCCAAAATATCCTAAGGAAATTCCATTGCATTCCCTGGATGTGGTTCGGGCTGTTTAGGTGTACCTGGCAGCTGTGGAGTCTTTTAGAAAGCCAGACTTGCAATTTGTGCTTACAGATCAGCCTCAAAAAGGACTAAATGCTTCATCTGCAACCATTTCTAGATGGATCAGACAGTCGGTGACTCAGGCCTATTCGAACAAGGGCCAGGTTCCTCCTTTCCTTGTGAAGAAGCATCTACGTGGGCGCTCAGTGCTTCTTGGGCCTTTCGTCATCAGGCGCCAGTAACGCAGGTGTGCAAGGAGACTACTTTGTCATCGGTGCACACTTGCAACAAACAGGCTGCTGTTTAAGAGGACCTGATCCTCTTTCAGGGTGTGTTGTTTTTTTCAGGTGGGCTCCAGTTGTTTTGGTTGAGCTCCTGTTACCTGGTTGGCTACGGTTTAGCCTTGGGAATTTTTTTCCCACACCTCATGTTTGACACTGCTTTGGGATATCCCAGTGGTCAAGAAGATCAGGAGCTGTGTCCGTCAGTGAATGAAAGAGAAAATGGGATTTTTGACTTAGCGTAAAATCTATTTCTCTGTTGTTCATTGACGGACACAGCCCCCACCTCTCTATGGAGTTGTATTACTTCTGACACTGCTTGTAACAAAACTTAGTACCAATAGCAGAGAGGGGGGTATACCTCCTGGACTGTGCCCATAGGACTGCCCATAGGCGTAGTCAAGTTATTTTTCTGCATAGTGTCCTACTCCTGTAGGGAGCAGTATAACCCAATGGTCAAGAAGATCAGGAGCTGTGTCTGTCAGTGAACATCAGAGAAATGGATTTTACGGTAAGTCATAAATCCCATTTTTTTTTTTTTTTTAGGCCTTGGGTCTTTTAGCACTCGTACAACTGCAAAGACCTTTCTGTTACTCCCACCCAAATACTTGGCTTATTTTTGAAGGGTTCTGGGCCACAGCCACCCAACACCTACAAGCTTTAGTCAGATCGGACTTAACAGTTAGTCACCAATAGGCTTAAACCCTCTCTTCAGTATTCTAAACTCCATGGGTCATTTGATCCTTCAAATGAGGATTGTAAAGCCAATATATGCTATATGCATTTGCCAGTAGTTAAATGTGCAACATTAAACAATCCATCTGTGAAATTCCAAAGAAAAATGTTTCTTACAGCTTTTTTTTCTTTCCTGAAAGAGCTGGCCACGTAATCACTTTCCTATCTCAGCCCATTGTGGACTTGCAGGTGGGCGTATTTACATCGATGTGTATGTGCATCGCTATCGGAAGTGATAAACTTAAGCACATACCCAGCTGCATACATCCTCTTCGCAAATTACATACATGCCCACTGGAGAAGCCACTGTCAAGGGAGGAGGGATTGGCAGGGGCGTGGCTACACACTGACCACGGAAGATACAGGCACACTGCTCCCTTGCACACAGCCTGCCTGTATCTGCCTCAATGCTAGCGTGGTAAGTTTTTAACCAGGAAGCGGACGACTGGTAAGATCAACCAGGTTATATAGAAAGAGTACAAGCACATATAAAATCCTTAGACAGATGTATTCAATTGTATTTTTAATTTTACAAACACTTTAACTCTTAGGGACATCCCACACCCCATTTTCCCATATAGGGTTTTGGAATGTGTAGAGAAAATATCCTTCTATGGTAGACTCTCCTTCTCTCATTGACTCTTGGTCCTGTTTAGGCTTCCTATCTATAAAAATACAAAAAAATAGTCACGCCTGGGCTCCAATAAGTAAAAAAAAAAAGTATAAAAAGCTGCTAGCGCAGTATTGTATGAAACAATATAAAACATAAATATATCACAAACAGCAGTGCAGCGCTTAAATGACCATCTTCCCATCTATGCCTGGAAGCCTGGACTCATGGCAGGCCATTCAGATAGTCTCTTTCAACCAAAAAGATCCTGGCATGACCCATCAGTCTGTTGGGGTGTTTAGGGTGATCTTTTCCCCTGCCTTGGGGGGAACTCTACTTGGCATGGTACCCCTTACCTGGGGTTTGGTTCCCCAGAACAGATGGTCCTCCGTTTAAGGGATGCCACTGAGTCAACCTTCTGGCCTGGACTCAGTGGTTTGGTCCCTATGCTGAATAACTGTGTACTCTCAACTACACTGTCTTCCTTAGAGACTTATGTATTTCCTGGCTTCAACCAGTAGTCTTCATACCGAAGGATGAGGTCAGCACACCTGGGTGTTCCACATCTTCTGAATTGACGGAAGTAATTATCACTGAGGACTCTGTGCAACTTTGGTACATCAGCAGGCAGAACACAATGTTACCCCTGTTAGTGATAAGTTATGTTTGGAGGTCTCAGTGGGACATGATCACATGAAAATAGATCCTCCTTCTATAGCTGATCTGCAGTCTTTGTGAAAGTTCCTCCAGATCCCTTCTTTGGTTTACTGTCCTTAATCAGGGTACGTCATAAGATTCTTAGAACCATGTTCTGGGACAAGGTTAAGCAGATGTCCTGTATTGTTCCTCTGTCCACCTCGAGAGATGTTAAAATGAATGGGGTTTTTCCTCATCCTCTTGTTTTTTTGGTGTTCATGGGCAACAATCTGGGGTCGTGATAAGAGGAGATCCTCCACTGGGGACACCTATCTGTTGACCATTGTCTTAGAGTGGAATTACCCCACTTAGGTGAGAGATGCTCCCACATCCTGTTCTCTCCCCTCTGCAGAAAGTAAGGGAAAAATTTATTGGTATACAGACCGTAAAAAATAGAAAAAGCTTACCGTTCCCTTCTCTTATATAAATATTTTTTTTTTTTAAAGCATCGCTTCAGGTTTGCTTTCATTTTGCGTTTTCTTCTACACTTTTGTTGCCGCTTTTTCTTCACCTTCTCTAGGATATTACTACATGGACATCTAACTCTCCTACTACTTAGTTTAAACGTATTGTGCTAATATTCCTAAGCCTACATGCAGAGCAAAATGGTGCAGGATGTAGAAATATATAAATTGATGGTGCAGCCAAGTATTAACCATCCAAAATACAAAACAAAGTCTGTCAACTTTTTCTACCAATCTCTTTTAAAGGATATTTTCTTAATAAATGCAGGTACATTTAAAGGTTGTGATTAGGTTACAAACTTGTTCATTTTACTTGTTTTATTTTTGCAGGTTCCAATAGATGGATCATCAGAAACCATAGTGTGGTGTCGCAAGCAATACCCATCTGTGTGTACACTAAGCAAATCTCTTGCCTCTACACTGTACTGTAGAAGAATAGCTTATTACATTGCAAATGTGCTGCTCAACTTCCACTGTGCTCTCACAAAGACATGGAAATCATACCTTAGGTTGGGACATGTGGATATGGAATGTTCTGTACTCTGGTGCCCTACATTATGTACTTGTGATTTTGCTTAGTGTTGCAGCTAGGAATATTGGCTATGCTGAGCACCAGGGAGAAGTGCAATGTTTATCTTGTATGACAGCAATCCAGTACATGTGCTGGTTTGATAGCACAGGTACTATTGCCCTAACATTCAGTTAATTTGCGGTTAGTGAGAAAATGTATACAGTAGCTCCTAGAACATCTTGACCGTTACTGGAAACCTGTAGTTAGGGAGAGCTATAGTTTTCCATACCTCTCTGGATGATCTGATATCTTGCATAACTGCTTGAACCATATCAGATCAGCTATGAACCACCAATCAAGAGTTTCGATTGGTTATATACATGCTGTTGGTTAATGACACGGAAAGCACTGAAATCTGAGACAAGCTAGGTAAATTTTTTTTATAATTATTTTTTTAGGGGAGGTTTTAGGTTTATAGTAAACTTATACTGAGAAAAATAGTTTTAAGTTGGTAAATTTGAGATGAGCCATAGCTTTTTATACTTTGCCTATGAGTGCCGGTTCACATATATGCAATGCATGAACCCTCCGAATCCACTGTGGGTTCCCGCATCGCATTCAAATAGCAGGCAGTTCACACTGCCATATGCAAATCACTGGGGGTGTAAATACAAAGGTGACGACACCCCCAGATCAGTTCGCATATCGCAGTGCAAACTGTCATTTCGGTCATAAATCGGATTGCATAGGTGTGAACCACCATGCGATCCGATTCTGCTGTGGAATCAAAAAAGGGTACTGTGCGTGTTGTGTCCGAATTCGATGTGGATTCAGATATAGATTGT
Source organism: Pelophylax lessonae (assembly GCF_965119305.1). Classification (NCBI taxonomy): domain Eukaryota; kingdom Metazoa; phylum Chordata; class Amphibia; order Anura; family Ranidae; genus Pelophylax; species Pelophylax lessonae. The sequence continues at coordinate 143,902,512 of NC_138775.1, read as the reverse complement.
ATGGCTGAATTCGCATCGCACAGACATCGCATGTGATTTTCAGAGCAGTGCACTCTGAATCACATGTGATGTCTGTCATCGCACTAATGTGAACCGGAGCTGACTCCAGAGGCAAACTTTACCATGAATTGTACCTCTGCTTCCCAAAACAACCGTAATGATATTTTCATCTATCTGGACACTTCAAAGATTTGTTTATTTTTTCCATGGAAAATTTATACCAACAGTTTCCCTTGTAACTCACAACAGAAGTTAGGTGGAACTGAGCATTATAGTGAGAACAGAATCTTTAGAAGTAAATATGGAATTTATGAGTAAAGTTTTCTTTTAAAAATATTGCTCCTATTACTCAGTGACATTTGTGAAGCACTTTTTTGATGGCATTTTGTCAACTCTTAAAAGCAAGTATTCAGTTGGATGAATGATTGTATACTATTTGAACAGGTGCTGCTGGCGAAAGGATGGAGGTCACAATGTGTTCATGGCAGCACCATCTAAGTCAATTCCAAAGATGCAATAAATAGTACATATTCCAGTTTAATAACGTGTTAATATATCATTTCTTAATTGTTGTAAACTTTTACTATTTGCCATTTAATATAAATAAAATAATTTCTTTTCATAAGCACATGGTTTTTATTTAAATATTGTCTTCTGACCTTTATGACCAAACTAAATACTGTAGGCCAACCCATTGTAGGCCAACCCATTATAAAACCTCCTACTGTCAGCAGTTTTTTGATAGTGTCTTGGGACGGTTGACGTCTTTTCTACAGCGCTCCTGGGAAAAACTGAACCTAATTTCACAAGCATAATTTTTTCTACAGTCGAGACTCTGCTCTGCCTTACTGTTAGAGTTGGTCTCTTCAGGTGTAGCTTTCCGGCGTGGCCATCCTCCGTCTGATTTTGGAGTGCCATGTCTGGACTCTACTGGACTGGACATTCTTGGGATAGCCTGGAAGGGTTCTTCGAGCACTGGGTTTCGTGTAGGAAGCTTTCCAGATTCCATTCTTTTAACAAGTTCACCACGGAGTGCTTTCCGTATCTAGAGTAATTGCCATTGGCTAAGTGCTTGGTATGCCTCTTAAGACTTTTTGTGAGTGCTGCATATCAGAAGCATCCCAATTTGCTTGAAGATCTGGGAGCTTAATAAAATTCCTGCTTTCCAACAGTTCCTTGGGCATAATGGATTGATGCTGGGGAAGTACTGACATCTGCTGGGTTGAGTGTCATGCACTCTATTTTCCCCTGCCATTAGGTCACATGTAAAACTGATCTTTGGTCCATTTCTGCTGCTCACCTATAGTGACTAACTCCGGCCATTCAACCCTCCCAGCTACCAGCTGTTTGGGTCTTGAGATTACTTGAGGCCTTGAATCTCCAATTAGCAAAAGCAATCAGCGCAGAAAATTGCCAGACCAAATATGCACTAGATGAATCAATACACCAAAAGTTTGCTGCTAAAACATTAAGTGATTTCACCACGCTCCTAAATGCATATAATCATTAACCGTGATGTAGCGCATGCAATCAGGTATCCAAAAAAGTCCCAAATAATGAAAAGTTAATTCAGAAACCATCAATGTGCCACACTCCTAAATACATATAACCATAAACGGTGATATATCACCATATGTAGTTATTAATACTAAAAAGTCCATTCAGAAGAGCACTGCATTTCGGCAATATTACAGGCTGGCCCCAGTTCTACAATCCAGCAGGGTCCAGGTATGGTCCTCCAAGGCACAGCCAAGAAGTCAAACGATCCTTAAAAGAGAAGTATAATATTTTTTCTTCTTTCAAGAATCATACTTACCTTGGTGCTTGCAGCATCGGTCCCCCACCGGCTCTGAGATCACTGAGAACCGAGTGATCAAACACGCTTATTGCTCGGTTCTCAGAGCTTCGTGAGCAAAGAGCTGGTGACTGTCAGTCACCGCTATCTGCTCTGTCCCCCCCCCAGCCCTCACCCCATTGCCCCGAGCTCACTGGAGCACTGAGCTGTGAAGGAGGCAGGGAGCGGCTGGCTCAGGCTATCAGCAGCTAGCTGAGAAGCTGAGCCAGGTGCCAGTCCAGGGTTCTGGGTGGATCCCGACCATAGGGTTGGGATTTTTCCCCAGCCTGAACTGGCTCTGTGACATAAGTCAACAGCGGGCCATTGTCTGCTGAAAATGGCCCATTTTCAGCCCATTGTCTAAAACAGGTCACAGGAATGCAGAACAGACTGCACTCATATTCCTCAGAAACTTTAACACACACAGGAGAGATTTCGCTCTATGTCCAGACTGTGAAATTGACAATTAAACATTGATACATATGATGTAGAGGTGCCTTAAGCTCGCTAGATACTGGCCTCTCGTGGTACAGACTATAATGGTTTTTATGGTTACTATACCAATGGACCCTAAGACATGTATGCATATATAGATATAGATATATATATATATATATAGATATATATATATATATCTATATATATATATATATATATATATATATATATATATCGGACTGGCTAGATGAGGAGCTTTTCCTTTGTTCATTATTTCTGGCATGAAAACTCAGAGCTCAAAAACAGATCTCGCCATCTCCCCTACCCATGCTAACCCCCCACACATACAACTAATAAAAGATAGGTTACTGGGCTGTATGTAAGGAACCAAGGGGTGCTGATTTTAGATATATATATATATATATATATACACACAATGCCTTGCGAAAGTATTCGGCCCCCTTGAACTTTTCAACCTTTTGCCACATTTCAGGCTTCAAACATAAAGATATAAAACTGTAATTTTTTGTGAAGAATCAACAACAAGTGGGACACAATCATGAAGTGGAAGGAAATTTATTGGATATTTCAAACTTTGTTAACAAATAAAAAACTGAAAAATTGGGCGTGCAAAGTTATTCAGCCCCTTTACTTTCAGTGCAGCAAACTCTCTCCAGAAGTTCAGTGAGGATCTCTGAATGATCCAATGTTAACCTAAATGACTAATGATGATAAATAGAATCCACCTGTGTGTAATCAAGTCTCTGTATAAATGCACCTGCACTGTGATAGTCTCAGAGGTCCGTTTAAAGTGCAGAGAGCATCATGAAGAACAAGGAACACACCAGGCAGGTCCGAGATATTGGAAGATGGATGGAGCCAAATACAGGACCATTCTGGAAGAAAACCTGATGGAATCTGCAAAAGACCTGAGACTGGGACGGAGATTTGTCTTCCAACAAGACAATGATCCAAAACATAAAGCAAAATCTACAATGGAATGGTTCACAAATAAACATATCCAGGTGTTAGAATGGCCAAGTCAAAGTCCAGACCTGAATCCAATCGAGAATCTGTGAAAAGAACTGAAAACTGCTGTTCACAAACGCTCTCCATCCAACCTCACTGAGCTTGAGCTGTTTTGCAAGGAGGAATGGGCAAAAATTTCAGTCTCTCGATGTGCAAAACTGATAGAGACCTACCCCAAGCGACTTACAGCTGTAATCGCAGCAAAAGGTAGCGCTACAAAGTATTAACTTAAGGGGGCTGAATAATTTTGCACGCCCAATTTTTCTGTTTTTTATTTGTTTAAAAAGTTTGAAATATCCAATAAATTTCGTTCCACTTCATAATTGTGTCCCACTTGTTGATTCTTCACAAAAAATTAGTTTTATATCTTTATGTTTGAAGCCTGAAATGTGGAAAAAGGTCGCAAAGTTCAAGGGGGCCGAATACTTTCGCAAGGCACTGTGTGTGTATATATATATATATATATATATATATACATATTAGTGATCGACCGATATCGTTTTCTCGTTGCCGATACCGATATTTTGCCGATGGCATATCGTATCAGCCGATATTTTCACACATGTAAAAATTACCCAAAAAAACACAAAATACGACAGAAATCTCTTAATAAACATGTTCATTTTTATTTATAAACATTTCTAACATTAGGTGCTCATTCTTCACACCTTAACTGCATAAAAATTGTTTTAAAAACTTAAATTCCAGGGACATTTGCTTTGCATTCACATCCTGATTGTGCATTAATGCAAAAAACTGACTGCACTGCAGTAACATATTGCAGTGTGTGAGTCCACTACTGCAGCCAGTGGAGGACTACCCTCTGCAGTAAGGCACTGACTGCAACTATTGCAGTTCAGTCAGTGCAAAACTGCTAGAAAAAAGCCAGGCAACAGCTAGACAGTGTATTGGAGTCAGTGGACTACTTCTGCAGTAGGGCACTCACTGCAACTACAGCAGTCAGTGTAAAACTGCTAGAAAAAAAGCTAGGCAACAGCTAGACAGTGGATTGGAGTCACTCGGCGGACTACCTCTGCCGTAGGGCACTCACTGCAACTACAGCAGTCAGTGCAAAACTGCTAGAAAAAAAGCTGGGCAACAGCTAGACAGTGGATTGGAGTAACTCAGCGGACTACCTCTGCAGTAGTGCACTCACTGCAACTACAGCAGTCAGTGCGAAACTGCTAGAAAAAAAGCTAGGCAACAGCTAGACAGTGGATTGGAGTCACTCAGCTGACTACCTCTGCAGTAGGGCACTCACTGCAACTACAGCAGTCAGTGCAAAACTGCTAGAAAAGCTAGGCAACAGCTAGACAGTGGATTGGAGGCACTAAGCGGACTACCTCTGCAGTAGGGCACTCACTGCAACTACAGCAGTCAGTGCAAAACTGCTAGGAAAAAAGCTAGGCAACAGCTAGACAGTGGATTGGAGCAGGGCTCGACAAACCCGGGCGCCAGGTCGCATTGGCGACTAGAATTAGCGACCTGGCGCCTGGGGTGCACTCCAAGTGGTGTCCGGTCCCTTTTGCGCCCCCCCCCCCAACCACTCACCGAGTGCAAAGACTTCCACGCCATCCGAAAATTGAGGCCGCGGCTTTTCAGTGAGAGAACGGGGAACTGGCGCCCTCTTGTGGTGGCCGGGAGTTTGACAAGCAGTAACTAAATGGCTGTTTCCCCTCCTTGTCCATCTCCTTCCCCAAGAGGAGATGAGAGGGAAGTTTTTGCAGGCTTCATCTCCCTGTCCACTTATCTTTGCTTAAAAGGTAAGTGGACAGGGAGTGTGGTTATTATTATTAATTTAATTTTTTAAATTTTTCAATTATTATAAAAAAAATTATATTATATAATATCATTTTTTTTTCTCTTACGTCCTCCGATAGTCGCCGCCCACTCATACAGTCGTCACCAATGGGTATTGACTCCGCAGGAGTAGCTAGGCACAAGACTTGTTAGTAACAAAAGCTTTTAGCATAAACACACCCATGGGGGCTGTCCTACTGGTCAATACCCCCTCTGCAGTAAGCCACCCCAACTCAGTTTGTCTCTGCCTAGTGTTAGGAGTAATAGAAAAATAGTGCAGCGCAATCCTAGTGGTAAATTAATAAATTATATTATCATGCATCAGTCCCAATGTTAATAGGTGTCCATATAAACAGATAAAAGTCTCCAGTGTAAAGTGGTCCTAGGGCAATTCCATAAGGTGCTTGTCTCAAAATCAAAGCATCCTCACACTTTCTTCCTTAAGCGTAGTAAATGATTACACCTACGATGCACTGTCAGCTCCTCAAACAATGTTACCAACATGTGTAGGAGAAAAGAAAGAACGATCTAATGCTCTCTGTATGCAATCAAGCACTCTTTAATCCATATAAGTAAACAACTCACATTTTTGAAGAAAATAACAGCGCATATCTGCAGAGTTTGCAAGCAGGCGTGCATCCGGTCCACCAACCCGGAAGAGCGAGAGGCGGCCACGGGTCACGTGACGTCCCCCGTACGCGTTGCGTCCGTAAAAGTAGGCAGGACTTCTTCGCTGATACACATATTGGTAACATTGTTTGAGGAGCTGACAGTGCATCGGAGGTGTAATCATTTACTACGCTTAAGGAAGAAAGTGTGAGGATGCTTTGATTTTGAGATGACATGCTGGTCTTTTTGTTAAGGTGAGCGGCAGTGTGAACAGGTGGTGGGATTGCATGAGCACTCGTGGAGACAAGCACCTTATGGAATTGCCCTAGGACCACTTTACACTGGACACCTATTAACATTGGGACTCTGCATGATTATATGATTTATTAATTTACCACTAGGATTGCGCTGCACTATTTTTCTATTATGTATTCAGAAGGTGTTTTGGAGATATTGCCCTTGAGTGCTTAGCTGCTGGTCCATTTATTAGTGGTGTGTACAAGAGTCCAGCGCTGAATATATTTCTTTATTTGATAGTGTTAGGAGTAGATAGGCTTCCCTGTGCTGGGGCTACAGTCTCAGCCTTCTAATCTTTTCTTTTGATTTTTATTTGAAAATTGTCAGTTTTTTCTTTACTTTACTAGCTGTTTATTTTGTCAGCTTTAGTTTTCATCGGATCTTCGGATGAAGATGGATCCTGCGGAGCTGGGAATCGGACTAGCCGCCCTGGCTCTCCAGGGCAGAGGGTCAGATGGATCCCCAGCCCGCCATTGAGCGTTCGGCTATGGTTCGCCCTGGCGCTATGAATGACCCATCCCCAGTGCTGTATCTTGGCCTAGGCCAACAAGGCCCAGGCCTAGGGCAGCACTTTTCAGGGGGGCAGCAAAAAAGCTGCACCACGCACAAGAAAAAAACAACCTCCTCCCGCCTCCCCCACTAAAAAGAGTCCCTGACGGCTTGCGCTACACACTTTTAGTATAGTGCCAGTCTTATAGGGCAAATTGGGCTAGCGGGCAGGGTCCAGGATGCAAATCAGTCTGGCACCCCCATAAAGCGATCACACTGCTACCTCCTGGTATGATATGGTATGATATGATGATGGGCACTGATGAGGCTACACTGATGGGCACTGATAGACTGTGGTTTGCAGATGACAGGGCGGGTCATAAATAGGAAGAGGTGTGGCCTTTACAGGAAGGGGTGGGTCATATTTAAATTAGGGGGTGCACAAGTTTAGTCAGGCCTAGGGCAGCACAAAACCTAAATACACCACTGCCCATCCCTGCTTGCAGTAGAGATGCAACCTGTGAGGTGGCTACCTGACTGGACATATCTGTGGTCCTGTGCTGCAGAGTCCTGCGTTTTTTCGCTGACGGCATTCCCTGTCATCTGAGGACAGAGGCTTTCCTTTCAAAGAGGCACCCCACGCCATCCGGTACAGGTAAGTACTGTTCTGTGTGGGGCCTCTGTCTGGGGTGGCAGTCCTGTGTTGCTGTGTGTCCCCTCATGTCTGTGCGTTAGTGGGGATCCCTGCGGGGGTCCTCTTTAATTCACTGCTGGCGCTGTGTGGTGTGGGGGCCCCTCTCCTGTGTCACTTTCTAGTGTTTTGGGAGATGCAGACAATGTGTGAGGCGACTGCTGCGGCTGAAAATCGTGCGGCCCGCCATTTTGGATGTGGGCAGCATGTCTGGCTTCACTATGGGCTTTTACAGTAGCTTGCTATGTAGTGTTTTGGCGCTATCCGGCGCCATCTTGTGTGTGGCAGAACGATCGTTCCGAGCACATGTCGGCGGCTATCTTGCCGAAGCCTTCCATTCGCTTCTACGGGCAGCCATTTTCCCTGGGCCTTGCAGCATATAGTTCAGCTTCTGGTGACCTCACTTCCTTTTCCTCTGGAGCAGCGATCGGTGTGGTAACACTCTGTGGGGCTCTGCAGACTGTTTCTTCCATATCTCTCTGTTCTATCCTTCCTGGCTCAGTTTTGTCCCTTTTTTGGGGGGTCTGTGTACACAGTAATTATAGCGGTGGGCTGCGCTATACGCAGCAATTTTAAAGGGCCAGTACTTTTACTCATTGTTTTTGGCAATGGATTCTCAGAACAGCAAATTCCCCCCAGCCTTGGTGGGGGACCCCAGTTCTGCTGAAACCCCCGTTATACCCAATTTGGCCGCTGTAGTGGCGTCTTTAGTGTCAAAAATGGAGGTGCTGATGGCCGAACGTGCTGCTAGGAAAAGGCCCAGGTTATCTCTCTCCACTGATTCAGATGGTGATGTGGCTGCTGTGGCTGGCGTGCCCTTTTCAGGGTCTCACTCGTCCCTGGACCCTCTGGGGTCTGAGGGGGAGGTGGAGGGGGTTGATGAATCTTCCCCGGGGTCGCCTGAAGAAGCCCACTCCTCTGGCCATTGTGTCCTCATTTGGGACACATAGGACCCGCAAGTCGGCGCAGGTTTTTCCCTGCCCCGCTGAGTTTCATCACACTGTGAATGAACAATGGCGCAGTTTAAAACGCCCTTTCACGGTGCCTAGTCGTTTTAAACTGCTGTATCCCTTTGCGCCTTCTACGGATGCGCGCTGATGCGTGGCCCCCCAGGTGCATCACGCTGTGGCCGTGTTAAACAAGACTACCCTGGTTCCCACTGAGGATACCCCGGTGTTCCAGGATCCTACGGACAGGAGGTTGGAGTCTCTGGCCCGTCATGCCTATACGGTGGCGGGCTCTATGCTCAAACCTATTTTCGCTTCTGTCATGGTGGCTCAGGTGGTGGCGGACTGAACTAAGGTGCTTAGATGCACTCTCATGTCTGATTCTGCCCCATCTGCTACGCTGGAAATGGTGGACCAGATTCATCAAGGGGTCATGTTTTTGTGCGATGCGGCCTTAAATGAGGCCCTTTAGCTGCACGCCTGTCTAGTGTAGCGGGGCTTAACCGTCGACTGATCTGGCTGAAGAGTTGGTCGGCTGACCAGACGTCACGGAAAACGGTGGCTGACTTTCCTTATGCTGAGTCTCGCCTTTTTGGCGAGGCTTTGGATACTTTGGTGAAAGGAGTCACTGGGGGCAAGAGCACTCTGCTGCCCCAGAATCCGAAGAACAATTCCTTTCGCGGCAAGCGGGGTCCCGCCTTTAGACCCACTCAGGGGTCCTTTCGTGCCTTTAACCACTTTCCCACCGGAGGATTTTGCAGCTTAAAGACCAGACCCCTTTTTTCAACTTGGCACTTCGTGACTTTAACTGATAATTGCTCGGTCATGCAATGCTGTACCTAAACTTTAAAATTTACGTCCTTTTTTTCTCACAAACAGAGCTTTCTTTTGGTGGTATTTGATCGCCTCTGCGCTTTTTATTTTTTGCGATATTAATAAAAAAAGAGCGAAAATTTTGCAAAAAAATGACATTTTCAACTTTGTCTTTTAAAAAATATCCAATATACTCAATTTATGTCATTTTTTTTTGCCAAAATATATTTAGCTACATGTCTTTGACAAAAAAAAAATCAATGAGCGTATTTTTATTGGTTTGCGCAAAAGTTATAGCGTCTACAAACTATGGTGTAAATAGTGAAATTTACGCAGCTTTAATTTCTGACTGCCAATCTCATTTCATGAAGTGCTAAAATGGCGGGGCAGTACAAAACCCCCCCAAACTACCACTTTTTGGAAAGTAGACATCCTAAGGAATGTCCTGACAGGCATGTTGAGCTCATTGAATATTTCATTTTTTTGTCACAGGTGTTTGAAAAATGACTAAAAAAATTTTTTTTTTTTTTTTTACACAAAGTTGTCATTGAAATGATATATTGCTCACACATGCCATGGGTATATGTGTAATTACACCCCAAAATATATTCTGCTGCTTCTCCTGAGTACAGGGATACCACATATGTGGGACTTTTTGGGAGCCTAGCTGTGTAGGGGTCCCCAAAAACAAATCACCACCATCAGAATTTCAAAGGGCGTACATTTTTCATTGCATTTTCTCACTACCTCTAACGGTTTAGGAGGCCCTGAAATGTCAAGATACCACAAAACCCCCCCAAATGACCCCATTTTGGAAAGTAGACACCCCAAGCTGTTTGCTGAGAGGCATGGTGAGTCCATGGAATATTTTATATTTTGCCACAAGTTTTGTGAAAATTACAATTTTTTTTTTTAATTTTTTTTTTTTTTACACAACGTTGTCACTAAAAGATAAATTTCTCACACATGACATGGGTATATGTGGAATGACACCCCAAAATACATTCTGCTGCTTCTCCTGAGTATGGGGATACCCCATGTGTGAGACTTTTTGGGAGCCTAGCTGTGTACAGGACCGCAAAAGCCAATCAACACTCTCAGGTTTTCTAATGGCGTAAATTGTTCATGTCATCTCTGCACTACCTGTCACAGTTTCGCAGGCCCTAAAATTCCAAGATAGCACAAAACCCCCCCAAATGACCCCATTTTGGAAAGTAGACACCCCAAGCTATTTGCTGAGAGGCATGGTGAGTCCATGGAATATTTTATATTTTGCCACAAGTTCCGGGAAATATATATATATATATATATATATATATATATATTTTTTTTTTTACACAAAGTTGTCAGTAAATGATATATTGCTCACACATGCCATGGGTATATGTGAACTGACACCCCAAAATACATTCTGCTGCTTCTCCTGAGTACAGGGATACCCCATGTGTGAGACTTTTTTGCAGTCTAGCCGAGTACAGGACCCCGAAAACCAACCTCCACTTTCAGGCTTTCCAAGGGCGTAAATTGTTGATTTCACTCCTGACTACCTATCACAGTTTCGGAGGCCCTAAAATTCCAAGATAGCACAAAACCCCCCCAAATGACCCCATTTTGGAAAGTAGACACCCCAAGCTATTTGCTGAGAGGCATGGTGAGTCCATGGAATATTTTATATTTTGCCACAAGTTCCGGGAAATATATATATATATATATATTATTTTTTTTTTTACACAGTTGTCAGTAAATGATATATTGCTCACACATGCCATGGGTATATGTGAACTAACACCCCAAAATACATTCTGCTGCTTCTCCTGAGTACAGGGATACCCCATGTGTGAGACTTTTTTGCAGTCTAGCCGAGTACAGGACCCCGAAAACCAACCTCCACTTTCAGGCTTTCCAAGGGCGTAAATTGTTGATTTCACTCCTGACTACCTATCACAGTTTCGGAGGCCCTAAAATTCCAAGATAGCACAAAACCCCCCCAAATTACCCCATTTTGGAAAGTAGACACCCCAAGCTATTTGCTGAGAGGCATGGTGAGTCCATGGAATATTTTATATTTTGCCACAAGTTCCGGGAAATATATTATTATTATTTTTTTTTTGGTTTTTTTACACAAAGTTGTCAGTAAATGATATATTGCTCACACATGCCATGGGTATATGTGAAATGACACCCCAAAATACATTCTGCTGCTTCTCCTGAGTACAGGGATACCCCATGTGTGAGACTTTTTTGCCGTCTAGCCGAGTACAGGATCCCGAAAACCAACCTCCACTTTCAGGCTTTCCAAGGGCGTAAATTGTTGATTTCACTCCTGACTACCTATCACAGTTTTGGAGGCCATGAAATGCCAAGACAGCACAACCCCCCCCCCAAATGACCCCTTTTCGGAAAGTAGACAACCTGAGCTATTTGCAGAGAGGCATGTTGAGTATTTTGCAGATCTCACTTTTTGTCACAAAGCTTTGGAAATTGAAAAAAGAGGAAAAAAATGCATTTTCCTGTTTTTTCTTCATTTTCCAAAAAAAATTAGAGCTGCAAAATACTCACCATGCCTCTCAGCAAATAGATTGGAGTGTCTACTTTGCAAAATGGGGTAATTTGGGGGGGTTTTGTGCCATCTTGGCTTTTTATGGACTTCAAAAGTGTGATAGGTAGTAAGGAGTGAGATCAACAATTTACGCCCTTGGAAAGCCAAAAGGTGCGCATTGGTTTTCCGGGTCCTGTACGCGGCTAGACTGGCAAAAAGTCTCACACATGGGGTATCATTGTACTCAGGAGAAGCAGCAGAATGTATTTTGGGGTGTCATTTCACATAAACCCATGGCATGTGTGAGCAATATATCATTTACTGACAACTTTGTGTAAAAAAAAATAAAAAAATAAAAAAAAATTTTTTTCCCGAAACTTGTGGCAAAATATAAACTATTCCATGGACTCACCATGCTTCTCAGCCAGTAGCTTGGAGTGTCTACTTTGCAAAATGGGGTCATTTGGGGGGGTTTTGTGCTATCTTGAAATTTCAGGGCCTCTGAAACTCTGACAGGTAGTCAGGGGTAAAATCAGCAATTTACGCCATTAGAAAACCTGAAGATGTGGACTGGTTGTCGGGGTCGCGTACACAGCTAGGCTCCCAAAAAGTCTCACACATGGGGTATCCCTGTACTCAGGAGAAGCAAAAGAATGTATTTTGGGGTGTCATTTCACATATTCCCATGGCATGCATGAGCAATATATCATTTAGTGACAACTTTCTGTAAAAAAACAACAACAAAAAAAATAATAATAATTTTCCCGAAACTTGTGGCAAAATATAAAATACTCCATGGACTCACCATGCCTCTCAGAAAAAAGCTTTGGGTGTCTACTTTTCAAAAAGGGGTCATTTGGGGGGTGTTTGAACTGTCCCGGCATTTTATGCTCAATCTTAGCCACACATCACCCACTCTTCTAACCACTTGAAAATCAAGCCTTTTCTGTGCCTTTTTGTTTACATGAAAAAATATTTTTTTTTTACTAGAAAATTACTTTGAACCCCCAAACATTATATATTTTTTTAAAGCAGAGGCCCTATAGAATAAAATGGTGGATGTTGCAAATTTTTTTGTCACACGGTATTTGCGCACAGATTTTCCAAACGCAATTTTTGCGAAAAAAATACATTTTTTTTTAATTTATTGCACAAATACACTATATAATTCCAATTTTTTTGGTAAAATTTAAAAGATGATCTTATGCCGAGTTCATAGACACCTAACATGACATGCTTTAAAAATTGCGCATGCCTGCGCAGCGGCAAAAACATACGTACATTTTTAAAAACCTTTAAAAGTCTCTACAGGTTACCACGTTAGACTTACAGAGGAGGTCTACTGCAAGAATTACTGCACTCGATCTGGCGATCGCGGCGATACCTCACATGCATGCTGCAATTGCGGTTTACATATGACACTAGACCACCGCTTGCGTGCGCCATTGCGCGCAAGCACCGGGGGAAAGGGGGGGGGCTCAATTTTTTTTTTTTTTTCTTTTTTCTTTTGCTTTTTTATGTTATTTTGACACCTTCCCTTTCATTTTTTTTTTTTTAAATCATTTTTATTGTTATCACAGTGAATTTAAATATCCCCCATGATAGCAATCTGTGGTGACAGGTACTCTTTTTTAAAAAAATTGGGGTCTTTTAGACTCTAGATCTCTCCTCTGACCTTAACGCATCTGACCACACCAAAATTGGTGTGATAAAATACTTTCCCAATTTCCCAATGGCCCTGCTTATTTCTGGCGAAACAGAAGTCATGAAATGCTCGTAGCCTCCGGCATCTTAGGCCATAGAGATGATTGGAGCCATTCTCATCTCCAATTAGCTCTATGGTTAGACAATTGAACCACCGGCTGCACTCTCGGGTTAACCGGTGGGACAGGAGAGCCCGAGAAAAACCACGGAAGGCTGCGGAAGGCGGCGGTGGGGGGGGGAGGCCCCTCCCACTGCATGTAAAAGCAGTCTAGCGGCCAATTACCTGCTAGGATTGCTTTTACATGTAAGCCGACCGCTGGCTGTAAAAAACGATACCAAGATGATGCCTAAATCTGCAGGCATCATCCTGGTATAACCACTCAAAGTCCAGCAACGTACCAGTACATTGCTGGTCCTTGTTTGGCATATAGGTTTTTTTTTTTTCATGCAGCCTGTGGGCTGAACGGAAAAAAAGAGAACCTATCAGAAATCAGCACAGGAATAATGCGTAGTATTACTCATCATTAACCGCCCAAACAACCACCCACTGAATTTATGGTGGGTATACACGGCACTATCCACGTATACCAAAATAGGATTTTAACTGCAGTGCTGAAATCAGAAAATCACCACAGCTGCTATTAGCAAAGGTATCCATATATGCTGAGCGCAAACACTGTTTGTGTCAGAATATATAAAATCAATGCGTGGTAGCTGACGTGTACCTGCAAGAGAAACAGGTCACAAAAGAATGAAAAAACAAAGGACATTAAAAAAAAGTACAGTAGGAAGAGTAGGACATATAAAATGACTGACACAACAAAAGTTTTTGGATTCTCATCATTAACCGCCCAAACAACCACCCACTGAATTTAATGATGGGTATACACGGCGCTATCCATGTATACCAAAATAGGATTTTAACTGCAGTGCTGAAATCAGAAAATCACCACAGCTGCTATCAGCAAAGGTATCCATATATGCTGAGCGCAAACGCTGTTTGTGTCAGAATATATAAAATCAATGCGTGGTAGCCGACGAGTACCTGCAAGAGAAACAGGTCACAAAAGAATGAAAAAACAAACTAAGGACATTGAAAAAAGTACAGTAGGAAGGAGTAGAAGGACATATAAAATTACTGACACAACAACATTTTTTGGATCCTTTTATTTTTCTAACTGTTTCTTGATTTGGGACTGCGATCTTCTGCGATCTTCTCTTCCAGCTTGGGTCTCTCAAAATGTCGATGGACATCCAACATCTTTCGAGACCCTGTGTTTGTGTGCCCTACACTGTGTCGTGCTGTACCCTACGCTAATACTCCACTAGTGTATGGTAGCGCTCGAAACATTCCCCGATGCAGAGACCAGGTTGGTCAGGACATTTGGGACAATAATAACGGGTGTCACGCCTAAATCCGCGCCTGCTACAGACACGACATCTTTTTTGGGGGTATCTTTGGGTAGGGGTACTCGGGAGGACATAAGGAAAATGCCTCTCATGCAGCCGGCTCACTGCATCTGGAAGGGGAAGTTGGGCAGGCATGCCTCCTGGGTACAGGTAGGCAAGGATGATCTCTTCCTGGAATTCCCGGAAAGATCCAGTTCGTCCTGACGCCCTGTATAGGACAAAGGCGTTCAGCATAGCCAATTGGTAAAGGTAAACAGACACTTTTTTGTACCAGCGTCTGGCTTTACGGGCAACTAAATACGGCACCAAAAGCTGGTCGTTGAGGTCCACCCCTCCCATGTTAAGGTTATATTCGTGGACACAGAGGGGTTTCTCCACAACGCCAGTTGCCGTAGTGATTTGGATCGTCGTGTCTGCGTGAAGGGAGGACAGAACATAAACATCCCGTGTATCCTTCCACTTCACCGCAAGCAATTTGTCCGTTTTCAAGCAGGCTCTCGCCCCCCGACTAAGACGGGAATTTACAAGCCGTTGGGGGAAGCCCCGGCGATTAGGTCGCACGGTGCCACATGCGCCAATTTGTAAATCGAGAAGGTGACTAAATAGTGGCACGCTTGTATAAAAGTTGTCCACGTACAAATGGTACCCCTTTCCGGATAAGGGTGACACCAAGTCCCAAACGATCTTACCGCTGCTCCTTATGTAGTCTGGGCAGTTGGGGGGCTCCACACAGCTATCTTTTCCCTCATAGACCCGGAAACTAACTGTATAGCCTGTGGCCCTGTCACACAATTTATACAGTTTGACCCCGTACTTGGCACGCTTGCTGGGGAGGTACTGTTTCATAGCAAGGCGGCCAGTAAATTTAATCAGGGACTCGTCAACGCAGACAACTTGTTCGGGGGTAAACAAGGCTGCAAACCGCTGATTGAAGTGGTCTATGAGGGGCCGAATTTTGTGGAGCCGATCGTATTCAGGGTCTCCCCGAGGACGACAGATTTCATTGTCGCTGAAATGCATGAATCGCAGAATTTGCTCGTATCTCCCCCTGGACATGGAGGCAGAGTACATGCGCATATGGTGAACTGGGCTAGTGGACCAATATAGCCGCAATTCACTCTGTTTAGTTATGCCCATGTGGAGGGAAAGGCCCAGAAAGATCTTAAATTCGGAAACCGTTATAGGTTTCCAGCCGAATTGTCTGGCAAGGTGTGAATTTGGGTTGGCGGCGATGAACTGTTGTGCATATAAATTTGATTGATCCACAATCGATCTGTAAAGATCTTCCGTGAAGAACAGCTCATAAAAGTTTAGGGGCGTAAAACCAGCTGTCTCCACGTGGATTCCAGGTTGGGCGGTGAATGGGGGAAGTACTGGCGCTGTAGTATCGGTGGGTTGCCAATTAGGATATGCCAGCGCATCAGGGAGGGCACTATGGGCTCTACGGGCCTGTCTACGAATACGCGGTGGCTGCGGGCCACTACTTGTGCTAGCCACCGCACCAGCTTCAACTGCACTTAGGGGACTCGCCACGTCACCAGGTCTTACTGCAGTGCTGGTTGTACTAGGTCCAGGTTGTACTAGGCCGCTGGCGCTTGCCAGGTCGCCAGAAAAATGAGCGGCACTAGTAACCACACTCTGCTCCATACGAGCACCCTGCGATTCCTGCATCTCAACAACTTCAGAATGGGGTCGGGTACGCCTGGGTCTAACAGGGACCCATCTGTTGTCGGAGCTATCTGTCAGGGAGCCGCTGCTGTCATCAGGTTCATATACTGACACTAATTCGGTCATTGTAGCTTCCCCTTCGCTATCAGATGACTCGGTCAGCATAAAACTGATAAGCTCTTCATCTCTGTACGAACGTTTGGTCATTTTGGTAACTAAATTTACCCGTACAGTGATGCGACTCACAGGTAATAAAAGCACCTGGTTGTCGAAGATTATTTCAAGCGCTACCAAAAAAACTGCTAATGCTAGCAGGGATCAGGCCTGACTCTGCTAACACAGCGGTTTTGTGTCTTGTGTTTTTTTGCAAGTGACAGTAATCTATTGATTACTACACTTGCCTGGGTGAAAGGGTTAAACGCAGGTGCTGGCCGGAATCAGTGCTGATCGTGCAAACATCGCGTTTTGGGAACCCTAAACTATGGGGGCGCTAGTATAGTTCTGATCAGATCAGATATTGATCTGTTCAAACACTATACTAGAAATGGAAGTGTATGTGCGTGCGTGCGTGCGTGTGTGGTAATCAAGGGGTTACTTCTAAACTATGCGCTGGGGATCTGGGGGGGGGTGGCGGGGACCCTAAACCTCCTTTGGGAAAGAAACTAGCTAGCTAGCGCAACCTCAAGTCACAATGACACTAATACAAAATACAGTAAAAACAGTATATTATGTGTGTATTAGTGCTAATGTGACAGAGGGTGTAGGGGTTAACGGGATGTGATCAGGGGGGGATCAGGGGTTTAAATCTTTATTGGAAGGGGCTGGCGGGTATCCTAAGGATAAAAGGAACGGTGGCAAGCGCTAAACCTGGTCACAAGTCACACTTATACGGGTATATAGAAAATGCTATATACTGTATACAGTGTGTTGTGGCAGGGGGTGTAGGGGTGATCAGGGGGGGATCAGGGGATTAAATCTTTATTGGGCGGGTGGCGGGGACCCTAAACCTCATTGGGACAGAAACTTAGTCGCCTGCGCTAATTCTGATCACAATGACACTAATACAAAAATACAAAAACACTGTATATTACGTTTGTATTAGTGCTGATGTGACAGAGGGTGTAGGGGTTAACTAGCGGTGATCAGGAGGGGATCAGGGGGGATCAGGGGCTTAAATCTTTATTAGGGGGGGGTGGCGGGTAATTCAAGTGGAAAAAGGGGGGTCGCAAGCGCTAGACCTGACCACAAATCACACTTATACGGGTATATAGCAAAATGCTATATACTGTATACGGTGTGTGTTATGGCAGGGGGTGTAGGGGTGATCAGGGGGGGGTCAGGGGCTTAAATCTTTATTGGGCGGGTGGCGGGGACCCTAAACCTTCTTGGGACAGAAACTTAGTCGCCTGCGCTAATTCTGATCACAATGACACTAATACAAATATACAATAACACCGTATATTGCGTTTGTATTAGTGCTGATGTGACAGAGGGTGTAGGGGTTAACTAGCGGTGATCAGGGGGGGGTCAGGGGAGATCAGGGGCTCAAATCTTTATTAGGGGGGGTGGGGGGTAATTCAAGTGGAAAAGGGGGGGTCGCAAGTGCTACACCTGTTCACAAATCACACTTATACAGGTATATAGGTAACTGCTATATGCTGTATATAGTGTGTGTTGTGTCAGGTGCTGTAGGGGTTAATTGGGGGGGCGATCGGGGGTGAAATGTGCCTATCTAACTGTGTGTGGGTGTGCTTGGTGCAGTACTCACAGTAAGATGTGCTCTCCTCTCACGCTGGATCCAAAAAGACCGTTGTGGGGGGAGGGCACATCTCCTCTAAGCCTGTGTTTACATTTCACAGGCTTAGAGGATGATCTGATTGGGCAGGACCGATCAACAGGTCCAGGCCAAAAATCATTGGCCTGGACCTGATGACTGATCGGTTCTGAACCCAATCGAGCCATCGGTGTCGGCGGGCACGCGCGGGAGCGCGCACAGGACCGGCAGGAAGTAGCGGCGTAGACCTACGTCACTCTGCCTGGCCGGGGCCGACTGCCGCAGTAAATATACTGTGCGCAGTCGGCAAGTGGTTAAGTCACAGTTCAAGGGCAAGGTGGCCAGAAGAAGCCCTGGGCGGGTAAGCAAAAGTCCGGCCATGCCAGCACGACGGCTCAGCCCGCCTCTGCCTGAAGGGACGCCCTCACCCGTTTCAGGGGTGGGGGGATGTTTACGCGGTTTCCTCCAATCTTGGCTGCTCCGTATTCCGGACAGGTGGGTTCAGGAAATCATTCGATCTGGATACAAGATCGAATTCCTTTCACAGCCGGCGGAAAGGTTCTTTCCCTCAAATCTTCATTTGACCCCAGGGCGCCTGCAGGACCTGCATCAAGCGGTGCAGGACCTTCTGGTCCAGGGGGTAATTGTCCCGGTGCCTCATCGGGACAGGTTTCCGAGGTTTTACTCCAATCTGTTCACTGTGCCCAGAAAGGAGGGCAAGGTACGTCCAATTCTGGACTTGAAAGCTCTGAATCACTTTGTGCGAGTTCGGAAGTTCCGCATGGAATCACTGCGCTCAGTGGTGGCCTCCCTGAGTCCAGGAGAATTCCTGGCCTCTATCGACCTGAAGGATGCGTATCTACACATCCCCATTTTCGAGGGTCATCAGAGGTACCTACGGTTCGCCATTGCGGAGGACCACTACCAGTTTGTAGCGTTACCTTTCGGTCTCGCTTCGGCTCCAAGGGTCTTTACCAAAAAGCTGGCACCTGTTCTGGGCCTGTTGAGGGCACAGGGCATTGCGGTCTTGGGATATCTGGACGATCTCCTGTTAAGATTGAGTGCCAGTCAGAGCCTGACGTACGATCTGTCCACTACGGTACAGATGCTACAGGAGTTCGGTTGGACCATCAACGTTCAGAAGTCGACGTCTCCTTTGGTTCGTCTTCCCTATCTGGGAATGGTTCTGGACTCTGCTCAAGCGAAGGTTTTTCTGCCGGAGGACAAGCTTCGGACCCTTCAAAACAAGGTCAGGTCCCTCAGGGACAACCAGTCCTCGTCGCTCAGGACATGTATGCGGTGCCTGGGGTTGATGGTATCGGCCTTCGAGGCGATCCCATTTGCTCAGTTTCACACTCGATCTCTCCAAGCGGAGATCCTGACCAGGTGGGACAGACTTCCTCAGTCCTTGGATATGAGGGTTTCGTTGAGTCGCCAGACCAGAATGGATCTTCTGTGGTGGCTTCAGTCCCCGGCTGTGTCAGAAGGAAAATCCTTCCATCCGTTGCTGTGGACGGTGATTACCACGGATACCAGCCTGTCGGGCTGGGGTGGGGTTCTGGGCAACCTTTCTGCCCAGGGCACTTGGTCGGAAGAGGAATCCTCCCTTCCGATCAACATATTGAAATTGAGAGCGATCAAACTCTGTCTCTTCCAGTGGTCGGATCGACTTTGGGGCCGTCCTGTACGTGTACAGACGGACAATGCTACCGCGGTGGCTTACATCAACCACCAAGGGGGCACCAGGAGTGCCCGGGCGGCCCGGGAGGTGACCGACATTCTGTCTTGGGCCGAGACTCATGTTACGGCAATATCAGCAGTTCATATTCCGGGTGTGGAGAATTGGCAGGCCGACTATCTGAGCCGCCAGACCCTGGACCAGGGGGAATGGTCCCTACACCCGGAGGTCTTCCAAATGCTGTGTGCGAAGTGGGGATCCCCGGAAGTGGATCTGTTCGCGTCTCGGCTAAACCACAAGGTGGAAAGGTACGCGCGATCCGCGGGCGGACACCTCGGATGCGTTGGTGGCCCCTTGGCATCCGTATCGTCTGATGAACACCTTTCCTCAGATTCAGTTGTTGTTCAGGTTCCTCCGCAGGCTAGCCTCGGAACCGAACTTGGTGATTCTGGTGGCGCCGGACTGGCCACACCGGTCCTGGTACGCTGACGTTGTTCACCTGGCGGTCGAGCCTCCTTGGCGGCTGCCACTGCGGGAAGATCTCTTGTCTCAGGGACCGATCTTCCATCCTGCTTTACAGTTGCTGGCTTTAACGGCCTGGCTGTTGAAAGCCAGGTCCTGAGAGACAGGGGTCTCTCCCCAGAGGTCATTCCTACTTTGATCAAGGCTCGAAAAGCCTCGTCTGGTAAAATTTATTACCGTACCTGGAAAGCCTATTTTGCCTGGTGTGTGTCCAGGGGGTTTTCTCCTCACTCATACTCGGTGACGAGAGTGTTGGCTTTCCTTCAGACTGGTGTGGACCAGCACCTGGCGCTGGCCACGATTAAGGGCCAGGTTTCTGCACTGGCTGTTCTTTTTCAACGCTCTGTGGCGTCTCATTCCTTAATTCGCACCTTTATTCAAGGTGTGCGACATTTGGCTCCTCCCCGGAGGGAGCCTTTACCTCCATGGGACTTGAACTTGGTTCTGTCCGTGTTACAACGTTCTCCCTTTGAAAACATCCGGGAGATATCGTTACCTCTGCTGTCTAAGAAAGTTGCCTTTCTAGTGGCGATCACTTCGGCTCGCAGGGTGTCGGAATTGGCGGCGTCTTGCCGCTCTCCTTATTTGGTGGTTCACAAGGATAAGGTTGTCTTGCGACCCCATTCGTCTTTTCTCCCTAAGGTGGTATCTGACTGAGGACATTGTTTTGCCTTCGCTCTGTGCGAAGCCTAAGCATCCTAAGGAGGTTGCGTTGCTTTCCTTGGATGTTGTCAGGGCGATCAGGGTTTACCTGTCGTCCACTGAACCCTTTCGGAAATCGGATTCCCTCTTTGTCCTTCCTGAGGGGCCTCGGAAAGGGTATGGCTGTGTCTGCAGCGACCATTGCCAAATGGATCAGACAGACCATTGAACAAGGCTATGCTTTGCTTTGAAGGAACGGGTTCCGCCCTTTCCTGTTAAGACGCACTCTACCAGATCATTGAGTATGTCCTGGGCCTACCGGCATCAGGCCTCAGTGGCCCAGGTGTGCAAGGCTGCGACTTGGTCGTCGGTGCACACCTTTTCCAAATTCTATATGATTGATGTTCTGGCATCAGCTGATGCCTCCTTTGGCCGCAAAAGTTCTCAGTGCGGTGGTGCCATAGGGGACCCTTGTTGTTTGTGGGTCTCTGGCTGTTGGGGTTGTTTATCCCCTGGGTTGTTTGCTTTCCTGGGCTGGTTCTCCTGTTGAGCCTTTGTTCATTGCCCAGAAGGTTCTCTTACTGTGTGTGTAAGGTTCCTTTCTCTGATGTGGGTACTGCGTTGCCTTTTCTACGGTTGCGTCTCCCACCCATCATGTCTTCACTGCTTTGGGACGTCCCATTGGTGACGACTGTAAGAGTGGGCGGCGACTGTCGGAGGACGTAAGAGAAAATGGAATTTTTGTAAAATCTTACCGTAAAATTCCTTTCTCTGAGTCCTCCGACAGTCGCCGCCCCGCCCCCCTCTTTTGGGGTTTTCTTGTACACTTACTGCTATGCTACCAAACTGAGTTGGGATGGCTTACTGCAGGGGGGGTATTGACCAGTAGGACAGCCCCCATGGGTGTGTTTATGCTAAAAGCTTTTGTTACGAACAAGTCTTATGCCTAGCTACTCCTTCGGAGCAGAAGTCAATACCCATTGGTGACGACTGTATGAGTGGGCAGCGACTGTCGGAGGACACAGAGAAAGGAATTTTATGGTAAGATTTTACAAAAATTCAGTTTTTCCCTCATCGCCATGCCACAGCTGAAGGCCCCTTTCACACGGGCTGTCTGATCAGGTCCGCCTGTCAGTTTCTCAGGCAGACCTGATCGACCCTTCAGTCTCCTCTATGGAGCTGTAATCTGCCGCCATCTGATCCTGTCTGCCAAAAACAGACGGATGGTGGTTCTATTTTCTATCCATCCCGTGGATCGGATCAGATGGCATTGGATGGAAACAGACAGACAGTCTGTTTCCATCCGATTGGGCTATAGAGGAGAGTGGGGTTCTAGTCATCTTTATGTGTAAATTTAGTACGTTATTTTTTTAAATAAAGCTTGGTTGTTTGTTTAAAAAAAAAAAAAAAATGGCTCCTAACTTTTTTAGCTGGCTCCTAGATTTCAGGAAAATTTGTCAAGCCCTGGATTGGAGTCACTCAGTGGACTACCTCTGCAGTAGGGCACTCACTGCAACTACAGCAGTCAGTGCAAAACTGCTAGAAAAAAAGGTAGGCAACAGCTAGACAGTGGAGTGGAGTGGAGTGGACACTACTCTTTTCAATACTCCCACTCAAGTAGAACAATATTATAATGCAGAAAGCGGAACATTTCAGCATGTCCATGGTCACCTGTTAACCACTTGCCGACCGCCGCACGACTATCTACGTGGGCGGTCAGCCCCTCACAGGCAAAGTGACGTAGGTCTACGTCGCTCGCCTGTGAGGGTTTAGGGAGCGAGCGCGCGCCGCCGGAGGCGCGCTCCCGCTCCCGCGTGGTCACGGACCCCCCCGCGCGCGTGACCGGCGGACCCGATCGCCGCCGGCCACTCTGCGATCGGCGGGGGAGAGGGAGATAGTCAGGCAGCTTGTGTAAACAAGCTGCCTGTCATTCTCCTCTCTGTATGAGAGCTGATCACATGGATCTACTATGTAGATCCATTGATCACTCTGCATACAGTTGAAGCCACAGCCAATCACAGTTAGAATCACGCCCCTAGGGACACACACAGCCCCTCCCTCTCAAATAAAGTTAACCCCTTCACTACCAGTGCATTTTTACAGTAACAGTGCATATGTATAGCACTGATTACTGTAGAAATGTCACTGGTAACCCCAAAAGTGTCAAAAATGTCAGTCAAGGGTCCGATCTGTCCGCCGCAATGTCGCAGTACCGCAAAAAAAATCGCAGATCGCCGCCATTACGCGTTAAAAAAAAAAACAACAAAAATGACAAAAATCTTTCCCTTTGTTAGTAAACGCAATAACTTTTGCGCAAACCAATCAAAATACGCTTTTTGCGATTTTTTTTACCAAACATAGGTAGCATAAAACAAATTGGCCGAAAATATTAAAAAATTTTGATTTTTACATTTTTTTTTGGGGGAATTTCATATAAAAAAAAGGGAAAAATATTGCTATTTTTGCAAAATTTACGCTCTTTTTTTGTTTATAGCGCGTGATCAAAAAATCGCACAGGTGATCAAATACCACCAAAAGAAAGCTCTGTTTGTGGGAAAAAAAGGACGCCAAATTCGTTTCGGTACAGCGTCGCACGACCGCGCAATTGTCCGTTAAAGTCACGCAGTGCCGAATCGCAAAATGCCCTCTGGTCGTTTAGCAGCCAAATCCTCCGGGGCTTAAGTGGTTAAAGGTCTTCTGTCTTGTTCAAACACTGCTGTTCAAACAATGCTGCAACTTCGTAAACATGGTCAGGAGTGGAGGCCAGGGGAGCAGAGAGAGAGTTATCTTCTAGCATGGGAAGCAAGTCTTTTGTAGCGTGCCTCAATATCTCTCCACCACTGAAGAGGATGACTTCTTCTGTCAATTACAGCTTCTTTCAAATAGAGATGAAGTTCATCATCCAGGCTCATTTTTGCAGATTCAGAAGAAATTGAATCCTCCACATGAGGCCCCAATAAAACACAAAATGTCCTGATCAATTTGACGATGATAAAGCAGATTCTCTTCTGTTCGTTGACGTATTTTTGGGCATTTGTCTGTTTTTTCAGCATGCTGCTCTTCATAAAAGTAGTGTTCTGGACTTTTCTTTTGGCCAGGAGGAACCTCCTGCACCTCCATATCTTCTGTCAGCCATTGTTTCGCCTTAGCCAATACATCATCAGAAGAGAATGCATGGTTCTTGTATCGAGGATTCAAAAGACTTGCAAGCACAACATGTTTAATCTCTTCATGCTTCTCAAAACATATATCAAGCAAAGCTCTTTGGCTTGACAGACCATCATTTGAAAGTTGGAGGCTGTTGTGTGCCATGATGACACAGAGGTCTGACGTATCAGCAAGCCTCACTCCTTTAGGCATATTTGCTCCACTGTCTCTAAGTTGTGCAAGCATCACTCGGTCTTTGTTGATTCCCCATTCTTCAAGCATGCCTAGAAACATTTCTCTACTGTACTCTGTGTGGGATCCTTGCATCACTTTTGTATTCAACACCAATTGCCTTTTTGTCCAGCCGCTGTCAATGAAGTGGCATGTAAGAATGAGTAGTGACTCTGTTTGTGAACAGCAGTCCGTCGTGAATGAAAGCGAGTTGCCAGCATTCTCTGGTTGCAGCATAGCCTTTACTTTGTCAACTACCTTTTGGTGTAGCTTTGCCAACATTTTGGTTCAATGATACTTCTCACTCTTCAGTGTGTAACTTGGCTCAAGCATGGACATCAACCGCTTAAATCCTGAGTCAGACACCAACTGGTTATCAGTGACAATCATCTCTGTGATTTCTCTGTCCAGCAGCTGGGATCTTCCATCTGAATCTAGACAGTGACATCTGTTTTTTTTCACAAACATATCTGTTATTGTTGCCTGGGATTGGGATAGTGGAGGAGGTATTTCAAAATCACATTGATATTCATTTTGTTTTTTCTGTGCTGCATGATACAATTCAATATGATGAACTCTTAGATGGGCCCAAAGATTTGAGGTATTTTTGTTTTTTGCTGTTACTGATCCCATGCTTATGTTGCTTGTACATGTGTTGCACACTGCTGCTTTTCCTGGAGATGGTTGAGACGAGAAATAGTCCCAGACCACACTTTTATTTTTTCTCTCCTCATCCATCTCCATTTAAACTTGAAAGACACAAAATAAATTAAAGAAATGGCTTCTTGAAGTTGCAGCTGATACTGGCACCCTTTTGTGGGTTGGTGGCGGCTGATGCCTGGCAGTGTGGCTGGCTTGGTGTCACCCTGTTCTGGGTGGCTGGCTTGCAGGAACACTGTGGTGGCGCTGGATTGGTGTCACCCTCTTATGGGTGGCTGGCTTGCAGGAACACTGGTGGCTGGCTGGTTTGCAGGAACAGTCTCTGTGGTGGCTGGCTGGCTTGTTAGGTGTCAGCCTGTTATGGGTGGGTGGCTGGCTTGCAGGAACACTGTTGTGGCTGGCTGGCTTGCAGGAACAGTCTCTGTGGTGCCTGTTATGGGTGGGTGGCTTGCAGGAACACTGTAGTGGCTGGCTGGATTGGTGTCAGCCTATTATGGGTGGCTGGCTTGCAGGAACACTGTGGTGGCTGGCTTGATTGGTGTCACCCTCTTATGGGTTGCTGGATTTGTGTCAGCCTGTTATGGCTGGCTTGCAGGAACACTGTGGTGGCTGGCTGGCTGGCTTGGTGTCACCCTGTTATGGGTGGCTGGCTGGCTTGGTGACTGGTGTCACCTTATTGGTGGCTGGCTTTCAGGAACAGTCTGGTGTGGTGGCTCTTTGGCTGGCTTGGTGGTGTCACCCTGTTATAGATGGATGGGTGGCTGGCTGGCTTGGTGACTGGTGTCACCTTGTTATTGGTGGCTGGCTTTCAGGAACAGTCCGTACGTGGTGGCTGGTTGAATGGCTTGGTGTCACCCTGTTATGGGTGGCTGGCTTCCAGGAACACTGTGGTGGCTGGCTGGATTGGTGTCACCCTCTCATGGGTGGCTGGCTTACAGGAACACTGGTGGCTGACTGAATTGGTGTCAAGCTCTCATGGGTTTGCTGGCTTGCAGGAACACTGTGGTGGCTGGCTGGCTGGATTGGTGTCAGCCTGTTATGGGTGGCTGGATTGGTGTCAGCCTGTTATGGGTGGCTGGCTTGCAGGAACACTGTGGTGGCTGGCTGGCTTGCAGGAACAGTCTCTGTGGTGCCTGGTTGGCTTGCCTGGTATCAGCCTGTTATGGGTGGCTGGCTTGCAGGAACACTGTGGTGGCTGGCTGGCTGGCTGGATTGGGGTCACCCTCTTATGGGTGGCTGGATTGGGGTCGCCCTCTTATGGGTGGCTGGCTTGCAGGAACACTGTGGTGGCTGACTGGATTGGTGTCAGCCTGTTATCAGTGGCTGACTTGCAGGAACACTGTGGTGGCTGGCTGGATTGGTGTCAGCCTGTTATGGGTGGCTGGCTTGCAGGAACACTGTGGTGGCTGGCTGTATTGGTGTCACCCTCTCATGGGTGTCACCCTCTTATGGGTTGCTGGATTTGTTATGGCTGGCTGGCTTACAGGAACACTGTGGTGACTGACTGGATTGGTGTCATCCAGTTATGGGTGGCTGGCTTGCAGGAACACTGTGGTGGCTGGTTGGATTGGTGTGAGCCTGTTATGGGTGGGTGGCTTGCAGGAACACTGTGGTGGCTGGTTGGATTGGTGTCACCCTCTCATGGGTGGCTGGCTTGCAGGAACACTGTGGTGGCTAGCTGGATTGGTGTCAGCCTGTTATGGGTGGGTGGCTTGGTGTCACCCTCTTATGGGTGGCTGGCTTGCAGGAACACTGTGGTGGCTGGATTGGTGTAAGCCTATTATGGGTGGCTGGCTTGCAGGAACACTGTGGTGGCTGGCTGGATTGGTGTCACCCTCTTATGGGTGGCTGGCCTGCAGGAACACTGTGGTGGGTGGCTGGCTTGCAGGAACACTGTGGTGGGTGGCTGGCTGGCTTGCAGGAACACTGTGGTGGGTGGCTGGCTTGCAGGAACACTGGTGGGTGGCTGGCTTGCAGGAACACTGTGGTGGTGGGCTGACTTGGGGTCACCCTGTTGTGTCGGTGGCTGGCTTGGTGTCACTCACGCACCCTGGCCTGTCGTGGCGGGTAGCTGCTGCTGGCTTGCTGGAACACTGGTCACGGTGGCGGGTGGCTGCGGGTGGCTGGCTTACTGTCATCTGGGTAGCTGGGTGCTTGCCCGCTGGGCTGGCATCCTGTTGTGGTGGGGGGCTGAGGCCAGGGCCTGTGGGTGGGTGGATGGATGGCTGGCAGCGTGACCGGACTGCAGCTGGCTGTAACACGAGGCTGTGGGAGGCGGTCTTAAGTGCAGTGCGCGGTGAAATGGCGTCACGTACGGGCCGCGCAGGCGTGGGAGGCAGTGTTAGAAGGCAGAACATGTGCGCGCAACATGCGGAATAGCGTCACAAAAATATTGGCAATAAAAAAGCAGATTCCGATATATCGGGGAAAGTCCATATCAGCCCTCCCGATAATCGGTCGATCTCTAAGATAGATATATATATATATATATATATATATATACACACACACAATAAAACAAATAAAATGTTTATTTACTCTTTTTTTCCCCAATTGTGAGGTTTCACCAAGTTTTGACAGATATATTATTGCCACAACTTACATGAGTGGGGAACACAAACCGTCTTAGAAGTGAATGAAGTAGTAGTCACCAATTGTGGGTCATTCCCTTTGCTTACCATAATTTTTCCATAACTACTGAATTTATGACACATACTCTTGCTTATAAATGTTTATTGTGATTTCTCTGCCTGCTGTCACTGCATTTCGGCTTTTGTATTGTCTGGAGGTAACTTTTTTTAGGCTTTTTATTTGGGTTTTGTTTTCTTACCTTCTTTTTAGAAAAAGAAAAACAGGTTGGAGAGAAACCCCTTAAACCATTTTGCCACAGGAACTTGGGCAAGGACATCCTGATCCAGAAATCACAAGAGGGGTACGTGGAGATTTGCTAATCCATCCAGTGACACCAAAGCATTTGGGATGCAAGCTGCTCAAATGTTCCCAAAGGCTCACAGCGGCCCTCCACTTTGGAAATTGGGAGCCCACCTGAATGCTGAGGAGAATTTGAGGGTTTAGTGGACTTTGAGCCCAAGACCTTGTGGATGGTCTGGGAGCCAAGCTTGGGAGATTTGGACTTGGAGGTTGTGGGAGCAATGTAACAAAAAATACTTTTCTTCCAGGAAGGCTTGAGCTCATTCCAATCTGTGCATTAGGCTCATTTGGCTAAGGAAGATGGGTGTTCTTGCCACCTAATGCATCCTTGATAATGAGATTGAGGGAGGATCCAAAGAGGCGACCGTCAAAGGTCATGTAAACCAGCTGTTTTTAGATGTGGGTTTTGCAGTCCAACCAGTATCCTCTGCATGTGCACTGACAGGATATCCATTGGGTAGAAAAGATAGAGACCTCCTGCCAGGGCTGTCTCAATAGCATCATGGGCCCCTGGCAAACTAACAGACTGGGGACCTTACCTGCTTTCCCCCATTTACACACCTAGTCTCAAAAATTAAGCTATAAATAGTTGATAGATTTGAGCATATATTTATTATTTCTTATAATAAAATCTCTTGAAAACATGCAATAGATCAAAGGTTAATCAACACAAAGGCCGCAGTATGTGGGGGCTGGGCAGGAGGTTACTGTGTGTGGGTGGGGGGGGGGGAGATAATGAAGGCAACATACAAGGATATAAGCAAAAGTAAACCTATGCGCTACCAAAGGAGAGAAGGGAACGGATGAAGAGGACCCTTGATAAAGTCACGTGTTATTGTGACGCAACGCGGTGACGCCACTTCCGTGTCTACGGCCGAGACCGGAAGCTGCTGGAGCGATTGCTGCAACCGCATTGGCGGTAATTTTTACTGAAAAGCGTTTGATTGTCTGCATAATTGTAAGTGCAACTTTTAAATTGGTCTATTAAATATCTTTTGAATATACTACACCATGAGATTTCCTTCCTATCTTTTTTCCTGGTAAATGAGTGCCTTAAAACAAGCTTTGTAGCAAGTCACCCCCTGTTTGAAGCCAACCCAGAAGACTTGGATTTTGATACATATATTGCACCCACATCTTTGAGGATAATATCTAAGGAGACATCCCCCAAGGTCTACAGGTTGACGTGCGACACCTGAAACGCTCTTATGAGTGTTAATGGAGGTGAGCGGCCATTACACCTATTTTGTGGAACCCTAGCTCACTAAAGCTCGCACTGGGAATCACCGGAAGCATTTGATTATTTCACCTGATATGAACTTGATTCTGCTTTCATCTATCAGCACTGATTTGATTTGACTTTTTTGATGACCACGCATTTCTTTTATTTTATTGGTCACGTTGTGATATTGTTCACTATTACATTTTTTGATTTTTCTATTTTAACACTATTGAAGAGTTGATAGTGGTTCGCCCTTCATAGGGCATTTTATATATTTTTCATATTTCACTTTTTCTCACCTTTTCTTCAACAAGGTTTATCTTATAGTTATGAGCATCACTTTTGTTATTATTGGGTGAGTCATTTTCACCCCACCACGAAGAGCGACAGTGGTTTACTCTTCATACGGCATATTGCCATTTTTTACAATAATTTGTTTCAGTTGGAGCTTTTGATCAGTTCTTCATCAATAGAACTTTTTACAATTGCTCATTTCTGCACAGGATATTCACCTTATATCTATTCAGCTAATTTTTGATCACTTTATAGATCACTTTAGCACTTTATTGTTCTTGGATATCCACATTTACTGCACATCACTTTTTCTTTCACCATTTGAAGATTTTATAGTATTATCCAGCATTTTTATTATCTATTTATATCATATTGAAGAGTGCTAATTATTCTTACCTCTTCTTAGGTTTACGGATTTTAGATTAATTTGTGTTGAATTTTATCTTCATAATTTATATATATTCACTCACTTTGGCACTTCCAGCACTTTTGTCATTTTTGAAGATTGACATTTATTATCTAGTAATGGTTCACCAATTCTAGAGTGTCTGCGCTGATTTTTATCTCTTTATTTACCCATTGGTGAAGACTGTATGAGTGGGCGGCGACTGTCGGAGGACGTAAGAGAAAATAGGTTTTCATTTTCTTTTCACATTTTCCAAAAACTTGTGGGAAAAAACGACACGTTCAAAAGACTCATTATGCCTCATAAAATATACGCTGGGGTGTTTGCTTTCCAAAATGGGGTAATTTTGTGGGTAATTCCATTGTCTTGGTGCTCCAGGGCCTTCAAAAGTGTGATAGGTCGTTAGAAAAGTTATATATGTTATATATTATTTATGCTCCTAGAACACCTGACGGTGCTCCTTGAATGTTGGGGCTCTGTCTATGACAATTTTGTGTAAAAGAATTGTGGGAAGAAATTTAAACTTCAAAAAAACTCACCATGCCTCTTACTAAATACCTTGGACTATCTAATTTCCAAAAAGGGGTCGCTGGGGGGTATTTGTACTGTCCTGAGGCTTCAGTGCCTCTAGAAATGAGATAGGTCGTCGGTACATCAGGTGTGATCAATTTTCAATGATTGGCACCATAGCTTGTAGACTCTAAAGGCCCGTACACACGTACCGATCGTCGGCAGACAAGCGTCGGCCGACGAACGATCTGCCGATTGTACGCTTGTTAGTATGATGCCTCCGACAGCCGTCAGCGCACATTCTGCCGACAAGAATCTGTCATGCAAGTATTAAAATTTTTGTATGCCGACACCAGAACGGCCGATTGTTCGCCAGTCAGTACAGAATTCGGCTGACACACAGCTACAAATCCCAACACGCATGATCAAACCAAATGAGGTCCCGAAAGAATTTTCTCTAGTAAACTCAACATTTTATCCAGAAAGAACTTTTGGCTCGCGGCAGTCCAAAAAATATGTGAAATGCGGAGCACATGCTCATCTTGATAAATGTGAGAAGAAGGAAGATGCTGCTCATAATGCCATACTTTTCTAATAAAAAGGCATGTGTTCTGTTATGATGAAGATAATGTTTGTCTATTCTATCTGTTCTATCAAATTTTATAATTAAATAATTTTAACTCTTCACCATTATTTTTGTATTTTCACACCAAAGATCTAACTATTGATATGACCCTTTATTCTTTTATGAATTAATGTATAAAACATATTTTTCAGGTTATGCACAATATTAAACATGTTAACAAATTCAGATAGGCCATTTTTTATTTTCAATTTTCTTTATTTTTTGGATCTCAGAAAAAACCAAAAGAAAATATTAATACTCTCTGTATTTAAAAAATAAACATAAAAAAGGTCCATTTGGACTAAATTAAATTAGAAAATGACAAACAGGGGTAAAATAAATAATAGGGGGTTACAAAAATTATAACTGCTGATAACTATAATCAGGCTGCCATGAGGGCAGGTTTGGATCCTGCTGGCCATATTGCCACTGGCCATGTGGCATTTGGCGAGGTGGTGGGTGTTGTGGAGGTGGAGGGCATGGGTGCTCCTCGCATGCTTGGCTGTGCTCAGTAAGGACGCCGTTTTTCGCCTTTTGCAGCACATTGAGAATAATTTTTCGTGCATACTGACACTGCCTGAGGTCCACCTGCCCTAAAATTTTGCCCCTCATATTCCCGAAGGACTCATTTGCCTCCGGTTTCCTACGTAGGGCTATGGTGGCCTCATGTATGAATTTGTCGGTGATATCATCGACGTGCTTCCTCTTTTGCCTCCGTTTGGCAGGAGGAGGTGGTGCTGGAAAGAGTTCCAAGGGTTCCGCAGGCTCCCCAGGCTCCTTGCTGCAACCTGGCTCCTCCTCAGTGACACTTCCCTGTTGATGAAATGAACAATTGATTAGAATGTTATAGTGTATATAAAAATGCATGTTTGTTATATTATTGTGAACAAATAGCAGACTGTACATACAGTGGCGTATCTAGGGTCTCCAGTGCCCTTGTTGAGGACCTGTATTTGGCAACAACCCCCCCCCCCCCCCCAAGATCAATGTAAAAATGTAACCCCCCCCCCCCCCCCAAAAAAAAATCTAAAAGGGCATTAAATGTTTCTCATTTGTCCCTTGTTTGCCCAGTGTAGAGCTCTCTAGTGGGCAATCATTGTCTCAGGTGTGAAAAACAAGAAAGAGAGGGGTGAGAGATAGAGAGAGGGAGAGAAAGAGGGGGTGTGAGAGAGAGAGGAGGGGGGTTGCAGAGAGAGAGAGGGGCCTGAACTTGCAGAGGGCTTGATGTAGGGCATTGAGGGTGAAGCAGTGCAGGGAAACAGGAATAAGGAAGCCACCTGCCTTGCTGACCCAGAGTGAGAGACCAGAGACATGGAAACAAGGATGGATGTATCATTTGCAGGAGCTGTTAGTTTGTTAGTTTTGTTTTAAAAAAGGTTGAGCCAGAGGAATGCTGAGGCTCCAGCAGTGTTTGTTAGGACTGGAGGTGTGCTGGGGATGCAGCAGTGTTTGGAAAACCAGAGGTGTGCAGGGGATGCAGCAGTGTTTGTAAGACCGGAGGTGTGCTGGGGATGCAGTGACAGGCAGTCTGTCTCCTGGTCTTTTGGCTCAGCTGCTCTCAATGTTTTACACCTGCATGAAGCTGCTCTCAATGTTTTACACCTACATGAAGCAGCTCTCAATGTTTTACACCTGCATGAATCCGCCTGCAAACTGGGGGTTCTGGGGTGTGCAGGCTGAGTGGATTGTTAAAAAAATCAATAAAACAATGCCAATGTTTTTGCGACCCACCCCCCTTGGCCTGCGCCCCTGGCGGTTGCCTGTCATGCCAACCCCTTGCTATGCCAGTTTACATAAAGGGTCAATTATGGTTTAGCTTATAATTTTGTTACATGATTAAATTTTTTAGCAGACAATATATAGTGAAATGCCATACCTGAGTCAAATTGCCCTCTAGGATATCTTCATCCTGGCTTGGATCTACAGACACTGAGCCCTCTGCCGCAGTAGAAGGCAGCGTGGAAATTGATGGCCTCGATTCCAATGTGTCTGCCAGGAACCTGAGGTTATCAAAATACCACAGCCGTGGTACAGGGACATCTTCTGCAGCTGCTCCTGACTTTGTGGCCTCCTCAATTTTTTTAACCTCCCGCCTGTAGGCACTGCGAATGCTGTTAATTTTTTTGCGGATATACTGGCTATTTGCCGCAGGACAGACGGGCTTGTAGAAGGCCACTAAATGTACAATGGCCTGTTTTTTTAGGTGCTTGTTTTTGTATTCAGCCGACTTTACTTTCCACAAACAGGGCAGTTGCCTGAATTCATCAATGAAGCTGATGAGGAAATTATGGTTGGTGAAATTGTCCACCATTTTGCAGGACAGTATATGCCTGCAAGACACAACACAACACAAAACATATTAAAATAGCATGTATTTTGGGACATAATAAAGATATTCCTAATAAAAGCTGTATAGGGCCCAAAACACACACTTTCTAATAAAATAGTCGTACCTTTGTTTGTGGGGAAAAGTCGTGATTCGCCGTTCGATCGTGCTCCAACCATCGATATGTCCGCTAGCGAATCGTCGGCAGAAAGATCTGGCGTCCTTTAAATACAGCGCATGCGTCAACTCCTCCTCCAGTGGCGGGCTTGTGCAGGGGTGTGTACGTGCCGAAGATCAGGCCTACATGCGACACACACACACCTGAGGCAGTGGAATAATCATTTTTTAATTAAGAACCATGTCTCAACGATCTGAGAGCTCAATTAGTGTGGGCAGAAGTGATTGGGCCACCAGAAAATCAAGGGCTACACCCATGACCAAGGGGGAAATGGTGGAGATGGTCTCCATTTTAGAAAAAATGGATTACGATGGAAAGTTGGCAAATTACGAGCGGCCCAATGCCAGGAAAGATGGCATCATGGATAAGGTGGTGGCCTGTTGGCAAAAAAAATTTGGTGTGGAGCGTTCGAAAGATCAGATTAGGAAACGATGGTCCGACCTGAAACACTGTGAGCAGGATCAGCTTTCCCAAATCCATCGAATTCTGAAAAAAAGTAAGTTTTATTTATTTATTTATTTTTTTTAAACATGCAGTATGTTTTTTATAATTTTGTGTATGTTTTATTAACATGTCTAGATTATAATGTCTATGTAAAAAGTTATATTACTCATTTTAGTTGTCATGTCGTGATTAGATCGATCTATTGTTGATTTTTTAGTATATGACATTAAAAGTCAGGAAGCCATAGTTAAAAATATATGTATTGTGTTGCAACGAACGTTCTTTCCTGCACGAATCTTCTCTGCAAACATTCCTATTAATCACAGATTATTATTCAAACCTTTAAATAGGAGAAAAAAGAAAACTCCGTGCCAAACAATGGGAAAGGAGGAGGAGAGGTTTGGCAGCTCCATCTGCAGTTGTAAGAGAAGATGAGGACATGGGCCCAGATGGTGGCACAGATTCTACTAAAGGTAATTGGTTCCTATGCACTGTCAAACATTAATGTACCATATTTTTCGTAGATAACCATGTACATGTCTTCATATTTGTTACTAAAAGAGCTATCAAGCAGGGCACCATGTCCTAACAAATGTACCTCTTGTGACTTTTATGATATGGCAACTTTTTTGTATTATGTAGATGAAGACATTATTCCTGAGGTTATTCTGGTGGAGCCAACAAGTGACCAGACACCAGAGCAACAAGAAGGTTGGTAGGCACAGATTTTTGTGTAGTGGGATCATAGAAATATGTGTATTTGCAATGATTGTTTAACCTTATATTCTTGTATTCCCTTACAAATTTACATTGCAGATGTTGCGTCATGCGAGGATGTGGCATCCCCAGCCAGGTCAGAAACAACATCTCCTGGCAACTTGCCAAGCAGCGTGGAAGCCACATCCGAAAATGTGGAGGATCCAGGACCAAGTGTCAGAGAGCCAATTGTGTGCCCACGTAGGTTTTTTCATAATGATTTTTATCAGTGTTATTTTTAGCCTCCAATTGTCAACACTAGTTCCCTATGGGAGCCTCTTTATTTGAATGGAAGTCGCACCGTAAGTCGGATCAGGATGCTCTGACTTGCGGGGCCACTTGCGCTGTGAAGATTTTTGAGGGGGAACTACACAGAAAAATTGAATAACCCACCGTGGGTGTCCCCCCCAAGTTCACAACCAGGCCTTTTGTGTGTGGTATTGAGTTTGAGGGTAGGCCCACAACAAAAAGACAGCGTGGGTTACCCCCAAAACCAATACCAGACCCTTATCCAAGCATGCAGCTTGTCAGGCCAGGAAAGAGAACGAGCAAGCGGACCAAACACCCCCTGGACCACAGCAGGACACATGCCCTCAACATGGGGGGGTTTTGTTGCTTTGGGCCAGGGGGGCTCTGCACCGCACACCCAAAAGCACCTTGCTCCCATGTAGAGGAGGACAAGGGCCTCATCCCCACAACGCTGTCTGGTGGTTTTGGGGGGTCATGCGGCCAGGGGGTTCCTAGGACTTTGGAAGCAACCTTTAACAAAGGGTGGCCCCCAGATCCCAGACCCCAATCACTATGTGAATGGGTATGGGGTACATAGTACCCCTACACATTAACCACATAAATGGAAGTGTATGTGAATAACGACAGGAGACGTTTATGAAATGTTCTTAACCACTTAAGCCCCGGAAGATTTTACCCCCATTCCGACCAGGGGGTATTTTGCGATTCGGCACTGCGTGAATTTAACGCACAATTGCGCGGTCGTGCGACGCTGTACCTAAACGAATTTGACGTCCTTTTTTTCCCACAAACAGAGCTTTCTTTTGGTGGTATTTGATCACCTGTGCGATTTTTTGATCACGCGCTATAAACAAAAAAAGAGCGTCAATTTTGCAAAAATAGCAATATTTTTCACATTTTTTTATATGAAATTCCCCCAAAAAAAAATGTAAAAATCAAAATTTTTAAAAATTTTCGGCCAATTTATTTTATGCTACCTATGTTTGGTAAAAAAAATCGCAAAAAGCGTATTTTGATTGGTTTGCGCAAAAGTTATCGCGTTTACTAACAAAGGGAAAGATTTTTGTCATTTTTGTTGTTTTTTTTTTTAACGCGTAATGGCGGCGATCTGCGATTTTTTTTGCGGTACTGCGACATTGCGGCGGACAGATCGGACCCTTGACTGACATTTTTGACACTTTTGGGGTTACCAGTGACATTTCTACAGTAATCAGTGCTATATATATGCACTGTTACTGTAAAAATACACTGGTAGTGAAGGGGTTAACTTTATTTGGAAGGGAGGGGCTGTGTGTGTCCCTAGGGGCGTGGTTTCTACTGTGATTGGCTGTGGCTCTAGCTGTAAAGACACTGATCAACGGATCTACATACCAGATCCGTTTTATCAGTGTCTTTGCAGCGAAGAGAATGACAGGCAGTTTGTTTACACAAGCTGCCTGACATTCTCCCTCTCCCCCGCCGATCGCCGAGTGACCGGCGGACATCGGGTCCGCTGGTCACACGCGCGGGGGGGTCCGTGACCACGCGGGAGCGGGAGCGCGCCCCGGGGGGCGCGCGCTCGCTCCCTAGACCCTCACAAGCAAGCAACGTAGCCCTACGTTAGTTTGCCTGTGAGGGGCTGACCGCCGACGTAGATAGTCGTGCGGCGGTCGGCAAGTGGTTAAATATCTTCATCCGGTCTTCTCCACTCTGCTATTTGGATCTTCTCCTCTCCACTCTTCTGCTGTCCAATCTTCTGCTCTTATGTTGTCTGCTCTTTTGCCCTAGGCTCTTCTTCTTCCTCCTGTCCTCCTCCGATGCTGTTGCCGTGCATTCTGCCTGTCTCTGGTCTCTGCAGCTTAATATATATACATTACGACCATGCCCTCACAATGACGTCATCATGCGTTCAAACCCCTAATGAATATATAGTAAGCTCAGGAGACCGGCAGAATCATCAGCAACAGGATCAGAGGAGGACAGGAGGAAGAAGAAGAGCCTAGGGCAAAAGAGCATAAGAACAGGGTAGGTATTAACTCGAGAGTAATTTAATATAACCTGGACACAAAAGGTTTCTCTATTATGACCTCATGTAGGTGATTCACATTGACTCAGTTGTATATTTTTTTACAGATCATGATTTACCTACTTGCACTTTAGCAAAATTAACACGTGAGGCTCTCCAATGTTGCTCAGACCTCGAGCAAATCAAGGAAACAGCAACGGCATTGCAATCCAAAATGCGTGATTTTGTGGACACGATTGCCAAATTTTAAAAATATTTTACTACGTTTTTTATGTTTTTATTGGTTCCTTTTATTACAAATGTTTTGTAATATTTTATGATATCTTGATGACACTCAGTTGTTAAGAGTGTACCCACGTTTGGGAAAAACACTTGAAAACACCCTAACCCTAACCGTAACCCTGTGAATGTTTCTTACAAAAAATTTTTTACATTCAACAATGTGTGTTCCATTCTTTATTTGACTTTCGTTGGGGGGACCAGGTCTAAAGCTGTGTAAAGAAGCATTAAATGTATGATGGCTGTCCTATTCCCATATTTACATGTTAATGAAAGCATTTTGGACACTGCCATATGCGAGTTGCTGGAGGTGTCAATGAAATGTTAAAGATCCCAACAGTTTAAACGCATATCACAGTGCGATCTGACATTTCATACAGGATCGGATCATACAAGTGGGAACGACTGTGCGATCCTATCCTGATGCAGCTGAATAAATGCATCATGTGCGAGTGCGAATTGAGACATACACTTTGTATGGCTACATTCGCACTGAACACACACACAAGTCGCACATGACCCTTTATTTCTGATGTATCAGGATTGGATGGCACACTGCTTCACACTTGTGTAATACAATCCTGTTGAAAAAGTTAGTGGCGGGTCACCCTTATGCGATGCAGGAAGGATGCAAAGTCGCAGACTTCACGCATCGCATAAGTGTGACTCAACACTCAAGGTACTAGCAGTCCTAGGATTCAATATGGCATTGATATTGCCAGTAGCAATCAGTGTAGGGAGATCAGTGTAATCTATAGTGTATTGCTTGTTCGTTGCTCTAGTTCACTTTCCATTACCTATATATATAACACTTTGAGATGAACAATGATCAAGTTTCACATAACACTGACATATCCTAACATTGGTGGGCAGTGAGAAGGATGTCATAAATGAACACAACATAACAGGTGTAGGTACGTTGTTAATACCCTAATGTATTATATGAAATATATAGTATGGGCAACTTCTGGACAATGACCACCAATGTAAGGTGACATTAGATGAACCTTGGGTGTGACCTAGTTCTCAATGTGACAGGGTTTGTGGAAATTTTGTGGGGTGCAGAAGGCCCTTGTATTTACACCACTGGCTCAAAAATAACATATGGCCATCATCACTTTGGATCAGCTGGTGAGAGACTACAGTAAAGAAACACGCTGATGAATGTATTAACCCTTCCAAAGTCACACATATATAACACATGATTTACCCAAAAAAATTATGTTTGCCATATGTGCCCAAATGATTAGAATCCACAATACAGAATCATAGCAATTTTTGTTTAATGTGTTCAAAAATCATAGATCTATGACATTTATCTTGTTAGGAAATTATTTATGAAGTTTATTGGTTGTGTGACAGTGATTGCTGCCAGGACACAGCTCCTCTCCCCAAGAAATAGTCCAGATATTCCTTGCGGATCTGACGGGCCCTGTGTGATGCCAATCCTGACCGTCCAACTTGCATTGACGTCATGGACTCCACTTGGTCAGGAGGTTGGGCCTCTCCACTTGTACCTGGCATAGCAGGGTCAGTATCCAGTTGCTGCAATACATAATTGTGTACATTCCTGCGTAGGAAGTTGTGCAAAATGCAGCAACACAAGACCACATTATCCACTTTGTACAGTGCCAGGTGTATGGACGTCAGGAATATCCGGAACCGGTTGGCCATTATCCCGAAGGCATTCTCCACAACTCTGCGAGCTCTGGACAACCAGTAGTTATAAATCCTTTGGTCGGGGTGAGGTTCCTCTGAGGGTAGGGCTTCATGAGATGCTCCCCAAGCGCAAAAGCATCATCTGCGATAAAAACAAAGCTCATACCCTCAACAGTTTGCTCCCTGGATGGCAGGTTCAGAGTGCCGTTATGAAGACGACGAGCGAACTCCGTCTGCTCAATAACTCCCCCATCCGAATTGCGGCCATTTTTGCCAATATCCAAATAAATAAACTCATAGTTTGCATTAACTATGGCTAGCATGACTATACTAAAAAAAACCTTTATAATTATAATAAAATGTGCCGGAATTCGGAGGGGGGACAATGCAGACGTGCTTCCCGTCAATAGCACCCCCACAATTGGGAAAATTCCACTTCTCCAGAAATTGAGCAGCAATCTCCAGCCATTGCTCTGCGTTTGAAGGGAACTGTGGGGAAAAAAAAAATTAGTGCTTGAGCACATCACATTATTAATTACACACACAGTTGTCTGTTAAATGCTTATGCAACTTGTTAAAAATATAAACAACAGGAAGGCAAACGTTTTGATTTGGGGATGTAACATCTACATACATTTATTTTCAACCTCCTATTGTTCTTATATTGTAAAGGGCCATACACACTATAAGAATCTCTGAAGACTTTTTCGTGCAGATTTACCTTTTCTATGTAGTGCAAGTGCCTGCCAGATTGCATAGGATTTGAAAGTGTTTGTTTGACCTCATATTATTTGGTTTTGGTAAATCGGAAGGATAAATTGTTCTGACAATCTTATAGTGTGTATGGCCCATTATACTCACCAGCTAGAGCTGAAATTTACAAACTACGGCCCTCCAGCTGTTGCAGAACTACACATCCCATGAGGCCTTGTAATTCTATGACATTCACAGACATGACTAGGCATGATGGAAATTGTAGTTCCTGAACAACTGGAGGGCCATAGTTTGAAGACCTCTGAGCTTGAGCTTTGGTATATGCTAACTTTGAGATTTAGCATGTGGGTGGGGGGATGGGTAAGTAAAACTGGGCATTTATACATCAATAAGGGCTTGTGGTCAGTGAAGGTTTTAACATCATTACATAAACATACACAATCATAGGTGGGAATGGATGGACTGATGTATTTTAGATAAATCATAAACTAGGTAATAAAACATTGGCCAAGGAATAATTGTTTGAGGGAAAGTAATAAAATGACACAGATTCAAAATACTGTTAACAGGCAATGCGTTTAGGGACACATAGGAGAGAATGGTGGGGTGGTTAGTGGGTAATTTTACAAATGGTTAAGATAATCTACATCTTTACTACTATGTGCATGCGGACAGAGGGTAGTTACAAAATAATGGCCTGTGTCAATTGCTGTACATCCCAAAACCTCATAATTCGGGTGAAACGACTAATACATGTAATGTAAAAAAAAAAAAAAAAAACATACCTTGATATAGTCCTTCTGTAAGACCTTGATGATGGCAGAGCAGGTCTCAGGGATGATGACTCCAAGTGCTTGGGGGGAGATGCCTGTGGTGAACTTCAGATCCTGCAGGCTTCTCCCTGTTGCAAGATACCTCAAAGTCGCAATTAACCTTTGCTCAGGAGTAATTGCAAGCCGCATACAAGTATCCTGCTTCAGAATATAGGGGGACACCAGGGCAAGAAGACGGTAAAAGATGGGATCCGTCATCCTCAAATAATTCCTGAAGTCATCAGGATTATTTTCCTGGAGCTCCCTCAGCAAGGACATATGAGAAAATTGATCACGGTTAAGCAACCAATTTTTCGTCCAGGAGGTCCGCTTCTTCTTCCTATTGCTCGTACGTCGTCTCAGAGCCAAAACTCCAACACTAACGACAGCAACGGTCGAATTCACGGTCGCCATAATAAATTCTCGAACGATGTCTCGGAAAATAGCGAAATGTCGTCAACCAAACAAATGCTACCGAAATCAGCGCGAGATGCCCAGAAGGGTCACGGCCAAACACTCACTTCCTCTTTTGTAGCGGCGAACGTGCGTGGAACGTAGTGACGTCATTTTCTGTCGGCAGACAAATGTCCTGGCCAAGTTTTGAGCACTTTTCAACAGACAAACAACAAACACGCCAGCCGCGAACATTTGTCGGCCGTTCTGTCGGCGGACGATCGGTACGTGTGTACGGGCCTTAAGGCTCCTTTCACACACTCCATCCGCGTGTGACAGCTGTTTCTCTGCGCTGTGTGCGGAGACACAGCTGACAGTTCCCCATGCATCTCTATGGGGGAAATCGGATGTCAGCGGACCGTCAGTCCGTTCTCACCCGATCCGATCCGATCCGCTGGACGGATGGAAAATAGGGTTTCCATCCGTCCAGATTTGACGGATCGGATCGTGAGTTGTTTTGGGACCTCTCTGTTCTCCCGAGTTCTTGTTTGCCCTATGACTGCCTTCTAACCTCTGTGGACGGACCTGCTGTTGGTTTTTGCTCCTGGTATTGGGGTTCCGTGCTATCGAGCTCTCCTGTCGGGTTCCGGGTCCCCGGCTATGTGCCTAAACTTTGCACTGCATGTACTGCTCCGGACCCGTTGTGTGCCTTTCACCTCAATGCCGGGACCGCTCGCAATCTCCTGCCCGTCCGTGAGGTCTGGCCTGTCTCTACTCCTCAGTGGCAGCTGATTGACTTCTTGCCGCCTCGAAGTGTCTCTACCCCTGGTTGTTTTTATGTGCTCTTGTCTCTGGATCCTGGCTCTCTGTCGCTCTAGACGGCCGCATGGAACTGGTACTGTTACACCTCCATCTTCCTTTCCCTGACCTTGCGCCCGTTGGCTCTTGGTTTCACGCCACCTCTCCATGACTGTTGGGTTTCGTTTTTTTCGGGGATCTATGTTGCTTAACTCCTGGGGTGGGGGCATCCAGCCATTGCTGTTTTGTTTTT
The DNA here is from genome assembly GCF_965119305.1 of Pelophylax lessonae. Classification (NCBI taxonomy): domain Eukaryota; kingdom Metazoa; phylum Chordata; class Amphibia; order Anura; family Ranidae; genus Pelophylax; species Pelophylax lessonae. Next base: position 143,860,736 of record NC_138775.1, on the reverse strand, counting down.
GCTATGGGGATTGTTTTTTTTACTGTTTTTGCTGCATTTTGTGATTGTGTCTGGAATGTTATACCTGCTTCCCTTATGACGGCATGTTTTACTGGGGTTCTCTGGGTGCGCTGTGCTTCCCCCCCTGGCGACTGTGGTATGGTGGGCGTTGCCTCCCACTCCTGGATACCCATTTCGTTCTGGCGCCATGTCCTTGGTTAATGTGATCTCCTGGAATGTGTGGGGTATGAATTCTGCTGTTAAATGATCTTTGGTTTTTAATTTCCTGCGCAGGTTCTCCCCTCACATTTGTATCCTCCAGGAGACCCATTTGTTGGGATCTCCCACGATGGGTCTGAGGCGGGAATGGGTTGGCGCTCACTATCACGCTACCTATTCTAATTATGCCAGGGGGGTCAGCATCCTTGCTCACAGATTCCCTGCCCTTCCATCTCCTGGAGGGCAGAACTGACCCGGGCAGCCGCTATGTGTTATTGCATGCCCTGATTTACTCTGTTCTGTTTGTGTTGGTCGGCCTATATTTACCTCCCCTGGCGGAGTCTGATTTTCTTTATACTCTCATGCAACGGATCATTTCTTATGATGTCTCTAATGTTCTATTGTTAGGGGACTTCAATATGTCTCCCACTCCGGATCTGGACCGCCTCCACCCTCCTTCCGCCTGGTGGATGTCCACGTCCTCCCTAGTGGATGTGTGGCGTCATTTCCATCCGTCTGGCCGGGAGTTTACGATCCATTTGGCTACTCACTGGACGTTTTCCCGCATTGACCTAGCCTTGACTTTGGCCGAGGCGCAGAGGCTGGTTGATTCTGCTGATATACTCCCTAGAGGGGTCTTGGACCATGCTCCTACCTTACTTTCCTTGCGGTTGTCCAGTGGGTGCTGGGGGGGGGGGCAGTTGGCGGCTGTCCAGATACTGGATTTCGGAGCCTAAAATACAGATGGTGATGTTGGAAGCCATAAGTCAGTTCTGGTTACACAACAAGGTTCATGATGACCCACTATATATAAAGTGTTTCTGTATAGGCCACAGAAAGAAAGAAGGTTAATTAGTCAGCCGAATAATATATAAGGCTCTTGGTATAGTGAACATAGACATTTTATTAATAAAAGTCTTGGGGTTTAGTAACAACCATGCAAGACAAAATTGTTGGTGAATACAGTCAGTGCAATAACAAGAAACACGACAAACATGACATTAAACATAAAGTTTTAAAAAAACATCACCTACTTATCCATTAAACCTCTGGCCATCCCAAATATGATTAACATAATATAGACAACCAGAACAAATCAATTCCCAATGGACTGATTATACATTGACTGTACAATGCCAAAAGGGGAAATACAATCAGTCCAACTAAATGTGATTGTCCTGTGTATGTTGTCCTTATGTTCAGACAAGACCACGTGTTAAATATAAAACCTGCAATTTTAATGCTCCACACCAGTAAGTATACGGAAAAAGCTCTAAGCCATAAATTGCTGCAAGGAAAATCATAGAATGTATGTACATATATACGGGCGGTTATATATATATATATATATATATATATATATATATATAAACTTGCATATATCACCCTACCAAACTAACCAATACATACATATGAGCCAAAATAATTAAACTACAGACCAGATAAAACGGTCATTATACTAACACCTAGGAGGACGACATCGGTCCCCCTACACACGACACGCAGCATTACTACAATTATAGCCATAATCAAAATGTTGCTTAAATTCATTGACATAACTGCATGTCTGATGTATGATCAATAATGAGTATGAGACCTATGTCCATTTTTATTTATTTAATCTAATTTAATCCTCATACATGATATAGTAAATCTAGGCACCCCATACATGATCGATAATAATTGGACAAACTAAAATAAATCACTTAAGAGATTCCAACCTTTCCATACTTACTGGAGCAATGGACGACCTAAAACTGCAGCAATCATTTATACATCAGCAATAATCTGTAATAATTCTACTTGGTGATGAACAACTAAAACCCATACATGATGACACCATGATTTATGATTCAATATGACTCTCATATGTTAATCAGTGAAAGTCCCGATCAATATACCCCAAAAAAATATCAATGTTCCGTGGAGCACAACACATAATCAATCAAAATCGGGCAATCAGAATCTACGATCCAACCTTTAAATCTTTTCCCCAGCCATGACCACACAGAAACAGAGGTGATGATTAAGCACCAAGAAACTCCCTCATCACTAACCAATCCGGAGTCAGAACAACTGAGAAGACCCAGATAAAAGGGATCAGCTGACTGACTCAAATCACGTCCAGACGAAGCTACGCAAGAGAAGCGAAACGCGTCGACGTCATAGCCCGGCGGCACACCCTCTCATCACTCCAGCAAAGGATAGGACGCCCGGAACCACGAGGAAAGCGGAGATCGAAGGCAGCACGAGAAAGACGGCGGTGACGGACAGCGGAGGCGGATGCACTGCTCTGCAGATCGTCAGTAAGGTACACAAGCACTCACCACATAGGGGTGAAGAAACGGCTTCTAAGCCGTCGGAGCATAACTTCCCTCTGCTTGCCGTACTGAACCGACATACTACAAGCGCGGTCAGCGGCAAACAGAAAGACAGCTCTGCACAGTCCCCAGCATTACACGGCATTTGCCATATCACAAAGTACCGCAAGCAGTATCCTACCAGACAGGGGTGAAAAAACGGCACCTGGCCGTCAATGAGCTAGATTTCACTAGCAAACCATTGCATGGTCCCCGAACAGGTAGATGTCTTCTGCTCCACCAATGATTGCGGTAAAAAGTGCTTGTACCCCCATATCTCTATGACAATTATGATATGTCTGTAAAGCAACATCCGACCAAACGGGTGAAATAACGGTATTATAACCGCCAGCGATCAAGGAATAAATACACGATCACTGCCTAAATCCCCGCTAAATCACATTATTACATGGAAAGTCACATTAATATATGACGACATCATATATCATCTTTCTGTCCCACCTAAGAAAATCTCGGATGGAATACCCCCCAGCCCTCCCTCCAATACATTTACAACACCACTCGCAGTGTTTTCCTCGGAGCAACCAGATAACATTAATTGCCCATACATAATCACCAATCCAAATTGGCGACCAATTGCCTATAAAGGAGTCCCTTCAAGAACACTTTACGCCGAATTAAGCACATATACCACTTGAAGTATTCTATTATATGCCGGCCGGTTTTCTGTCACTTTATGTTTAATGTCATGTTTGTCTTGTTTCTTGTTATTGCACTGACTGTATTCACCAACAATTTTATCTTGCATGGTTGTTACTAAACCCCAAGACTTTTATTAATAAAATGTCTATGTTCACTATACCAAGAGCCTTATATATTATTCGGCTGACTAATTAACCTTCTTTCTTTCTGTGGCCTATACAGAAACACTTTATATATATGCTAGTTTTGGTTAAGCCAGCCCTAAAATTACTCAAATCCACACAGGCACAGACATAGACTCCACGATAGAAATTACTCCAAAAAAACACTTTATATGCTCATGATGACCCACTAACCTTGTGGGACGCCTTTAAGGCTTGGCTGCGAGGGGAATACATTGCCCAGATTGCCACGGTCGTGAGGGATTCTGTGCGGTCACTAGAGTTGCTGGAGGCTGCCCTGTGTGCAGCTGAGGCGGCCTATACGACCTCCCCTGATGGAGCTTATCATGCGATCTGGCAGCGCGTGTGCATCGGGAACTTCCTGTGTGCAGATCTGCTGCCACTCGCTTGGCTGTCGAGGGAACAGACTGCTTCTACCCACATAGGACGCATCGGGGATCTGACCGGTGCCCTGCTAATGGATCAAGACGCCATCAACGACCGTTTCAGACAATTTTACCAGATTCTTTACACGTCTAGGGCGACATATAGTTCCCACGACCTGGAGTGGTTCCTGGATGACATACCTATTCCTGTGCTAAACTAGACCTCTACAGACAGGTTGGATGGCCCCATCACCCTGGAAGAAATCCAGTCTGCCTTGTCCCGTATGCAACCTGGAAAGGCGCTGGGCCCGGACGGGATCCCCGTTGATTTTTTTTTCTCCTGTTATCAAGAGGCGTTGGCACCCCGCTTCACAGAGATGTTCGGTAAATTTGAGGAGCTGGATGCCTTGAGGACCCGGAGGATTATGCCTCTTACCGCCTGATCACGCTGCTCAATGCCGATGGCAAACTTTTGGCCAAGGTGCTGGCTCTCCGTCTGGCCACGGTTGTCGAGGACCTTGTGCATGTGGACCAGACCGGTTTCATATCGGGGAAGGGTACGGATATTAATATCCAACGGCTCTTTCTCAATTTGTCTTCCACACATCTCAACCCGGGTCGAAGGGTGGTGGCCTCGTTGGACACCGAAATGGCCTTTGACTCTGTGGGGCGTGCTGCGCCGTTTCGGTTCTAAATTCCTGCGGTGGCTGGAGCTGCTCTATGCCAGGCCTGTGGCACGGGTTCGCACCAATGGTACCACCTCGGATATGTTCTCACTGGCTAGGGAGACAAGGCAGGGCTGCCCCTTGTCGCCGGGGCTCTTTGCCCTAGCGTTGGAGCCACTGGCTATCCTCCTAAACCAGTCCGACGAGGTGCGGGGATGGCAGCTCGGTCCCCTGGAGGAAAAAGTTTCCCTGTACGCTGATGACACCCTCATGTATTTTGCCAATGCGGATTCCTCCCTGCTAGCCGCCCTGACTATTTTTGAAACCTTCGGTACCTTCTCGTGTGTTCGGATCAATTGGAGTAAGTCGGTGCTGTTTCCGCTGGACCCGGACGAAAGGGCCCTGGCAGCCCCAACCCCTCTACTTTGGGTCGATGAGTTTAAATAATTGGGTATCCGGGTCACCAGGGACCTGGGGGGAGTACCATGGGCACAATGTGCACCCAGTTCTTTTACGCCTGCAGGAGCGCTGCGCTGGTTGGGCCTCTCTACCCTTGAATATTTTAGGCTGTATCAACATTATTAAAATTATTTTTCTACCTAAATTTCTTTGTTTTACAAATTCTCCCTGTTGGATTACCAATGCCTTCTTTCAAGAGCTGGAGAGTTGTCTCAGTTCCTTCACTTGGGCTGGAGCACGGCCCTGTTTGGCGAGGTCCACTATGCAACTCCCCGTTGATTACGGGTGCCTGGCGCTCCCTAATTTTATACTTTATTTTTGGGCAGTTATGTTGTTTACCATACGCTGGTGGTTCTCGGGTTCCAGGACGAATGCAGCGATATGCCTGGAGGCGGTTTGCCTGGTTTCACTGGCGGGGCTTGGGTGCGTGCTCCTCCCTCCCCCCCCCCACGAGGGCTACCCTTCACGTCTGGACGGCGGCTAGAGCCCCAAGCCACTGTCTGCAATCTATGCCACCCTGATGACAGTGGACTCGCGTGGGTTTGAGCAGCTCTGGCAGTCCTGACCTGGACTGGGAAGACTGTTTGGGGAACTGCTCCAGACTGATGATAGCATCCAGGTACAAGCTTATTCAGCTAAAATTTCTGCACAGGGTATATACACTTCAGAGGCTGCACAGAATGTACCCTGATAGATCACCTCTTTGTCCCAAATGTCTAGCCGCAGAGAACACCTACTTCCACATGTTTTGGACATGCCTGCGGGTGGCAGCGTACCGGGGTGCAGTGGTCAAACGCTCAAAATATGATACAAGGTTGATTTCGCTCCTACTCTACTGTGCAAAGAAGGAAGTTATCCTTCGCTGGGTCTCTTCCTTCCTTCCTTCTCTTCCTCCTCCTCCCTTCCTTCCGCGTCGTGGGAGGCCCTTGTTAATGGGGTTCTGCCAATGTATAAACTTACTTACATCCATAGGATCTGTCCCAAGACCCTGGTTGGACAACTGTGTTGTTGCTTTATCTGCTCACTCTCATTGTTGTGCCTGCCTTCCATGTTTTGACCTGTAGCAAGTTTCCTGGTTGGCTCCTGTACTAGCACATCTGTTTACCCCCTGTGTATCATGCTGTCTGTGGGTTATACCCCTTTCCTTTCAATAAAGAGCAACCTTTTTTTTTTTTTACAAACAAAACACCTCTATTTGTGTGAGGAAAAAAAAAATGATAATTTGATTGGGTACAGCATTGCATGACTGAGTAATTATCATTCATAGTGTGAGAGCGCTGAAAGCTGAAAATTGGTCTGGGCAGGAAGGGGGTGAAAGTGCCCTGTATTGAAGTGGTTAAAGGGACAGTCAGCACTCCCATTATGTTGTGTTCAATCTCCCTAAACTAAAGCTAAAATGAGTGGGTCTTTTTGAAGCCTTTAAAGCGCAAAGCTATAGGTACTGCAGGTGAGCGGCTGCAGTAGGCCAAGCCATGTACTTGTACGTCGCTACCTACTTCCGGGTCTAGGGAGCATACATGCATGCTGTGATTGTACACAGCTGGATCCTGTCAGCACATCCTGGCCGGGACATTGTGTTGACATTCAACAAAGAGCGTTGTACACAGGGAACAATCTCTGTTTTTCTCATCCCTGCAAAGCAGAGATGGGAAATTTATAAATCACTTTGTAAAAGCACCACACTCTTCACACACAACACATATTTAGGCATATAGTTATGTAACGTTCCAAAAGGTGAACTTAAACTATGTTTCACCAGTATTTAGGATGGAACATGTAAAATGTTCCAGCTGCAGCCATGCCTCTCCGACAGCGAGTGGGCATCTTCTTTGGATGCCCACTGTCACTTTTTGAAACTAATGTAGTCCTCGGAGAATGGGAAACGACAGATTGGCCCCACAGCCTTTTTAGCTGTCAGCTTGTAGTTCTCACAGCACTGTTGAGAGCTATGGTAGTTTGTTCATTCTTCCCGTCAGTGAGTGTCTGCTTGCCCATACAAGGTATGAACAACATACACTGACAAGTCTGCAGAAGTAATGCATGGTACCAGCGATCTGCTGATTGTTGGTGCCATGTGTTCTAGGCTCCCAAAACAAAAAATAGTAAATGCACATTTTTTTTTTTTTGCAGGTAACACAAATGTGCATTTATTATTTTTTGTTAAAAGGTGAGCTCATCATTTAACCACTTGCCAACCGCCGCTCACATTGAGCGTACTGCAGCAAAGTGACTCGTTATCATCCAGCGACGTAGACCTACGTTGCTGGACTCCTCCCCTTGTGGGCGTACGTGCCCGCTGTATTCAGACACAGCGGCAGTCGGGCCAGGGGAGGAGAGGCGGTGATTACTGCCGCTCTTCCACCAATTGTTGGGGATCGAGTGAGGAGATCTGCCTGACAAAGTGGGCGGATCTCCTATGTGACAGACAGTCACAGATTGCAGGATTCAGCATAGCTTAACCACATAAGCCCCGGCAGATTTTACCCCCTTCCTGACCAGGGGGTTTTTTGCGATTTTTTTACTGCGTGACTTTAACGGACAATTGCACGGTCGTGCGATGCTGTACCTAAACGAATTTGATGTCCTTTTTTTCCCACAAACAGAGCTTTCTTTTGGTGGTATTTGATCACCTGTGCAATTTTTTGATCATGCGCTATAAACAAAAAAAGAGCGTCAATTTTGCAAAAATAATATTTTTCACATTTTTTTGTATGAAATTCCCCCCCCCAAAAAAAATGTAAAAATCAAAATTTAACATTTTCGGCCAATTTGTTTAATGCTACATATGTTAGAAAAAAACCGCAAAAAACATATTTTGATTGGTTTGCGCAAAAGTTATCGCGTTTACTAACAAAAGTAAAGATTTTTGTCATTTTTGGTGGGTTTTGGTGGGTTTTTTTTTTTACGCGTAATGCGATTTTTTTTACGGGACAGACATTGCGGCGGACAGATCGGACCCTTGACTGACATTTTTGGGGTTACCAGTGACATTACTGCAGTAATCAGTGCTATACATATGCACTGATACTGTAAAAATGACACTGGCAGGGAAGGGGTTAGGTTAAGTGTGTCCTAGGGACGTGTTTCTAACTGTGATGGGACATGGCTACTAGTGTAAAAACAGAGCTCAACAGTCCTACATAGTAGAACCGTCTGATCTCCATTTTTACACAGGGGAGAATGACAGGCGGCTTGTTTACATTAGCCGCCTGCCTTTCTCCCTTCCCGGCAAACGATCGCAAGTGACCCGATGTCCGCCAGTCATATGCACTGACTTGTTAGGGAACGAGCCGGGGGGCTGGCACGCGCTCACCCGCTATTGGCTCACAAGCCAGTGACAGGCTAGTGACGTACCGGTACGTCACTGTGCCTGGCCGGGGCTGACCGCCGCAGTATATGTACTTGCGGCGGTCGGCAAGTGGTTAATCTGCGATCTGTGCCTGTGTCATACAGTCCCCTCCCCCCCCACACACACGTCAGTAAGCACCAGGCATACATTAACCCCTTGATCACCAATAAAGTTAACCCCTTCCCTGCCAGTGTCATTATTACAGTAACAGTGCATATTTATAGCACTGATTACTTTAGTAATGTCACTGATACCCCCAAAAGTGTCAAAAATTTCAGTTAGGGGTCCGATCTGTCCGCTGCAATGTCGCAATCCCGAAAAAAAAAAAAAAAAAAAAAAATCGCAGATCGCCACCATTACTAGTTTAAAAAAAAAAAAATACAATAAAAATTACATAAATTTCCTGTAGTTAGTAGCTGCGATAACTTTTGCGCAAACCAATCAAAATACGCTTATTGCGATTTTTTTTACCAAACATATGTAGCAGAAACCAAATTGGCCTAAAATGTTAAAACAAATCGGATTTTTGTAAGATCTTACCGTAAAATCCTTTTCTCTTAGCTCATTGACAGACGTAGTCTTCTTGATTCACAAGAACTGGGTTATGTTGTCTCCGCAGGAGTAGGACTAGGCAGAAAAGAAAAAACGTTCTGGCTCCACCCTAGGGGCAGTCCCAGAGGGTATATCCTCCCTCTCTCTGCTACAAGGCATCAGTTCTGTCACAAAGCAGCAACAGAGAATTTAACCCAACTCAATGATAGAGGGGCGGGTACTACGTCTGTCAATGAGCTAAGAGAAAAGGATTTTACGGTAAGATCTTACAAAAATCCGATTTTCTGTCGCTCATTGACAGACGTAGTCTTCTTGATTCACAAGAACTGGGACATCCAGAAGCAGTGCCACAAATGAGGGGTGGGATTGACAGAAATCAAAATCCAATCTAGAAGGCCCAACCGGTGCCAAACTAGAAGTTTTAAAGGCTCATTATAAACAAAGAATGAGACTCAAATAAAAATTCCAACGGAAAAAAACCCTCGAGGTAGACCACTGGTCTCCTCAAATGGCGGCCTGCAAAACCTTGCGGCCAAACGAGGCATCAGACGATGCCATTACATCAACTTTATAATGTTTTGTAAAGGTATGCACCGATGACCAGGTAGCCGCCTTGCACACCTGGACCACTGACGCCTGATGGCGAAAGGCCCATGACGCACTAAGTGCCCGAGTGGAGTGCGCCTTAACAGGGAACGGGGGCTCCCGACCCCTAATAGAATAAGCCTGTACCACCGTCTGTCTGATCCATTTGGAAATAGTCGCGGCAGATGCAGGCAACCCCTTTTTGGGTCCATCCGGGATCACAAAAAGTGAATCCGTCTTGCGAAACGAGTCTGTCGTTTTCAAGTATACCCTGATCGCCCGGACCACATCCAAGGAGTGTAAAGCAAACTCCCGAGGATGACTGGGCTTAGGACACAGGGAAGGTAATACAATTTCTTCATTCAGATGAAATTCTGAAACCACTTTTGGTAGGAAGGATGGGTTCGGACGAAGAACCACCTTATCTCTATGAACCACCAGATATGGGGAACGACAAGATAAAGCGGCCAGTTCTGACACCCTGCGTGCAGAAGTAATAGCCACCAAGAAGGCCACCTTCTGGGACAACGTAGGTAGAGGAATCTCCCTAATATCTTCAAAGGGAGGTTTCTGAAGAACCGACAATACTAAATTAAGATCCCAGGGTGGTAACGGCGCGCGCACTGGCGGAGCCAGATGTCGCACCCCCTGGATGAAATTCCGCACCAAGGAATGAGTAGCCAAAGGCTTCTGAAAGAAGATAGCTAATGCTGAGACCTGACCCTTGATAGTACTCAAGGCCAGTTTCTGCTCAACCCCTTGTTGCAAAAAAGCTAATATTCGAGTAACCGAATAAGACCGTGGACGGAACCCCAGAGGTTCACACAATGCAATGTAGGACTTCCATGTGCGATGATAAATCTTTCTGGAAGTCGCTTTCCTTGCTTTAACTAGAGTAGGAATAACTGAAGCTGACAATCCCTTGTCCTTCAGCACCTGGGTCTCAATAGCCAGGCCGTTAAAGCCAGCGATCGTAAAGCAGGATGGAAGATCGGTCCCTGAGACAGTAGGTCCTCCCTGAGAGGAAGTCTCCACGGGACGTCCGCCACCAGTCTGACCAAGTCGGCGTACCAAGCTCGGCGAGGCCAGTCCGGAGCTACCAGGATTACTGGAAATCCTTCCTCCTCTATCCTGCAAAGAAGTCTTGGCAGTAACCCGAGAGGAGGGAAGGCATACATTAGCTGGTATTGCCCCCACGGGGCGATCAGTGCGTCTGCGGTCTCTGCTAGAGGATCGCGGGAGCGAGCCACGAATCTCTGTACTTTCCTGTTGAATCATGATGCCAACAGATCCACATCCGGGGTGCCCCAATGTAGGCACAACTGGTGGAAAACTTCTGGATGGAGGGACCATTCCCCCTGATCCAGAGTCTGACGGCTGAGATAATCTGCCTGCCAATTTTCCACCCCCGGAATGAACACCGCAGAGATCGCTGGAACAAATCGTTCCGCCCAGCGAAGAATGCAAGCCACTTCCTTGGCCGCTCGGACACTCTTGGTGCCCCCCTGGTGATTGACATAAGCCACGGCCGTGGCGTTGTCCGATTGGATCCGAACCGGGCTGCCCTGGAGCTGCTCGGTCCAGTGAATCAGACAAAGTCTGATCGCTCTCAGTTCCAATACATTTATCGGCAACCTGGATTCTTCCGGGGACCAAAGTCCCTGGACAGATAACTGACCGAGAATTCCTCCCCATCCGGATAGACTGGCATCCGTGGTCACTATCGTCCAATATATTGGCAGAAATGACTTTCCCTGGCTGAGCATCGGAGACCGAAGCCACCAGACCAGAGACTCTCTGGTCTGTTTGCTCAATCGGATCCGATTGTCCAGGGATTCCGGATTCCGATTCCATCTGAGAAGAATCTCTTGCTGAAGAATTCGGGTATGGGACTGGGCAAATGGGACTGCTTCGAAGGAAGCCACCATCAACCCCAGAACCCTCATGCAAGTTCGAAGAGAAGACCAGCTGTTGGATAGTAACAACTGGACTGCTGATTGAATCTTCCGGAGTTTCCCTACCGGAAGGAAAACTCTTGTCCTGACTGTGTCTAGAATTAGACCCAGATATTCGAGCCTCTGGGTGGGAACCAGAAATGACTTTTGCTGGTTCACCAGCCACCCGAATTCCTGCAAAGAAATTATAGTAATTTCTATGTTTTGTAGCAGGGTCTGAGGAGACTCTGCATGAAGCAGGAGATCGTCTAGGTAACCTAGAATCGATATGCCTCTTTGGCGCAGTAGTGCCAACATTGGGGCCAACACCTTCGTGAAGACCCGAGGAGCCGTGGCGAGACCGAAAGGTAACGCCACAAACTGATAGTGGTTCTCTTCTACGGAAAAGCGTAGAAACCGCTGATGTCCTGCGAAAATGGGAATGTGAAGATAGGCGTCCTTGATGTCTATGGACGCTAGGACATCCCCTGGATGCAGGAAGGCTGCTACTGTGCGAATGGATTATGTTGAGAAAGGAATTGAGTGCCCTTAAGTCCAGAATTGGACGCACTTTGCCCTCTTTCCTGGGTATTGTAAATAGGTTTGAATAAAACCCCTGAAAACGTTCTGTCCAAGGAACGTGGACTACCACTCCTTGTTGTAGTAAATCCGTGACTGCTCTCCGCAGATCTTCTAGACGATCCGGGGATAGTCGGATATTGAAAGGGAAGAATCGCGCCGGTGGGAGAGATCGAAACTCGATCTTGTACCCTGACCTTATGACTTCGCAAACCCACTTGTCCGGGATTCTGGAAAGCCATGGATCCGGGAACCGGCGAAGACGTCCCCCCCACCCCAGTTATGGGTGGGGGCGCACCTTCAGGCTTTGGACGATTTATCTTCAGGTCTGGAGAGGGCGGGCTTTTGCTTGCCCGACCAACGTCCCCTGAAGCGGCTTTGGAGGACTTAATTTTTTCACCCGCGGGACAAAAAAAACTTTTTGTGAGCAGAGAAAGAAGGCCCTCGTCTTTGACGAGGTCCTTTACCTTTAACATTTTACGGTAAAAAGGTGCTCTTTCCTCCCGTGAGATCCTTAATGATCTCATCTAAGTTGGCTCCAAATAGACGCTCTCCTACAAAGGGGATATTAGCCAATGCTTTTTTGGAACCTTGGTCGGCTAACCAACCCTTTAGCCACAGTGTACGCCTGAGAACCACTGCTGAAACTGATGCTCGCGCCAATAATGGAGTGGCGTCTAACGCCGCATCACACACAAACTGTAACCCCTGTATCATTTGTTCCAACAAATCTGATACCCCCTGAGGGACTTCTTCTAAGTCCCGGCGTAACCACTTGGTCCATTCAGTTACAGTCTGCGAAACCAGTCCAATAGCAATTATTGGTCTGAAAGCTGATCCAATCAAGGAAAACATGGTGCGAGACATAGCTTCCATCTTGCGATCCACTGGATCTTTAAAAGACGGAGCGTCTTCTAAAGGAATAACCGTGGCTTTATTCAATCTAGCAATTGGTGAATCCACCACAGGTGGTTCTGTCCATTTCTTAATGAGGGTTTCCTCAAACGGATAACGCCTGTTAATGCGTTTAGAAATAGCAGAAGTGCGTTTTGGCAGACTCCATTCTTCTTTGATTGGATTGCCAAAACATTTGGGCAATGGAAAAACCTTCGCTACTTTGATGCGTTTTTTAGTCCCAAAGGGAATTTCAGTTTCAGCTATTTCCGACGGAATACCCTGTAATCTTAAGGTTTCTTGAACAGATACAATGAGTGCGTTTACCAACGCTTCCTCTCGGGCTATGGCTGATGCCGAAACATCCTCCTCACTGTCTGAAGAGACAGTACCTGAGACACCAATCCCAGATGAAGTACCTGCAACTGCAGAAATAGGCTCAGATTCTGAATCCGAAGTTTCAGATAATAAGGGGTTAGGCGGGGGTCGCTTTCTTGCGCCCTGTCCCTGACAAGCCACTTCCACCCGGGACACAAAAGTTTCCATAATAGCTGACAATGATTCAACCGTCAGTGGGGTGCTGGAGGATCCTGCAGACACCTTGAGGGGATCCGGTGGAGATACACGAGTGGCAGGGTCCATGTTAATTCAGGACACCTCTGCCAGAAAAAAAAAAAAAAAAAAAAAAAGTTTTTTATGTGTATCCCCCTAGCGCAATAGCGCCCTTCAGAGTACCTGCTTCTCGATCCCCACAGAGAGAGAGAGGGACCCTCAAGGCTCACCACCCGATGCAGAGAAGTTTCCAACCAACTGCAGTCAGCGTCTTGTCTTTTACAGACTGGAAAGAGCTGTGTTAGTTTTCCCGGGTAGAAGGACGTGGCTCCGCCCCCTGTGTACGCCTTCCGGCGTTCCCAGCTCTCCACGAGGTAGCTGGGCTCATCAAACATGGCCGCCCCCACAACATCCAGCCCGTCGCCCGGCCCCGCATACTTACTTGAATGTGTCGCGGCCGACCAAGCGCAATGCAATGGTCTGCACGCGCTCGTAGGCCGGCTGGGGTGACCACTAGTGTCGCCCAGTTCGGCGTATTTGCTTGAAGATCTCACAGGAAAAAACACTGGAGAAAAAACTACTTAAAAAATATTTTTTCTAAAAAAAAAATCTTGCCAGGACCAGAGATCCCAGCAAGGAACTTAGGTCCTTACTAGACAGAAAAAAACTGATGCCTTGTAGCAGAGAGAGGGAGGATATACCCTCTGGGACTGCCCCTAGGGTGGAGCCAGAAAGTTTTTTCTTTTCTGCCTAGTCCTACTCCTGCGGAGACAACATAACCCAGTTCTTGTGAATCAAGAAGACTACGTCTGTCAATGAGCGACAGAGAAATTTAGATTTTTACATTTTTTGGGGGGGGGGGAATTTCAGATTAAAAAAAAAGTGAAAAATTTTATTTTTTCAAAATGGTCGCTTTTTTTGTTTATAGCGCAAAAAGTAAAAATCGCACAGGTGATCAAATACCACCAAAAGAAAGCTCTATTTGTGAGGGGGGAAAAAAGGACATAAATTTAATTTGGGTACAGCGTCGCACGACCGCGCAATTGTCCGTTAAAGTAACACAGTGCCAAGTTGCAAAAAGTGGCCTGGATGTAAAGCAGGAAAATCCTCCGGTCCTAAAGTGGTTAATCCCCCTTCCCAGCCTGTGTCATTAGTACAGTGACAGTGTCTAGTATTATCTCTGATCACTGTGTCAGTGGTACTTAATCAGTTCCCCCCAGCATCAGTGTCACAGACCCACTAGAAGTCATTGAGCAGTATAAAAAAAATTTGATTTTTTTTAAACCTTTTTCAATTGCATATATTTTATAGCAGAAACGTTTAAAAAAAAAAAAAAACAAATGGGAATTTTGACACTAAAAAAATCAATTTCTCTGATGTTCATTGACAGACACAGCTCCTGATCTTAACCACTGAGTTCTACTGCCCCCTACAGAAGTAGGACATTAGGCAGAGAAAAAAAAAAATCTGGCTACGCTTACAGGCAGTCCCAGGGGGTATACTCCCTCTCTCTGCTATAGGTACTCAGTTTTGTTACAAGCAGTGTCAGAAGAATTCCACAGAGGGGTGGGTGCTGTGTCCGTCAATAAACATCAGAGAAATGGATTTTTACAGTAAGTCAAAAAAATCCCATTTTCTCTTTCGTTCATTGATGGATACAGCTCCTGATCTTCTTAATCATTGGGACGTCACAAAGCAGTGTTAAACATGAGGGGTGGGAACAGCAAAAAAGAAATTCCCAAGGATAAACTATATAGCCAACCAGGTAAATAGGAACTCAACCAAAACAACTGAAGCCTACCTGAAAAAAAAACAATACACCCTCAAAGGAGGACCAAGTTCTCTAAACAGCAGCCTGCAAACCTTGCAGCCAAAAGAAGCAGATGCCAACACATTCACTTTATAGAACTTTGTGAAAGTGTGCACCGATGACGTGGCTGCCTTCCAAACCTGCGGGTCGCAGACCCAGGAGAGTGATCCCATGTCCGCGGCGGCCAAGTCAGATTCAGGATCTGAGGAGACAGATTAAGGCGGGGGGCGCTTTTTGCAAGCCCATTGCCCCAAAAAACACCTCCACTGAAGACGCAAAGAATTCCAGGACCGCCGTCAGTGCATCAATGGATGGTTGGGACCCAGAGGGCCCTGCAGCCTCAGAGGAGGATCAAGTGGGGAGGTGTGCTCCAAGGACTCCATGAGCCAATAACGGGACCCCACAACAAAAGATGTAAAAACACTACCAAGGGAAGACACCCCCACTGCTCCAGCAGCCCCCCCCCCCCCAGTAACAGAGCAGTAATCGATCCTCAGCAGAGAGGAAGAGGACCCCACCAGATTCACCACCAAGTTAATCTGCACTCCACGTAGGGCAATTAGGAAGTGAAAAGATCCAGGAGTCAGCTCCAGGGGATGAAGAGGGGCTCCCACCGCCTAAATCGCTGCCCAAAGAGCTCTACTGTCATGGCTGCCGCTATTTTCATTGGCAAACCACCGCAAAATGGCCACCATGCATAGCGCACACACGCTACAAGAAAATGGAGACCCTGCCCAGCACCTAGGGACCCAAGAGCGATCCCTAGGTCTCAGAAAACAGCACAGGCAGGAAGGGGGGCCCTGGCAGGAGCCCCCCCCACCGCCGGTCACCTGTGGCAAACCCCCCATCATCAGGACAGCACACTGCCCACACCCCAGGAGGTGGACCAAACAACCCCCCAGCATAGTGAAGGAGGGTGGGGGGGGGGGGGGCGACATGGCCCACAGGGACCATCAGACCGATGAGGGGGGTGCCTAACGGGAAGGAGGGAAACCCGGGGATCTGACCATCCCATGGAGGCACCCACGTCTACCCCAAAACCCTCCAGGGAGACAGTTACTTACCATACAAGGAGGCACCGCTCCAGACAGAACCTCCTCTTAATCTAAATGGGGGGCTGTCGGCCAGGAGGTATGCTGCGACTCGGGCCGAGACCTGGTCGTATGCGACATCACGAGGCATTTAACTCGTAGGCCAGCCCTCGTCCAGTGGGGCTAGGTCACGGCCAACCTAGCACAGAGCTAAGGTCTGCGCGCATCGCCTATCGCCCAGTTAATTGTAGATCTCACAGGAATTAAACCAGGAGGAAAAAAAATAAAAATCTATCTTAAAAGAAAAAAAATTGCCAGGACCAGATATCCCAACAAGGAACTAGGTCCTTACTCCTGACTAGGCAGAACAAAAAAAACCCTATAGTATAGCAGAGCGAGGACTGCCCATAGGCGTAGCCATACTTTTTTTTCTACCTAGTGTCCTACTCCTATAGAGGGCAGTATAATCCAATGGTTAGGAAGATCAGGAACTGTGTCCGTCAATGAACGAAAGAGTCCACCGACGGACATAGCTGCTGCTTTAAATCATGATGGATGGGTAATAAGCTTTGACACGCCCCGGGGGGGTGGGATCCCTGGGTTATTACCCCTGGCCTCACCATTGCATCTACAGTTTAGTTGTAAGCACTGAACAACCACCAAAATCCAACTCTTCGGAGAAAAGGAGGGGTGGGAGCTACGTCCATCGGTGGACTAAATAAAAAAATCCCATTTTCTCTTTCGTCCACCAACGGACGTAGCTGCTGCTTTAAATCATAGCCAGATGGGACGTCCAAAAGCAGTAACCACTGAGGAGTGGGGAAAGGATAAAACTTTAAAGAATGCAATTCCCACGGCTAACAAAACCAACTATATAACATGGAGCCCAAAAAGCAACAACTGGGGCTAAATTATAGCAAAACCACAAAGGAAAAGTAAACTGCTCCTTAAAAGGCAGCCTGCAAAACCTTGCGGCCAAAGGACGCATCTGAGGATGCTAACACATCCACTCTGTAAAACTTGGTGAACGTATGTACAGACACAACCAAGTGGCCGCCTTGCAAACCTGCATCACTGACGCCTAATGGCAGAAAGCCCAAGAGGCACTCTGCGCCCGAGTAGAGTGAGCAGTGACAGGGACAGGGGGAACCTTGCATTTAAGAGAATAAGCCTTCACCACCATCTGTCCGATCCATCGAAAAATAGTCGCCGCAGACGCTGCCTGACCCTTTTGGGGTCCATCCATATTCACAGTGAGTCCGACTTACGAAGGGACTCAGTAGTCTCCAGATACACCCGTATCGCCCGAACCACATCCAAACAATGCAAGGCAATTTCCTTAGGATGTGAAGGTTTCGGACAGAGTGACGAAGCACTATGTATTCGTTCAGATGGAAGTCTGAAACCACCTTAGGAAGAGACGACGGAATAGGCCGTAACACTACCTTATTCCCTGTGTATTACAAGATAAGGAGAGCGGCAAGATAGCCCCGCTAGTTCAGAAACCCTGCGCGCAGGTGATAGCCACCAAAAAGGCATTTTTTTGCGACAAGGCGAGCAAGGAAATGTGTCTTCTGTTCTCAAAGGAGATTTCTGAAGAACCGATAGAACCAAATTAAGGCCCCAAGGAGGTAACAGAGACCTCCTGGGGGGGAGCCAAATGGCAAACCCCCTGAAGAAATGTACGAATCAAAGAGTGTGTAGCCAAAGGGTGTTGAAAGTACACAGCCAAGGCCGAGATCTGACACTTAAGAGTGCCCAACGCCAAACGTTGGTCAACCCCTTTCTGTAGAAAGGTCAGGATCCTGCTGATAGCAAAGGATCTAGGATGCAGCTTCAGCGATTCGCACCAAGCAATGTACGCTTTACACGTACGATGTTAAATCTTCCGAGAATTGCACTCCCTAGCCTTAAGGTAGGGATCACAGAATTGGACAGACCCCTGTCCTTTAACACCTTGCTCTCCTGAAAGGGAAGATCTGCCAAAAGCTTCTTAGAAGCCTGGTCGGCTGACCAGTACTTTAGCCAGATCACACGTCTGATGAGCACACTTACCACTGACACTCTGGCCGTGAGCGGAAGAACATCCAGGTTAGCACTGCATACAAATTGCAGAGCCTGCAATAATTGGTCAGCAAGTTCCAGGGTAGATGACGGTAACAGGGTTACCATCATTGCCTCTCTCAGAGCCTTTACCTATTCAAATATAGTCAGAGACTAGAATGGTAATCAGGGCAGGCCTGAGAATAGATCCCACTACCGTATACAGGGGTCGGGATAAGACCACAATACGTCTGTCAACCGGATCAGGGAGAGATGAGGATTCTGCCACCGGTAAGACCATGGCCTTGTGAATACCGCATATCTGGGGGTCCACCTGAGGGTGCAACTGCACAAGATCTCTTCCTCAAACGGGCAGCGTCTAGCCAAATGTTTGGGAACTGCAAGCGTGCGATTAGGTCGCCGCCATTGTTCCTCCACTAAGGAGGACAAGACTTTGAGACAAGGGAAAACCTTGGCCGATTTCTTTGCCCTGAGGGATCCAAAAGGATAATGAGGCTCCTTGCAAATTTAGAAATCGCATCCGTGATTTTCAGGGTGTCCCTCACTGAGGATATCAAAGCATCTACCAGCGCCTTTTCCTGAGCCAAGGCGGGAAAGGAAACATCCTCTTCCGCGTCAGGTCTGAATGTGGGGACGCATCCTCCAAAAAGTGGGTCTGTGTCGCCAGCGACCATATCGACCTCAGAGTCTAAGGACTGAGATGAGACAGGCGAGGGCCGAGGGCTTTCTTAGTAAAAGCTGCCGCAATAACTTTGTCCATTTTTCTGGACATTTATTGCATCACAGACAATAAAGTCACATCCTGAGCATCAGAAGCGGCCCCAACGATACATCGGGGGTCGCAGACAAACTTGGGGAATCCATGTTAGACATATGGCCAAACAGTAGGATTGCACAGTAAGAATGTAAAGAGCAGACAAACTGCTGAGGGTGGGCATCCATCCTAACAGACTGCCTCTGCACCGCAGTGAGGGTGCAGTCTGCAAGCGCTCACTGGCACAAACTAGGAGACCGTAAGGCTCTCATATAGCCAGTCCGAAGCCCAGCCAGCATTCCACAGGAACTGGAGTCAGCAGCAACAAAAAATAAAATAAAAAAGGTTCCCTTTAAGACGTTTTAAACAGAGCTAGAACAAAAGGTCCCAGAAGGGAGCTGTTTGGCCACTCCTAAGACCAGGCAGCTAAAACTTAAGATGCAACGGTGAGGCCAGGGGTAATAACCCAGGGATCCCGCCCCCCTGGGCATGTCAAGGCCTCTGGCTCTACCTGGTCACTCCTAGTGGGAGGGGCTTGTTACCTATCCGTCTATGATTTAAAGCAGCAGCTACGTCCCTCTGTGGATGAAATACATTTTTTTTTTTTTCCAGATGTTCAGTCTTTTTTCATTCTTACAAAAAAATTAAAACCCAGTGGTGATTACGTATCACCAAATAAAAGCTCTATTCATGTGAAAAAAAATTTATTAAAAATTTTATTTGGGTACAGCGTAGCGTTGCGAGTAAAAGTAGCGCAGTGCCAAATAGCAAAAAATGTGTACTTACTTCTCTATGACAAGTTGTATCCTTAAAGTGGTTCTAAAGAAAGAGAAAAAAAAAACACTCTCCACCAACCTTTCCCTGGCTTCTCTCTCAATCCAATGCTATCCTGTCAGCAGAACCGCTGCTTTCTCTTTCTGGTCGCACAAGAGACCCTGAGCCTATGGCTCACTGCTGCGCTAAATCAAATTCTGTTAGGAGGGAGGAGGCGGTTAGGCTGCAGCGCACCTGAACGAGTTCTCCCCCAAGCACATGGCTTACTGAGGGGGGCACCTGCAGGAAAGGAGGCCTTAGAATTTCCAACACCTAGGCAGTCCTACCTAAAGTCATTAAATAACCAACACCTAGACAGTCCTACATACAGTGATTAAATACAAGTTAAACTATTTGGTTAGGTAAGCTCCCCTCATTAGTTGGTGTAACATCTGACTATTCAAGTTTCTACAGCTTTGATGTAGGGCACAGTCATCAGTTAAACAAAATTGGTTTACAGTAATGTAAAATCTTGAAATAAATTCAGCTAAATAAAGCAGACTTTTAGGTAAGGTAGAATTAATTGCTAAAAAGTCAGCAATATCGACTTTGTGGTAAATCCAGAGAGTTTTAATGTTTAAACATATTTACAGTTATAAATTCCCTAGACCTGTTAGCTGATCAGTTTTCACATTTATAAAAAGGAAATAATTAAAATCTACTGTGATGGAAAAAAAAAAAAAAAACAGATTAATATATAGAATTGTGCCTCCTCCATCTGCATAGCAAATGGTTTCTAGTTCAGTGGTCTCCAAACTGTGGCCTACTAGCCATATGTTGACTTAGTGTAACTATTACTTCTTCTAATACAAGGAACTAATCCTCACACTGACGTCAACAAGGGGGCACTTTTCCTCCCACTTATACCATTGATGGGACACTATTACTCCTCCTACTGACCACAAAAAAAAGTTTGAAGACCCCTGACCTTGTTTAGCCTGTTAAAAAAAAAATAGCAAGTATAATGATCAGCACAAGGCATTTATACAACAAATATGTAAATCTAATTCCTTGCAGTTTTAACTTATTAAAAGTCATAATTACAGCAGAAGCAAGGTCACACAATCATTGACAACTTTGCATATGACAGTTTCCTGTGCAGTCAGCTGATGTCTCCTTGGCTGGTGAGCAGTTAGTTTCTTTATTAAGGAATCAATAAATAATAAGGAATGGCCTTTGTAAACAAATCACAAATTATTGGCATCTTCCTCCCAGCTGAAGTCGTTCTCTTCACCCCAGCCTTCGGCTTCCATCTGCAGAGAAAAAAAATATACATGCATCAGGTATAAACAGGATAAATACACACACACACACACACACACACACACACACACACACACACACACACACACACACTAGAGGAAAATTATAAACACACATATGTCCTTTTTATTGGAGGCAAGTCTCCTAAATATGCATTTACTATGTAGCTACATTGTTCCACTGTGGGATAGAAAGGCTGCTTTCGCGCTTGTCCACTTTAAATTGTGTATGAACAAGGGTGTGCATGTAGTGAGATATCCTGCAGCAGTAGTACGGGCTTGTTTACACATGCTTTAGTCTCTGAAGAGCGATCTGCTTTCGGATCGCTCTGCAAATAGCATTTGTCAGGCGGTACAACCTCCTTCACCACCTGCTTTAACCCCTTAAAGTCTGCATTGCATCTATAAAGTAATTAAATGCACATTTTTTTCCTGAAAAGATATGTGCATTTATTTATTTTTAAAAAGGTGGCCTTGGCCTTTAAACTCTGCAGGATGCCTGGTACTAGTAAAGATCCAAGTTTATCCTGACTCCAACCCCCTCCCTCTATAGCGGGGCACTCATGTGTGCTTGCTCCCAAGCCCTGCTGTGTACAGTGGGTACGGAAAGTATTCAGACCCCCTTAAATTTTTCACTCTTTGTTATATTGCAGCCATTTGCTAAAATCATTTAAGTTCATTCTTCTTCCTCATGAATGTACACATAGCACCCCATACTGACAGAAAAACACAGAATTGTTGACATTGTTGCAGATTTATTAAAAAAGAAAAACTGAAATAATCACATGGTCCTAAGTATTCAGACCCTTTGCTCAGTATTTAGTAGAAGCCCCCTTTTGATCTAATACAGCCAGGAGTCTTTTTAGGAAAGATGCAACAAGTCTTTCACACCAGGATTTGGGGATCCTCTGCCATTCCTCCTTGCAGATCCTCTCCAGTTCTGTCAGGTTGGATGGTAAACGTTGGTGGACAGCCATTTTTAGGTCTCTCCAGAGATGCTCAATTGGGTTTAAGTCAGGGCTCTGGCTGGGCCATTCAAGAACAGTCACGGAGTTGTTGTGAAGCCACTCCTTCGTTATTTTAGCTGTGTGCTTAGGGTCATTGTCTTGTTGGGAGGTAAACCTTCGGCCCAGTCTGATGTCCAGAGCACTCTGGAGAAGGTTTTTGTCCAGGATATCCCTGTACTTGGCCGCATTCATCTTTCCCTCGATTGCAACCAGTCATCCTGTCCCTGCAGCTGAAAAAACACCCCCACAGCATGATGCTGCCACCACCATGCTTCACTGTTGGGACTGTATTGGACAGGTGATGAGCAGTGCCTGGTTTTCTCCACACATACCGCTTAGAATTAAGGCCAAAAAGTTCTATTTTGGTCTCATCAGACGAGAGAATCTTATTTCTCACCATCTTGGAGTCCTTCAGGTGTTTTTTTTAGCAAACTCCATGCAGGCTTTCATGTGTCTTACACTGAGGAGAGGCTTCCGTCGGGCCACTCTGCCATAAAGCCCCAACTGGTGGAGGGCTGCAGTGATGGTTGACTTTCTACAACTTTCTCCCATCTCCTGACTGCATCTCTGGAGCTCAGCCACAGTGATCTTTGGGTTCTTCTTTACCTCTCTCACCAAGGCTCTTCTCCCCCAATAGCTTAGTTTGGCCGGATGGCCAGCTCTAGGAAGGGTTCTTGTCGTCCCAAACGTCTTCCATTTGAGGATTATGGAGGCCACTGTGCTCTTAGGAACCTTAAGTGCAGCAGAAATCTTTTTGTAACCTTGGCCAGATCTGTGCCTTGCCACAATTCTGTCTCTGAGCTCTTCAGGCAGTTCCTTTGACCTCATGATTCTCATTTGCTCTGACATGCATTGTGATCTGGAAGGTCTTATATAGACAGGTGTGTGGTTTTCCTAATCAAGTCCAATCAGTATAATCAAACACAGCTGGACTCAAATGAAGGTGTAGAACCATCAAGGATGATCAGAAGAAATGGAAAGCACCTGAGTTAAATATAGGAGTGTCACAGCAAAGGGTCTGAATACTTAGGACCATGTGATATTTCAGTTTTTCTTTTTTAATAAATATGCAACAATGTCAACAATTCTGTGTTTTTCTGTCAGTATGGGTTGCTATGTGTACATTCATGAGGAAGAAGAATGAACTTAAATGATTTTAGCAAATGGCTGCAATATAACAAAGAGTGAAAAATTTAAGGGGGTCTGAATACTTTCCGTACCCACTGTATGTTCATAAGACACAAAGCAGGGCTCAGCACTGTCCCTCCACTCCCTTGTCACTGACTCTGATTGACAGTAGCAGGAGCCAATGGCTCCTGTTGCTGTATCTGAGCCAATGAGGAGTGAAAAAGTCAGAGCCTTGCTCTCGGGCAGATTGCTGGATCAAGATTGGGCTCAGGTATGTATTTAGATGGGCTGAGTTTGAGCTGCATGCAGAAGGTTTTTCTACCTTGCTGCATAGAAGCTACCTTCACCTTTACGTACACTTTACCCACTTGCCGCCCGTCCACTGTCAAATGACGGCAGAGAAGTGTGGCTCATTCTGGGATGACGTAATATGGCGGTGCCCAAGAAGGGGCGCGCAGTGCGGGGATCAGTGCCCTGATTACAGTAAAGTACAATACAGTATAGTAAAAAAACAGTGCCCAAACAATGCCCATCAGTGATACCAATCAGTGCCCATTAGTGATGCCAGTCAGTGCCCATCTGTGCTGCCTATCAGTGTGGCATATTAATGCCTCCCATTAGTGCCGCCTCATCAGCACGCAACAATGAAGGGGAAAAATTACTTATTTACAAAATGTACTGACAGATTAAGAAAAACGTTTTTTTTCTTCAAAATAGGGTCTTTTTTTAGTAAAAAATAAAAAACCCAGTGGTGATTAAATACCACCAAAAGCAAGCTCCATTTGTGTGAAAAAAAAATGATAAAAAATGTAATTTGGGTACAGCATTTCATTTGGGTACAGCAATTGTCATTCAAAGTGTGACAAAGCTGAAAGCTGAAAATGGGCCTGGGCAGGAAGGAGGTGAAAGTGCGCTGTATTGAAGTGGTTAAAGAATATAAACCCAACATTTTATATTCCCGATATGTGCCTGCTGTACCATGTACTTGTAGTAGCATGTATATATAACATACATACATACATACATACACACACCACTGGTAAAATAAGTATTGAACAAGTCATTTTTTTCTAGGTAAATATATTTCTAAAGGTGCTATTGACATGAAAGTTTCCCTACGTCAGCAACAACCCATACACACAAAGTAACCAAAAACAAATACGTTCAGAAATTACGTTATGTGTAATAGCGTATTCAATGCGTCTCCCCTGTGTAATTCCATTCTAACTGAAATGTATTTAATACTTTGTCAACAATGGATTTTGTATGATGACAGCTTCAAGACACCACCTGTAGTATGGAGAAACTAGTCGCATACATTGCACAGGTGTGATTTTGGTCCATACTTCTACACGGTCTTCATTCAAATCTTGAAGGGTCTGTGGGCCTCTTCTTTGAACTCTGTTCTTTAGTTCTTTCCATAGATTTTCTATTGGATTTAAGTCAGGTGACTGGCTGGGCCATTCTAGCAGCTTAAAGCCCCGTACACACGTACCGATCGTCGGCCGAACGATCGGCCGTCTTTTGTCCCGGGCTGTCGTGTCTGTTGAAAACTGCAAAAGACTGCACATGAATTTTGTCGGCCAACAACAGCCGACTGCAGAAGTGATGTCATGTGATGGTTAACTTTCCGTGTGTTTTTTCTTTTCTGAGCATGCCCAGTCTTGCAAATCTGCTGATTGTCGGCCGAATTCTGTACTGACTGGCGAACAATCGGCCGTTCTGGTGTTGGCCAACAAAAATTTTAATGTCTACACGACCGATTCTTTTCGGCCGAAAGTGCGCTGTCGGCTGTCGGAAGCATCAGACTAACAAGCCTACAATCGGCGGATCGGTCGTCGGCCGAATATTTACGGCCGACAATCAGTACGTGTGTACGGGGCTTTAGTTTCTTTCTTTAAAACCAATTGAGAGTTTCCTTGGCTTTGTGTTTGGGATCATTGTCTTGCCGAAATGTCCACCCTCGTTTTATCTTCATCATCCTGGTAGATGGCAGCAGATTTTTATCAAAACTGTCTTGGTACACTCATCCTTCCTTCAATGATATGAAGTTTTCCATTACTGTATACTGAAGAAAGGAAAGAAAAAAAAAAAAAAACAGCCCCACACCCTGATATTCCCACCTCCAAACATCACTGTTGGTATGGTGTTTTTGAGGTAATGTGCATTGCCATTTGACCTCCAAACATTGTGTGCATTATGGCATCCAAAGCATTCAATTTTGACCTCATCGGAGCAGACTATATTCTCCCAGTATTTCACAAGCAGGGATGAGCTCGGACGTGTTCGGGTTTGTACGTGCCCAATCCCACCAGAAAGCCGACACTGCTGCACAGATCGGGAAATGTCTCACTGTCTGTGATTAGTGGAGTGCAGTGTCGACCTCCTGGCTAGATCGGGCACGTAGCAACTCGAACACGCCTGAGCTCATCTATTCACAAGCTTGTCTAAATGTTGTGCAGCAAACTTTAAAAGGAACTTCAATATGATTTTTGGGAAGGTAATACAATATCTTCATTCAGATGAAACTCTGAAACCACTTTAGGAAGGAATCCTAAGATCCACCTCCGGGGTGCCCCAATGAAGGCACAGCTGGTGAAATCCTTGGTGCTCGACCTAAGCCACAGCCGTGGCATTGTCTGACTGGATCCGAACCGGGCTGCCCTAGAGCTGCTCGGTCCAGAAAAATCAGACAAAGTCTGATCGCCCTCAGTTCCCACACATTTATCAGAAACTTGGATTCTATCGGAAGTAGTAACTTCCTCTGGCTGAGCTTTGGAGACCGAAGCCACCAGACCAGAGACTCCCTGGTCCGCTCGCTCACCCAGATCCGATTCCTGGAGGGAACTGGGAATGATCTTTGCAAAAAGTGAAGAAAACGTCCTGCTCAAGGAACGGAAACTACCGCTCCCTGTAGCATACGAATGTTGGAAGGGAAGAATCGCACCGGTAGAAGTGATCGACACTCGATCTTGTATCCCGACCGTATGACCTCCTGAACCCCTTTGTACGGGATTCAGGAAAGCCCTGGATCTGGAAACCGGTGAAGACATCCCCCCACCCCAGAAATGGGTGGGGGCGCACCTTCAGGCTGTGTTGGTTTTATCTTCAGGTTTGGCTGAGTCGGATTTTTGTTTACCCGACCAGCGCCCACTGAAACCCCCTGAGGGGGCTTTGGAGCCCTTTTTGCTCGCTCCAGTGGAGCGAACAAACCTTTTATGAGCGGAAAAGGAAGGTCCTCGCCTGTTGCGAGGTCCCTTGCCCTTAGTCTGTGGCAAAAAAGTGCTCTTTCCCCCAGTGACATCCTTTATAATCTCATCTAAGGTGGCCCCAAACAGGCGATCCCCCTGAAAAGGAAGATTAGTCAAAGCTTTCTTGGAACCTAGATCCGCCGACCAGCACTTTAACCACAACACACGTCTGAGGACCACTGCTGACATCGATGCATGCCCTAACAAGGGAGTGGCATCCAGGGCGGCGTCACAGACGAACTGTAGTCCTTGTACAATTTGTTCCATCAAATCAGATGCTGCCGGGGGATACTTCTCCCCTTTAAGCCATGGCATAACAATTTGGCCCATTCTGTCAATGTTTGTGAAACTAAACCAATGGCAACCACTGGCCTAAAGGTTGACCCTATCAGGGAAAAAATGGTGCGGGATTCCGCTTCCACTTTTCGATCCACCGTCCCTTAAAGGACGGAGCGTCCTCCAACGGGATAACAGTGGCTTTATTTAGTCTGGAAATTGGTGGGTCCACCACTGGTGGTACCGTCCATTTTTTAATGAGGGATTCCTCAAACGGATAACGCCTAGCAATGCGTTTAGAAACAGCAAGGGCTCGTTTCGGATGATCCCATTCCGCTTTAATTTTATTGCCAAAACATTTGGGTAAAGGAAAAACCTTCGCCATCTTGGCACGCTTACTAGTACCAAAAGGAATTTCCATCTCGGTTACCTCTGCCGGTGTAACCTCAAGTCTTAAGGTTTCCCGGACAGACACAACTAGTGCGTCCACCAGCGCTTCTTCTTGTGCTATGGCGGAGGCAGATACGTCCTCCTCACTGTCTGAGGAGACATTACCTGAGACAACAGCCCCAGCAGAGGGACCTGCAGCTGCAGTGACCAGCTCAGAAACTGTATCTGAAGTATCAGATGAAATAGGGGTAGGCGGGGGTCGCTTTCTTGACCCCCGTCCCTGACAGGCTACCTCCACCCGGGATACCAAAGACTCCAAAACTGCTGATAATGCATCAATAACCAGTGGGGTACTGCGGCCACCTCGAGGGGATCAGGTGGGGATACATGTGTGGCAGGGTCCATGATTATACAAGACACTTGCCAGCGAACAAAAAATAATTGCAAAGAAAAAACTTTTTTTTTTTTTTTGTAATCCCCCAGCGCAACAGCGCCCCTCAGTGTTACCTGCTTTGGACCCCATAGAGAGAGAGAGAGACCCCAAGGCTCACCACCTGATGCACAGAAGTTTCTATCAACCTGCCTCAGCGCTGTCTTCTTACAGACAGGAAGTCTTTTGGCATTTTTCCCGGGTAAAGGAGGCGGCTCCGCCCCTTTACACGCCTTCCGGCGCCTCCCATGCTTCTCCACGAGGTAACTGGTCACTTCCAAAATGGCCGCCCCCATGCTGGAGACACGAGGCTACGACAAGATGGCGGCCCTGCGGGGAAATGGCAGCGGCCTGTGGAAGATGGCAGCGGCCTGCGGAAGCGCTATCGGCCTGTGCGGCCTGCAGGGAGCTGTGGGAGGATGGCGGCCTGTGGGAGGATGGCGGCCTGCAGATGGCGGTAGTCCAGGCACAGGCATCGGCCTGTATTGCAACCTTATCAGGTAGGATGCTATCACCCTTATACATGGCCATCATCACAGTAATGCCACTGACTTCAGTCATGATCCCTTAACAGTGCCCACGTATACAGTGACTTTAGATAGTCCGCTCCCAAACCAAGCCTCCTGGTTTCTTATTCACAAAAAAAAAAAATCACACTCAATTGGGGGATCTGTGACCTGTTACAGGATAGAGCCATCCTAAGGAGGGGCCCGCGTCCACCAACCAACCCGACAGGGGGGGAAAGGGGGACCATTCTACTCACCATACCGGAACCAGGCGGGCGCCAACTCCCGACAGAACCCCTCTCCACCGAGGTGGGGGGGCTGTCGACCAATACGGACGCCGTGACTCAGTTTCCAACTGGTCGTTGGTGTCCAGGCGAGACGTTTAACTCGCAGGGTCAGTCCCCGTCCAGTGGGACTATGTCGCGGCCGACCCAGTGCGGAGCTAGAGCCTGCACGCGCTCGCAGGCTGACTGAGGTGACCACTGGATCTCAACATCCAGCCCGTCGCCCAGTTTCAGCGTACTTGCTTGAAGATCTCACAGGAACACTGGAGAAAAAAAAGCTGCCTAATAAAAAAGTTTTCTAAAAAAAATCTTGCCAGGACCAAGATCCCAGCAAGGAACTTAGGTCCTTACTCCTAACTAGACAGAAAAAACTGACTTCCTGTAGCAGAGAGAGAGGATATACCCTCTGGAACTGCCCCTAAGGTGTGGCCAGAACATTTCCTTCCTTCTAGTGTCCTACTCCTGTAGAGGGCAGTATAACCCAATGGGTTATTAATCAAGAGGACTGCGTCTGTCAATGAGCGACAGAGAAATAGAGATTTACCTAGAAAAATGGTGACGTGTCCAGTACTTATTATACTGCTGTATATCCTGTTTTTTCACTGCTAGCTCAAAGCAGAAGTTTACAATAAAGTTCTGCATTGCCAGCATTATGACCCCCACTCACATTAACTACATTTTTAATGAAAATACCAATTTTATGTACCCGAATAATGTGTTTTTTTTTTTCACCAGGTGTGAGTAGAAAAATGGTGCTTTAAGTCGCATTACATTTCCCTTGCGGCTTTATTTTAGGGCAAGGTGGGATAGTGTTCATGGATGTTTTTTGAAAATGCTTTTACTCCTAAACCCACTATGCCAGGGCTGTGATGACAACATTCTCTGGAGTGCTTAGGACTACAAAGGGCATGCCTTTTACAGGCAGGTGGCTGGCGAGCAGGTTGTCTCACATAGGGCACCATGCAGTGCGAAACAGGAGAGGCTGCCATATTAACAGGTGTTTTAGATCACTGCAAAGCGTGAGGAAACAGGATTAGGCGTGCAACTATTTCCAGACACTGTGCAAGGTTTGTAATTAGAGTGAAAATCATGAAAGCTGGAGTTCAGCTTTAAAGCCATTCTATTTTTTTTTTTTTTTACCTCTGTATTTTCAGCAGCAGCAAATTTGGATGAAAA
Organism: Pelophylax lessonae; assembly: GCF_965119305.1. Taxonomy (NCBI): domain Eukaryota; kingdom Metazoa; phylum Chordata; class Amphibia; order Anura; family Ranidae; genus Pelophylax; species Pelophylax lessonae. Next base: position 143,831,217 of record NC_138775.1, on the reverse strand, counting down.
CGTAGCTGTTCCTTCTAAATCTGTTGTTATTACATTAGTCTGTGTTTTATTTTCAAATTCATGGTATCCAGAAGCAGAAAATGCAGAAGAAATGTTTATTTCGGGTGTCATATCTGCAAACCAGTCCAGCTCTGGGTCTTTGATTTTGCTCTTGACTTTTATCGTGAATTCATCTCCCAAACTCTGCCCAGACTCAAACCTATTTTTGGGGAGGAGTTCTGGCATGGGATCTGGCTTAGATTCCTTATGCTGTTTCACAGTAAGTGCGCTCTTGTCCAGTTCAGAATCAGGGTTTTCAGTAGAATCAGGGTTTTCAGACGACAGTTTAACAAAAGTGTCAGCAGTGGTTGTCACAGTTCTTGAACTATCACTTGGTAAACTAAAATCAATCCATTGCTCCATTTCTGATCTGTCAGTTTCTGTATTATGTACACACAGGAGCTTTTCATTTGCGTGACCCTCTGATTCACTCCAATCTGGCCAATCTTCTGTTGACTGTTGTACTTGATCACAGTTAGTTAGGAGGGAGTCTTTGAGTTTAGAAACCCCATTCAATGAATGTGAAAAGCAGTCCTCTAATCAAAAAAAAGTCACAAGAGAACAAAAATTACAAAAACCACATACAATATATTATTCATATTACAACTTTAAATATATTTAAAAACTTAATTTCATTTGCATTTAGGTCAAATCTTAAAAAAGATGCAATTTAAATAAGGCCTTGTAATACAAATATAAAAGCTAATGTAGTTGAAAACCGTCTGTTAGACTAACTGATAACGGTGTTTCTACTAATCTTCCAGGACGGCAACATATGAGAGGCTCATGAGAGGCTCCACCCTACAGGAAACACAATCAGTTCACAGCTGTTGAAAGGCCCCACCCTTCTCCCGGTCCCTCAATTGTAAAAAAAAAAAAAAAAAGTAGTTCTCCAACCAATTCACAAGGGATGTATAATCACTTAGGTACTTACCACCTATTGTTTACATTCTTTCCTCACCCTTTTAACAGGGCGGAAAGTAGGCCTGCCGTCCTGGAAGGTTTGTAGAAACACCGTTACCGGTAAGTCCAACGGATGGTTTTCTCCTCTCACCTTTCAGGACGGCAACACATGAGAGCATAATAAAGTACCCACATGCCTACCTTAAGGCAGGACCGCTGCCTGCAAGATCTTCCTGCCAAACTTGCAATGCGTTTTAACTCCACTCCATTATGAGTGATGCAGATATCTTGAATCAAGAGGCTGATCAGCAGGTTTGTCCCTCCGAAGTCTCTGCCTTCTCCGCTTAGGATGCAGGACCTATCTGGAGTGGAACTTAATCAGAAAACATGTGAAATCAGTAGGTTAGCAAGATTTACTGTTTAAATCATCTAGCAATCATTTCCTATCAGGTCTGTACCACTTCTTAGGGCCACTGACAGGACTAATCCAAGACTTGTTCTGTGAAACAAAGACACTACTTTGATTAACAAAACGGATCTGGCTTAAAGACTCTGTTCAATAGATTAAGGTAAGGTTATTACCTGGGTTCAGAACCTGGACAGGTATATGCCCAAAGTGCACCAAACATATGCCTATATACCATATGCCTATATACCAAAAATGCTCTATATACCAGAAAACTCCTTATACACCTGCCCGCAAATGCAATAAAATTAAGCGGAAAGGAGCTTGTTAAAAATAATGCTTTTAACCATATCGTAGCGATCAGGTGTCCTACCTGACACCTGGAACCATAATCCACTCTCTATAGACCTGTCCGCAAATATGATAGAATTAAGCGGAAAGGAGCTAGGTAAAAGAATGTTTTTAACTATATCGTACAGATCAGGGGTCCTACCTGATGTCTGGAACCATAATCCACTTCAATACCATTGGGTGCCTTTTGGTACTGATGATAAAATTACTACTACTTCAGAGTAAGTCCATAGCAGTAGCAGAACACTCACCTTGACTTACTGCAACCAGTTTTGCTAAGAGAGTGATATGAGGGATACATATAGAATTGGAAACCTATTGAGTTTGGTATACGGGTCAGATAAGTTCTGATACTGCATCTTTAGGCCAGAATACCTCTATGAGCAAAGTTCCTAAAAGAGAAGAGGATATGTTATAACCTTCTTCTAGTGCCCTACAACCTTACCAGGTTTTAAAGCAGAGGGAATGCCTCTGGTATGCCCAAAAGTAAGGGAATGCGAATTCTGAAATCTGACGTTTCTGCAGCCAGAACTTCGGTCAATAAAAGTGATACATGTATAACTAATATCACAAATATAGAAGAAGATCACAGATTGTGCATTACTGATGCACAGCACCACTAAATATATGCAGACAAAAAGGACATAAACATAGACAACAATGTTGTGTATTTCTGAAGTGCAGCTAGATAGACCAACTCAGAAAAGACACAACAAACTTCAATGTTGTGTATTTCTAAAAGTGCAATAGGTTGGGCTATATAATATAAAATAGGAAGACACAAACAAACAGTCTTCACTGTTGAGCATGCAGATGCACAGCCAAATGTAAAGACACAAAAAATATTCATGTTGTGTTTTTCTGAAGTGTAGCAAGATCAGCAATAAAACCATTATAAAGACAGAAGGGACACGAAACCTCCCATGCTGTGCATTGCTGATGCCTGACAAAGTACCGTCATATAACAAAAAATTATCAAATTATTGATTGTCAACAAGGTACAGTCATAACGGAAAGACACTAACAACGTCAATGTTGTGTGTTTTTAATTAGCAACAAGGTATAGTCATATAGCGCAAATATGAACAGTAAACTGGTACAGACAAGTAACAGAAATGTTACTAACACTTTAAAGTTGTGCACTTTGATTAGTACCAGTGTAATCATAACAGAAATAACACTGGGAACCTTTGTGCATTTCTGACTTAGTAGCCCGGGTACAGCTATGTAACCAACAGAAATGTTACTAACAATGTAGTGCATTTCTAATGTACAAAAAAATAAAGGTATACTAGAAAGACACCCCCAACTTTCAATGTGGTGTATTTCTAGTAAGCAAAAGAGTCATATAGCCAAAATAAAACTTAAATATTGTGTATTTCTGATGCTCAACAAGGCACAGTCAACCCAGAAAAGACAGACAACTTTTAGTGTTGTGTATTTCTGATGAGCAGTAAAACAACCCGAAAAGACACAAATAAACTTCCACATTGTGTATTGCTGAGATGCAGCCAGACCAGGCAAAAAGTCAGAGTCATGGTGAATTCAACTAAAAAAATAGCCAGCTGAGGGCAAGCTTTATACAGGCATAGCTTGGACTCTAGATACTAATCCTTCATCCACCAGAGGATAACCAGGGTAGTTCATATTAATGGAAGTCTAAGGTGGGTGCATACACCGCAGTAGTAGTAGCCGTTACCCTACCATTGTAGGAGTAGGTGTAGTTAGCCCACACACAGATGGGAATCCAAGTCTCCCAAGCATCCAAGGTCTTAATGAGCACAGACCTGGATATCAATTAAGTCAGCCTCAGGAAGAGGTGAACACCATTTTTGCTTGGAGGCAATCAGACACCTGAAGGGCATAACAAGCAAACATTAAACACAGGTTAGTATATGTAGCTCTTTGTATAGAGGTTTTGCACCCAGAAAACCATCAGAGTTGCAGAAAACAATTCTAGTTCATCAAGGGGTGGGCAGTACCACCAGGGGTCCCAATTAACTTTTACACACCAACCGATCTAACCGCAGTGTAAGGAGGAAAAAATAGGTTGAAGCTTGTTAAGTTGTTACACATAGCATGTTAAACATAGCAAGCAACTCCATAAAGAAAAAGATCCCCAAGGGTACCCATTACGGTGTCTCCACCATGAGTGGAGAAAATTTAGGAGTCAGGCTTTAAAGAGCAAGAAGACCAAATGAACCATCTTGGAGATACGTGCCAGAATTATAGCCGCTGGCCTAATATATTCAGATTTGGTGTGCATTGCTGACCAGGGAAAAATCTGTGGTATTACTCATGGAATCTCCAGGTTCCTGCAGACCACCCTACATTCCATTTGATTAACCATTTAGGAATGTTTAACTTGTTCGGTGGCAGAAATAGCCAGTCTAACAGGTGTCACCCCTTCACTAGATTTACCCTTCTTAATGTACAAAAGGGTGGGGCCTTTAACAGCTGTGAACTGATTGTGTTTCCTGTAGGATGGAGCCTCTCCTCTCTCTCTAATGCGTTGCAGTCCTGGAAGGTGAGAGGAGAAATTGAAGTGCTTAGCATGCATTTGTAAAAAAAAAAAAAAAAAAAATACAAACGCTTCATTGCTCAAATATGTTCTTCTCACTTTACACACACACACACACACACACACACTAAAACAGACTGCATTGTCCACCTACATTTCATGTTACAGAAAAAAACGGATTTTTGTAAAATCTTACCGTAAAATCCTTTTCTCTTATCTCATTGACAGACGTAGTCCTCGGTGATTCAACACCTTCGGGTTATGCTGCCCTCCACAGGAGTAGGACTAGACAGGAAAGAAAATACTCTGGCCACACCCTAGGGGCAGTCCCCGAGGGTATATCCTCTCTCTCTCTGCTACAGCAAATCAGTTATGTCACAAAGCAGTGTTTAGAGAACTTAACCCAACCCAACTCAAAAACAGAGGGACGGGTACTACGTCTGTCAATGAGCTAAGAGAAAAGGATTTTACAAAAATCAGTTTTTCTCTGTCGCTCATTGACAGACGTAGTCCTCGGTGATTCAACACCTTCGGGACGTCCCAAAGCAGTACCACAAATGAGGGGTGGGAAAATGGAAATCAAATCCAATCTAGAAGGCCCAACCGGTGCCAACTAGAAGTTTACAATGCTCATCCTCAGTTATGAGACTCAACAGAAATTTTTCAACAGAAAAAAACCCTCGAGGTAGACCACCGGTCTCCTCAAATTGCGGCCTGCAAAACCTTGCGGCCAAATGAGGCATCCGCCGATGCCATCACATCAATCTTGTAAAATTTTGTAAAGGTATGTACCGACGACCAGGTGGCCGCCTTACATAACTGGACTACTGACGCCTGATGGCGGAAGGCCCAGGAAGTACTGAGCGCTCGAGTGGAGTGCGCCCTAACAGGGAACGGAGGATTCCGACCCTTAATAGAATAAGCCTGTACCACCGTCTGTCTGATCCATTTGGAGATAGTCGCGGCAGATGCAGGCAACCCCTTTCTGGGGCCATCCGGGATCACAAAAAGTGAATCCGTCTTACGGAACGATTCCGTCGCCTTCAGGTATACCCTGATTGCCCGAACCACATCCAAGGAATGCAACGCATGTTCCCGATGATGATTGGGCTGAGGACACAAGGAAGGTAGTACAATATTTTCATTCAGATGAAAATCTGAAACCACCTTTGGAAGAAAGGATGGCTTAGGATGAAGCACTACCTTATCCCTATGAATCACTAAGTATGGGGACTGGCATGATAATGCAGCCAGTTCTGACACCCTGCGTGCAGACGTGATAGCCACCAAGAAGGCTACCTTCTGGGATAAAGTAAGCAAGGGAATCTCCCTGATGTTTTCAAAGAGAGGTTTCTGTAGAACCGACAAAACCAAACTAAGATCCCACGGCGGTAAGGGCGCGTGGACTGGTGGAGCCAGGTTCCGCACCCCCTGGATGAAATTCCGCACCAAGGACTTAGTAGCTAAAGGCTTCTGAAAGAAGATTGCTAATGCTGAAACTTGACCCTTGATGGTGCTCAAGGCTAGTTTCTGCTCAACCCCTTTTTGCAGAAAGGCCAATATTCAGGTCACCGAATAGGTACGTGGAGGAATTCCCTAAAGATTCGCACCACGCGATATAAGTCTTCCATGTGCGATAATAGACCTTGCTGGAAGTCGCTTTCCTTGCTTTAATAAGGGTAGGAATAACTGAAGCTGACAACCCTCTGTCCTTCAGTACCTGGGTCTCAATGGCCAGGCCATTAAAACCAGCGACTGTAAAGCACGATGGAAGATTGGTCCTTGAGACCGCAGACACTCCCTGAGACGAAGTTCCCAAGGAACGTCCGCAACTCGCATGTCCAAGTCGGGTAGATCGGCTTGACGAGGCCAGCCTAGAATTTCTAGGACCACTGGCGCTGACTGGATCTGAACCAGGCGGCCCTAGAGCTATCTGGCCCCGACCATCCGACAAAGTCTGATCGTTCTCCGTTCCCACACATTTATCAGACACCTGATTCCTATCAGGAACGGTGATCTCTCCTGGTTGAATCTCAGGGACCGAAGTCACCCGGCTAGAGGCTTCTTGGTCTGTCTGTTCAACCGAATCCGATTCTTGTGGGGAACTGAGACTAATCTTTGGAAAAGGTAAAGAAAAAGATCTGTTCAGGGAATGTTAACTACCGCTCCCTGTAGTACTTAAATGTTGGAAGGGAAGAATCGCACCAGTAGCAGTGGTCGATGCTCGATCTAATGCCCTGAATACTGGTGAAAACGTCCCCCCACCCTCAAGCCGGGTGGGGGCGCACCTTCAGGCTGTGTAATCCTTTGCTTCAGGTTTGGCTGAGTCGGTCTTTTGTTTGTCCGACCAGCCCTTCTTGAACCCTCCTGGAGGAGCCTTGCCCTTCCCGCTTGCAGCAGTCGGGCGCACAAACCCTTTATGGGCGGTAAAGATCGGTCCCCGCTTGTTACGAGGTCCTTTAGCTTTAGCAGCCTGTGGCAAGAAAGTGCTCTTGCCCCCAGTGGCATCCTTAATGATCTCATCTAGGGTGGCCCCAAATAGGCGATTCCCCTGAAAGGGGAGATTCGTCAAGGTCTTTTTGGAACCTAGGTCTGCTGACCAGCATTTTAACCACAGCACACGTCTGAGGATTACCGCTGACATAGATGCATGCCCTAATAGGGGGGTAGCATCCAAGGCTGCGTCACAGACGAACTGTAGCCCTTGTATGATCAATTCCATCAATTCAGATGTTCCCTGGGGGATATCTTTCCCCTTCAGGTCCTGGCGCACCAATCTCGCCCATTCCGTTAGTGTCTGGGAAACTAGACCAATGACAATTACTGGTCTAAAGGCTGACCCTATCAGGGAAAAGATAGTGCGGGACTCCGCTTCTACCTTCCGATCCACCGGGTCCTTAAAGGACGAAGTGTCCTCCACTGGAATAACCGTGGCTTTATTCAGTCTGGAAATAGGTGGATCCACCACTGGTTTAATGAGGGATTCCTCAAACGGATAGCGTCGAGCAATAAGCTTGGAAATAGTAAAGGTACGTTTAGAATGCTCCCATTCTTCTTTAATTTTATTACCAAAACACTTGGGTACAGGAAAAACCTTCACCGTTTTGGTGGGTTTGTTAGTACCAAAGGGAATCTCTGTTTCAGTTGCCTCTGCCGGTAAAACCTCAAGTCTTAAGGTTTCCCGAACCGCCACAACTAATGCGTCCACCAATGCTTCTTCCCGAATTATGGCGGAAGCATGAACGTCCTCCTCACTGTCTGAAGGAACTTTACCTGAGACAACAGCCCTTGCAGAGGGACCTGCAGCTGCAATGACCATCTCAGAATCTGAGTCTGAAGTGTCAGATGATATAGGGGTAGGCGGGGGTCGCTTTCTTGACCCCCGTTCCTGACAGGCCGTCTCCACCCGAGCCACCAAAGACTCCAAAACTGCTGTAAATGCATCTATACTCTGTGCACCGGCGGGTCCCGCAGCCCCCTCGAGGGAAACAGGTGGGGTTACCTGTGTGGCAGGGTCCATGATAATTCCAGTTACTACCCGGAAAACAATCAATCCAAAAAAAAATAAACTTTTTTTTTTTTTTTTTCAGACCCCCAGCGCCACAAAGCCCCTCAATGTTACCTGCTTAGGGACCCCTATCGAGCGAGAGAGAGAGAGAGAGAGAGAGAGAGAGAGAGAGAGAGAGAGAGAGAGAGATAGACCCCTAGGCTCACCACTTGATGCTCAGAGTTTACTGCAACTTGTCTCAGCACTGTCTAGAACAGACAGGAAGTCTCTTGGCTGGCTGCCCGGGAAGAAAGGAGGCGGCTCCGCCCCTCTGTACGCCTTCCGGTGCCTCCCCTAGCTCCACGAGGTGTTTGAGTCACCTCAAACATGGCCGCCCCCATGCTGGAGACACGAGGCTACGCCAAAATGGCGGCCTCGTGCGATCTACCAAACAATGGCGGCGACCTTTTACAAGATAGCGGCGTGACTGCAGAGTATCTCGGCATCAATAAACCTCTCTCTAAATGGTGATCCGCGTGGCCGGCGGTACCGGACCCTGGCGGACCGCGTGGCCATCGGGAGGCATGCTTTTACTGGAGGAATGACCTGGAAAGCAGTATACATGTCCTGTGGCTTCTGACAGGTAAAATACCATATCTATCACAGTAAGATTCTAGTACTGCCACTGATTACAATCATTTAAACATACTTGCAATTAGATTGTCAGCTCCCAAACCAAGCCTCCTGGCTTTTTGTACACAAAAATCACACTCACTAGGAGAATCTGTGCCATGTTATAGAATAGAGGGAAGACCCATCCTTACCATACAGAGAGGGGCCCGCGTTCACCACAAGACCCGTCAGGGGAAAGGGGGGGAACATACTACTCACCATACCGGAACCAGGCGGGCGCCAACTCCTGACAGTACCCCTCTCCACCGGGGTGGGAGGGCTGTCGAGCAATACGGACGCCGTGACTCATGGTCTTAGGCGTTTCAGCGAGACGTTTAACTCGCAGGGTCAGTCCCCGTCCAGTGTAACTATGTCGCGGCCGACCCAGCGCGGAGCTATGGCCTGCACGCACTCGCAGGCTGAACTGGGGTGACCACTGGATCTCAACATCCAGCCCGTCGCCCAGTTCAGCTTTCTTGCTTGAAGATCTCACAGGAACACTGGAGAAAAAAGCTGTCTAAAAAAAAAATCTTTCGAAGAAAAAAATCCTGCCAGGACCGAAGATCCCAGCAAGGTATCTAGGTCCTTACTCCTGACTAGACAGAAAAAAAACTGATTTGCTGTAGCAGAGAGAGGATATACCCTCGGGGACTGCCCCTAGGGTGTGGCCAGAGTATTTTCTTTCCTGTCTAGTCCTACTCCTGTGGAGGGCAGCATAACCCGAAGGTGTTGAATCACCGAGGACTACGTCTGTCAATGAGCGACAGAGAAATTCATATTAGTTGCTCATAACAAAGTGCTTTACCAGACAATAGTATTTTACCACAGTGGATGGGTGGCGCCTCTGTATACAGTACATAAAACCCATAAAACACCCATAGAAGAAAATTTCACTTCCAGGTATATTAGGAAAAATAAAGCAATACGGACTACAAGCCTGAACTACACATCAAAACAAATGTAATCATTAAACTGGTTCGAAAGGCTTTAATAATTTATTCTGGCCATTGAAATGAATAACCTACTAATCAGGCACAGTGTGAATGTTTATCAGTGTAGTTAGAATGTAACTCCACTTTTGTTGAGAAAATAACTTTGCCCTCTGGGTGATGTACATTGCAGGGGTTTATAACAAAATTTTCCTACCTTTTGTTCTTAGGGAATAAAGTTTGTGTCCATGTGCAGTGTGAATCTGTATGCGAATGACTTTATAACTCAATCAGCTGCTACACCTGCAGGGCTGTAATGGGGAAAATTTGCAGGGTCTGCATCCCTTTGGAGTTCATTCACACTTGTGTGACTTAAAATCTTGTTATTTCCATTGCAACTTTACATTGTGATTTTGATCCCCTACACTCCGGCTTCCACCCACATTCCACTAAACCTGCCCTACTAAAACTCACCAATAACCTACTAACTGCAAAAATGGCTAGTACTCCATACTCATGGACCCTTCTGTTGCCTTCGACACTGTTGAGTAGTGGGTGGTAAACTAACTCCACTCCCTTGGCCTCTATGACTCTGCCCTTTCCTGGTTCTTCTCATACCCTTCTCAGCGCACTTTTAGTGTCACATACAACACCATCTCCTCCACTCCTCTTCCTCTTTCTGTTCAGGTACCCCAAGGCTCCGTCCCTCTATTCTTCCTTTATACCTCTTCCCTGGGCCAGTTGATAACCTCCCATGGCTTTCAATACCACCTCTATGCTGAGGACACCCAGATCTTTTTCTTGACTCCTTAACTCATCCCCTCACATATCACAAACTTACTGAGGGAATATATGGCTGTCACACTACTTCCTCAAAATGTAATCTTTCTAAAATGGAGCTTTTAATATTTCCTCCTCCCCAATCCCCTCTAAATGACTACCATTAAGATTAACAGCACAACCATTGGTCCTTTCACACACGCCAGGATGCTAGGTAATCCAAGACACTGACCCCTCCTTCAATCACTGGATAAATCTTGTCGCGTTAACCTCCGCAACATTAACGAAAGTCACCCCTTCCTGACTAAGATCACCACAAAACAACTCATTTACTCCTTAGTTATTCCCTGCCTTGACTACTGCAACTCCCTCCTCACTGGCCTACCTTTCCGCAGGCTATCCCCCCTTCAGTCTATTATGAATGCTGCTGCTAGACTAATACACCTTAGTAAATAATTTGTGACTTCTGCTCCTCTCTGCCAATCTCTTCACTACCATGCTTCGCCATTGTATAAAATTCAAAATACTAACCACAACATACAAGGCCATCCACATCATCGCTCCCAGCTACATCACCAACCTCATCTGCATACATCACTCAAAATCGTCCTGTCCACTCCTCCCAAGACCTTCTGCTCTCTAGCTCCCTTGTTACCTCCTCTAATGGGCCATACACACTATAAGATTTTCTGAAGACTTTTTCCTTTAGATTTACCAAAACCATATAATATGGAGGTCAAACCTAAACACTTTCAATTTGTATGCAATCTGGCAGGCCCTTGCACTACATAGAAAAGGTAAATCTGAAGGAAAAAAAGTCTTCAGAAAATCTTATAGTGTGTATGGCCCTTAATGCTAGCCTCCTCCAGGACTTCTCCAGAGCATCTCTGATCCTCTGGAAGTCCTGCCCCAGGAAGTCTGGTCAGCCTCTACCCTGATCCTTGAAAAACGCCCTATTTCAGAGAAGCCTATCTCACCTCAACCTAAGAACTGTACTTGAGCCACCTCCATCAGATCACTCCACCCCCCCCCCCCAGCTATAACCTTTTATACCACCTCCCCCTCCCTTTAGATTGTAAGCTCCATGATCAGGGCCTTCCTATTCCTTCTGTATTGTAAACGTACAGTCTCCCTTTTAAATTATAAAGAGCTGCGTAAAACCATTGGCGCTATATGAATCCTGTATAATAATAATTCTTACAGCCAACCTTGGTAATTACAAATTTTCCACATTGCACAGCTAGACACAAGTAGTTTCCCTTTAGACGTTTACTGATTGTACCCGTTGAACTTTCAGACATCGTGTCATTGAGCATTTTAACTATAAAAATGGATTTTTGTAAAATCTTACCGTAAAATCCTTTTCTCTTAAGCTCATTGACAGACGTAGTCCTCGTTGATTAATAACAACTCGGGTTATGCTGCCCTCTACAGGAGTAGGACTAGACAGGAAAGAAAACGTTCTGGCCACACCCTAGGGGCAGTCCCAGAGGGTATATCCTCTCACTTCCTGCTACAGCAAATCAGTTATGTCACAAAGCAGTGTTTAGAGAATTTAACCCAACCCAACTCAAAACAGAGGGGCGGGTACTACGTCTGTCAATGAGCTTAAGAGAAAAGGATTTTACGGTAAGATTTTACAAAAATCCATTTTTCTCTGTCGCTCATTGACAGACGTAGTCCTCGTTGATTAATAACTCGGGACGTCCCAAAGCAGTACCACAAATGAGGGGTGGGATGACAGAAATCAAAATCCAGAAGGCCCAACCGGAGCCAACCAGAAGCATCAAGGACTCATCGAGCAAAAAGATGAGACCTAAGTGAAACACCCAACAAACCCTTGAGGTAGACCAACAGTCTCCTCAGATTGTGGCCTGCAGAACCTTGTGGCCAAAAGAGGCATCTGACGATGCCATCACATCAACTTTATAAAATGTTGTAAAGGTATGAACCGACAATCAAGTCATCGCCTCGAAAACCTGGATCGCTGACGCCTGATGGCGGAAGACCCAGGAGACACTAGGCGCCCGAGTAGAGTGCGCCTTAACAGGGAACAGAGGATTCCGACCCTTAATAGAATAAGCCTGTACCACCGTCTGACTGATCCATCTAGATATGGTCGCGGCAGACACAGGCAACCCCCTTCAAGGGCTATCCGTGATCACAAAAAGTGAGTCCGTCTTACGAAAACAAGTTCGTAGTAGTCAAGTGTATCCTTCTGAACCCCATCCAAGGAGTGTAATGCAAACTCCCAAGGATGGCTAGTCTTCGGACACGGGGAAGGTAACACTATTTTTATTCAGATGAAAACTCTGAAAACCACTTTAGGAAGGAAGGATGGATTCGGAAGAAGAACCACCTTATCCCTATGAACCACCAGAAATGGGGAACGACAAGATAATGCGGCCAGTGCAGAAGTAATGGCCACCAAGAAGGCCACCTTCTGGGATAATGTAAGCAAGGGAATCTCCCTAATATCTTCAAAGAGAAGTTTCTGAAGAACTGACAACACTAAATTAAGATCCTAGGCGGTAAGGGTGCACGCACTGGCGGAGCCAGATGTCGCACCCCTTGGATGAAATTCCGCATCAAGGAATGATTAGCCAAAGGTTTCTGAAAGAAGATTGCCAACGCTGAAACCTGACCCTTGATAGTGCTCAAGGACAATTTCTGCTCAACCCCTTGTTGCAGAAAGACCAAGATTCGGATCACCGAATAGGTATGTGGGGGAAATCCAAGAGATTCACACCACGCAAATATAAGACTTCCATGTGCTGGAAGTCGCTTTCCTTGCTTTAACTAGAGGTAGGAATAACTGAAGCTGACACTCCCTTGTCCTTCAGTACCTGGGTCTCAATGGCCAGGCCATTAAGCCAGCGATTGTAAAGCAAGATGGAAGATCGGTCCCTGAGACCGCAAATCCTCCCTGAGAGGAAGTCTCCAAGAAGCGTCCGCGACTAGCCTCACCAAGTCGGCGTACCAGGCTCGACGAGGTCAGTCCGGAATTTCCAGAATAACTGGAATTCCCTCCACCTCTATCCTGCGAAGAAGTTCCTGCAGTAACTTGAGAGGATGGAAGGCATGCCGTAGCTGATACTGCCCCCATGGGGCGATCAGCGTTTCTGCTGCGTCCGCTAGAAGATCGCGGGTCGCTCGCCCAACCGGATCCGATTGTCCAGGAAATCGGAATTCTGATTCCATAAGAAAAGAATCTCTTTCAGGAGAATTCGGGTATGAGACTGGGTATACGGTACTGCCTCTAAGAAGGCCACCATCCGTCCGAGCCAATTGACGGACAGCAACATCCGAATCGTTGACTGAACCTTCTGGAGTTTCTCCGCAAGGAGAAAACCTCTTGCCCAGGATGTATCCAACCTTAGGCCCAGATAGTTCAGTCTCCTGGTGGGAACCAGGGATGTGGGAAAGCGAAGAAAAACGCTGATGTCCTGCGATGATGGGGATATAAAGATAGGCATCCTAAATGTCTATGGACGCCAGGAATACCCCTGATGCAGGGAGGCCACCACTGTTCGGATGGACTCTATTTTTCCCCAAGTCCAGAAATTGGACGCACCTTGCCCTCTTTCCTGGGCATTGTGAACAGGTTCGAATAGAACCCCTGAAACCGTTCAATGTTAGAAGGGAAGAATCGCACCGGTGGAAGTGATCGAAACTCGATCCTGTATCCTGACCGTATGACCTCGCGAACCCCTTAGTCTGGGGTTCCGGCAAGCCATGGATCCGGAAACCGGTGAAGACGTCCCCCCACTCCAGAGATGGGTAGGGGTGCATCAGGCTGTATTTTTCAGGCTTGGCTGAGCCAGACTTTTTGTTTAGGCGACCAGCACCCTTTGAAACCCCTCTAAAGGGGCTTTGGAGCGTTTCGCCTCATCGCCCGCCCTTGCGGAACAAACAACTCCTTATGAGCAGAAAGGGAAGGTCCTCGTTGGCTACGAGGTCCTCTTTAACCTAACAGTCTGTGGCAAGACAGCAGGTGGTACCGTCTATCCTTTAAAGAGGGATTCCTCAAACGGATAGCGCCTAGCCATGCGTTAGGAAATAAATTTGGGTAAAGGAAAATCCTTCGCCCTTTTGGTAGGCTAACAAGTACCAAAAAGGAATTTCAGTCTCCGCTACCTCTGCCGGTATAACCTCAAGACCAAAGGTTTCCCGAACGGACACAACTAGTGCATCCACCACTCTTGTGCTATGGCGGAGGCAGAAACGTTCTCCTCACTGCTGAGGAGACATTACCTGAGACAACAGCCCCATAAGAGGGACCTGCAGCTGCATTGACCAGCTCCGAATCCGTATCTGAAGTATCAGATAAAAAATAGGGGTAGGTGGGGGTCGCTTCTTGACCCCCGTCCCTGACAGGCCACCTCCACCCGGGATACCAAAGACTCCAAAACTGCTGATAATGCATTAAAAACAAGTGGGGTACTGGAGGGTCCTGCGGCCACCTTGAGGGGATCAGGTGGGGATACCTATGTGGCAGGGTCAATGATTGTACAAGACACTTGCCAGCGACAAAAAATGACAAAGTAAAAAACTTTTTTTTTTTTTTTTTGTGTCCCCCAGTCGCAACAGCGCCCCTCAGTGTTACCTGCCTTTTTGGACCCCACGGAGAGCGAGAGAGACCCCAAGGCTCATCCCTGATGCACAGAAATTATCAGCTTGCTCAGTGCTGTCCTGTTACAGACAGGAAGTCTTTGGCCCTATTTCCTGGGTAAAGGAGGCGGCTCCGCCCCTTAACCCGCCTACCGGCGCCTCCCCCTGGCTCCACGAGGTGTTTGGTCACCTCAAACATGGCCGCCCCCATGTTGGAGACACGAGGCTACGCCAATATGGCGGCCTCGTGTGTTCTGCAAGAAAATGGCCGAGGCCTGTTAGGATAGCGGCGGCTTAGCAGCGGCCTGCGGGATGCTGTATTCGGCCTAGCGGCCTGTGGGAGTGCATCGGCCCCCCAAACTTCACCCTGGATGGTGATCAGCCTGGCCGGCGGTACCGGACTCTGGTGAGCCGCATGCGGTCCGTGCCTGCCCTTGCTGGAGGAATGCGATCTGGACTGCAGTTATACATGCATAGACATCGCCCTGTGAACACCTCTGACAGGTAGGATACCTTATGCTACCACAGTAATATTCTAGTACTGCCACTGACTTCAGTCATCTTTACAGTTTTGAAATGACATTAGATTGTCAGCTCCCAAACCAAGCCTCCTGGTTACTTGTTCACAAAAATCACACTCAAATAGGGGGATCTGTGACATGTTATATGATAGAGGGGAGACCCATCCTTACCATTTCAGAGAGGGGCCCGCGTTCACCACAAACCCGTCAGGGGGAAAAGGGGGAACATACTACTCACCATACCGGAACCAGGCGGGCGCCAACTCCTGACAGTACCCCTCTCCACCAGGGTGGGAGGGCTGTCGACCAATACGGACGCCGTGACTCATGGTCATTGGCGTTTCAGCGAGACGTTTAACTCGCAGGGTCAGTCCCCGTCCAGTGGGACTATGTCGCGGCCGACCCAGCGCGGAGCTATGGCCTGCACGCGCTCGTAGGCTGAACTGGGGTGACCACTGGATCTCAACATCCAGCCCGTCGCCCAGTTCCAGCTTTCTTGCTTGAAGATCTCACAGGAACACTGGAGAAAACAAGCTGTCTAAAAATCTTCTAAGAAAAAAATCCTGCCAGGACCGAAGATCCCAGCAAGGTATCTAGGTCCTTACTCCTAACTAGACAGAAAAAAACTGATTTGCTGTAGCAGGAAGTGAGAGGATATACCCTCTGGGACTGCCCCTAGGGTGTGGCCAGAACGTTTTCTTTCCTGTCTAGTCCTACTCCTGTAGAGGGCAGCATAACCCGAGTTGTTATTAATCAACGAGGACTACGTCTGTCAATGAGCGACGTTTACTGATTTTACCAGTTGGACTTTCAGACATCGTGTCATTGAGCATTTTAACTATAAAATATTATTAGGACCTCAAGCTGCTAGGCATGGTCACCAAGACCAGCCATAGAAAGTTCGAACCTACTGAACCGGCCAACAGCGTGTGGGCAGGCTGATCGGTCAACTTGGGCACAACAAGCCTGCAGGATTCACTTGCGAATATTGCTAGCAATAATCACGGTCTTCTCCCGGAGAATAAACCTCCCCCCCCCCCCCCACTGGGAGCAGACAATTGCTCGGCAGGAGGGATTCTCTCTGTCAGCACTGTGTGTATTAATGGTGGGGGGGGGGTTCATGGAATTTCTCTTTCTTGCAACTTGTGATTTCAGGAAAGAAATGCAGCCTACGGCCTGCCCACGCGATCCGAAAATCGGATGAAAAAAATAAGTAAAAAATCCTATCATCTATTTCTCTGGTGTTCATTGACGGACACAGCTCCTGATATTCATAACCATTGGGTTATACTGCCCCCTACAGGAGTAGGACACAAGGCAGAAAAGAATTCTGGCTACACCCATGGGCAGTCCCAGGGGGTATACTCCCTCTCTCTGCTATAGACACTCAGTTTAGTTAAAAGCAGTGTCAGGAGAATTATAACTACACAGGGGGGGGGGGGTGCTGTGTCTGTCAATGAACATCAGAGAAATGGATTTTAAGTAAAAAAAAAAAAAAAAATTCCCATTTTCTCTTTCGTTCATTGATGGACACAGCGCCTGATATTCATAACCATTAGCATGTGCCAAAGCAGTGTTAAACATGAGGAGTGGGAACAAAAAAAAAATAAATTCCCAAGGCTAAATATTAGCCAACCAGACAACAGGAGCTCAACCAAACAACTGGAGCCCATCTGTAAAAAAACAACACACCCTCAAAGAGGATCAGGTCCTCAAACAGCAGCTTGCAAAACCTTACAACCAAAAGAAGCATACACAGATGCCAACACATCCACTTTCTAAAACGTTGTAAAAAAGTGTGAC
Source organism: Pelophylax lessonae (assembly GCF_965119305.1). Classification (NCBI taxonomy): domain Eukaryota; kingdom Metazoa; phylum Chordata; class Amphibia; order Anura; family Ranidae; genus Pelophylax; species Pelophylax lessonae. The sequence goes on along the minus strand of NC_138775.1, from coordinate 143,814,194 downwards.
CAGGTGGCCGCCTTGCAAACTTGCGTCACTGATGCTTAATGACGGAAAGCCCAGGAGGCACTAAGCGCCCTAGTAGAGTGTGCCTTGAAAGGGAAAGGAGGAACCTGACCCCTGATTGAATAGGCCTGAACCACCGTCTGTCTGATCCATCTGGAAACGGTTGCAGAGGAAGCGGACAACCCTTTGGAGGTCCATCTGTGAGCACAAAGAGTAGGACTTCCTGAAATCCTCCATAGCTGCCAGGTAGACCTTAATTGCCTGGACCACATGCAAGGCAATTTCCTTCAGATGTTTAGGCTTGGGACACAGGGAAGGCAACACAATGTCTTCATTCATATGAAAATTAGAGACTACCTTTGGAAGGAACGACTGACGGGGGGGGGGGGGAGAATCACCAGGTAAGGTGAATGACAGGATAACGCCGCCAGTTCCGACACCCTGCGCACAGAGGTGATAGCCACTAAAAAGGCCACCATCTTCAGGGTCTCACGCACAGATACAAATCAGTGCATCCACCAGCGCCTTTTCATGCGCGGTTGCAGACGTGGAGGAATCATCCTCACTATCAGAGGATTCCAGGTGCGTGGTTGCAGAACCAGCAGGGTGACCCACGTCTGCCGAATCAGATTCGCTTTTTGCTAGCCACTCGTCCACAAGCCACCTCCACCCAGGACACAAGAGACTCGAGAGAGACTCCAGACAGAGACAGAGACAGAGGAGACAGAGACAGAGAGAGAGAGAGAGAGAGAGAGAGAGAGAGAGAGACAGAGACAGAGACAGAGACAGAGAGAGAGAGAGAGAGAGGAGAGAGAGAGAGAGAACCCCCAGGGACTGCCCATGGGTGTAGCCAGAATTCTTTTCTGCCTAGTGTCCTACACCTGTAGGGGGCAGTATAACCCAATGGTTATGAATATCAGGAGCTGTGTCCGTCAATAAATAAAAGAGAAATACTGCTTTTAACGTGGTCGTATGATAATGGGATCGTTAGTACATAACTTTCAAGAGCCAATCACGACAGTTCATCCGATTGGACAAGCACAAAAATCTTACTCAAACTATACCAGATGCTACGAATTTTGTTTAAATCAGTACAATTGTCATCCGAAAATACAATACAAATACCTTAAGTGCCGGTTCACATTTGTGCGATGCGGGAACGCTGCGAATATGCAGCGTGTTCCCGCATCGCATCCGCACCTCATGCAATTTACACTGCCATATGCAATACATAGGGGGTGTCAATTAAAAGTTGACACCCCCAGTTGCGATCGCATAAAAAAAGAAAAAAAAAAATCTAGATTTAACAGTTTAGGCCAATTTTCTGCTACATTTTTGTTAAAAAAAAAAAAAAAAAAAAAAAAATCGCAATAAGCGTATTTTGATTGGTTTGCGCAAAAGGTTATTGCGTTTACCAACTACGGGAAAGATTTATGTCATTTTTATTGTTTTTTTTTTTTTTTTTTACTAGTAATGGCGGCCAACTGACATTTTAGACACTTTTGGGGGTACCAGTGACATTACTACAGTAATCCGTGCTATAAATATGCACTGTTACTGTAAAAATTACACTGGCAGGGAAGGGGTTAACTTTACGTGATTCTAACTGTCAGGGGGCGTGGCTAGTGAAGTAACCACAGAGACATGTGATCCTATATAGCAGGATCGCATAGCCTCTGTAATCACTTCAGAGAGAATGACAGATGGCTGTGTTTACATCAGCAGTCTGTCTTTCGCCCTCTGCTGCGGGAGATCGCGAGTGGCTGGTGGCCATCGGAGCCGCCGGTCACACGCGCTGGCTCCCCCCTACAGTCTCCTGAGCGAGCGACGTAGGGCTACGTTGCTTTTCCCAGCAGCTGCAGAGTGCCGCAGTAAATGTACGGTGGGCGGGGTTAACGTGGTTACGTTGCTTTTGAATTAAATGACATTATATATATATATATATATATATATATAATTATACTTCACATTAATCAAAGTCTATAAAACAAGATAAAACAAGCACAAATCATAGAATTTATGCACTTACTTTGTATAGAAATATCCTGCAAAATCTCTTTCACCGATTCTTTCCTGTTCAAATCTTTGTCAATTAGGGAATTATGGTTTACCGCAAAATTGCTTTTTGCTAGTACGGATGACAGACTGTTTGATGTTGCCTGGTGCACACGGTTATTTGTGCCATGCACAGGCGAACCTGTGGGAAATACATTTTTGATCACAAAAAAAAGGAGAAAAACATTTTTTACACTGGAAGGGTTGCTTGTGAACATGATTGTAAATATTTAAAGAATACACTAAGAAATCTCACTCTAGTAAGGCATGAAAAAAAGGACAGTGTTGAATTTTATCTAATAAATGCCCAAAAAGTAGTGGGACCCCAACTTTTGCTTCCTCTGTGAATAAAAACCATTGGTATACAGCATTTGATTACATAAATACAAATAGACAAAGAGCTTACACATTTTGCATTATGCAATACCCACAATTTTGTTAGATGTTAAAGGAGTTGTAAAGGCAGAATAATTTTTTATCTTAATACATTCTATGCTTTAAGATAAAAAGCCTTCTGTGTGTAGCAGCCGCCTGAGCACCCTCTAATACTTATCCTCTCTATCCAGCAATGTCCATGAGTCCCTTGGCCGTCCAGGTCTCACCCTCCTGATTGGCTGAGATACAGCAGCGTTGCCATTGGCTCAAACTGCTATCAAAGTCAGTTAACCAATCAGGAGAGAGGGGCAGGGCCGAACTGCAGCTCCGTGTCTGAATGGATACATTGTGCTGCAGCTTGGCTTGGGTGCCCCCATAGCAAGCTGCTTGCTGTGGAGGCACTCAATAAGAGCGAGGGGCCAGGAGCAGCAAAGAGGGACCCGAGAAGGGGCTGATCCAGGCCACTTTGTGCAAAACCGCTTCAGGAGGAGGGAAGTATAAAATGTTATTTAAAAGAAACACGAGACTTTACAAATCACTTTAACAATGGAGGTGTAATTATGTAGAAACCTCAGCTATGCACCAATCTTGTTTTACACACACCTGCTAATGTACTGAACTTCACATGCTGCGTGGATTACGTTTAGAAGAAACTAGTATTATCACCTGCAATATGTCCTACTTGGTTAGTTTTAGTGCTGGAATACAGAACAAACAAAAATGGACGTGGCAGTCGTTCAGAATAAAAAAGGATTGGTTGTTACTGGCTTATTCATCCAATTTGATTCTCGCTTTCTTCTGTACATTATTCTAAAATGTTCCCCTAAGTCCTGAGTGAAATGCAAAAAAATCTGATATGGTTTCAATAGATCAGCAGGTATAAAAGTTTCTACAACTTGGATTCAGCACTGCTTTATAGTTACATAGTTAGTGAGTTTGAAAAAAGACATCAGTCCATCCAGTTCAACCTATGATGTGTGTGTGTGTTTGCTGTTAACCGTACATTGTATACCCCTGTATGTTGTGGTCTTTAAGGTGCCCATCTAATCATTTTTTGAAACTATCAATGCTCCCTGCTGATACGACTGCTTGCGGAAGAGAATTCCACATCCTTACTGCTCTTACAGTGAAGAACCCCCTGCGTATTTTAGGGTTAAACCGCCTTTCCTCTAGTTTTAGTGAGTGGCCACGTGTCTTATTGTATTCCCTTTCAATGAATAGGTTTTTCCATATGCTAGGGTTGCCAGTACAGTATTTGTACATTGATATCATATCCCCCCTTAATTGTCTCTTCTCCACAGAGAATGTTCAATGCTTGTAGTCTTTCCTCATAGCCGATGTCCTCCCACTCCCCTAATTATTTTTGTTGCCCTTCTCTGGACTTTCTCCAGTTTCAGCACATCCTTCCCGAGGACCGGTGCCCAGAACTGGACAGCATACTCCAGATGTGGCCGGACCAGAGTCTTGTAGAATGGGAGAATAATCTCTTTATTTCTGGAGTGAATTCCTTTTTTTATACATCCCAGTATTCTGTTGGCTTTGCTTGTAGCGGCTTGGCATTGCATGCCACTGCCAAGCCCGTTGTCTACCAGTACCCCCAGGTCCTTTTCCATCCTAGACTCACCCAGAGGTTCCCCCCTAACGAGTAGCTTGCTTTCTGGTTTCTGGCACCCAAGTGCATTACTTTACATTTTTCAACATTAAACCTCATCTGCCATGTAGTTGCCCACCCCATTATTTTGTTCAGGTCCGCTTGTAAGGTTTCCACATCCTGCCCAGAAGATATTGGCATGCTTAGTTTAGTATCATCTGCAAATACTGAGATTTTACTCAATATCCCCTCCTCTAGATCATTTATGAATAAATTAAACAGGATTGGTCCCAGGACAGAACCCTGGGGGACCCCACTTTCCACACCCACCCAATCTGAGTACTCCCCATTAATCACCACCCTTTGCAACCTCCCCTGGAGCCAGTTCTCTATCCAGGTACTCACCTTATGGTCCATACCTACCTTCCTTAATTTGAACAGTAAGGGTTTGCAAAGGCCTTTTCAAAGTCCAGATACACCACATCCACAGGCTTACCTTTATCTAGGTGGCAGCTCACTTCATCATAGAAGGTTAATAGATTGGTTTGGCAAGAACAATTTTTCATTGTTTTCTGATCCCTTAACATCCCCTCAAAAATCTTGCAGAATACTGATGTTAGGCTGACCGGCCTATAGTTACCCTGGATATCTATCTCAGCCCCTTTTTAAATATTGGTACCACGTTGGTATTTTTCCAATCAGCTGGCACCATACCCGTCTGTAAACTATCCTTAAAGATCAAGAATAATGGTCTGGCAATCACCTGGCTGAGCTCCTTAAGAACCCTCGGGTGCAAGCCATCCGGTCCCGGTGATTTATTTATGTTAAGTTTCTCTAGTTTAGTTCTAAGTCTATCTTCGGTTAGCCATGGCGGTATTTCCTGAGGTGTGTTGTTTAGTTTGGCCTTAGAAGCTGGGTTAGTGTAGCCCCCCCAATTCTTTTGTGAAGACTGAAGAGAAGAAATTATTTAACACTACCGCCTTTTCCCTGTCCTCTGTGGCCAAAACTCCCTTATCGTCTTTTATGGGGCCCATGTGTTCTGGCCTCGCTGTCTTACTGTTTATATACTTAAATAATTTTTTGGGGTTCTTTTTACTCTCTTACGCTATATGTCTCTCGTGTTCTATTTTAGCCACCCTGATTTCGTCTTTACATTTCTTATTACACTCTTTGTAATGCTTGAATGCTGCCAATGACCCCTCAGTCTTGTATTTTTTGAAGGCCTTTCCTTTAGCATTAATATGCATTTTTATGTTGGAGTTTAGCCACCTAGGGTTTAGTTTTGCTGTTTTAAATGTATTTCCCTTTGGAATGCACTGGTCAATCCCTTTGTTAAGTTGAAGCACTCCCATTTTTCCTCAGTGTTCTTTGTTCCCAGGGTTCTATCCCATTTGATATTTTCTAGCAGAGAGCGCAGTTTTGGGAAATTGGCTCTTTTGAAATTCAGTGTTCTTATATTGCCCTTGTGTTTCCTATTACTATAATTAATACTGAAACGAATTGACCTATGGTCACTGTTTCCCAAGTTCCCCCGTATTTCTATATCCGTGAGCAGGTCTGTATTGTTGGTAATCAGTAGGTGAAGTACCGCATTGTTTGTCGGTGCATTCACCATCTGACTCATGAAATTGTCCTGCAAAACATTTAGGAACTGCCGAGCCTTGGCTGAATGCGCGGTTCCTTCTGCCCAGTCTATATCTGGATAATTAAAGTCCCCCATTATAAATGACATTTCCCATCCTTGCTGCCAATCCTATCTGTAAAAGGAGGTCCGCCTCCCCCTCCTCCCTCTGGTTGGGGGGCCTATAGCATACGCCCAATATTACAGAAAAATGAAATTTTTTTACATTTTTTTTTTTTTTTTTTTTTAGGATCCGGTTTCCTTAAAGCATGTTATACAGCACAGTGCTTGTGCTGTGTAATTTGGTTCCTTCTATAACCAAAAATACCTGGCTGGTCCTGTCTGGCTATGTCCTCCCCCCTGTAAACTGACCACGGTATACCATGGCTGCTGAGCCCTGACACCTTGGTCAGTTTACTTGCCTCTGTTATCTGCAGCTCTCCTGTGCTCTCTCCCCCGCTCGCTCCCTGCCTGTCTGCTCCTGTGTCAGTGCCTGCCTCCTCCCCTCTTGCTGCTGAAGTTTCATACCATCCTGTCTGTTTAATATTTCTATTTGCCCCCTGTGTCTGTTTTTTTTTTTTTTTTTAAAATAAGCCGTTTACCAGTTTTCAGAGCGCCAATCGCTGGTCACATGACCCGCCGTCTCTCTCCTCCCGACGTCAGCAGAGAAACCTTGGCCCCGCCCGCTGCAGCTGTCAAGACAGGGAGAGCAGAGTGCTGGCAGGTCACGTGAGCGATGATCGGCGCTCTGAAAACTGGTAAAGAGTGGCTTATTAATAAAACAGACACAGGAGCACACAAGATTACTAGACAGACAGGGTGGTATATGGCTTTAACAACCACTTTAATTTTAAAAACAGCTGGTGGGCAAGAAAAGATGCAGATAATGGCTGAATTTATACGCCTGATTGATAACAGGCATGTGAATTTCCCAGACATACAGACTACCATATTCTGGTAGTTTAACAGAAATGAATTCTAGCCTGTACTCTGGTTTGTTCCTGAGAGCTCAAACATGGATTTCTTAGGCCTAGTAGCTATAAGAATACCAGCCCATGCAGAGTTTGCTCAAATTTCATTTAAAAGCTTTTTATCTGAAAGTTTATACATCATAGAAACTTGTGTAATATTTCATGAAATGAATCAGAGGATGCCCAACCTTTTAATGGAAAAGAAAACCACTGTCTGTATACAGTACTTGGCAACCTGTGTAAACTAATTTAGATGGTTTCATCTCTTAATAGGCAAAAGAAAGGGGGAAGATTTTTCCCTCTAATGTTGGCTATGTGCTAGTAGAATTTATTTCTAAATATTTGGTTTTAACAATGTTTGTAATAATTAGTCGGGAGAAAAATCGACATTTATTTTCAACCACAGTGACAAGAAAATTCAAGCAGCAGAATGCAAATTTTCTCTCAAATAAATGTAACAGCGTATGTGGTTTTTGTTCAGAAAAGTCCATTCATTACAAAATCAAAATTTAAAAAAAAAAAAATGTTGATGTTCAAAACGACATTAGTTAAGTCATCGACTGTACTGAGAATCTTTGTATAAATGTTTGTTCACAAATCTATAAAGGTGCTTGGCCATCTTAACCACTTGCCGACTGCCGCACGACTATTTACGTCGGCAGTCAGCCCCTCACAGGCAGAGCGACGTAGGGCTACTTCGCTAGCCTGTGAGGGTCTAGGGAGCGTCACGGACCCCCCCGCACATGTGAACGGCGGACCCGATGTCCACCGGTCACTCGCGATCGTCGGGTGGAGAGGGAGAAAGGCAGGCGGCTGATGTAAACAAGCCGCCCGTCATTCTCCCCTGTGTAGGAATGGTGATCATACGGTTCTACTATGTAGGACCGTTGATCACTGTTCATACAACTCAAGCCACAGCCAATCACAGTTAGAATCACGCCTCTAGGGACACACAACCCCTCCCTCTCAAAAAAAGTTAACCCCTTCACTACCAGTGTCATTTTACAGTAACCGTGCATATGTATAGCACTGATTACTGCAGCAATGTCACTGGTAACCCCAAAAGTGTCAAAAATGTCAGTCAAGGGTCCGATCTGTCCGCCGCAATGTCGCAAAAAAAAAAAAAAAAAAAGACAAAAATCTTTCCCTTAGTTAGTAAACGCAATAACTTTTGCGCAAACCAATCAAAATACGCTTTTTGCGATTTGTTTTACCAAACATATGGAGCAGAAAACAAATTGGCCTAAAATGTTAAAAAAATTTAGATTTTTACATTTTTTGGGGGGAATTTCATATAAAAAAAATTTTAAAAATATTGTTATTTTTGCAAAATTGACGCACAGGTGATCAAATACCACCAAAAGAAAGCTCCGTTTGTGGGGGAAAAAAAAAAAAAAAAAAAAAAAAGGACGTCAAATTCGTTTGGGTACAGCGTCGCACGACCTTGCAAATGTCCGTTAAAGTCACGCAGTGCCGAATTGCAAAATAGGCCCTGGTCAGGAAGGGGGTAAAATCTTCCGGGGCTTAAGTGGTTGTCATTTATTAGTCAATTAGTAAATCGGATACCTCTTGCTAATTCACAGTACAGTCTGTAAAAAAAATAATATTTTTTTTTGCTAGAAGGCTGCAATTTGCTGACTGCAAGTGTTAAAGTATATGTGAACCCTTACCTTGTAAATCAACCCAGTTTAAAATAAAAGTGCAGGACAAAACATTTGTGTATATATAAAAAAAAATAAAAATTGTAAAAATACCTATTTTTTTTTTTAATTGTTCTATGTTCTAATCACGACCTCCAAGCCCTGAAAAGTTGGGCTGCTGAGAACAGAGAGGTGGTGGTGGAGACAGCAGAGAAGCCAGCCAGCAGGGGGCAAAGAGTAAGCGGGGGGCCTTGTCCGCAAATGCTTTGGCCTTTGAAGGACAAGCAGGTTGTGCTCCCAAAAAAACAAAATCTGTCCACACTGGGAAGAATGTGCTCTCATGTCTAGCATGGTCAGTTCAAAACAGAAATGCAGAGGGACTGGCTGGAACACCAAGTATTTCACACAAAGGAAGAAATACAAAGAAAACCGGATACTTTTTAAACACAGGTACATGGTACCACAGATGCATATCAGTAATATGAACATATTCTATAAATATTGATAATTCATATTTAGAGGATTTGAAAATGTTCTTTAGTAGTGAACTTATGAAAAAAAAAAAAAAAAAAAATTATTACACACACACACACACACACACACACACACAGAATATGGCACTAACTCTAGCCAAAATGTATTTAGTTTTGGATAGGCAATCACAATTTTTTTTTCTCGTCTCTTTGGGTAGAGTTCCTCTCATATCCTGTCCCAGAGACAAAACAGGAAGTTTATCCAAAGTAACAGGAAAATCGTCCCTTAGCCCCTAAACCTGATATTTCCAACACCCTTACTTGAACAAACAAGCCAGGTTTTGACACAATTTAAAACTATTTGTACTGTGTATATACTCTGACCAACATTTCAACAAGGCCATCAATAAAGAGAAAATAACTTTTTTTGCAATGAAATCTCTGCACCATTCCCAACAAGGGCTTACACACATGCACTAATTATTGTCCCATTTCAACACCAGTAAAAAGCAAACCCTAGGCAGTCAATGACACAAATGTAAAGTATACAAAAAAAGTAATTTATGCAGCAATAAAGCGGACCATACACATTCAGATCTGATTATACAATATATATTTTAGACTTACCAACATTTTTAGTAGTACAAGGGCCTGCCTGACTGAATGCAAATTGTATGTAGATTGTTTAGGTAGGTCCTTCTGTTACTTACACATACATACACTTTTTTTCCATTTAAAAAGAGGTTGTACAATCAATCAATTATAGAGTGTATGGCTAGCTTCACAGATATTACTAGATTTAGGTAAAGTGTAAAATAAATACAAATCTTTCTCTAGCAATTATAATCAGTAAAAATCACTCTCCCATTATTACTAATAAAGTGGTTTTATAAGAAAAGTACAATATTTAATTCAAAAAATGTCTTTATTCATATGTAAAAAGACTTAATCACCACTATGTAGTCACTGAAAAATGCCTATGCATGAACCCTACATCACACTATCAGAATAAATAAATGCACACATTGTTGAAAATGTCCAACAGCATTTAAAAAAATAAAAAAAACAAAAAAAAAAAACAAACAAAAAAAAAAAAAAAAAAAAGAAAAATTTTGATCCAGGGTGGTTTTGTTCACCTGTTTAGCCCACGTGTATAAATGGTGAATGTTCCAGCGGTGTAATACAACCAGGACCAAAAAAAAAAAAAGGAAATGCAAAGTAAGTCATATCAAATCAAAACATCACTAATTTCAAAGCAAAAGGTCATGAACTAAAAAAGGACA